>NC_143016.1:94615600-95215600 GCF_055824585.1 Amblyomma mixtum
TTTCGCTTATGTAAATCTCAATCATACAGATTCAGCGGTTTATAAAAGGAAATAACATACAAGAAATAGAAATGCCAATCAACGCAGTCTGCACTAGCGTGCTTATACGTTACATCATTTTTTAAAAAACGTTTAGGGTACACATGCAGAAAGCGTATGCATACTTCAGGTATATTTCAAAAGGATGATGCATACATATTTTGTATATTTCCGTTCGGACGTAATTTGAACCGCTATTTCTCATCGCACTGATGTTTTTTAACAACTCCCAATACTTACATTAATGAAGCTACGTTTACTGCTATGGACCGACTAACTGCTCACTAACTGCTCACAGGGCAGTATTTGAAAAATTAATTCTCGCAACGTTCGTAGCTGCGCACTGTGCACAATATTTGCACCTGTCATACGTCTTTGCTTATAAACTGCATTTAAATGAAAAAAAAATGCAGGCGAAGGAAATGAATTGCAGTTTCTGTTCACAAGGTATCTCCCGCGCATGAGACTAGCGAACATTACTTTTTGCTAAACAGGATTTTTATCCACCCAATGGTTTTGTTTGGGATCAGTAAACACATCCCAAGAATTGAAACCTTCACTGCCGAGCTAAACGCCACTCCAAATTCTGATCGCGCCGTTCCTTGCCAAATACACGCGACTTCGATATCAAGTCATTTTACTTTTATTGCACTGGTAATACTTGAAAGGTTAATCTCAGTAACTCAGTGAAAAAGTGAGAACGGCTTCTCTCACAAATTCGGCGCCGTAGTCATTGCTACGCGTCACCAGCGTACGTTGCGCTTACATCGAGCTTTCTGAGTGCCTCTTGCGTTCTGTCGATCTTTTGCGAGAAATAAAGCATGCAATTTCCTCGCGCTGCATTCCTTTAGACATGGATTTTTCTTCCGTTGAAAAATCTATAGAGCGTCCTTTGTTTCGAAGCTGCGAACTCGCCGTTGGCACTGACAACCAGACTCTCTTAATAAAATTATTCAGTAAACTTTTGTAGCGAATTAGGTAGCGGATTGATATAATTTTTAAAATAACTGATTCCCCCCCCCCCTCCCCTCTAGACTGGCAGTATCTGAAAAGATTTTCTGTCTATTTCAAACGCCCTATTTTAAAATAGCTTGAAGAGTGCTCGCTGAAATAACCGCTATATTTGCATTTCTCTTTTGTCCATATGGCCACCTATAATAACCATCAGCAGGCCAGATATGATCTCTCAAGTCAACCTCATTAGCTCTCACTAAATAAGCCTCACCTTCTTTTTCCTTTGTTGCAGACCGCAAGGTATCACTGCTACGGCAAACACTCACGGAATCACTGCTACGGCGATTGTGGGAAAGAAAACGATAAAAAGAAACAGAAAAAGCGCCGCCCCTTGCTCACAGAACTAAAATTTTGTTTCGCCCCCGGGTAAAATGACCACTGAAATGATGGAAGCTTATTTCATAAGAAAGAAGCAGTCAGAGTGTGTCAGCCAGCCTTCATTGGTATTAGTTGATAAAGAGGTTTCATTTTTAGATAATTCATGACTTTTTTCACTTGGGTTTTCAGGGGGCCTTTGATCGGACTTCGCCACGTGTCGGATGAGCTGCGATTGTTGTTGATCTTAATTTTTTCTGGACCAATGTTCTTTGCTCTGTTTTTCCCCGTGATTATTGTGTAAAAATGTTTGCTCCTTTCAATGAAAAAGTCACTTTCGAGTCAGCGCTCGTCTGTGTAGTCTTCTTGCTTCGTCCTTCGTCTTCTTCTCGCTGTACCCCCATGATTAATTATAGACTCGCCCAGCTGTCCATTCTTCTTTAAACAGCGTATGTTTAAGCACATTTGAAGCATAGGGTAGGCCTGCAATTCGTCCACAGAGATGATATCGCGTAGAGTTACACAGGGTATGTTGGGGAATAGCGAGGGATCGCTGAAGCGGCACCGTCATAATTATTGAAGTGGGAGCGATCACTAATCACCGACTCCTATGGTTGCAGAAACAAGTCTGCTTACTTTTTTCAGCCACTTAGAGCAGGAGCGCCGCTACAGTCACGGTCATTTGACATTCGCTTGCTCTTCCCATAGCGACGTCCCGTAAAGGTTCACCATGGCTCTGAAAACGAAGGAAAGAAAGGAAGACGAAAGAAAGAAAGAAATAAGGGAAGAAAGGAAGTAAGAAGGAAAGAAAGGAAGAAAGGGGGAAGAAGGAAATTAAGAGAGGAAGAAGGAAAGAGATAGAGAGAGAAAGAAAGAATGAACGACAGAAAAAAAAGATAGAAGGAAAAGGAAAGAAAGAAAGGAAGAAAGAAAGAAAGTGAGAAAGAAAGAAAGAAAGAAAGAAAGAAAGAAAGAAAGAAAGAAAGAAAGAAAGAAAGAAAGAAAGAAAGAAAGAAAGAAAGAAAGAAAGAAAGAAAGAAAGAAAGAAAGAAAGAAAGAAAGAACAAATTACCAGAATGGGTGTGCAGCTTCCAAGCTTAACGTGACTGGTAACCGAACACTTGCCTCGGTAGATTGGCTAGCATTGTCGGAGCCTTCCTTAATCCCTGCCTTTGACAGGGCGGCGCCCAATTAGTAACCGTCCAGCTGTTACGATGGTGAGGCATCCGTGACACGGCTTAACCCGGCCCGCGCACTGTGACCCTCATCGTATTTATCACCATTGTCATGAGTAATGATTAACCACTGTGTTAACATTCTTCTTCAGAGCGTCTTCTCGCTCCATCTGACTCCGTTGCAGCGAGTCCAAGCATGGCCCGGTGTAACGACGATTCGTCAGCTTGTCAAGTCGAGCAATTATGCCGGCCTAAGGAATGAACAGTGGTAGCTAGAAGCAGAAGACACGGATGCTTCTGGTAATTGAGGGGCAGGAGAATTTATAACAAGCGAGGGGAGGGCACTTTTAACGAGCACTGTGATTGAGGAAGACGAAGAGATACTCAACTTAACGTTCCAGGACCGAGATTAAGTAGGCAAATTGGGGCTGGAGATCAGGGCTGTATGGTGCTTGTCCAACGAGCAGATAATTTTGTGTTTTGGCGGCGAGAAGTGGCCCCAACATTAGGCGGACTGCACCACTCAGGTGGCCAAGCTGTCCAGGGAATATGGCGCATGGCAGGGTTAGGAGGTTTAAAGCTGGCGTAGCGTGGCCGCTTTATGGTGAGTGTTCACGATAAATACGTACATGTATTATCAGGGTACGCGCTGTCTGATTGGTAACAGAGGTGGTTTCGGCACGTGGCTTAAAGAAGGCAGACGCAAGGAAATTAATTTACAGTTCCTGGGTGTCAGCATACATACGAGGCGGGCGAGATGCGTGGAAGGGGGCGGGAGTAAGTGACACGAATGATGATGTTCTCTGAGTCGAGGTGGCCGAGGTGCACAATGTCAACCCTCAGCAACTGGGTAGGAAACTGCGTATTCCCATTCAGCAACACAGCATCGAAATCGGAAAGCTAAATGTCAGACTTGTATATGCCTTCAAAACACCGTAGAATACGATTTCAGTGAAAATAAAAATATTTTGTTTAATTTTTTCTATACGCAGCAGATTGTTTGAGATTTAATAGCGCACTACGCAGCTGGTGTCTTCAGAATTAGGCTGCATATGTGTGACTCATACTGAGCGCAAAGCCGGTGAATGAATTAAATTTTTTTGGCTGATACTGTGTTCCAGAATTTTCACTGCGGGTGCAGGTTTCCTGCAATCCTGCAAATCCAAATCCCTCGATCTGCACTACTACTGCTGCTGCTGCCCTACTGAAACTAAAATACTAACGTAAAACTCCTTAATTAGCAAGAGTCTACTCTTGCTTGTTCGGACATTCGGATAATTGGGACTGCCGACGTGGTCTTGCACGACGCCCGTGTACTATGACTTCGTAGGTTCCTTAATCCGGACGTCACTAGACTTCTGCCGGTCAATTTGGAGGGGCTCCTGATGACGTGCCATGCCAGGATATGACACATTCAGCAAGTGATCACCCAGTTTCAGTCAACAGGCCTGAATTGCATTGTAAATTGTACCAAGTGCACCACTGTCGTTCTCAGGACGGCAGGCGGGACGCCGATCGAAGGACCGCCTTCTCTAGGCAGAGAAAAATTGTCTTTCTGTGCAGTAACGTTTGCGGAACTTCGCCATCAGCCCGAAGCGACGCCAGCTATCGGGCGCTTCAGCCAGCTAGCTGCGCTCGGCTGCACATCGTTTAAATATATAATTAAGATGCTACTGGACTTTCTATTTACATTTTCATTCGGCACTTCCCTCGCTTCCAACC
The DNA here is from genome assembly GCF_055824585.1 of Amblyomma mixtum. Lineage (NCBI taxonomy): Eukaryota > Metazoa > Arthropoda > Arachnida > Ixodida > Ixodidae > Amblyomma > Amblyomma mixtum. The sequence goes on from NC_143016.1 coordinate 94,619,866, forward strand.
GCTCGGTTATTCCATTCTTCAACACTATAGCCAAACGGGCGAGTTGGTGGTACATATTGAATGCCAACAGCGCAAACGACGCAGACAAAGTAGAATAAAACACAGGACAAGCGCTATCCTGTGTGTCAAGCCTGCGGAAATTGAGCGCTCGTCAAGCACTGTAGATTGTTGGCGCGGCGGCACCTCCTCACGCATGATGCCGACGCTTGTAAAGAGGCGCCACTGATACAGCGTCTTGCCGAGAAAGAGGCGGCGGAGGGCCTTGACATTATGAAGCTTCCTAAATACTGTTTCTGTGATCATTTTTACGCGAAACAGCTCTTGCCGGAAATGCGAGAAACCTTCGTTGCTGCGTGGTTATGAGTATCTCTAGCGGACCGCCATTGGTAGGTTCATTGTCAAAAGAATCTACTATCGCGCGAAAGGGCCCGCTAGTTGTTTTGGCGGCCATTCGATAATTCGATCATCGGATAGTTCGGACGTCTGTTCCAGTATCTTGAGCTTCCAATTAAAGATGTTTTACTGCAGTGATTAAGATATTAATTATCAAGATAATGAACAAAGGATACGTGTAAAATTTCTGTTGCTGAAGCATCTCTAACAATGGTGTCGATCATCAAGTTTGCACGAGTGTAAAAACCAGACTCGTATTTAAAGCCTCAAAGACTGCGCAGACGCAGAAATTTTTTGGGAGGTTGTACAAGCCGTAAGGAATACCCTATTGTCCCGCCTCGATCACTGTACTGTAAAAAAACAATTCATAAACAAAAGAATAATAACGCTTGGCCATGGCATGCAGTAAGCACTGAAGAAAAACTGTGCTGTAACGAATTCATGACTGCTCTACGCTGGTGTCCTGAAAAGAACAAACCGGCTGCGGAAATCGACATCTAAAGTAACAGACTACAGGGCGAGTAGGCGACCACTTTACTTCAAGCCAGGGAAAGGCTTATACAATACAATAAAATGCGCAGAAGTTTCGATTTCTTAGAGCATGGCTTTTTAAAGATGGTGAACAGGCAGCACGCCAAATTCGCACCGGATGAACGTCGATTACCTAAGCAGTCGATAACAACGACTGTTATAGCCCACACAGAAACTTTGAGTGCGTCAGAGGTGGTTTCGAGGAGAGTGGCGAGTTTTTTTTTTCGACATAAATGTCGATTGCTAGTGGAATTTAAGCATGCTGCCTCTGAAACGTGATGCCCCAAATGTCATCATTGTGTATTTGAAATGTCGCGAGGAAAATGATAAAAAAGTGAAATAGAAGGTCTGTTAGAAAAGTATCCGACCTTTGGCCGAAGAAGAAAAATTAGCATAACTGGAGCTTTGGAAACCTAATCACCATCGAAGTAGTCTCCTTGGGACTGCACACATTTCTCTTAGCGGTGCTGCCATTGTTGGAAGTATTACGAAAGGGCCTCTTTCGGAATGGAGTATGGCTCAGCTGTCGTTGCAGCCATATTGTCCTCTCTTGTCTGAAATCGCGCTCCTTTCAGTGGCTTCTTGATATTGGAAAACAGCCAGAAGTCGCAAGGGGCCATATCAAGAGAGTAAGGAGTCTATCGAACTATAGGAGTCTGGTTTTTCGCCAAAAAAGCCTGAATCAAGTGCGAGGAAATTGCAGGAGCATTGTCGTGATGGAAGCGCCAATTTCCTGTTGACCTAAACGCCGGTCTCTTGCGCCGCAAAGCACCACGTAGGCGACGGGGCACATCCTCGTTGGTCATTGTTTGACCCGGTGGGTGCGTACTCGTGGTGTGCCGCACAGAGGGGGTCAAAGAAAGCAGTCAGCATCACTTTGACATTGTTGCGCACTTTGCAGGCCTTATTTGGTCTTGGTAACGCGGAATGCTTCCACTGTGACGACTTGGATTTGGTTTCCAGGTCGTACCTGTACACCCAAGAGTCGTCACCACTGATTATGGTGTTGATGAAGTCGAGGTCACTGTTTGTGGTATCCAGCATGTCCTGTGGGACTTCAACACAAAGCTGCCTTTGCTCCACCATGAGCAGCTTCGGCACAAATTTGGTCTCAACTCTCTCGATGGCCAAATCTTCGGTGATAATGGAATGTGCAGAAAAATTGGTGATATCCACCCCTTCCGCAATTTCTCGGACAGTCACACGACGGTCCCGCATCACCACAGCGTTCACTTGGGCAATGACCTAGTCATTTCGGCATGTTGATGGCCGACCGGAGCGTGGCTCGCTCTCCACCGATGTGCGGCCGTCTTTAAACTAATTGTACCACTTCTTAATCTGTGTATTGCTCATAGCATCGTTACCGAAAGCCGTCTGAATATTCCGAATGGTTTGCACTTCGCTGACGCCCAGTTTCTGGCAAAATTTGATGCAGTAGCGCTGCTCCTGTCGCTCCGCCATTTACCCTGCAATAAAAAACCGACGAGAGCACTGCGCACCGCCTCACTCAAACGCTCCGTCCCAGCGACTGTCGCTATCGGCAGGCGGGAAAACATTTGTGCATGTGCACGAAGGTTCACTGTCGGCTGATGCAAGCGCGCTTGTTTCATATCCGTCAGGTGTTCGCGAAAAAAAATAAAGTCGGATACTTTTCTAACAGACCTCGTATAGTTGACTTCAGTGGTTATATGCTATCAAAGAATGCTTTTTGCATATCCTTGTGACTCTGGGTTAAGAATGTGTGCAAAGAGGTTAGAATAAATCATGAGGTCTAAGCTTTTGGCTTTAGCGCATTAATTAACGAAAGGTGACTGCGGCATTAGCTGCCGAGAGGTCTGGAGTGGCAGGCTTATTTTGACGCGTCACCGGCGACTGTCGGGCTGGGCGTCTCACAGGCATTTTGGTGTCTACACATTCAAGTGCATACTCAGCCTTGTTTCGCTTGTATTCGGTTCGATGGCTCTCCCGGCACACCTCACAAACTCCAAGGCCCGCTAGCACGAAGCCAATAGTCTAGTCCTTAGTATTGTTTTCTCCGCAGTCTAAACCCTGCTTTGGTTTTGAGGATAGAAAACGCACATAATTGACTCGCTGGGTCAGTTGGCACACAATCGCGCTGTGAGGTATCGGTGGTAACACATACAAATAGAGGCAACTTTACGCCTTTACTTTTTTCAAAACCAACAGAAGGTTTATATTCTGTTGTTTTTTAGGTAAAGGAAGGGGCGTAACTAGCCACCTGGGTAATTGAACAGCGCTTTGAGGTACGCGGCAATGGCGTCCACCTAACGCGTAACGCGTTACACGGCTGGCTTTGCACCCCCTAAATTTCTTCTATTAAATGTCTTGCACAAAGCTCTTACAGCTGTCGCTATAAAATCTAGCATAGTATCTTATAAATCCGAGTACCATGATTAACTTTTACAGAAAATCAGGGTATTTTTTTGGTAAGAAATCATGCAGCCTAAGCTTCAGGCAAACCATAACGGTCGTTATACTCCTTGTGCCCAGGTCAGTTATGTAATGTTAGAAGCCTCTGTTGAGTAAACGTGAGAAGCCTTAAGGCCTGACGATCTCTGTGTCCACCGCGCCAGAATACACTTCTCATCCAGCTTATCAGTACCAAGGCGCTTGAGTACATAGCCCAACTTTTTCCTCTCCGCGCTCAAGGAAGAACATGCACAGTGTGAGTGCTAGATCTACTCGTCACAGCCACATGCTCCTAAGACAAAGCGACCGTTCACACCGATTATCAATAAATACTGCTTCTTTAAACGGCGAGCCTTGCATGACACAAGTAAGTAAGATCACTTAGCAGCATACAAAGGGCCAATTGGAGCTGTAGGCTGAGGTGCAGGGAGTGCAGACGTGTATTAGAAAACAGGTCTGTGTTACGTGAAACTCACATTAGCTCTTGCGCATTATGGGTTTCATGACGCAAACGCCCGAAGCCTGCCTGATGCATCCACTCTAGAGATCAAGATCGGTGCTAGAAAGCTACTTTGTGGGCAGATCGGGTGCCTCTGTTCCCGGGGCGGCTTCCTATGATACCGAAGGGTCCCGGCTGCAATTAGTAAAACATAACGTTCCCTTTGATGATGGTATTGGTATGCAGTTCACGAATTTTGGCACCATGGTGCAGAGAATCGACATGAATTACCAGCGTGTCTCCAGTGTTTCTTTTCAGTCTTACTGCCAACTCACTGGTTTGCCGGGAATAAGCAGTCGTTTTACATCTCATAGTGCAGTCCAGCTGCACCACGTAGGTCATCAGTATGGCAATAAACGCTACTCTTCTATCTGTAATCACGCTGGGACAGAGTGCCGTGCTGAAGGACGATCTGTTCCAAGAGAAACTAGCCAGCTTCAATTCCTTTGCTACGGGGTAACGCTTTATGGTTTTGTATAGAAAGTCATGCACCGAGTTGTGACGGTTAGTCATTTGTTAGCGAAGGATGGCAAATGAAAGGGACCTAGGAGGTCCATGATACTTTGGTCGATGCTTTGGGTTAGAGGAACCCCGAAGGCTTGAGGGCAAATGACTTCCGACGCGTATACATTCTTATGACGTGTCTTTTGAAAGTAATGGCAAGTCGGGCACAGGACATCCGGCGCACTCTTTCAAGTGCCCAGCAGAAACCGAAGCGGTCACATAGTTGTTTTCCACAAACCACTGATCCAAAGTATGGATCAAATAGTTTGTCGTTGGGGGCTGCTGGTACAAAGAGGTGGGAGCTTGGTGGTTGCACCGTCAGTTCTTGTAGAGAGCGTTTTTTTTTTCTATTAGGTGTATGATAACATCGCATCAGACAGAAACAAAGATGCATTCCTGGATTGCTTTACTTTGAAGCTACCCTATGATCAAATATGGCATTTCATCCTCATAATCAGCCTGACTGCGTCCACTAGAGGGCAGAGGCCTCTCCCATGTCTCTCTAATTAACCTTCTCTTCAGCCCGCTGCGGCCACCCTATTCCAGTAAACTTCTTAATCTCATCCGTCCACCGAATTTTCTGCCGCCCCCTGCTACGCTTGCCTTCTCTTGGAATCCACTCCGTGACCCTTAAGGAGCAGCGGTTATCTTGCCTTCGCTTTACATGCCCTGCCCAAGCCCATTTCTTCCTCTTGATATTGATCAGGTTGTCATTAACCTGCGTTTGTTCCCTCACCCACTCCGCCGGCTTCCGATCTCTTAACGTTACACCTATCATTTTGCTTCCCAAAGCTTGCTGCGTTGTCCTTAACCCTTTTCGTTAGCCTCCATGTTTCTGCCCCATAGGTGAGTATCGCTAAGATACAGCTGTTGTATACTTTTCTCTTGAGAGATTTTGGTAAAGTGCCATTCATTCTCTGAGAGAACTTGCCATATGCGCTCTTCCCCATTCTTAATCTTCTAGTTATTTGCCTCTCATGATCCGGATCAACGGCCACTTCCAGCCCTTAGTAGTCTTATTCCCTTACCACTTCCAGCACCTCTTTACCAATTGTGAACAGCTGTTAACTTGCAAGACTGTATAACATTACTTTGGCTTTCTGCATATTAATTTAAAGACCTACCGTTCTACCCTGGCTGTCTAACTCACTAATCGTGTTTTGCAGCTCATCTTCTGATTGGCTTAGCAAGGCAATGTAAGCTATGACTTGCTTTGATGGAAATACTCGTGCGAGCTCTGATGCTCAGCATGTTCGTCACCAATGCGTTGTGTTTTTTAGGGAGCTAGTTGCAGTTCGGTCACTTCCTGAGGAAGACTAAGGAAGCGAAAGATATTTCCACAACGTCTGCTGCGCGATGCTTAAACATACTCGCAAATGTCAAGAACTAGTAGGTTGCCTTTCTCATTTGCTTTCGAGGCGAACAAGTTATGCTAGGGCACTCTTGCGCTTTCCTTCTACGTAACAGATTCCTACACATATCAGTGACAATAAAAACAGGATCTGAAGCTGCGGCAGCCTACAAGGAACGCCAACAAGATATTTTACCAATAAGAAGAACTCTCTATTTTCACAAGATTGGCATCTATGAAATGTTGCTTAAAAAAAGCGGAAATTATCTTTATTATTCTTTTCTTCACATTTTGTCAAACCGTATTTTAAATGTACAGTAATTACCGGAACATTTAGAGCAGGTTTTTGGCATAATCACTCCAAATAAAATGCAATGTAAGGTATAAACTTTAACGCATCTTTGTCCCCTGTTACGAATTTTTAGAGACAGCATAAAATAGATCGTCGGTGTCACGTCGCTCGAACTAACTAGGAGATTTTTTAGGTCAAATGAATTGTCCGGCCTCACTAGCCCTATTTGGCAGGCAGCGACGCTGCAACACCCTGCACGTTGTACTGCGAGGCATAAATCAACACAACTGCTCTGCATCTAATGCTCCGGGCACACGTTCCAGTCGACGTGTCGCCGTCGACCTTGGTACCATTGTATACGATCGATGTCGCGCGAGCGTAAACTGGCTGCATAATGGTTGGCGGCGGACGTGACATCGGAGGGTGGATAAAAGGGAGGGCGACAGAATGGAGGAAGCGCCAAGCGCTGAATGCAGTTCAGAGTGGTCTAACTAGAGTGTTGTTGAATTTTTCGAAACGGTATGACGTCGTCACGAATGATAACTAAAGCTCGGGTTAAGATGGCCCACACAGCACGAAGTTTACTGCCAAAATGAAAATAAATATTGGTTTTTCAGTGAAGGAAATGGCGCAGTATCTGCATCACATATCTCGGTGGACACCTGAACCGCTCCGTAAGGGAAGGGAGGAAGGTGGGAGTGGAAGAAGAAAGAGAGAAAGAGGTGCCGTAGTGGAGGTCTCGAGAATAATTTCGACCACCTTTAACGTGCACTGCCATCGCACAGCACACGGGCGCCTTTTACGCTTAACCTCCGTCGAAACACGGCCCCACGGTCGGGTTTGAACCCGGATACTCCGGCTGAGCGCCGAGCACTCTAACCACTGAGAAACCGCGGAGGTCATTTCCCAGTACACTGTAGTTTTCCATCTTCTTTCCAAGTTTGAAATTTTTTTTCCAGGTGATCAAAATAGTGAAAAAAAAAATATCAGTCTGTGGTGACCCTAAGCGAAACCAACGCTTGCAGCTGCGCTAAAAGATGGTGCAAATGGGCCCTACATAGCATTACGAACTCCCTAGTTCCGTTCTCAAAATGGCCTAATATACTATGACCTGAAAGCACTCCAGTATTCATCCTGACCCCTGTTTAGAGTTTCTTTCAACTTTTCTTAATTTTCAGATCATGGATGAACGCAGCACTAGTCTAACGTAGACGTTATGTCAAACGGTCCAGTTTGACAAAGTGATGAGACTTGTGTACTTCTACGTGCGAACTATTGCTCAGTCGATAGTTAGCACAAAAAAATGGCCCCTTAAGGCGACAATTTCACACCGCAATATGAGCTTTCTTTGATCAGTTCACTGATTACGTAAACTTTTCGAATTGATTTGTAAATCATGCCGGCCTTGTTCGAAACTACAGCATTAATTTCACCACACAAACTGGCACGACATAGTTTCTGAAAGCGAAAAATACAAATAAATCAAAACGAAATATGCCCCAGTACGTAGGCCGTGCATTACAAGGTTTTCTTGTACACCTGCTTTGAAACATCATATGCACGAGTTCGAGTAAATGCTCCTGCTGAAGCACTTAACTTTTTACTTTTGGGGTCGCAAACTCTTGGCTTGCATTTCAAGATATTTCCACTTTCATTTTAATTATTCCTATCGCCCAGGGCGCAAATTTTCTATTGCAGCAGTAATAATGGAGAAGTGACAGTAAAGGCAATAAATAAATTTTTTGAAGAATCAGCATCAAATATATTCATTTTTTTTCCACATTCACAGCAAGCGGAGAAAACACGGGACTAGTAAGCAAAAACCTAGAGAGAGGTACGAAAAATTTTCGGTGTATCCACAGTTCGCATTTAGTCTAATTCTCACTTGACAGCAGGAACATAATTATTTAAAGGTTGCGCTTTTGTAGTAACGTTGCAGTGTCGCGGATGAAGAGAAGTCCCATAAAACCGAGTGGCCCAGCTCTTTAGTGATTACAATATTTTTAACAGCGCAAAAAAGGGGCACAACACAGGAAAAGAAAGAAAAAAACGGACAGAAACGCTCTTACTGTTCGTTTCTTTCTGTCTTTTCCTGCGTTGTGCCCCTTTTTTGCGCTGTTAAAAATATTGTAACGTGAACCAACAAGCCCTGCATCAAGTTCTTTAGTGATCAAGCGTACGGCGTACAGGTACCTGAAAGGTGGGTTTTTAAATTGTTTAAAAGGTTCATTGAGAAATTTAACATGCGCATGTAATCTGAAGCCAACATATGTGTTCTCAGGGTATCTTAGATACTGCTGTTCTCTTGTGCATATTTAACACATGCACCCCTACACGAGATGAGGGCAGAGGAAAATACTCAATGCAGATTTTATTACGCGTAAGCAGCATTTCTTTATTCGTTTTTTTTTTAATTGCACTCTCCGCCTGGATCTAGCTGTCTGTCTTCGCCCAACGAAGTGCTCGCGTAACGCGGATGGAAGCATTTATCGTAATTTAATTTCATCGGAGCTTTTAGCGTACACAGCACTCTGTCTTCCAAAACGCAGGCGCCTGGTAGTCGACAGCGTTACATGAGATGGCAAATTAACGCCCGTGGTCTGCACGGCTCACCGTGCGTGGCCACGCATAAATGCGTTGTCGCACGTGCGTTACATCTAATTGACGGTGGATAGATGCGAGGTCGCGTCTCCATTACTGGATGCGCTGTACGACGAGCCCGGTCACTTGCATGTCGACTTACGAGGTTCTGGGAACGTTCGGTGTCATTACTCCTGCAGAAAAACAACAGGAATGGTGCCATGTGAATGTCCATTTTGTGTATTGGGTAAATCATTACGGGGACGTGCAAAAGAAATAAACAGCTGCAATGGTCCGCAAGCGTAGCAGGGGGGGACAGAAAGTTAGGTGGGCAGATGAGATTAACAAGTTTACGGGGACACGGGGGGCGCATCTGGCAAAGGACAGGGTTAATCGGAGAGACATGGGAGAGGCCTTTGCCGTGCTATGAACGCAGTCGGGATGATGATAAATGAATGGCCCTGCCCAGTTCACAGCCTATGCGCACTGCGAGCTGTAAAGAATATTATTCCGGAACCGCTTTTTGAAACAGGAGAATACGCAACTCATTGAGCTAGTGTTATTTGCGGTTTTCTTTTTATTTCAGTCATTCTGAGTCCCGGTTATATAAGCAGTTGCAAATTATTACTTCGGCGAAACGGACCTGATATCGAGGACAGGCGATTCCTAGGAGCCCAAATCTTTTAGAGACATATCCATACTGTGATGCACTGCTAGCGTTCGATACAGTCCCCTACTTTTCATAAGGACTGAAGAGGGCTTTGACAGACGGTTACGAAAACATCGTCCCGGAATGCAGCATGGTGCCAGACGGACCAGTATTAGTGTGTTCGATACTTCCAGAAAGCGACGAGCCACGAAATACAGCCCCAGACTATGGAGCCAAACGGCACCAGACAAAGCGAAATTGACGCATCCAGACGATAGCCTGGTTGAATCGTCTCCAAAAGGGAGGCAAGTAGTGGAAAAGCTTTGCTCGCCTACGCCTCCACCAGATCCTCTAAGCTGCCTTGCGAAACGAAGATGGCTGCCGCCTTTCTAGTCTCTGCCAAATTATAAAAAAAGCGATAGAAACCCTCTATATGTCGGGAATCACATCCCCTGAGACGCAGGGCATAACGCAGAGATGACAGCACCACACCGGTGCTGGCGGTGAGGAAATAGATCCAACTGCGCCGTCTCCTGGATGTCAAAATGCGCGGAAGTAGGTTTCGTTGCAACGGTCTTCGCATGAGTCTCAGCGGAGAAATAGCAGGCTTCTCTTGTGCAGTACCTCTGTCTTGGTAGTGATAGGACTGTCCTGAGTCCCTAATAGGCGATGGAGCTCGACAAAAGATAGTTGGCCTACCAAGCTCCGTTACGACTACGCCAAAGGGCGCTTCGACTTACTTCTGCTCAGGCTTTCGCAACGCAGTTAGCAAGAAACAAATAAAAAACTAGAGCGCCGCGGTGAAGCAGCGAAAGGATAAGTATATATTGCGCCGTTTCTTTATATATGCGGCCGATTTATGACGACACTCGAAGGTATTCTGAAAATAACTCATAAAGACTCGTTCTGCATTGAGGGTAGCGTTAGGTGATGAGTGAAATTGCCAGAAAGGAGGACGCACGCGCAGAGATCGTATAAAAGGGCAAATAGTAAATTGACACCCCAGAACAATAAAACTAGAGGGTCGTTGATCTTCGGTGCGTCGTGCGTGAGAATGGGAATCGCGCTATCGAAATCCTTCGGCTTTTGTTTTTTCTTTCTGCGCAGAGTCACACTCAAGAGGCGACCGATGAAGAGCGACAAGTGATCACTGGGCAAGAAGGGCTGAACGAACCTTTCATCCATTCCAAAGGCGGCGCGCTATTACAGCGCCTGCTGCGCTCACCTTTACGTTTTGTGGAGACGGGCCTAAACCGCAGTTCGCGGCCTGAAAGGTGGTCTTGCGAAGTAGGCTTTCTGCAACGGCTATATACCTTACCGGTGATTGCGCGCTTAGTGATGTTGCAACGGGCTCATGCTGGCTATAGCAGACAAGAGGCTCATACAAATTGCGGTCATAACTAGCCGCTGTGAGTGAAATAGATGCAGTAGTCCTCTAAGGCTTGCATGAAAAACCCTGCCCCAAATAATTAGGCAGCATCTCGCGGTGGCCCATGAGATCGCAGCTATGGCGCAAAGAATGATGAAGCTGACGCATATTATATAGCACCGACGCAATCCAGTCTCCTATCTAACCAGCGAAGAGTCTTTACGACTTTAATACGCTGCAACGAAGGGTAATTTCAGGATACAAGGTTCGCAGCTTGAAGCCTTCGGAGTGGGTTTCTACAGTGCATTTTCTCGTCGCGGGATGGAAGGTCTTATGTTTGGGTTCGCAGCGCGGTCGTCAAGCCACCGGCAGGTGGCTATGATTGTGTCAGTGTTTTAGTTTAGTTTTAAGGTGTTCAACGTCCCAAAGTGATTCAGGCTATGAAGGGACGCCGTAGTGGAGGTCTCTTAATAAATTTGACCACCTTGCGTTAAGTAACGTGCACAGACACCGCACAGCACACGGATATCTAGCATTTCGCCTCCATCGAAATTCTACCGCCGTGCCCGGAACCGAACCCTCGTTTTTCGGGTCAGCAGCTAAGCACGATAGCCACTGAGCCACCACGGCGGGGACGCGAAGTGCTTTAGTCACGTACTGACGTACGCGACTCTCAGCACTTTATTAGTTAAATAGGAAAAAAACAATGTCCCCTTAAAATAAACCGATGCAACCAGCCTAGATAAACTGTGTCAGTAAAAATTTGCTAGTTACAGTGTGAATATTTTTAGGAAGGGCACTGATTAAACCAACTGAAGACACGTGCGGAAAAACACACATACGAAACAGATTTTCCACGTTACGACAGCGTCACAAGATGGTTTTTCGGGAAGAGCTACGTGAGTCGCACAAGCCCCACTAGCGGCGGCACCCGCATCGCAAGGGAGTGGCGCATCGCTTAAACGTTGCTCCACTGCGCATGAATGGTATGAGGGTATTACGAAAGCCGAGAATTAGTAATTTTTTTTCCAATTCAAATTTTTTATTTAAATTGCAAAGCACGAAAAGGTATGGCCAACACTGTTTGGACCCGTAGCCGTAGGCTAGTCATGTGTCCAAAAATTGAATACATAATACAGAGGTTCTGTTACAGTACAATTCGAACTTGGAACAGCGGGGAGAGATACATATACATGAATGCAAGTGTAGAAATGAAATGAAAAAGACATCCCAAGGAACAATTCCATAGTAAGAAAAAACATCGCACATGTCCAAAAAATAATTAAAGGTCCAATGCACACAGCAGGTTGAGTAAGCGTTAGATTACAGTATTTGTCGAAAGAATTTTCTTGCTGTGAAATTTTGAGCGCATTTTACTTCGTGCAGAAGAGTATTCCAAACTTTTGCACCAATAAAAGCAACCTGTCTTTCTCCACATAGGTTGTGAGTGGGTGGCAGATTAAAGTTTCCTAGCATTACATTCCTGGTAAGACGTGATGACGTGTGAAATAGGGATATATGGAAAGGATGGTTGTATCTCACGATGCTGTTTACGACAGTTGGTTTTTTTAGTAGGCCTAGTGAATCGAAAGGTAGTATCTGTAAGTCGTCGAATAATGGCTCGCTGGAGCGATTCGGCTTAGAATGAGTTTGGACTATTAAAGATCTTTTCTGCAAGTTTGGGATTAGCTCGATATAGCAGTGGTACGTCCATCCCTATCAATCTAGGCAGTGTGAGGGGTTGCTGTGGATAAAGGAGAAATATAAAATGCGTAATATATTCGTGTCAAAGAAGTCACGTGCCTGCAGCAGTTTATAGCACCCAGATGCCATTTGAGCTCTATGGGAATTGAGCATATATGGGCATTAGCCCATCACCTAGCGTCCTATCACTGAGGCGCAGCTCAAGCGTGCCCTCCAGTTTTTTTGTTTTTGCCTGCATCTGAACATGTCCCGAAGCGAAAGCAGGGTTCACCTGCGTTTAGAGGTTGGCGATAAGCGGATTTGTCCTCATTGTAGCTGGCGTCACTCTTATGTTCAAATAGAATGAATGAATGAATGAATGAATGAATGAATGAATGAATGAATGAATGAATGAATGAATGAATGAATGAATGAATGAATGAATGAATGAATGAATGAATGAATGAATGAATGAATGAACTTTGCAGAAGAAAGGTAACCTGCGTACATATATTAAAAATGCTCGTTGAATAGCCTGTTGTCTGCAGCCAGGGGGCGTCTGTTTGCGAATAGGAAGCTAGCCAGTCATTCGCCTTATGATGTGAAAAGAGGTGTCAGAAAAGCGGAGAGCGCAGGACCGTAGGGTTTGCCTTAAGCGATCCTTGCAATGTATGCGTCGCGAGACAGATAATCTCAGGTCAGATTTAATGTTGCAAAGAACGGCGGTCTGTTTGGCTTAATTGGCACGTGTTCACGCTTATGCAAATGAATGCGTGTTACTAGCAGGGAGTGCTACGATTAGGCTGGATGTGGCCACGTGCCGCGCAGTCTGTCCCCTACAGTTCCGCTCACTGCGTCAAACAGTTCCGCGAAAGAACAAGAGAGGCACTGGTCGTCCTGCCCCGAGCCCCGCTATGATTGGCCACGTGCATTTTTTATGCGCTTTCTTAGCTACGCTTCCGACGACCTCGAGGTTGTACTCAGCGCCGATGGTCCTGAATCTAAACATGAATGCTTCCATGAACACATACTGTCATGCCATCTCGATTAGGCGGGTAGGCACTCTACCACAAACCTGCAATGGTAGCCAAGCGACATTGCCATTGCACGTGTCTGTCCCTGAGTCGGCGCTCGCATCAATCCTCCCTTCTTTGCGCTTCCATTTACTATCTCGAGTTCTTAACTAGCAGGGTTCCAGCGGCTAATGTATGCTTCGTGCAAAGCAAGTGCCATCTCGGAGCCAGACACGTGCTGTGGCAATGTCGCTTGGCTACCACTGCAGATTTACGGTAGAGTGCCTCCTTGCCTAATCGAGATGGCATCACAGTATATGCGCGTGGAAGCATGTCACGATTTCTGCGGATCTGAACTGCAAGAGGTGTTCCCAGCAAGACCGTAAAGTTGTTGTCAGAAGCTTCGAATGACCTTCACAGGTGATTTACCGCGAACAAAAAAAATGCACGAAGCAGACATTGGCGAGACTCCTGCACTCAGTAAAGCGCAGACCACGGGCCGTAACCGAGAGATGTTTGGCTATACAATTCGTTTTTCTTGAGAAAAAAAATTGTTTCCGGTTTTAACCAACGAGAGGAGCAAGCCAAAGGTAAGCATTTCGCATGCTTCTGCACGCGCTGTAAACGGGCAGCTATAGGTAATTTATCATAGTAGTAGCCTGCGTTAAGTACGGAAGCTCGCATAATAAGTTATCTTATTTGCACGTACTCACATTTCATCTCTCGGACATTGCCCGGTAAACATAGTGACAGTCCTACTAACTACCAGATATACCAGGATGCACACGTTTAAAACATGATACAAGGCTACAAAACGCAGGAAAATGCAGAAAATTTAACTTTTCACATAATTAGACAGTCGATAAACGAGCTACTTATCTGGCAGTTTCCGCAGAAATTCATCCAACTCATTCTACGGTTCAGTTGTAGTACTCCTTCGGCAAAACTCTGTTCGAGCCTTGTTGACACAGTGAATAAATGCTGCTTGGATCGCCTCTGGTGCCCCGTATCCTTGATGTCCCATTTCGGCTTGCGCACATCCTAAAAGACTGATCACTGAAGCCACCAGATCAGCGCGGTAAAGAAGGTGCGTTAAGAATCCGCACCCCTTTTCTTCAGTTTCCTTTTCTCTTTCAGGCGAGCAGTATGACGTCACGCACCGTCGTGCTCCAACGTGATTTTTCTTCAGGTCGCTTGTTTGGCAGGAGCGCGACACAGCTTACGGACTGTCTGAATACGACAAGTACATTTAGCGTTGGTGAAAACCGAGTGAACAGCGCTAACAGACAGGACAGAACAGAAGAACAGACACAGCTCTTGTGTCTGTGTCCTTCTCTTCTGTCCTGTCTATTAGAGCTGTACAATCGGTTTCCATCAACATGCACGATCCGAGCCGACTAAGCCCTCTAGATTCAATTTAAAGCTATCCGTGGTTAAAAGAATTTACCTGACTCATACGAGCATGCCCACAATTTCGGCAGCTGGCAAATGTCCTTGGCTTTTCTTCGTAACAATCAGTTTCAGGGATGTCATTGCATGCTTTGGCGTTTCGTGACGGGTTTAAATAAAACCGGCTTTCATAATAAGTCACACTATTGAGCCGGGAAGGCCCTCTTTCGCGGTAATATGTACGGAGGACTTCTGGGGCAATGTTGTCAGGCTAGCTTCATGCCATGAGATCGACAAGCGCGAGACACAACCGGCACAGAATTTGCCATAGTCTAAACTTTTATCCATTGCAGTGCGTAGTGCCAGATTTGAAGAATTATCACTTTGTCATTCCATTGGGCACATTTCTAGGAATACTGAAGTTTTTTCGGCGGATCAGCAGGACACCTCTCTTTTGGCACCTCTTGTTCCTGGTTTATATACATTATATTCATTTATGCGTTCAATGTCCAGTCCAAATTTGACTCTTTACAGACGACTGCGTTATCTAGTCTACGATAAATTCCTTGTCGCAATCAATTCAAGCATGATGTTCAAGATGGAGATTAAAGTTGAACGCTTCCAATACCGCTAGCATAACTTTCACTAATAAGAAAATGCTGCTGGAATTTATGTACACCTTATACAACGTTGCAGTTGCTAAAACTAATCAAACCAAACATTTTGGTATTACGCTAACCTGCAACATGAGTTGGGAGACCCACATTGTTCAAATGCTAACAAAAAGTTGTGCTTCCCGAGGAGAACCCTCCGCAGCACCCCACCCGAAGTAAAACTTCGTGCATATAAAACCCTTCTAAGGCCTAAATTAGAATATGCGGATCTCATTTGGAGACCGTGCCAAAAGAATTTAATGAACAAAGCAGTAAAATGGCAGTTTGGGCGAGTTGGTTAAGCATCTTGTAATAAAAACAGCGCAAGGACACAGGACGAGCGCCGTGTGTGTCTACTCTCCGTTCTCGTCCTGTGTCCTTGCGCTGTTTTTATTAATGAACAAAATTGAGCGAACAAAAGTTTGGCCCTAGGCTTTATGTATTCAGTGTTGTACACCCGTTGCTCCAGCGTGTGCGAGTTAAGAACAAAAGAAAACCTGCAGACGCTATCACAGCGCAGGTTAACCTCCAGATTGAAATCAATTTACTTGCTCTAACACAATCACTTTAAATTAAACCTACTGCATTGCCCTAAAGAAACCTTTCAGGCACTCATCACGAATCAATCACAGCAAAACTACACAGCAGCCTATTAGAAGCATTAACATACATAAGAGCTCATTGTTTCCATTTGCGATTGCTCATTGGAACATGTTATCGGGAGGAATATTAGGAGTACCTCTACAGAAATATTTTTCAATAAAATTAAGGACTTTGGTTGTTCCTAGTTGGGTAATTCGTGGGCTTTTGTTTATTTTGGCTTGAATATGTGGAGGTTTGTTTTTCGTTGCACACGTGGCATGATAACTTGTTCTGGCTACCAATCATTCTTTTTCATGTATTTTTCAAGTAATATGTCTGTTTTGTATTTTTTCTTGTTTGTATGCCCTCTCCCACATGGGCCAGAGATGGGCCTGCAGTATATGTAAAGAAATGTAAAAACAAATGTAACCTTCCTGCCTTCTTTAAAGAGCTTATCGATAGCTTCCCTGTTGAGGGCGCCTGAGGGAGACGACTCCGAGTTGAGATAACTCACATGATGTTCTAATCATCCCTTTATTAATATCTTTTACCCACCTGATAACGCTACTCAGACTAAAGCACGCCGAAGCCGGTAGCAAATTTTATAGACTGATCCTCTTTGAGAGCACATGCAATCACATGTAATCTTATTAGCCTTCGGGGAGCAGTTATTTTCCTCGCTTTATAAACAGACTTTTCTCGTCGTAATGCAGGAATGACACGCCACCGCATTGATTCCTGCAGGAGGTAGGATAATACGTGAGCTATATTAAAAATAAAGTAATGCATTCAATTGAGTATCTAAATTGATAAACGACATTCTCGCATTCATTGATTTCCCGTATTGAGAGAAGCTGGGTAATGCCTGTCTAATATTTTCCTGGTGGTGATGTTTCCTGCCATTCGTGACTGGTGAAAAGAGAAATGTGACAACAAAAATAAACAGGTGGCAAAAGCTGTTGATAGATGGGGGAGGCTGAGTTGGCTGAGTTTAATGCTTAGTATACTTCGGCTTATTGGAAAACCCACCAATCACTTTTTATTTGCTTTGAGTTTAGCAGAAAGGTGTATAAACGAGGCCGTACCTGAAGTACATTTGTATCTTGTAGTGTTCGGCCAGTCGGTGAAAGCTGAATACGAGTTTTTGACACAGGATGCAGCAGTAAGCATTCCATGGGAAAGGCGACGAGCACAAAACATTTTGTGTCGCTCCAAACGGCAGAGAACGCTTCATACGTGCTCATGCATATCAACTATCGTGCGTAAATAACGTTATCCAGATCCAATTACTACGTGCGCTAAACTTGGTAACTTTGCAGCAGCCTCTTAGTACAGTAAATATGTTTTCACGCATAGAGAAATGTCTATTTTCACGTTAGAAACTTCCCCAATATCACCAAAAGCCTGAGGACAATGCCTGCAGGCACGAATCGTGTTATGTTTTTAATGCAGCAGACCAGCGCAGACTAAGTGAGCGCCAGCCCACGAACAAGCGTCCACCTTCTCGTCGGAAGATGCCCGCAGTTCAGGAGAGCATACTGCCGGGCGAGTTGGTGCTCCGTCTTGTGAAAAAAAGTCAGCGCAAACGACACAAAGAACGTAGGAGAGAAGAAAACACACGACGACGACAGGCGCTACTAAATAATGTTCATTCATTGCATACAAACAATCCGCAATATTTAGGGAAGAGGTGAGCATGCGCAGACAGAAGCGGAACAGCAGGATGCACATCACGCAATCGCCATTCTCATTAAAACGAATTCAAAATGCACGCTCAGAATCATATAAGTGGACAGATGTCTCGTGACACATTATGATTCTGGGTGATATTGCTAAACTGCCATTCATGATCTGAAGAAAACCTGCCATATTCACTGCGCCCATCGCTCCGGTGAGCAATGGGCATGGGAAAATTTTCAGGCGTTGCAATCCGTCATCAGTAGGCAGCAGCGTTGTCACTCAAATTATTAGGCATTGCGAAAGTGACAAAGGTTCAGATCCGAATTTTGCGGCTTGTAATAAAATTTGGGTCCGCACTTATTGCACTTACTCGTCGCCGAGAACAACAAGAGAGGCGAGAGCAGCATCGTTGAGCTCCAAGAGATGGCGCGCCTAGGAGCAGCGCTATCATCATTGAGCGACTCTTCTTGGTGCCGCGCTGGCGCCGAAGAAAATAGACGCGTCTGCCACGCCCGAAGCGCAGTTTGGATTCGGAGCGATGAAGGCGAGCGCGCCTGAGCCCGGGCCTGT
The DNA here is from genome assembly GCF_055824585.1 of Amblyomma mixtum. Taxonomy (NCBI): domain Eukaryota; kingdom Metazoa; phylum Arthropoda; class Arachnida; order Ixodida; family Ixodidae; genus Amblyomma; species Amblyomma mixtum. The sequence goes on from NC_143016.1 coordinate 94,638,034, forward strand.
GCAGTGGCGCCGTTTCTAGCACGTTGTTCGCCGTCCAACGGGAGTCCTCGGTCCATCGCCACGGCGTGCACCACTCGTGACGATGTCGTTCTAGCAGGTTGGGCCTGGCATCTTTGTTCGCGAGGTGTTTGACCTGACAACGACACTTTGGTGAAGCCTACCGCTCACCGCTTCCTCCGCAGCTCGTCTGGGCCCGTGGATGTGTACTCCCTGAGGCTCGGCGGGGCTTTTCATACTGATTTGAGAAATTACTCCGTCTAGCGAAGTCCATCCTCTTGCTCTCGTTGCTGTGCCGTTCGCCATGCCAATAGGACATGGGGAGAACGACACGTTTCCACAGGAAAGCTAGCAGCCGCTGAAAATGACATAGAATGGGGAATTAATCTACTCATATGCGTAGCTTTTGCTTAACAACTACCAGCGCTGTGTTCCGTCCCTCCAGCATTGCTGCCAGTCACAGGAAGCTCACCATGCCAACTGCCCTACGAGAATGCAACTGTGATATGAACTACTTTTGAAACACCAAGCGGGTTTCTGCTCAGTGTTAGAAAGGAATGATACGTGGAGAGACGGGGAAGGGCAGAGCGTTGTTCATGTTGTACTTTGTGATCTCTGCAATGAACATCATGATTTTGATTTGAGCCATTTCGCTGAGATTGGGTCGCCATGTGATTTGTTATTACCTCTGAGAGAGTGAAGGAAAGGCAAACTCTGCCCTTACAACATTCCTCTTTGGTTCGGTGAAGCATGTAATAACCTACTGTAACGAACAGAATATTTGTCGAACATTTTTATACTGCTGGCTCTATCGCATCCCATGCCCCGAATTTGTAAGTCTATTGGCGTTGAAAAGCCGACAAAATAAAAGCAAGAATGGCCTGTTTAGCCAGCGGTAAGTCTCTGAATTCTTTTTAAGTACTTTGTAGAGTACCTTCACTGCCTTCGGACTGAGAAAAAATATTTGCTAACTTTCTATTAATCTTTTTTCCAGAAAACAAAAAACTGGCAGCATATCACAGTGTTCACGTTCTGAAAGATAGCAGTGGATACTCACATGCGAAATGGAAGTGAAGTTGGATAAATGAATCACAATAATGAATTAGGTCACCGCAAATTAAAATGGAAGCAATCTTAAATATAATCAAAAGGCGCCAGTAATGTGAAAAATACTAACACTAAAATGTTGGCGCAGCCAAATTTCTGCATCCACAAAACTTAATAATAGAATTTCAAGCAAGAAAGCTACGACAGGAGCGTATTTATGATAATGAATGAACTTCGACCGTGGAGAGAGCTCCGGCGTGTGCTCAGGAACTCATCTAAATGCGGCTGATCCTACAAAGAGCTTCTCAGGATTAGGCATTTATCGGGGAATACGATCACCACCGAAGCCCTAAGATTGGTGTAGTACTGCGCAGAAAATGATTTTGATCCTACACAAGCCATTCACATTTAGATAGCGCCTTCTTAGAGCTACATGTTACAACTGAATGAACAGGCGCTGACGAGCACTGCCTTCTTTATAATGGAAGGATGACTGTAGATGGTTGGATCCGATTGGAGCCTGAGAAAAAGATACACGTAGCGCACCCTGTGGCTTGCAGTCGCAGAGACTGGTCGGTGTACAAGGAATACATTAATGCATAGAAAGGAAAGCAGCGAAAATAGACGCAAGACAACAACAAAGAAGGCACACACCACAACGCTGGACTTACAGCTGATTTATTGCGATGAAGAATTGCTCATTTTAAAAGAATTTCCTGCCTGCGCACACACCCTACAGACATTACACTTCGCGCACTACATGGTGACATGGCTACTATAATGATAAAAACTTGCACTTCTTTTCGGTGATAATCACAGACGGCTCACTGACGCATTTCTGCTTATTCTTTCTGATCATGAATGCCTCCAATAGCTCACGCTCACGTTTAGATTTCCCCCGCCCGATAATGCTGGTAGTGTGAAAACTAGGAGAACATTTGCAGTCCTTTACATGCAAGGCTAGATTGCTGCCTGCGCCAGTGCCCAAAGTTGTGCGATGTTGCCTCAGGCGCTCATTCAAGCATGCTCCGGTTTGGCCTATGTAGATTTTCCCGCATGACAATGGTATTGAATACACCGCGCCCACTGCGCATGTGGTGAACATAGCCTGTTGTTTCGTCTTGCAAACACCAGTTCTGCGCAGGTCTGCAGAGGTTTGGGCGCACAAACGGACAGTTTGCAAGGAGCAGAAAATGCCATAGTGACATCAAACTTCTGAGCCACTTTTTTTAGACCATGTGAAGTCTTGTGGAAATAAGGCATGACTTCCAACTTTCTTGTTTGCACTTCTACTGGCCTGGCAGCCTTTGATGATAACTTCAGTTTTTTCTCCAAGGTTTCTGCCACCGCCAGCAAAACCGAGGGAGGAAACCCAGAAAATTGTAGCCGTTCAACCTGCTCCGCCAGACTTTGCTGCATCACATGAGGGCAACTCTTCTTTAAGGCATTCAAAAAACAAAAGTTTGCAATGCTCCGCTTCACTAACTTAGAATGGGCCGAATAATACCGCAACAGTGCCTTCTTAGACCTGGGCGCATATTTCCAGCACTTCTGAGAAGACCATTAGGTTCCTGGATTTAGAATTCACTTTTTTACCCAATCAACACGTGTGCTGGAAATATGCGCCCAGGTCTAAGAAGGCACTGTTGCCGTATGATTCGGCCCATTCTAAGTTAGTGAAGCGCAGCATTGCAAACTTGTGTTTTTTGAATGCCTTAAATAACAGTTGCCCTCATGTGATGCAGCAAAGTCTGGCGGAGCAGGTTGAACGGCTACTATGTTCTGGGTTTCCTCCCTCGGTTTTGCTGACGGTGGCTGAATCCTTGGGGAAAAAACTGAAGTTATCTTCAAAGGCTGCCAGGCCAGTAGAAGTGCAAACAAGAAAGTTGGAAGTCATGCCTTATTTCCACAAGACTTCACATGGTCTAAAAAAAGTGGCTCAGAAGTTTGGTGTCACTATGGCATTTTCTGCTCCTTGCAAACTGTCCGTTTGTGCGCCCAAACCTCTGCAGACCTGCGCAGAACTGGTGTTTGCAAGACGAAACACCAGGCTATGTTCACCACATGCGCAGTGGGCGTGGTATATTCAATCCCATTGTCATGCGGGAAAATCTACATAGGCCAAACCGGAGCATGCTTGAATGAGCGCCTGAGGCAACATCGCACAACTTTGGGCACTGGAACAGGCAGCAATCTAGCCTTGCATGTAAATGACTGCAAATGTTCTCCTAGTTTTCACACTACCAGCATTATCGGGCGGGGGAAATCTAAACGTGAGTGTGAGCTATTGGAGGCATTCATGATCAGAAAGAATAAGCAGAAATGCGTCAGTGAGCCGTCTGTGATTATCACCGAAAAGAAGTGTAAGTTTTTATCATTATAGTAGCCATGTCACCATGTAGTGCGCGAAGTGTATTGTCTGTAGGGTGTGTGCGCAGGCAGGAAATTCTTTTAAAATGAGCAATTCTTCATCGCAATAAATCAGTTGTAAGTCCAGCGTTGTGGTGTGTGCCTTCTTTGTTCTTGACTTGCGTCTATTTTCGCTGGTTCCCTTTCTATGCAACATGAACCAACTAGCCCAGCAGTTTGCACTCCTGAATACATAAATATTTTAGGGCTGTTAAAAAGTATTGCGTTTATAGTATTGCTGATATTTATTAGATATGTTTTTTTTTTCTTTAAGTGTTGAGGGAGTCACCCCAGGAAGTGCCAAGGGATTAGGCTGTTAAGAATAATTCCCTAAAATACAGCCGGTAAAAAAAGATAACAAAGTTCCGAGCGGTTCAGAAATTCAGTCGCGTACTATACGTAGCAAATTTATAAGGGTTACAGCCTAAAGGATGAAAAACCAACTGGTACGAAAAAAGAACAGTGTTAGGGCTTATACTGAACACTCTAGAGAACAGATCCTATATCAAAACGCCGCGGTGTCTCGGGAGTGATGGCGCTCGGCTGCTCACCCGGAAGACGCGGGTTCGATCCCGGTGGCGGCGGTCGCATTTCTATGGAGGCGAAATTCTAGAGGCCCGTGTACTGTGCGATGTCAGCGCACGTTAAAAAACCTAGACATTATCGTTGTTGTCGTTATCCTCATACAATGGCACATGCCCACATAGGGGGATCGGCCAAGAATTGAGGTGCACAGAGAGTTTTTCAGATGAATTTTTTCATACACGAAAATAAATTGATTGCTGGGGAAGAGAGAAGTAAAAAAAGAGAAGAAACACGCAAATAAAACGTTAAATGCATAACGTACACAGGAGGTAGACGCTGTGGCGTGTGTAACCGAGTGATTAAAAAAATAATAATATTGTTAGCAAGGTTAGCCGATTAGGTTCCAGTAAGAAGTTTTGAATGGCGGTAAAAACAGACTTGTGGCTGTACCCAAGTATGGTGGCGCAAATGACAATATCGTCATGATGCTCAAACTAATGACAAGCTGTTGCAAATGGCTTCTCTAAAAACAGTCGTCTCACCGTGATGAAGCGGCGACAAAACAACAAGAAAGGGTCTATTGATTCCTGTTGACCACAGAATGCTCAGACTGGAGAAAGTTGCAAACTAGAAGTGTGGAAATAAACACTTAAGCGTGGGATCTTGCAGGGGAGCCCTGTTAAAGACACCTCAAGCTGCCCTGAATGACGCGACGTTAAACCCTCATAATCCATAAGCCATGTCCGACTGCATAGCCGTCGTCATCTCAGCACACACCTTGTTCATCGTAGCATGCTTCTAGAGGCCGAAAACAGAGTGTGTCTCAATGTAGTTATTTTCACAGGTTAGGAGAAGTTAAGCTACGAATTAAATTAAGAACTAGTACACTTAGACGCGGACTTCATTTTGCACTACGCTATACTATGTCATTAAGCTGCGTGAATGGAGAGGACAGACAGTATGCGCCGGTACACTGGACTTTTTGTGGTCGGGAGGCTTATAAACGTCTAAAGTAAATTTGTCACATAATTTTTTTTTTGCAGGAGAAATGTCTCATTTTCGCTGGATTTCGCTGGATTCGCTGGTATTTAATTTTTTTTTAAATTTTTCTGTAGACGATGCATTTGACTTATCAGAAAGCAAAGAATTTTTAAAAAAGGAAGCTGAATAAATTTAGTCCCTTCTGAGACTGATTCCAAATAATTGTTTTATACTAAAAATGTTTATAAATATTGCCGTAAATACATTTAAGCTTAAGCTTATAGCATGGAATTTCTTTTTCAAATTCTAAAACAAACACACACTTGCTAAGCTCCAGAAAAAAAATAAAATTGACTGCTGCCTCACAAAAAGAAGCAATTTCTTTGCGACAAAACAGAGTTTGTTTCTAAATATATTATTAAAAATGCTATAGTACATGCATATCCGCTAACGTAAATGCAGATTTCTCATGGACAGCAGTTGATGCTCTGGCCTGTTTTTCTGAGTTTTGCATGATGAAAACAAAATGCAGACAATCTGGCATCATCCTGATGCTCACTGTTGCTACTGGAATTAAAAGAAATTATCTCGAGAGCCTAAAAATTACGAAACAGATTTAAGGTTTGGCTATAAGGAACCTTGGCTTGCTAGCTTAGAAAGTTGTGCTCAACGCTCTTCAGTCAATCACCTAAATTCACCGCTTCGTAGCAAAATTACTAATTACTTCCAGACTGAAAGTGGACTTCTTAAACTATTAAATGACAGCACAATAAGTGCGAAAGTGCATACGTAGCTTTGAAAGAGCCATCGATATTGATGGACCACCGGTGACCTGTGCTCAATGGTCGCAGTAGGAAAAGATACAAAAGTGCCCCCGTTTCCCATCCGCCAATCAGCAGTTTTTACACTGCACGAAAAGGAATAACTGAAATAACACCAGAAAAAAAGGTAGCGGTTAACTTTCACCAAAGGGTAAAGGATAATTACACAATTCGCACAGCAGTCTTTGTTTGGCGTAATCCGGTACACTACCGTACTGGCGTTAATGAGGCTGCCGAATGACGTGAGCAAAACAAGAAAATCAAAAGGCAGTAGCTCTGAAATACATACATGTAGATGACATGGCGAGCATATTATATCTTCCCGCTGGTCGCAACTGCAGGTAGAAAGAGACGCTTATGATTTGTAGTCGAGTCTGTACAGAAGTGACGACGTGCTTTCCGTTCACCTCGTGGCGGTGCAGCAGCTTTAATAACTAGGTCACGCGAAGAAGGCCGCAAGGGGGCTTCATTTTTAATACACAAATGAAATGACAAGAGGACCAACAATATATTATTATGCGGCGGCCAACTTTGTCGACGTAAGTCGCTGTATTTCGATTATTTTTATCTGCGTACGACGACGGAAGTTGCTCGTACGTTTGTGAACCCATGAAAGGCGCGCTCTGCGCGAATTGAAAGCTTTGTATACTCCGCGGCACGGTAAAGTACAACACTTCATAAAACGGGATGAATCACCACAATGAAAATTTTTTGTGAGTGTGTCTGATAGGTTGGAGTTGCCCTTCCGCAATAGAGTCATTAGTGTGTCTTGTGAGTTCTTAATGAATTTTCTTCTTAGTTCATTCTGCGAGTCTGAAACAAACTGGCAAATTTGTTCCTTGTTTGTACCTAAAATATGAATTTCTTCTGAGTTCCTAATGAGTACGACAGTTCGGCTCCGACAGCAGTCATTAAAAAAATCTGAATTTTAGTGACAGCATGGGAAACTTTGTGGACTGTGTTACCGAGCTCACTGAGCAAGCATGGGAAAACAAAGGAAACATATAGTATGGGCATGACCACAATGGGACGCGAACTAAGGGTTGGTAAGCGCGAGCGTTACTGATTACGCCACCAGACCATGCAACACGAAGCCTAAAACGAAACGGTTATACATAAAGGGCGTGCGTAGTTCATGTATACATGGCAATTTTTATCAGAAGCATTGCGTATTTTGTAAGGCATGGAAATTGCGTTTTCACATACGTAACAATTCTGAACAAAATTTTTTTTTCAATTGGAAGGAGTTAATAAGCGCACTTTTTTCATATATCGCGAGATTTTCCTACAACAACCAATATATCTCCAAAACTCCCGCCGGCAGGATTCTATTTTTTTCCTGTTAACCTTCATGCAGTCGTCATAAACATTCCCCTTTGGTTTTCTACGGCAGTTTCAACTCCTCGATGTGGCCGATGGAAGCACTTTAATAGAAAGGTTTTGATACTTATCGGAAGAATGAACATTGCGTTCAATATTTTTATAACAGTACCTTACAATTTTTTAAAAAATTACAGGGGACACTTAAGCTTCCCCCTAAGGGTATGAAGGGATAGCGTAGTGGGTTTGTTTCCCTATATGCAGAAGGTCATTCTTGACTTAACATTCACAGATCCCTGGAAGTCCTCATACCCCTCACAGTGACGGAGCGGTTAAGCGATGCGCCACTGCTCTTCGATGGCAGGTGCTCCCAGCGGTGGGCCTTGTGCGACCTAGGTTGCTCTTCCCGAGCGACCAGTCATTGATATGATTGCCACCTGCCACGATGGGCAGTTTGCTCACTACACGGTGGTGGGAGGTGGTGATGACGCACACAGGTCACATGACCTATGTGGCCCAGCTTCCTCCAAGGTTGCTCTCTGGGGACCACCTGCCAGAGCCCTGCCCCTTATATACGGCCTATCGTGACGTCAGGCCAGAACCCCCGCAGATCTCACGAAGGTCATGTTGCACACAAGGCGATACCCGGCTTTACCTAGCAGCGTGAAGCTGTCACTTCAATATTCAAAGTTTTTGGCCAAGAATGTTGGACATGTGCGCATTTGAAGCAATCTGATGCAAGACTTGAAGAATGAGTACAGCATTTGTAGTAGAGACTATGACCATAAAAAAGGCTTGAGCCAAATGTACTTGATGCTATATAATGACGGTTTGTCTGACACCGCGAGCCAATTTACTGTTCACTTTTACGTATAGTTTGCAGTCTTATTTGCTATAAGTGGCAGCATTCATACTTTCCTCCGCTTTCATTATTTCATGCAGCGTTGACGGGAATTGCACTGTCTACCGCTGGCAACGTTGCTCGAGCAGTCGTCGACGCTTAGACAACATCACACAGGCTAGTAAACATACGGCAAAGGAAGGAAATTACGTACATCCTCAAGCTGACGCTTTCAGCTCCATAGTTATTTTATATTGAAGCGCATCGGACGTATTAATGCTCATTGTGAACAGCTGACAACTTTAAAGACCGCTACAACTCCACGAAGCCTTCTTCTCTTTGCCCAAGAATCTATCCATCTTTGCAGGGACAGGGATGGTGCTTTAATCATCTGTAGATGATAAAACAAAGTCACACGGGTTCTTTTCGCCTTTTAACCTTTTCGCCTAATTTTTGTGCCCCGTTAGGCTGTTGGGCCCAGTTAGGTCGGTTGAGTACAGGAACAGCCAGAGTAAACTGGTGCGATACGACTCAATTTCTCTTTTAACAGTGACCCCTTGGCTGGGAAGATACGCGTGGATTCCTATTGTCTTGTCCCATGCCGAGTTTTCACATTAAAGACCCAAGTTCAAGAAATTCGTTCATACCCAGCAATTCTGGACAAAAGCATTTTCGAGCAGGAAACTGTGAGATTTTACTATAACAATTAATATATCCGCAGGGCACCGGAGGACAGTCTTGCACATTTTTTTTTCTATTAACGTTTTTGCTGTCTACAAAAGCGTTCCCCATTGGTTTTCGAAAGCAACCGTAACTGTTTTATGCGATCGATGGTAACACTGTAAAAGGAAGATTTTGCTGCATATAACAATAATGGACCATTATCCTCAGTATTTCTATAACAGTGTCTTACAATTTCCCAATTTTCAAAACTTTTGCCCGAGAAAGCTGGGCATGAAACACACGAAATCAAAAACACGTAGATCTTCAGAAGACAAGGAAATTTGAAAAGCCAGGTGAAATACTTTTGTTCGACTAACGCTAAGAAAAACACAGAGGTGTTGTACTTCTCATGAGTTCCTGGTAACTGATTATAAAAACATCAGTACCCAAACAGAAATTCAAAACAAATTTTCATATTCTCAGGGCGGCGCAGTCTGACTGACGCTATAAAAGGCTGAACGCACGGGTGTCATTCTAGTTTTGAACTTAAAGAGCAGCGGGCATCGTTTTTTCTTCCCCTATGGGGGGGAGGGAGGGAGATAGAGAGAAAGAGAGTGAGGGGGGTGGAAAATTTATTTGGCTCTGTCAGTGTTTTTATCACGCACTGACATTTGTGTATGTAGATCCGCGATAATTTCGGAAGAACCTCGAACGTGTAAAAGAGGTGAACGTAGCGTTTTTCTTCAAGAGAACTGCAACTGTCAGATAGCCATCACCAGGTGACGCCACATAGGGAAGTCTCGTGCACTATTCTGCGTCATCGCTTTCTACCTTCTTGTCACAATCGTTTTGTGATTTGACAGCTACGAATGACGCATCCACTTTAGAGCGGCTTGGATAGAAAGAGTGTGCTGTGGGTGGCGGCAGCCGTAAGAACTAAAAATTCTCTTGAAGTTCAATTCATTTCACTTATTTCATTTCAACAGTCAAAACAATATAGAGGAGATCAAGTGAAATAAAAGCACTACAGGCTGAAAAAATTACCGTAATCATAAGGGAAACTTGACAGAGACTAGAAAAACACGACATGATGGCAAAATAAGCAAAACTTTGAGCAATAATACTTCCTAAAACGGTCGAACTTATTTTTTTATTTTTTTATTTATCCATTACTGCAGAGTTTGCTCAGGTCCAAGCAGAGTGGTTAAAACAACAATAATAGAAACAAACAATGCAGCAATCAATGGAAACAGGCAACAATGTGTCATTCCAGTCTGTTATACTTCGAGGAAAAAATGAAAACTTGAATACATTCGTCCAAGCAAAATAAGGGGTTAGTGAATGGAATGATGGTGTCGAGTAAACTAGGATAAACCTGGATGTTGAACGTGACAGATAGAATAGTGTTAATTCCTAAATCTTCAGTAAACGTGGAAAGTAACCGCAATCGTAGATGAGATGTCAGCGTCTAGTTTCTAACGAAATTTTTTATTCACTGCGCTTTATCAATGTGATTAGGCAGTGAATGCCAGATTGCTTTTGCACTAGGAATAAAAAGTTGTAACCAGACATGTGGCCCCTTATGCGTGTTATGGGGTTAACGTGATTCTGGCGGCAAGTTTTTCTTAGTGGGACACTTAAGAATGGGTGTAGTGATTTTGTGTTACAGCCAAATGTATGACGCAGGCATAGGCGACGGTTCACCGGATGTTATTCGGTTGTTGAGAGACGAGGGGCTATTTGGAGGCAGCCTCATTGGTTGTATTTTATGACAGAACATTATATGTGCGTCAACACAAAAGCTGCCATCGCTGTGTGTCGCCATCCATAGCCCGACATTTCTTAGTGAAATCACCATTCTCTCGCATGACAGCAGCAGAAGTACATAAAAAGCGGCGTCTACAGTAAAAAGAAGAAAAAACAAAGTTCCTTCCGAAGGTCAGGGGAATTGAACTAAGGACGTTCAGACTGCGCAGCCAGCACGGAACCTAGAGGCTAGAAAACCGCTTTTTTTTCTTTCATGGTATTTACAAGCTATAAAGCCGCGTTACTCTCTGGCGGATAAATGTGAACCTAGAGCGCGTGTTTTCTTACGACTGTATGCTAATGGTAGATGTATCATTAGAAAGAAAGAAATCATGAATGAAGCTCGCAACAGAGCTCACGATGTGACAGGGTTTTCGCATTCAACGCACGTAAGCAGGCTTAACTGCCGTCCCTAATTATTGGGCAACAAGAAGTGAAGAATTACGCCCTAAAAATTAATGACAGTAATGATGGTGATGGACTTACAGTGGATGACTAGAGTATTTTTAATATTTGTGTTGATTTTTTATTCCTGAAGCAAAAGCGAATGAAAAGACTAAAGGATGTTTATGCTAGTATCGCTGCACTAAATGAAAACAGGAAGAAATAAGCTGTTTTCTGCAATTTACGCTTATGGCATGGTAACAAATAAACAGAGGCTGTATCATGATGCAGAATTCGGCACCTCGAAGAGGTTTACTCTAAGGCACGGCGGACAACAAAAAGCAGATTTTCTCTTGCTTTGCGTCTATAGCTTCACCGCAAAATTGAAGCTGCTGCTGTAGAGCACCCTTTACAGGAGCTTTAAAATGTGGTTTCGCAAAGGAGGAAATAATATCACTGTAATCTTAAACCAAAAGAACACGAAACACAGCCAAAAAATCGATACGCAAAAAGCTGGAACCAAGCATATATGATGGTTTTTGAGAGGTGAGTATGTGCTAGAACACAACTATGAATCCATTTGAATAAGTCGAAGTTCGCGAAATTCACAGGCAGACTTATTTTTTCCGATGGAGTGGTGACCGAGTCTTGCGTTAAGTGGACTGAGTGAGGTGAGGTGAATGCTGACCAGTTATAAGGGGCCGAATTATTTTGCAGTGATCAGCACAGCAGGCCGGCTATATAGTGACCTCCTAGAGGCCAACACTGATCTGTAACGTAAGCAAGATGCAGTGGTGGTGGTGGTGGTGAAAACATTTATTAAAAAGGGACAGGAGGTATGTTTGGATCAGCCCTTAAGGGACTGATCCTTACAAACACTAGGTGGGGGTTCCTAGTATGGGACCCCAGTGGTGGTGGCCGCCGCCCGGGCGCGCCTGACTAAGGCTTGTTGGGCCTGTAAGTCGTGGCAGCCGAGCAGGGTCGACTCCCAGTCCTCCCGGGTTAGGTTGGGGAAGGGGGGGAATAGCCGGGTTGGAGGGGCAGGCCCGCACCATGTGATAGGTGTCAGAAGACACCGCATTACAGTGCGGGCAGCTGCCGTTAAAGGAGCGGTCAAAATGTTTTAGTGCTGCCAGGCACAGAAATGTATTGGTGAGAAGACGGAGAAGGAGCCGCTCATCCGCCTTCTTCAGACCTTTACCTGGTCTTGATAATAGGTTGTAATATCTTTGAAGGTATAGATCGGATTAGGATCGGGTTCCTAGATGCAGTGGTGCTGCTGACGCTGAAGGGAGGTAGCAGTTGGCGTATGTAAGCAAAATTTTTCTAAATATTTCCTGATTTCATGGACCACCTACAAGGTCAGCTCTTCGTTACTAAAAGCTTAGTGCTTCCGAAAACAGAGCGGGACAGTATGTTACGTCAATTTTAAGAACCCCACTACGTGTACGCGCTGAAGTTACCCTCGAGTGGGGTACCAGGCGGGCACGCCGCATACTGAAGCAGACATAAACATATATTTTGATTAATATTTTCTTATTTCAGAGTGTACCTAAAAAGGCGGCCGTTCATTAAACATTGGTTAGTACCGCTGGCGAGTAAGAAGACCGCGAGCAGGCAAAATGCCCCCAAAAAGCTCAGAAGACTGCTCTCGTATGGAAAGAGGAGGAAAAGATGAATGAGGTTGCAACCCTGAACATGGGCCACCGTTACTAAAGTGCACCGAATGAGTGGCGTATGAAATCCCCCTCTCGTGCGGCCGCCCCGATATTACAATATATTGCGAACCGGGCGCTGCGTTAATAAACGAATCGGGGAGCACGAAAGAAACATTGAGCAAGATAAAGAGGGCCCAAATTTACCCGTGCATATGTCCTGCCCGTCATGCTCTTTTGAGCCATGTTTTGCCAGTGCGCGGATTATGGAAACTAGTAAAGGTACCGCAGCTAGGGAATTGTTTGCAGGTTTTTTTTTATCGGAAAAAAAGGAAGAAACCGCGTCAGCTACACATAAATAGCATCTAGAAAACTGAGAACAACTATATCACCCGTTCGCTACCATATCAAACTTGAAACATAACGTTGTTCCTTGCGTGTACGTCGGTTATTGATTTGTGCGTCTTGCCTCCGAATATAGCAGTTGTAAGTGGCGTTCAGTCCCGTCTACCTTCCTTGCGTCTGTGTGTGTTTCGCACCTGTAAGAAAAGAGGAACAGGTACCAACTAGCCCAACACGGCGTTCTTTTCGCCTCATGTCACCATCCTTGCTACGAATGTGCAGTGTTCTCCAATAGGTACACTCTGACAACGTGAAGAACGTTATGAGAAGCGTGGAAAAATTACTTTATTACAATGAATGTAGTTCCATTCAAAAGCTCTGGTCGCGTTTTCGCCTCTTCGTGAACCATGTATACAGGGCACAACCATGATCATATTTTATACGGACCATGCTAATGCACGAGCCAGTCATTCCACCACTCAGCATGACATCGTATGACTGATTCACAGCGGTGTCTGGTTGACGTTAGTGGAGCGGAAGCAAAAAGTAATTTTTAGTAGACCGCATGGTACAAAAAAAGACAACAAAGCTTCAAACTTCTATATTGTTGTACCCCACTTTCGCTTCTTGACTGGTCCTGTGACGCATCCAGGACTGGTTTGTGGATACGGGAGTGCATGCACGTGAAGATGTAAAGCGCACGCCTTTCGTTATTAAAGACATGCCGTTAGCGCCTATTCTCGAGCATCGCAGAAAAGTTAGGTGCTGCTGATTATCGAATACAATATATCCTAAAAAATGCCCAATAAGCCTAAAAACCTAATTACGATGAACCTGTGGAGGCCCCCTCACTTTGTATTTTGTCAAATGACACGCAGGCTGAAAAAATTCACAGCAACACCTAATCCCGTTATGTGGTGGCAGTGTGATAGCGTAACCAGATGTTGATGCCTTTAGCGGAAGTGCCACCGCAGCCGCTGTGGTGAAGTCACTCATACTGGTGAACAGCGCAAAAAGGCTGGACAACGACAAGACAAGTGCTGACTATCAACTGGCTTTATTGAAGGACGGAAGGGTATATATACGAAAACATAACACAAAGAAGTAAGAAGAAAGAGTGAAAAGGGTCGTGAAAATCAAAAACTATGTCACATGGCAAGTGATGTATGCTAATTCCTTGTTGTTAAGTGTCATGGAAGGATTGTTGATGCATTCGTCCCCTTGCCTGTGGATGAAATGCGCTTCCGTTATTTCGCGCGTGAGCTTATCTATCTTTATGGCGGAACGGAACTTCGGTTTTCTTGTACTCAGGTGCGCACTTGCACTTTTTGCAGCGGAACTTTGTGCGCGGAAGCCCGGCATTTTGTTCCGAATTCCTTTCTTGCTCCCTTTCATGTTGGCAATTGCATTTTCCCGACGTAAACCGGCAGATGCTTAAACAAAAGGCTGATGGAGCATGAAAGCACAAGAAAAAGGGACCCTCTTAGCCACGTTGCCGCTCATTGTGAAAAGAAAGTATAAAAACCGGATAACCTGGATACTGCAATACTGTTACTGTGCGAGACCCTCCGACAGCTAATAAGGGGTTGCAGAGTAGCGCTCGCATGTTTCCGGACACAAAAGACAAACATTTTGCGGGACCTTACGCTCCATGTCACATCATTACATTTAGTTAAACATACTCAAACGCAGGAGAAACGATGAGGATCGCGATCATGCCAGTGAAATGGTTTCTTCTGTTTAGATAGGGCTGTCGCAGTTCATGCTTCCCAGCCCGGATGTCGCATTAGTCCGAAAGAAAGAGCAGGAAGCTGGTGCCGCAACCACCTCGCTTCTGTCGCACTGCTGTTCCTGGATACTGCGTGATGTATGCGGCTTCGGCGCTTTGCGTGGATTGCATCCCCTCGAACCAAAGAGGACATTAGAATGTGGCGCCCTCTATGTGCTGCGGGTACAATTGATCGTAAGCAGCTGCGGTTCTGCGGTTTCCAGCTATTCCTCGCAGTTTCTGCACAAAGGGCTTGCACTTCGGGCTCCGGGAAAACATCGACCATAGAACAGGACGCAGAGTGTACCTGCATGCGCTTTGAAAAGGAGCGCGCTGCCACAGCTGCTGTTGAAAAACACTTCTCTGGCGGTCGCCTGTTTGTTGGCGCGGTGCATTTGGAGAGATTTTTATTCTGCACCACTCAATGCTAATGCCCGGCTACGCTGGAGCCTGCGCTACGGGTTGTTTTAGTGCTTGGTGCCCTCTCCGACACGCCGCTGGAAGAAACCGCATTTGCGTCGAAGCAGTTCAACTAGTGATCACCATTGCCTGCCTATGCCTTTGAAGTGTAGGTGTATTAACACTCGGCAAGCCCAGCGTGTGTCGGGCATGAGGCTAAGGCGTCCCTCACACGCGATTTTGCTGCAACTCTTAGGGATTCTGTTGCCGCTATGGCAATACGACCGTCGCAACCAATAGTTATGCCGACAACTTCGTTCTGTCCCCGTTATAACTGTGCTCGTGTTGCTGCGTACAGACATACTATAGCGTTACGAAAAGTCAGGCCGGTTCTGTGTGCCGTTCCCAAAGTTCGCGCACAATAAACTACCGATTAAGCCCCTAGACACATCGTCGGTGCAATAGGCAGATAGCCCGCCGCTTCCTAAGCCATGCGGTCGCTCTCCTAGGGTACTCTAGGGAGATTACCTGGGGTAATCTCTAGGTAGCGGCGCCCATTTGGTCGCGGTACCTATTCGCCACTTTGCAGCTTCCCGCCTTGAGCATCGTACATGGGGCTTGAAAGACGCAACACAGCGAATTTCTGGGGATTGAAGTGGATTACAAGCGCGGTCATTTGATTTGCAGATATGGTGAAAAAGCTCCACAAATGCCCTTCGTTCTCCAAAGATTGGCCACGCTCCTCAGCAAAATGCACTTCTTGGAGCGCCCAGCTCTCCCATGTAAACTGGAGAGTGAAGCCCACGCCTTTATTAAACAGATCTCACTCCAGCAAAACAGTGTAGCGCTTGCACAGGAGCGGAGATTAGGGACACCCCTGTTTCAGCCATCTGTGCACTGTCATCGGCTCAGAGGACGTGTCGCCAAAACATGCCAAGGCGTGCCACCGCGGTGTTGTCGGTATAGATGTGGCGCTAGAGGCCTTTCCACCCTAGTGCTCCTATATATGCTCCGACCGGGAGCAGAGTTGCGCGACTGTTTTCTTCTCGCCGCACGTAACACTATTCGTGGAGCGGCGATGACATAATCCCTATGACGGGAAAACTACGAATTAGTGTCTGCTCATACCCAACATATGATCCAGAGGGGGCCAGCCACTCCCATCTTGAGCACAGTCTGCTTTGTAATCTGACTGAGAGGGCATTATGAAGCCCTCATCAGGAGGAAGAGGGGTGCCTCTAAACTGCCTTCTTGTGGGGCTCTTGCCACACGAGAAGCAGCTTTTCAGCCGACCTTGGAAACAAATGGCGGACCTTCGCGCAAAACTGCTCCCTGTGGGAGCATATTCAGGAACACTGTTCCACATCTGCGGCGTGAATAATCTGCCAGACATCGGAGCTTCACCACGCGTTGCACATCACTACATGCCTTCATTACGCTCATAAAGCACTCAACCCTTCACAACCAGGTAAGGAGTACAGGACAATAGCCCACACTGCTATTCCGATCCCTAAGAACGCCAAGTGTGCCCGACAAGTTTTGACGGTGGCGGCCGCATGTCCTTGTTCACCTCCTCAGTCCTTACACCAATTTTCCCTTTCCTGCTGATAGAGCGTCCTTCTCCAACGATGGAGAGAATCCCAGTTGACTTCCCTGCCTTTCTTGTTCCACCCGTTTCTCTCTTTCTTTAACCATTGGATATCCGCACACAGCCTTCCTCCGGTATTAAAAATTATGAAAAATAGCGACAGAGAAATTAAAGCGTATGTTTTTTCATGCCAAAGGCGTCACAGCGGGTCTCTTTGGATTCCAACACGTCGCGAATTAGTTCGACAAGGAGAGCCAGATACTACACCTGAAAAAAGCGCACCATTTACATGAGGCTTACTATAACCTTCGGCCTGCTAAGATTCTTGAATAAGAATGACTGCTGAATCTGAATCGAAATATAAGAGGGCTTTTGTACCTTTCTGGTGGAGTGGTAATGTCGCGTCAGCAGGTTTCTTAACATCAGACATTGCTTTAGGAGCAGAGAGTTACAGGCCTTCAACGGCTTCATAGAGAATCACATCCACCCACACGCAATCCTTATAAGGTCTGTAGTTCACCCCGTAGGCTGAAAACGCGAGCATGTAAAACTTTCAATCAAAAAGCGATATCTTCAACATCGTTGGTTTTCTGTTTCCGGCGAGCACACATGAGTAATGTGAATGACCGCGTTCTCTGAATACAACTGAGCAGTTTCAGTCGCACTGGGTGTGAAAAAAAAATCCTGCTTTTTCGGGCGCCTTACTACCCTAAGAACGCATTTTGATTCACTGTAGAAAAAAAATTGACGTATTTCTTGTACTGTCTTAAAAAAAAGAAGAAAAACAGCGAGCTTATGTGGCTGTGCAGAAAGTGCAACAGGTATATTAAAAAAAAATTAGTAGAAAAGTAACTTCAAAAAAAGCTACGCAATCTTACAGGACTCTCGGGGGCAACCATGCGGCGCTTCTTCCTTTGCAAAGTTGCCGCCTCTTCAATAAAATTCCGGAGAAGTCTCTTCGCCAATTCGTCGTAACAAAATAGCCTGACAGCTGCTGGAATCGCAGATTTCTATATCGCCTGTGCGATCCGTTTGCGATGATTGTTTTCAAACCAAAATTCCACAACCATGCTTTATTGTTCTCTTTCTTGTTTTTCTGCTCTCCAGACGAAAAGAAAAAGAGATTGCTAGATCACAAGAGAAGCTAGGTCTCTTTGAAGGCTCTGTGACAGTTGACAAAGAACACTTTGTCTGATAGCAAAGAGTAGCTGCGCCATCGCTTTTGTTGAACGTCCTCTTCGGGAGCACTATCTGCCCGCTGTATACGGAGGTCGACCGATCTTCCGACCTGGGAGGCTTCAAGTCCAGTAGGGAATATATTGGCAAGAGAATCCCTTTGAGGATTTTGCCGGAGCTTACCAGAAAAGAGATTCTCGTCGCTTGTGTCCCATCTGAAAAATGCTCAGTCTTTACGCCCGCCGGTGGATTTTTGAGTGCGTGTGAAGCGATCGAAATGAAAGCCGTTCTTTGAAGACAGGGCTGTTGACAGGAAGCAGTGAAAATGCTGACGTCACTTGTGGAACATTTTTAGTAAAACTGAAAAGAAAAGCAGGTGTTCGAACTCCGCATTTCCCGAAATAACATTGTCGTACTGCTTATTTTAGCTATCGCTTGATGCTGCGTGCGGAATAAAGTGTTAAACGATACTATCGCTAGCAAAAGCAAGGAGCTGGTTTTGTCCAAGTAGTCAGTAGCTGAAATTATTTTTTAACTCTTTCCTCATTCTGATTTGTGGTGCGGAAGAAACAGGCACTGGCGTTGGATTTTTCCCGCTGTTTGCCCAGTCGTTCACCAAAGGCAATAGTGGTGCCATCTATTCAGCGCCTGCCGAATGCTGAACGACCAGAGCGATTTTCACTCGGCAGATGTGCCCCTCGAGGAACCAGCGGCGGTGATTGCGCAACACTTCACGGAAACCTCACCTCTTCGATGGGCTGCGCGGTGACATTTTCTTTGAAGGCAAGTTAGAGAGTGTCCTTCATGTCGATGACTTCACCCTCAACATCCCGCAGACCCACGTTCTCGAATTCCACGGTCGACGATGTGGAAACGGCGTCCAAGCGTGTAAAACGTACACCCTGCATGTAAAAAGCAATAGAAGAATTAAATGAAAAAAAAAAATTCGGCATGACCGAGATCCCGAGCGGTGCATTGGCATGTTTTCCTTTTTTTGTGTGTCCCATCCAGTTTGCGCTGTTCTGTTAACATGCGTTATCGAAAAGAACGATATGACAGGAGGAAGTGTGAAAGAAGAAAAGTGCAAGGTGAACGCTTTGCGCAGTTTAGTAAAATTGCGTCAGCCCGGAGACACAAGAAGAGCACTATGAGAAATCAAGAAAGAAAAGGAAAAATTTTAAACGGTAAAGGAGGGAAGAAAAAACTAGAAAGCGCGAGAAGAGTTCTAAATACGAGAAAACCCACTGCTAGGGAACGCAATTTCGCGGGCATTACCCAATGATTGCGACACACAGTAAGCCGTAGATTTGTTCCGCGAACAGGCAGAAGTGCTACTTTTCATCCCGTAGGGAGTTCAACGAAAGACACGTGTTGCGAAATACAGGTTGAGTGAATCTCTCTCAAGATGGAGTGAAAGTAAACGTAACGTAGCGCTCCGCCTCGTGAGGTTATGTGATTGCGACAATGAGCGAAGTCCCACACTCAAGCCCCAAGTCCAAGCAGTATACAATCAAAGCGGGAGGCCTCAGGCCATGAAAACTACTTGAATGTGTTTTCTGGCAACTTGATTTAGCAGCTACGTTTCCATGAGGGGGTTCTCGAGTTTCGGAATATCACTTGAAAGAAGTTTGTTAAGTTCCAAAGGTGTGCCGTTTTTCCCGTCTAAGTCATTTGCAATATGTTTCTTTCGTGTGCGATCTGATTTTGCGGTTGGTTAAGTTGACTAAGAATTTGATTTTTTTTTTGTGACAATCTATTTGCTTCAAGATAAAGAGATCTCATGACATTCATCAGGCGATGATCTGTGATCGGGCTGAATTAACAAACATAGAATACGGAGTGAGGTTCGCTTCTTTCGAGAACAGCATCTAAAGTGTTCTTGCTCGTTAATCTTGACAACGTGTGCTTCAGCAAGAACTTCAATATGCGTGCACGCGTTATTAACTGATGTGTATTGTGTCCTTGTTCTAGTAGAAAAATTTAAACTTAATGTGCAAGCCTTAAGAGCTCAAAAAAAGAATAAAGAAGGGGGGGGGGGGGGGGTGTCTTTGTACTCTTTGGAGGTAACTGTAACAAGAACAGCTTCCAATCTTTCTCAGCGTGCGAGGCGCCTTTCGTACACCCTCTGGCTGCGGCGCTCGATACAAAACGCCACTTTGCGCTAGGTGTTTGTGGACGTGTTGCAACGCTGGGGGAGACGCGAGGAGAGCGTAGTTCTTAAGTGTTCATCGAGAACATATTGTAGTTGGCATGTATCGGTTAATTACTGCGCTCTAATCACACAGGCGCTACATTCACTGAAAACGGATCTTTTATGAGCCAGAAAAGGCAAAAATAAAAAGGAAATAGACCTGTCGCTTACAGCGGACGTGTTCTCAAACGGGTTGCGTTGGCGTCAGGACCGATTTTAGTATACTGCTCTATTAGACTAAGTGTCATGATTCTTGAAGAAGATGGCAAGAGATGCTTGAGGTAAGACATGATGTTGGGCTAGTCGGTTCATGGTTATAGCGAAAGAGAACTGCGCGAACACGACGGGACAAAAGAAGGCACGAATACACAGACACACAAAGATGCCTGAGGACAAGAGATACAAAGTTGGTAACAACAAATCTAGAACAAGTGACAGAAATAAGTGTCATTGGTCCTGACAGGCTGGCTATTTATTTTTGCGGCGTGCCTTAGTTGTTTTTGTCTCCTACTAATCTCCTTTTTATAAGTCACTTCTTTTCATCCTGTTCCTGAATTATGTCCCTAGAGTGCACCTCCTTTCACTTCCAGTGATGATGGATTTCTTCTCGGCCTTGACTTAACGATTTCTAGTTGGAGTGGCAGGTTAAAAGTGTTGCGTTGCTGAATCTTTTTTTTTTTGCAATAAAAGCGTCATTAGCTCTCGAAACGGCGTCAACGTAGCCGTAAAAGGCCAACCATACAATTTTTGCTGAGAACGAAATTTGTATAGTCCTCAGACGCCTTTTAGGCAGCGGGCTGCAAAGTGTACTTATGGGCTAGCTGGTCACACGACAGCATGTGGACATTAAGTTATGAAAGCAGGTGGAGAAAAGCAACGCACCACAATAAAATTTTTATACAAAGACACTCACCTTTTTATACCTGGAATCCACTGCAGAAGTGTCACAGTAAAAAAAACTAACAAACTAACCTATTAAAATAAAACAGGTAGTGCCGGTACGTGAAACACTGATAGCTTATGTCCACAACAAGATGTGTGTTTCGGCGTCAATCAGCGAATCCGGACTCTTGCTGCGGCATCACATAGGTAGGCAAGCTCTTTTATGCGAAGCATATTACTAGAGCTACACTACAGCCCGTCGAGCGCGGCGGTGGAGCTACCATTGACCTTTAGCGTGACCACGTGACACCACGTGACAACATGACGTCACAGCAGAGGAGAGATGGGCTGCCGGCTCGCGCGGTCGGCCGCGGCGGTGGAGGCTCCACATCAGAGGCGCTGCCTGCTGCTGCTGGGGGTACATCAACACAGTCTATAGGGAATGGTGGCGGTGGTGGAATAACTAAGGGTGTTTCCAATGTACTTTCCATGGGTGCCAAGAATGCTGTTGTAACCGGTGCTGGGGCAGCGGTTGTACACTCTGCATTGAATTCACCGATGAGCCCGTATATAGCTGCCACGGCAATCCTTGCTACACTTCTAGTGGTTGTATTAAAATGACCAAGTATTCAACCAAGGAAAGCCATGTATTACCAAGCCTAGCCATCAATATGCTTCGCATCTGACTAGGCTTAACCTTAGCTAAGCCTCAGCCATTTTTTTACAGCAGGAGCTGTTAACAGGCGGCGACCTGACATGGATAAACGCATGCTTCGTGAAGAAGCCGCGCGGTAGGCAGGTGGCGCTTTGCGCATTGTGGGTTTGTGGCGCACCAAGGGATGGCGCTGGAGTCGCTCGCGGCGTAAAGCCCCTCTGTCACGGCGGAGTCGACGCGTTGGCTACGTACGACTTCCTCCCGAACGCAGTCCCATTGACGACTAGGCGGCGGCTTATACGCGACAGACGGAAGGCTTTGTGGAAGTTACTGGAGTAGGTGTAGTTCGCAGCGTTTGGAATCTACGGAGCACTGGGGATGAGGAGGGGAGCGCGTACATAGTCTTGCCGTAGATGGAGTTGATGCCGGTTAGATGCCCCACTGAGTAGGCATGGCGGTATGTGACGCCAGTCCCGACGATATTAGGAGGGTATCGTGGCATCGACGTTAGTCCTTCACTTCTTGTAATGGACGAAGGTTGGTCTCAAGAAGGAGCCTTAAAAGGCGCGTCATCTCAAAATGCATTCCACGCATAACACAGTCCAGTACTTCCGATGACCTGTCAGGTTGCGTAGCATTGCGATTTACGCAGGACTGCGTAATTTTGCATGAAACGGAAGTTTTATTTCCCATGCCAAGTCCGGCGCTGGCGTTGTTTGACGCTACACATTCCATGAAAGAAAGTGGGAAGCTCTTCCGCCTATATCTGATCACTCGCTATGCACATTATTGAATGCGATCACAGTTTTGGCGGGAATATCAGATCCATGCTAGCCATCCACAATCTCTATTTCGTACACAAGGTGTACAGTAGCATTTACGTGGTAGGTGACGGAACTGATTCTTAGCGGAAGTAGAGTGAACTATGCCTCGAGTAGCTTGAATAACTCTTCTATTATTGCTTCCTGCTCTTCTGATACGCAATCGCCGGCACTCAGAAGTTAATGCAAATTAGCTTGGCAGTCATATGCTCTTGGAATGCGAAGTGCCTTAATATCCTCGTAATGAATTTCTGCAAACTCAGCGCATCAAATAATGTCGCAGCGAAAACTACGAAGAATTAAAATCTCTATTAATAGTTAGCTTAACTTCTTCTACCCTGGTTCTTTATTGCTAGAATGATCATCAGGCGATGATTATTTCATTGAATTTGATATCAATTGTTCAAGGGTAGCAGGGCCAAAGCGCGCCACGGGCATCGTAATTGTTCCGCTCGCGATGAGTACAAATACCGATCGTCTCAAGCATTTCATCCCAGAGAAGCCGAACATGAAGGCAGGGGAAGTCTTGTACTCTTTAGAAAAGCGATGGCTATAAGGCGCCAATGAGGATGGAGCGTTAAACTCCAGCAGCGGGATTGCCATGTTGGTTTGACCGCTCCTGAAGTTGTCCTCCGAAAAGGTAGCTGCAACAACGTCTGTCAGGTAGTAATTCTGGGAAACATTGGCCGTATCTGCTTAGACACCGTAAGGACAGCTCCTCGTCTTTTCGATGATGCGGAAACCAAACTATTCGCCGCTGTACTAGAAGGTAACTGCAGTGCACCTCTGCCTCTACTCGCCACGCTAGTTGGTATGCGGCGTTTCAAACACTGCTGTGGCTTTAATCCAAATGACAGGAGGAGGAAGGGTGAGGGGGGAGGGTGGCAGTGATTGCACGCAGCTCTTTAAGTGCCTTTCCGCTTGTTTTTGTGTTTTGAAGACCTTTGCTTTGATTCCCGCCATTGTATTGATAATGTGGACTTTGCCCACCCCGTTTTTCATTTGTTCTGCGAATCTCTGTGAGCAAAAAAGTACACTACACAAAGATAAGCTCCCACTGGCAAATGTTGCAAACAACTAACTTTTCATATCTCCTGTTCGTGCACAAGCTAGCACGTAAAAATTTTCATTTTTTTTTTTCATATACCATCTATGACTGAAAAGCCCCATCAGTCAACTCGCCGTTTCTATTTCTCACCAACTGAAGAGGGATGCGCTTGGGTCAATTCTGCCTCGCTTTTTCATTGTAATTGCCAATGTACTATTCTGTGAGGCATTCTTTTTGTTCTGTTATGCGCGTTATCTTTATTGTACTGGCCTCTCGTGCTTGGGCACGATATCCCCGCAGTAGTTATGCAAAAAGAAATTACAACAGAATGATATTTTCTAGCCAGATGCAGACTGGAGAGCAGAACACAACAGGAACAGAATAGAGTACGCAAGCTCTAACATGATGCAAAGAACAGAGGATGTGCAAGCAATGTTGCGAAGGACAGGAATAAATGACCCGCCTACGCAATCTCCCGTGGAGAACAAGTATGGAACAGAGAGAAGAGGCTGTAAAGGATTACCGAGAAAAGGGAACCATTAACATGAAGCAAGGTGAAATGATCTTGGGACCCACCTTGGCGCAAAGCGCCAGCAGTAACCGCATATTAATTCAACAACGCTTGAAGACAAGAGGAAACCATTTTCTAGCTCCAAGAAGCGTCAATTAAGGGTGCACGCAAAAATGGTATTCGGGGTCAAAGCAATTAGAGTTGGAACACGCAAGTAATCGCGACCGCCGCAAGGAAACGCCGGTGGGAAAATTTCGTGAGCGTAGATTGTGCAAGACCACAGACCGAATACGAGCAGTCCTACATCACGGGGAGTTTCTCGTGCCTACGGTGTTCAGAGGCGTGTCGCAAGAAACCCCTAAGGAACTGAGAGCCGGTCATTAAGAGAACCTCTGCGGTGAGATAACTATTCAGACATAAAAGGAGAGCACAGTGGCGCCAGGGTAGGAGAAGCTGAAAGGTAGACCCAGTTTCAGCAGCACAGGTTTGGAGAAACCGAAAGTCATCATCTTCCCAATCATCATCATCAGCCAATCTGTGTATGCTGCAGGACAGATGCCTCTTTTTTTATCCGTCCAATTAAACCTGCTTAGTGCCAGCTGCAGTCAACATATCTGCGCAAACTTCCTAAGTGAAGCATAAAAAACGTCAAAGCAACTCAAGCATTACGGCGTACGGACACCAGAATGTGTATGATTCATTGTTGTCATCTAGCCCAGTCATTAACACAGCGTTCTGCTCCAAACGGGAGCTTAGGAGGGAGTTGTATGTGCCGCAAGGGGAACTGGTTTAGAAATTTGAGATTCTCTGGCGGCTTTGCAAAAGGCTGAAAATAATCGCACAACCTAACTAAGGCAGCATATGGTGCTGCTGTGGGGCAAGCAGTGTAGCAGTTAGAAGGCCGCATACAACAGCGCTGAGGAGAGCATATTGGTGCGTATCCTGGGACAAGCAGTTGTGTATAATAACAGATCCTGAAAGGAAAAAAGGAAATGTAGAAGTTATTCGCCTCTTGAACCGTATATCAATTTCTTAGCTGTGTACATTTCGAGACCACTCTTCTTTGTGGTTTATATTCCCCTATTACTTTTACAAGATTGCCTTCCGCTACTGTTGCTTTAAAGTCGGCGCTGTGCTCGCCGTGAAGGGCACAGCTTACAATTTTAGATGGACCAAGCTAAAGCATGACAATGTTTCTTTAATCATAACATTTTTTTTTTAAATTCTGACAGTACATCAGCGTATTATGTTTAGGCAAATAATTCGCCGTGTAGGCGTTTCAACCAATAGTGTAATTACTCAGAAATACCTAGTCGGAGGGCTACAAATGAGAGCTAATAAGCTTTTTTCGGAAACTTCGCAATTCCTCCCGGCCCGGTCCGGAATCTGGAACACTGTGTTTTCCTTACGTGCTTGCTGCTACGCTCTGGAAGATGCTTGTTACAACATACTCAATCGGAATTTATAATATTCTATACACTGTTTCATTGCGGAAACGCAAGAAACATGTTTTCGTGGCAAACTCAGCTTATATCAACTTGTGAGGAGGTGTCTTGATACAAAATCTGTGCATGCGGTACCTTTTGTCACGTCGCATTTCGCACTAACCTCACCTCTTTATCCTAGCCCTGGATGGTCAGCCTGGCATGTACTGTGCGCCATTTGACATTCAAAAATTAATATATTTTTGGCGAATTTTTTTGCCTGGGTTCGATATGACTGACAGGAATGTTACAAATGATAGTCATGAGTGTGTTTACGATCTGCACAGTGCTTATACATATTAATGAGACATCGTGGTGAAAAAACACAATGTGACCTCGCGTAACTAGAGGTAATACCGCTGCTTTTTTTTTTCATGAGCGGGCTGATGTATATGTCTGAATTCGATACAACATACATGAGGGAGGTGCCCAGTAACCTCTCAACGTGACGAGCATGTGGCAGTTATGTACACAGAACTGTGTTTGAAGTTATGAAACATAAAGAGTGAGCAGAATGCAGAAAAGTAAATTTGGCGTTTTTGGGGTCAGGTAAAGAGGGGTAAGAAACGGTACTGCATGGCGAGAGAAGTATGCACTAGAGACAGTGAAAATATCGTTAGAAAACACCAGTGCAGAAAACCACTCACGACAGAAGGCTGCGCACCAGCGCTTTTTCGAGGAAAATGAAGCGTTCTTAAGAATGCGACTACAAACGGAGAAACGACGCCTAAATTTCGAACATGTATCGTCGTCACGAAAACAGCGAGCTTAAACCGTGCTTTGTTTCTCGAATGCTTGAAGAAAACAGCACACTCATGCGAATACAGCGCATCGGAGGCCCAGATTTTTGTTGTAGGATTATATAAACCAGTAGTACTTAAATAAAGAACACAAGGCCCTGCAACAGGCTGACGAAATTCGCAGTGACGTTCCTTAGGAAACAAAGGAAGAGGGGAGACTGGGAGAAAGACGGACACAAAATACGCGGGAGCGGGTCGACACAAGTAACGCGTTTGAGGGGAGGGAGGCTTGAGATAAAAGAATGGGGGCCCAGCAAGCGAGTCCGGTGACTGAGACAAATAAAGCAAGTTATCTTAACACACCGTTGAAGCGGTTGGGCAGGTTAGCTCTAACGAGATACTCCGAAAAGGGCAACAGAACAAAAATGACATAACGGCGGCCGGAGATAAACCGACGCCGTAAATAAACCCGTGATCCGCTTTCCGGACGGGCCATGAGGGCCGCAGTTTCCGTCGGTTTCCGACACCGGACGCTGTCCCTCTGCTGCGGATTGCAACAGGCCGACAGCACCGCGGGGCCTTGTAGCTTGCGCAACAAGTGTTGATCTGGTGAGTTAGAACGCGATGGTTGAAAAATCTACGTCTGCCGTCTTCGCAAGCTCCTTCGGAGACACCAACCGCAAGACCGATTTCACGTCGAAGCCAGCCCTCCAGAGTTATCCGGGAGCCTTGTCTTTTACACTCCGCGGCCGAAGAAGAAGCCAGAGCAAAGGAGAAAAATGCGTTTTTCTTAGGTATCAGTGTGTGCCGGACAGCCGTCTTAGTGCAGACAGTAACGCAATGGTGGCGACTGCTTATGGTGCCTGCGACAGATGTTTATAGCCCTTATGCTCTCAAACGCTATGTCAGTGCAGTGGATACAGCACATGTTCATTCTATATAATGGTGCGTCAAGTAGAGAGATTTTCTCTATAAAAATCGAGTTGGTTTAGATTGCGCTAAACTGTGTCGAATTCAAATGTAATAATGCAAGAAAAAACGTCATTCGTGAACTGTTAGTTGAGTAATTGATGGCTCGTAGCAGATTATACAGATACTAAAGATGAAAAGAAGCATTTTTACGGCGTTTCATGAATTCAAGACAACTGTAGTAAATTCAACAGGCTTACTTTCAGCCTGAATGACTTTTTATAAATTACAGGCTCTCTACAAAATACCACGAGGTTGCAAAGATTTTGTTCTTCAGTAGCAGGGTGACACAAGGCTTTAAATTCAGCTATTCCTTATAAGTAGACCCAAAAAGAACTGGAGCACTCATGAATGCTGTCGTTCTCATCAACATGGCGGACAACGGCAGTTTCGTTTCTTGTGATACCATGTGCGCTAATTACTTCTCTGAGTTCACGACCGAGTTGAGCTCTTTACATGAGAGAATTTCTTGCATATTGCCGCGAATGTTTGCAGCATTTGTTCGTTCATTCTTCAAAGCTGCAAACGCACCGCTTTATCACTTTCTTTGTGATGCAACACGCGACCATACTGATTGATCTCGATTGATCGCATCCAGGCGGAGCCAATTCTACGTTTTTCCAGAATGTTTTCGAAACTTTGCCCGCTTTATCTCGAATGTACGCTGCCAGCTTTAAATTCAGCACGGCCGAGACCATCCGCATTCGATTCGACGACCGCCGAGCACGCTTGTTGCTACGCCGCCGCCGAGTGATTCAGTTCTTCGCGAGCGCAAATCAGCCCAAATAAAGGGTTTCGTTTAGGAGCCATTCTCGCTGTCTTCCTCCTTTCTGCACTACAGTCACCACTACGTGACAGTATGACGCTTGCTGGAAAAGTCTTTTTCTAGGTGAACTAAACATTTGTTTGAGATTCTTTATCTGTAAAGTAAAATTAATTCCAAACAAGCTTACTGCACTCACACGGCACACGTAGTGTTAAAAATAATGCTGCGCATAAAATGAAGGGTAGGTGTAAGGATTAACATCCAGCAGGCTAATTTTAAACTGCCTGCATTTAGTTACACAAACAAGTTAGGTATAATTAAACGGAAGGTGATTCGAATCAACGTCTATTGAGCTTTGCCTTTTCGGTCTTCCACAGAGGCACTAAGATGCTGCAGATGTCAGTGCCATATATGTACGCTTGAAGGTTACAAGCATCAGTAAAGTTATAGGTGGCTGAGGTCATGTTCCCAGCTGGAACGGGAATTCAAGGCTTTCTTGATGATGGCTCTCAATTTTTTTTTTTATTTTTAGGGAAATATTTAGAACACTTGTTATGCTTGACGAGCCGTCATTTTAGGCAATGATGAAAGGCGACTCGGAACAGGTTTGAGTTACAATGACGAAGACAAAAAAAGAGTGATTGGAAGTGGAAGCGTGGCTTTTTGGGCTTGTTGGTACATTCTTCCAATACACTGTAGCGCAGCAAAAGACGAGGACACAAGAGACGAGAGACGAACACCACGAGCGCTCGTGGTGTTCGTCTCTCGTCTCTTGTGTCCTCGTCTTTTGCTGCGCTACAGTGTATTGGAAGTGGAATACGGTTTTTGTTACCCTTCAGCTAGATCCTGTGATTAACTTTAAATATTAACTAGCAGTTGACCCCCTTCTCCCCCCCCCCCCCCCCCCCCCTGAATTTCTGATATTGCGTATGCTCAACAAGAAGGAATGACAAGAGCTTCCAACTGAACCATTTTGAGCGGTGGGCTACTTCAGTCTGTCACGGAACTCCAGTCATGGCGCGTGTACACCTCCTGATAGGGAGAAATGTTGGGAGTAGGGAGAGATCCCGAAAGGCAAAGAAACTATGAAAATAACAAAGCGGCTTTTTGAGCCTTTTAGCGTCTTCTGGGTCCACCATACCCAAAAGCGGAGTTAAAAAAAAATGTATTAAAATTTTATGACATGAAAGAAGACCTTAGCACGCCATAGTGCGTTGGGAATAAGGGTCACAGGTGGCGTGTGAACTACGAAACAAAAGGAAACAAAGAATCTTACATTGTTTTTAAGAATTCAAAGTATTATATAGAAAGGGTTTAGATCAATGCTAGCACAGAAGAAGAAACCGGTCGCAATGAACCACACAAAGAAAGACGTGAAACGTCTACGCAGAATTGTGAACACGCCCTTAAAGCCGTTTCGAAGAGCGAAAAGGCAAATTTAAACCCAAACCAGAGCTTACAAAGCGATACGAAATTAGTGGGAGAGAAGAGGGCGTTACGAAGACAAAGCTGGACGGCATGTAAACGGTCGCTAACCGAGCTGCTGTGCGCGTACCCACGCGAGATGCACCGTAAGCGAAGCCTAATCGAGGCTGCTGCGGTTAGGGGGCAGCACCGATTACGACTACCATTAGAGGGGACCTCAAACGACACCCATTAGCGGCATCTGACTGGGGCAGCTGCTGCCATACGAAGCTTCTGCACACGGGCCGTCTTAAGCGAACGCTTTGTGGAACTTGCTGATACGTCCTTCATCACAGCAATGCTCTACGCCAGCAATTGCTCGGTCTCAATGGATAAGTGAGGCACAGTTAATCCGCACGCGAGTAGGAGAATGTCCCATGTACACTGTGGAGACGCTGCTGCGTTAAAACGTAACGCAGCTGTGACTGCGAGAGAGGGCTAAAACGGTACTGTACCTGGAAGGTCAGTTTGGCGAATAAGCTGCAAATCGACGCTGCAAAGCTTTCCTAATTTACACTAAAGAAAAAAAAAAACGGTTTGGCGTTAGCTGCAGCGCCTCTCGGATTTTCACGCTTCGAAATGATAAAACGGAGAGCTAAATTTGACTGCATGCTTTCAGTTAAGCACATGCTTTTTAAAAGAAGGGTCGGACTGCCTGATTTTTTCTTTTTAAGCGCAAAATGTCTCATTTAGTACGACTAATCAGAGGTGACCCCATATACAATATATGTGCATTTTCAGAAGCCCTTGGACGCCTGAGCTTGACCGAATTTTAACGAAGTCTGCGGTAATTGTTTGTTCATTTCTAAAAAAGAAACTGGTGCGGATCAATTTTTTGTTAAAGCTTCCATCCGAATAAAACGTTAAATATCGAGAAAAATTTGATTTTATGAAAAAAATACAAACGAATGTCAAAATTTTCTTAGCATTTTCTCTATATTTAATGTCCTGGTTTTCGATCTGCAATTCTTATCAATGTCAAGGCCGTAGTTTTTGTTTTACAGGCTCTGAAAGTAACGTAAAATTCACGCCAACTTGTACTGTTCTGACGTGGCTCCATCGTGGTGGTATTTTACACTGCACCGTCCATATCTGGTTTGGCTGTGCTCTAGCGACCTGAGCTGCTTCTTCCGCTCCACGCGGGCTGGGCGCGGAGAGGCAACCGTCAACACGTCAAATGGCGTATTCCAATCGTCGATGCGGTGGGGCTATTCGAATTAGCGAAGAAGCAACATAACACTCCCGGTTCAATCAGAACTCGGGATCTGAATCCAAGTCGTCCATTGAAACATTCTCTTGGTTTCGCGGAGCATGAAAACTTGCCCCGGATCGCTGATTGGAATACGCCTTACGGAAAGTGCGCCTCCATTTTGTCCTGACAGGGCAGCGAAGAACGTTCGCGTGACACGTTTTAGATTGCCGCCATCTTAATTTGCACCAGCCCTATGGTAAGGCAAATTTTGAGAGATTAGAATCCTGTGTTTTGAAAGGAAAATAAAGAGGAAATGAGGACCAATGCAGAGAGTTAGAAATGTTATAGCGCAAACAAAGACACGGACAAAAAGAGAGGAAACACAAACACACGCTTGTGTGTGTGTTTCCTCTCTTTTTGTCCGTGTCTTTGTTTGCGCTATAACATTTCTAATTCAAGATGAACTACCAACTCGCCCAACAGGAAGTTTTAACAATGCAGAGAGGAATGCACTTTTTGCATGGCGTTTGAGTGAATTATGGACAGGTGGACGCAACAGCATCGGCATGCGGCACGTAATGTTAATATAACGTCATATACTTGTTTCATTAGTTGTAATAACATTACATATTAAGAATAAAATATAATAGAGGAAAAGGTTTCAAAAAACATTTTATTTATCGTAAACAAAACTTAATGCTAAAGCGGTGCTCCAACTGGTAACGTATTGTCGAAATGTTAATAATAAGGTATAATTACTGATTATCCACCATCAAAGGGCGGCCATACGGATACAATGGAAACCTATATAACTTTTATAGAAACTTGGAAGCTGAAGGGAAAAAAAATACAAGAACTAAGGTTGCCGGATTAGCTAGCGCCTTAATCAGCTAAGGCTGATTGACATTGGTGCGCGAGAGGTTTGGAGTGGCAGGCCCGTTTTGGATTTTCACAGACGATTGCCTGGTTGGACATCTCACCCGCCCGTTTTGGCGTCTGGCAAGGGAATTCTTGGTTGGGCATTTTATAGGCCCATTTATGCGTCTCAAGTTCACGTGCATACTCTGCCTACGCTTGATCTAGCACTCATCGGCAGCCTGCATTGACTGCGAGTCTGTGCTTTACTAGGGCTTTATTTGACAACACACTTTTACTGCCGACTTTGACTGCTTCTTTAGAACGAGTCTCTTTCTGCTTCGATGAGTTCGTCTGTATTCATGGCTCCGTTCGCAGTAATGAGGTATGTAATGTGGTCACCCACGGACGCCTTACGCACCCTGTCGGAATGGACGAGAACTGTTTCATTAGTTGTCGTCTGCTCCAAAAGGGGACGTCAGGCATCCTGAGGTGACCACATTACTGCGAATTCGCGCACTCTGACGTCATAACCATTTCGACCAACTGAAAAGCATGGCACCTCTGCTGACAACCTTCTGCTGACAAGCTTCTGTCGACAAACTTCTGTCGACAACGATGAGGCATTTTCGCCTTAATATCTCGGACTGGTGATCGTTCGATGGCCGACTATGGCGAGAAGAGCTCTGTGGCTGTTCCCACTGTGTCAAGCATCGCGCTGACTATCGCCGAGATGTGCTAGTGTTTGCGTTACTATATCTACCGTCTACGTAAAGTAAGTACTGTTCGGGATTGTCGGTGGTATCGGTTTTCCTGAAGTGGCGCAATTGATATTCGCGTCTCTGCTGTTGGAGATCAACATTAATGTTGCGTGGGGGGGGATCCTTGTTCTGTCCCGTGGTAACCACAGAGTTGTTCCGTGTGGTGTTGTGTAAGGGTATCGACAACCGAGCTTTTTTTTAAGAATGGAGGGGCCTCGTTTTGTACCTCGTGCGTGTTGGTGACCCCGGCCATGCAAGCGGTGATTAAACGTTCTCACTCCAACACCGAAGGCAGATTTATGAGGGTAAACGAGCAAGATCTTCCTTAGTTCGGTTTTGGTGAGCTGACGCTTAGGAAGACAGCAGAGGAGTGTGATTGTATTAGGGCTTGCACGAGCTTCGGCTTGTCCGCTTCTCGGAGTCGTAGGCTGCGGCTTGTGACTCGGTTAATCATGTGCATGACTTGGTTGCACTGACTGGTAAGCTTGGCTAGAGTTATATTGGCTTTGCCATGCACACCAAGATCGGAGACGGGGGAGATCTCACTTCGGATGAAGTAGCACTCATCGATTGTCGGTTCGTGATTGTCAGGAAGGCGTCAAAAATGTCCTCTGGAGTGCGGTTGGGCTATTCGAGCAACGACACCAACGCATGCAACATCGCGACCGCCGAAGCGTGCGACGAGGATGCGGTTCAATGTCCCACCGTGAATATTATTTGTGGCCATTGGTCGGATGAAGAGAATGCTGCAGGAAAGGCAAATGTGGCCACCGTGTCGAAGGTGGCAACGGCCAATCTGGTGCACAATGTTTTGCTCTGTTTACGTGGTAATCGGGAATACTGAGGCCTTGGACACTCTTGGGAATATCAGCGTAAGGATCCTGGTACATCATATTCTCCCGTTCGTGATCTTCACACTCGTGATCGCTTTATATTGCCTAGAGTGCGTACTATTGCAAGCGCTGTCGCAAGTAGCATTTCTTTTTAAGCTGCGCTATTATTTTAGTATTCGGTTTGACAGCTTGCATTTTTCTTTTTTTTTTTCGTTTTTACGCAGCGAATTTTTCTTTCCTTCCTTGGTCGTTTTGGTTGTCCTGTCTGGTTTTGTGACAGCACATGTCTTTTGTGTTACCTGTTGCCGGACGTTGTCATTTAAGCCTTTTGAGTCTTGCGCAGATCTTCGGAATTTGTATTTCTGTGCATTAGATAAACATTGTTATTATTATTAAAGTATATGCAGAGAGACTTCACAATAACAGCTTGCGTCTCTGGACAGAGTTCTTGGTCGGGGTGGGCACTGCTGCCGTGATTAAAGGGCGAAGCTTTATGAACAACGCTGAGGACATCTGTGCGAGCTGGGTGCCGATCGAGATGCTCACCTTCAGCTGTCATGTGAAAAGTAGAGGGCTTGACCACATCACCTTGAGGCGCAAGCAGTTTCCTGTCGTTCAGGCGAGCACTTCTACTATGCTTAAGTCATAGGGTGGCACTTCTAAAGTAGTGGTCATCGAGTACTCCAAATCCCACAATCCGAAGCTCATATATGCCACCTTCAGCACGGTTACAAAGATCGGTGGGTTGTATTCCACGAACCGAGAAGGTGACCCTCGATTTTATCACGGCACGTACAACTCTGACTTGTCTCTGGCAGATTAATTCATGAGACTGGCGGCGAATCGTCAAGAGACCATCGCGGAGGAGTGTAGTGCCTTGCTGTCTGAGTACTTCGTTTCAGTGGGCTGTTTGAATGTCTGTTCCTTAGGAAGCAATGTGCGGATTTTGTTAGATATCTGTCTCTACTAAAAATTGCGCTTTGCTTCACAGAGACGTGGATGTACCTACAGACACCATAAGAAGTGGATGGATTTCGGTTTGTAAGCGCGACCAAGCGTCCCGATCCCAGAGCTGCCGGCGTTTCTATTTGCCAGAAGCGACGCGTCGAAGCTGCCGACCTCTTTCTTGACCAACGAGAGTACGACTACGGGAGGGTGTGTGAAGAGCAATTTGGACGTGTTGTAATCGTGGGGGCCGCGCGGTTGAGGTGTCCGCCTAAAAGTAAGATAGTTATTGCCTAATTTCTCTTTCTCAAAAACTACTAACCATACATTCCTCCTGGAACGACACAGACCGCTGCTGCGGACCTCGTGCTCAATCAGCTACAGCCGTGGGTCAGGAAAGAGGCATTGGTTGTCATTGTTGACTTCAATCAAAACTTCAGTGCCAGCAAATTTTCCGAGATTCTATTTGAGCACGTCGAGAGTTGGTAACGCCGATGAGTGCCATCTCTACAAACGCGAATACCTGTAAAAACTTGGCGTTTCATTACGAACACACTGTCAGCAACACGAAAAACTGCAATTGTGAACTTATTGACTACAAAGCATTGCTGCTGCTGCTGCTTTCAGAGAAGAGGTTGGCTGACACCAGCACCGCCAAGGTGGAGATCGAGCAGCCAGAAAGCATCCACGTCGACAGCAGTGCCACGTATGAGTTCGACGAAGTTATTGACGACAGTGCGGCTGTCGAAGGTGAAGTGGTCACGGGCATGACAGTGGACGACAGCTCCGATTGTCAATTTGAAATTATGTGTGAAGGAATGGCAGTCGAAGAGTATGAAAACGTGCTCTTTGATTATGACGAATAAGGAAGCTAGAAGATGAGCAGTGTGTTTTTGGTGTTATGGCCCCGTATGAGTGAGTGAAGCGAGATGTGTGCACTAATAAAACATTTTGTAATTTGAAGAAGTATCCTGTGACATAAACAAGGACATTATGTGAATAAAAAAAACGACGTGTGATGAGAAGCGAATCGTTGCGTGAGTACCTGAGGATCCTGAGGAGAAGAATCCATTGACGCAATTTTGTTCTACCCTTAAAAGAGAGCTTATGTGTCCTACAGTAGTGTTTTAAAATGGAGTCCATGCACACATTTGCACATCTTCGTCTTTAATGAGGACAACTTTGTGAAATTTCACAAATGAATCAAATTATTGCGTAACGCGTACTAGAAGCGGCAGATGTGGTCCTCACATAGAAGACACTTCTGTGAAGGTCGAAAAGCTCGGCACCGCGAAGGTGCATTGATTCGCCTGGATACATATCTTTTAGCATCTCCTGTTCTCTTTCTTTGATTTTAAACCCATTTTAATATGGCGTCTTTATTGAACTGAGCATGGGGAATGCAGTGGTTCTTCTACAAACGGTTTTTCCCAGGGCGAATACATATGACAGGTCATATTTGAAGCGCAACGCTGTGAATGACCGGACCGGGCAGAAGAGGTCTATTAAAACTTTAAGAAAAAGTAGCGAGAGAAACAGTATTCTCGAAGCATTTACATAACAAAACGCTTTGTTGGTATCGCATACACCGTTTACCATCTAAGCGGAGGTTGGTTGTTTTTCAAGCGGCCATCCTGTAGTAATGTTAATGCAGGAAAAGTGATAATGTCAAAATAAATCGACACATTATCATGCGCAGATACGGCGGTACTGTAAACGGATCTATCTCTCTCTTGTGCGAGATGAACCGTTCCGACGTTTCTGCGAAATATTAAATGATCCTGTTTTTCGTGGTGCCGCTGGAACAGGACATAAGCTTTTAGGCGTTCGCCCTTACCGAATAAAATATCCCATTCTTCATGAGCTTGTCCTCGCCCCTTATCGACAGTTTTTATCGACACGAGACCTTTGTGTTTACGTCCCCGCCCGCGCATGTGTAGATGTAGATTCGACGTGCGCCATAGTCGGCCATCTAAGCAAAGCGAGAGCAACACTGAATTAAGGAAAACGTTAAGTTCGGATGAACGAAGTGTAAGGTAACCATTGAAAATAAATACCTTCACAATAATCTTTCTATCAGAGGGAATGCCACCCGTTTTGAATGCCGTTAAACTGGACGCTGAAATAAGTTCGGCCTGCTTGGCATCGACTGGGTAACCTCCCTGCCTTTCCGTCCTGGTGTTTCTCTCCCTCTTGAAATACATACGCTTTGGCGCTGAGAGAGGCATTGGCACGAACTTTATGATACTATTAAGTCCAGGTTACCCTTGTAGAATAATCCTTATAGAATAATATAATGCCCAACCAGCACGTATTCGGGGCAAGCATCCGTTTTACGCGATAGCAGGAAGCATTGCAGCATCCTTTGAAACCAAGGAAAACCTTAAGAAATGTTGCTTTATTAATGTTTTGGTCATTAAATGATAAATTTAAGTTGCAATTAATTTAGATAGCAGATAATTTCTCCCAGTGGAAAAGCAGGACCAAGAACTTGCTAGTGGTAACATCTGAATCAAGGGCAGGACACACACCAAGTACATCCCTCTACTAACTGATATATGGCGGCGGCTGCGTGGCCTTGTGATTTCAAAAATGTTTATTTCATATCTCAGTGTAACTTTGAGTGGTATACCACCATTACAATTAAACATAGCGATGGACGTGGTGCGTCCTGTTTTACAGCAAGTGCCTTGTGAAACGAGAAACTTCCCCTGCAAGCTCAGACGTCAAGGTTTTGCTCAGCCAGGCGTGTTGTGAAACTGAAGCATTTAACTGTCATGGTCAGAAGTTTAACTAGTAAAAGGTTTTAGTTCACCAGCATACAAAACCACATCCCGTGTGTCGTTTCAGACGCGAGCCGCCGTGGACACAGACATACTCAGGAACTCCTATTTTATTCCAGAAAGTAAATTGCTGCAACTGTGAGCTGAGACACCGGGAGTATATTTATGGGTGTATGTCCCGGGCCTGGTACGGCTGAATCTCTTTGCAAGCATATTACATGCGCAAACAGTTTAGTAAGGACACGTTTCAAGCAATTGTTGTATTTCCTGGACGGGGGATGGGACAGTAATGAAACTCTCTATCCGTTCTTTCCCTATAGCTTCATTTTTTTTTCAAGATAGGAACTGAAGGCAGTGTCTAAATAAATTTTACTTATATTGCTACAGTATTAAGTACATATCAAGAATTAGAAACACATATTCAATAGGCAGCATCTTAAGCAAGAATAGTATTATTGCCACAGTATTCATCATATACCAATCATGCATCAACCACGAGTCGAAGCGCGCAGCATATGGAAATAGTCGAAATTGACTACTACGCCTGGAATGCCTACCGTGAAATGCAGCTGCATCGTTCAGGTGAGTACTTAATTTGGTCGGATCGTTGACTGCGAGTTGTGAGCACTTCCGATGCCCGGTGCTAAGGCGACCTAGGTTAGTGAAAAAAAAAAGAGAGCAGTACAGGAAGGCTGGACTGAGCAAAACACTAGTAAGAAAATCATTCCCGGTGTTATCACGAGCTTGAGCAAGACACTAAAGATCATTCCTTTGATGTTCCTGAAGGAAAGCTTCATCCTTTGAGCAGGGCATCGTGCCTACCACAAATAAAAAAAAAAGGGCTGAGCTTACATTGGTGTAAATCAATTATAGTAAGCTTTGCAGCAGGAAGAAATCAGTATAATATTTATCGCGAATGCTAAACAAGTGTCAGCTTAGTGCGCAGAACCCAGGAACGAGCAGCACCAGACCAAGAACTTTTCGGGAGTGATAAGACTGTAAGCAGTGGAAGCTCTTTAATAATTTCGCTCTGAAGGCCACATTCGGATGGAAACGAACTCTTAGTCTCGACATCAAAGCGGTGGTTGGCTGAGCTCTTAAATACTACATGAGGCCTGCCTGATAGGGCTGCTGAGTGGTTAAAGAATGAGAGTCTTCGAAACGTACTGCGTGAAGAAGTAGGTTATAAACTATCCAGTGTTTTCCATGCGGATGCTGAGGACGTTCGTGCCCTCGGTTTCTATAATAAAGAAGTTGTCACTTATATATGGGGCGTGATCGCCTTTTAAGCGAAGTAAAACGATTTTTTCTGTGCCCTCCGAGCAAGTCTTGTTAAACAGCGTAGGAGGGCACGACGAAACGAAAAACGCGATATTACACACGTAGATTTTGAGCTATAACTTAGAATGTATAACGGATTATATAAAAATATAAGAGGCCTGCACGTTTGCGTCTGAGAAAACAAGAGTCGAGGACCTACGTTTCACATTTATGAAGGAATCTAAAAATAAACCCTCGACCCTGGGCTCAGGAACGAGCTCAGAGGTATGACGTATACATCCTCTTATTCTTTACGAATACGGCACTTTCCATTGTTCTTAGTCTAATATTGAAGCCTGTCAGTGATACGGTAGACACGAGCTCATGATCGCTAGTTGCAAATTGCCTTTAGGAGTGCAAGGTGGGATCAATCAAATCCACGTTACGACATGGATCAAAGCCGATGCGAATAGATATGAGGTGAGTTTAATAATTATGCAACCAGAACTTGTTGCTGCTTGGGTATCTGAAATGCAGCTTCGGTGAACCAAAAAAACCTGGTTTGAACTATTTTTCGTTCACGCAAGATTACATTCAGACAGTCTTCAGAGACATATTTGAGGCGGAGGCTTAGAACGACCGCAACTTATTGGTTTTTCTTAGGCGGTGGCAGGAACGTAAATAACAACGCCGCGTGCTGTTAGAGACGAGGTTTAATCCAATTTTTACAATACCCATGTGTCAGTACTATTACAGAACTAAACAAAACGATGCCTGTTAGTGCGTGTGTGTAAAGGTTATTCCACTTAGGCATTTCCATCGCGTCTATCAATGCATTCTCTTTAAAGTACAGCGTCACGGTGTCTTGCTTATTGCTCTCAGGTGTTTGTTTTGAACACATGTGCTTATTTTGTCTCGGCCGTCACTGCGCAGCATGTTTGTAGTTTCCTTCCGGATCGGCCAAAAAATTTCTGCTTTACAACATCCGCACGACGTATAATAAATCGGCAATCTTCCGGCGCAGGTGGAAGCATGAGGTCGAAAGTCAGGGTGTGTCGGGTGCGGCAGTCGTGATGCCATTTTGCTGCGCTGCGCCGCCGCGGACGCTCTCTTATTAACAGCGGTCGTTGCGAAAATTCTAGAAACAAAGGCTTGCCAAAAATGCAGTTAATTACAGACACGAAAACCTGCAGCAGACGGTCCCGCGATGAAGCTGGGTACGAGTATGTAAATATCTACAATACGGCTACGTTAATGTTTGATTCCTATAACGATAGGGGCAAACTGGTCGAAATAGTAGAGACAGTGCAATGACTTCTGAGTTTATTTAGATAGCAACAGCCACGAATAAGCAGAAAAGTCATTAATACATGCTCGATGAAAGTCATTAATACAAGGCATGATGTCGGATTCATGCAAACTTAATGTCGGTGGTGATCTAAATCTAGAAAAACTTTCTTGTCATTAGCTTGCTTTTTGTCAGGACAGCATTTCCCAATAAATTACAGTTATGCTGCCCACATTCAGATTAATTTGCCTACCACGCATCCTCGTTTGTGCTTTAGCATAAGTTGCACAAACAGAAAGAAAAGATGAGAACAGTATAAGCAAACGTAATCCAGGAAGGCAGCTATACATTTAATATATGTCGCTGGAATGTTTCATTGCAGTTACCATTCCGTAGAAGGAATCATAGCTTTTTCACGATATTTTTCCCAACATATACTGGTTATATAAAAATTGATCTGAATATATAAATTTTTTCACGTGATTTCAATTTTTTTTTTCTTTGTAAGACGGTATGCCTGCGCCTGAAGGCAATGTTCTTTCCTCTGCAAGGACTTAGACACAAAGAAACGAAGGCTTCAGGCCGGCAGCGTTGCTAGAAGAACAACAAAAAAGCTCACGCGAAGCGCTACGGGGTTGCAAGGAGAGACAGCAACGCATTGAAAGGAACAACCCCCGCTATTCCCTGAAAGCCATTGCATACAGATGGATTCTTTGAAAAAGGCTGCAGAGGATACGACAAAGCTCTTCCTCGGGCATCGTGAATATCGTAAGTCTCATACTTGCTCGTCTTGTGTGGAAGAAGTGCAAAATTCTCTTTCCCGAATGCCGAATCCTCGTCCGCAAACGGATCCACGCGTGCGGAAGATTTCAATACGCGGGCCTTGACCCAGCCACGGGGCATCAAGCATGTCCACGGGCGGAAAGAAAACAGTAAGGATACTTTATGTAACAAGCGGAATATTAATGAATGAATGACTGCTGCCTTGTTACGGTGGTGCCTGAGTTCAATCATGTTATTCCTCAAAAGTCAAATGATGGCGTATGTATCAAGTGTGATGGAATTATAATAGAAAACCGGAGCCTTTTATGAGATAAAATTCGGTACCACATAAACTTGACGCTAGTGTGGTACATAATAAAGTGATGGGTGATGCTTTTCAGATAACTTTGATCAAAAAATATGTGTTTTGAACTTCCACTTTAAACTTCCTTCGTTTCAGGAGAAAGTAAAAATTTGCAGCCTGATTCATGCTACTAGCGAGTTTCAAGAAATCGACGCCACGCTGTTGCAATGCCGTGAACTTATTCAAAAAGAACCGGCGTGGGGAACTGCGTCCTTTGTTGCGTTACTTGAGCTGTTCACCGCCGCATCCAGGCGCCGTTTTCAAAGTTCTGGTATGAAAATATACTTTAGCGAGCAGCGCTGTTACGTGGACGTTTGCAGTTTAACTGCATGAAAGCGCCGCTTAGTGTCATCGTGCAAGTTTTATAATATCAGCAAAATAAAGATAGTACGCGTACAGGAGGTTTCTGCCCTGTGGGGGAACGCTAGTAGAACCATGACAACACACATATTATCAGTGACCATCCAGCCTACGTTTAAAAAAAAATATGCCGGATGATTTAACGTGGTTATGCCAAATGGAAATTCGGTGCGCTGGCACTTCGATTTTAACTTCCGTTTCGGTTTTTAACCGGTTTTTAAGCTTGGTTTTCTTGGTCAAGCGGGCGGCTGACAAGGATCGGCGAAATCGTAGAGTGGGAGCCTTCGTGCTCGCATGCTAAATCTGGAGGGGACACTTGACCACCGCCGTAAGGGTTAATCCCCATATATGCGGAATCGGTCATCTTTTTCTTTAAATTCGTAAATCGCTGGGAGTCCCCATACCTCGCCTGGTGCAGCAGGGCAGCGGTTAAGCCATGCGACACTGCTTTCGGATGGCACGTGCTGCAACTGGTGGGGATTGTGAGACCCAGGTTGCTCTTCCGAGCAACCCCTTGCGACTAATAATTAACTGCCACCTGCCAGGCTGGGAAGTTTGTTCACAATCAGGCGGTTAGGTTATGATGACGTCACAAGACCACGTGGCCTAGGTGGAACACCTGCCCATGAGGCG
Organism: Amblyomma mixtum; assembly: GCF_055824585.1. Taxonomy (NCBI): domain Eukaryota; kingdom Metazoa; phylum Arthropoda; class Arachnida; order Ixodida; family Ixodidae; genus Amblyomma; species Amblyomma mixtum. The sequence continues at coordinate 94,679,323 of NC_143016.1, forward strand.
GATGGCCCCAAGCCCCCCAAGCTCATTAAGGCCGGACTGGGGACCCCACAATCTGACAGAGAAAGGCTTTTGGGTTGAGTGGAAGCCTTAGTGCTGGTGCACTAAACGACAACTTTTTTTTTTTACTAGAACATCGCTCAGCGCAGCTGACCAATCGCCACATTTCAAGCGGGAAGGGCTTTGTGCTCAACTGTCTCTCTAAATACAAGCCTTTTCAAGAAAGCGGGTATAGTTATAAGCAATTTGTTATTCATGTAGATGATTTGCGTAATGACATCATTAAAATTCCATTTTATTCTGATTGTTTCAGCCCTTCGACTATCCCGGCCATGGGCTCACTATCGCTGGAATCATGCGGAAAGATGCAAGGATTGAGAAAAATTGGACTAAATGAGTTGTTTGATAGGATTCTTACATTTTTTACATACCTCCCATCCACTTCGTAAGCTCGACAACACGGCATGCGGTGTGGTTGATTAATGTATGAAGACGGCACGCGAGAAAGGGCAACCTGATTGTTTTCGCCTTCCGCCTAAACGCACTTTAGAAATCAATGCTGATTAAAAGATTCATTTCGTTAATGAAATGTATAAGCGCGAAACAAACGTGAAATGGTGCAGCTTTATCAGTTAAGAGTTAATCGGTACTGGCTGCCACGCTGTTCTAGCTTCCTTCCTGCGAAGCAGCATGACAAATTGACAATCTTCGGGTCTTTCTTACAGAACTCGTTTTTTTTTTGTTCACCCGCAGTGCTAATGTGTCTATCCTAGATGCCATTCTTTTTAAATTCGGTCACGACCGCCTAACACTCCGAATTAACGCCGGCCGCTTTCAAACGCCACGCAGCGATTTCTTCACTGTTGCTCGTTTATGCATTTACATCTTCGAGGAGATGTTTGATTCAGACGAGGTTGCCACCATCGTCAGACGGGCGTGAGCTCCTTGTAAAAGCTAAACACAAGTGCTTTCTACGTATGGTGGACCCAGGAGTAGTCCTCCGTAACGAAGCCATGTCATGAGCTCACTGGTCATAAAATTCGCTAGATCGAATCCCAGCCGCTGTTGCCGTATTTCCATGGAAGAGAAATGCGAAACCTCTCACGCGCTGTGCTATCACTGCGCACGGGCAACAACACCAGGTGTTATAAATTAACCCTCCACTACGGTGTCGCTCATAGCCCAGGTGTCGTTTCGGCACGTTACATCTGACCTCCCTGTACAAATACCAGCGCTTGTACGACACAAGTGACATCAGTGTAAAAAAAAATACCATTAATGAACAGAAAAAAAATGTTATGATAACCGAGCTGCTTACAGTAGCCTACACGTTTCTGTTTGCATAACCAAAAAATATGGATTCAAAAATCGGCGTGACTTAAAACGCTTTCAGGCGTATTTTATTTCCGGGAGTTTTCTGGGGGTGCGGACGGATAGACAGGCGAAAAATTCGAGTTCACAGCCAGCCGCATATATGCATGCATTCGTGGACTAAAATGAGTGAAGTGAATAAGCAAAGATCTACCAAAGCAGCGAAGATTCTGCGCCTTTCCCAACGCATGAAGTGGAGCGCGTACTGACACTTCATGTTGTCGCCGGAGGCTACGCTACTTCGCGGTGACATTTATTCGGGTGACAGCTTGTGGCAGCAACTTGATTGTCACCCACATCCAGTGAGGCTGAAAAAGACGCTGGTTACAACTCCATACAGCTTTTGTTGCGAGAAAATGTCGATTCTCTGGCTCTTTCTAGATGTTCTGACATTGTTCTGGCATCAAAAGCCGAGTTTATTGGCGAGAAGTTTGGATTTCGATATTTTCCTTTTACTTGATTCATGCTCGTGGCGCCTTTAACAACTCCGTTATCAACATGTTGATGAATGGCTATCTTGCGTAGCCTCACGGACCAGCTCAAAAATCTGTCCTGACGGGCTGCTGTTTGCTTGCGAAAACAGCCGCTGTGGGCCTGTGGAATTGCTCCAGAATGAAGCAAATAATGAAATGAAATTGAAATAATGAAATAAAAGCCAATATTATTTATTAATATTTCATTAAAATAAACAAATGTATATTAAAAGTAACCAAAAAGTAATGGTTACATAATAATAATAACTAATTAATTCATAAATAATTATACATTTATTCATTTATTTCAGCAATTAATTAATTGAATAATTACCGTCAATCATTACTTGCATTACTAAGTAACAGAAGAGACAATGGTACTCGAAATGTTTTCCCATTTTCGCACGTAAGGAGACGGAAGTGCACCTTTAATTTCTTTTTAACCTTACCCAGTTTAAGAGGTCCGCTATAGCCTAAAAATGTTTGTCTTTAGATTGGGAAAATCTATCAGTATAGGAACAGCTTGAATTTATCATTAGTGCGCTTTTAACTCTCCGCGAGATTTTTCTGGCTATTTTCTATCTCTTCCTTTCTTTTCCACCGGTGTCATCGCCTTAAGCTGGCATTCCCTAGGTACGTGGCGGAAACGAGGAAAAAAACATACAGAAGTAGTTCCGGATAGAGCTTTATCGACAGGCTTTTCGCTGTAATCTTCATCAATATGCTGGAGTGGTGCAAAATAACAGAGAGGCCAAGGACCATCGCGAAACGTCCCTGCATCCTGATATTCGGTTACATGAGGCAACACGCAACAGCATTTTGTGACACTCGGAGGAGAGGTTTTCTCTGTGTGTCCAGTCGTTTCATACATTTAAGCATGAGGGACGCGTTGAAAATGAATTTTTTTTTTGCTTTAAGCAACACGAAAGATTATTTCATTGACCTGCAATCGTGATCTTCTTTTCCTTCCAGCCCGTTTCTTGGCTGTTCTTAAGTAAATAATTTGAAATCACAATAGCAAAACGGGCAGGGCGTATTGAACCGATGGCAACACATCAATGAAGTGCACATCTAATGAATGGCCTTACGGATAACGCGGTCCACTGTGTTAGTTTCTGCTCTGGCAGACTAATCAGAAGTACGGCTAGCTTTCATGTTAATTTCTGCACGGTTATGACATAATTCGATCGGGCGCTGCATGTCATGACTAATAGCAGTTCACGCATGACTTTTGTTTTTCCATCCTCCTTTATTTTTTTTAAACGCAGCGCTGCTGATATGCACTGGTGAACATTTACTGAAGGCCACTTACTCCACTAAAATCTAAGCCGTGTTGCTGCCAGCCCTTTTGATTGAACGTTGCGATTAAAATCGCACTGTACGTCACATAAGCAAATGTTTAATTGAGCTCTTAAAGCATGGTCAAAATTTCCGCCCAATAAATTCACCTCTTTATTTTTTAAACTATGTCCTCTATCAACGAAGCACATTCGTAAACTATCATGACTGGGGAAAATTGGGATAGTCTGCTACAAAGAAAGGAGGAAATGCTGACGGGGCCAACTTCCCGACACATCATCCGATAAGGCGCCGAGTTGCTACGGAATTTCGTTCGAAAAGGGTTATCTGGGAGCACAGTGGGAGCCACGCACCGCTCAAGCAGCTCGCATCGACGGCCTCTTGTCGGTCCTCGCCTACGATACTCTCTTCTTGTCTACGCCGCAGTGATCAAAGTTCCGATACGGGATACGCGAGCGAGCGAGAAGAGATTTGCCCGCCCTGGAAATTGCCTCCTTTATGACGGATTCCGCTCCCTGCACCCGATGGGGGTCCCCGATACACGAAGCCCTGTCGCGAAGCGCCTTTCGCCGCCTCCTTCGGGCACCGGCCCCGCGGTGTAGGCTTGATCACAGGAAGAGGTTCAGGCCATTGAGTCACAGGCTGTATACGTCGGCCATCTAAGCGCGGCTACACTGTCCAGCGGAACGGGCTTTTCAGGCCACTGTTCCAGGTCCTATGAGGAAGTACAGTACGCTCTGGTGGTGCAGGCTGCACTAAAGGAAACGCTTTAAACTCGGGTCTCCGATGGTCTGGGAGATAAGCAGGGGCCCAGGATCGTCCCGGTTGGCTCGGAGCCTCGAAGGAGTCGTACGTGCGCCCGTCTGTGCGTTGTTAGCTGTTGTCCAGCACCGTAGCAAGGGAAGAGAGAAGGAGGGCTCAATCGCCTCTGAATGCACTGGGCGGAGTTTATGTGGAGCAGGCGCTTCCCGCAAGCTAGCAGGGGCTTTTGCTTCTTTCGGGGTGGTTGTGGCAGGCTAGACTTTTCCTCTTTATCGTACAGCGCTGCCGATGCTACGACTGTGCTCAACTAGGCAGCAGGGATTGGAAGCGCGTTTAGTGTGCCAGTATGCATGAGCGTCGCGCGGGACAACGCTCTGCCTGTTTTGGTGAATTTTTCAACAAGATGTACGAACGAAGAAGAGGGATGCAGAGCGGAACTACACGATTTCTAGAATTCGAGGGACGACAATATTCAGGTTAAGACACTTTCTGCACGTTATTTCGGTATCGGTTTAAGGAAATGAAGACCCATTCTGTGAGCACATATTAAACCACTTGACTGTCACCACATCGCCAGCTTTAGTTACGCTCAGAGTGCGATAATATAAGATTTATGGTGTCAACTGTGTGGCTTGCTTTTTTTTGTCTCAAAGAAACAACAAAATACAAATATTGAGAAAATCTCCACCGTTATGTTTAGGGCCAAAAATGTATTTTAGGTGCAAAACACTGATAGGGCTTCTGTGACCTGCACCTGTACGGTAAACTGCAGCATGGGCATAATGGGACACAAGAAAAGTAGTTTACCCCTCCTCTGTTTCTTCAGCAGACCGTGCACTGCGCGGGAGAGCGTGGCATGAAATTCGCTGTTGCCAAACAACGACGCTGAATCTTTCATGTGCCTCCTTCGCTGTTGGCTGCTCTGAAAATCGGCTTTGGACAGAAACCTTTCACCTGCAGATTAGAGGTAATGCACTGCTAGAAAGTTGCGCTGCTTGGTTGTTCACCAGGGGCGCTATGCTGGAAGGCCCGAGTTTGCTGAAACTCGGAATCTTCTCGAGCTCTGGCGACGCCCTCAGATGAGTGAACTAATGGTAGCAAGACAAAATCCCACCCTCGTCACGCCTCCAACTTCATTGGGTTATCTGGATATATTCCGTGCTTTATCATCACATCGGCGCCACCTCATCGGCTTCTTGGGCGGTCTACAAAGAACGGGTCACGTGAGCCAACCGCCGGTGCAATTTTCATTTGTGTGTCGCTCCACCAAGTGCACTGCGTGTGCAATTAGACAAACGAGGTTTGTTGAATTTTATAATGCACTTAATACACCTTTATAACCATTTTATAGTGTGCAAGATTTGGATTTAAAGCGCTTTGGAGTGATTTACGCATTATTAAATTTTGCTTTGTACCGCGAGGGAACGCTACCAACGCCCGTCATGAGCTGACCGCCAATGGCGACGAGGTACATGTGCAACGCTACGGAAGTAGTCCGCAAAAAAAAAATAGAGGTGTATCACTCCACGCTGTTCTGTGGCCGTGTGGTCTAACGCGTCGCTCCGGAGAGTCGACAGGCAATGGGAGAGCGTGGGTTCAAATCCCGCATGGTGAAACTTTTTTATCTCATATTTTTTTTCATCGCAAGTTGAATTTCGCGTGACTTGAATGAGAAAACTCGTTTTGTTCAGAATCGCTTGAATATTATGCCGTGTTCTGAAATGAACTGCATGCATCTGTTCATTTCATGCATACCGCGTTAATGTGAGCTGTCCGAAATTCGTTGTCAATGAGCTCGCACCGGCTTTCGGTCAGCAGTGGCGGTTATCTTTCCGATTCTGAAGCATTGTGACTATACTTTTTAGATGCAAGTGAGAGGTTTGTGCGAAAGATGACATTCATTCGTCGGATTTAATTAATTAGCACAGTGGTGAGTGCTCTGCAGTGGCCCGATTAACAAGTGGCCATCTGCAACTTTCGCTTTCGCCGTTGCCGAGGAGCCCACTTTTTTTTGTGGGCCTCTCTTAAGGTATCTGGCATGTTATGAATTGTTCTGTGGAACCGGTTAGCGGCTGATCCAGTCTTCGCCAAAAGAGTCTGGGACCGACTTTGGCACTGTGCTGTAGAGTAGCCCAAAGGACTTGGCGAGAACAATTATTTTTTACTGATTTCAATGTTCAATGCATAATGTGCCTTCCTCGTGAAATAGTTGGCCTTCACCATGTCAGGGCTGGACTTCGAAGGGGCCTTTACGCCAATGTAGGTCCCGTGGACGCATCCCACGACGTCTGTGATGCCGCCGCGCAGAAGGAAACGCTCCTCAACATACGCACGCTCGGCCGCAGTCGTGGGCAAAGCGAGCCACCGCTTCTGCACAGCCGCGTCGATAAGCGCGTCGGAGACGTCCCTCACACAGCGGCTCACAGTGCTTTATTGGCGTCCAATAAAGCGGTCTGCGCCGACGCTCCCCTGGAAGCTCCCGGTCGCGAAGAACCGGAGGGCGCAGAGGACTTGCTCTTCGACCGAAAGCGAATGAAGCCCGGTACGCACTCTCCGTAGGCGTGGTTCGTCGCCTAACTATTTACACAACCATCGTACCGATTTTTTTGGAGAGGCGAAAATGTCGCTAGAATTCGTCGTCGGCCAAGGCAGTAAACGGGTCCAGCCGGCCGTACTGACATTTGCCGTCAGAGGAAGCGATTACCCAGGCTGCTGCTGCTGCCGCCATGACAGTCCCGAGATGAATTCGGGGCACTTCACCGTTCACGAGTTTAGCTCCGAGTTCACTTGTCAATCAAAACCATTGGTCACGCCCCCGGCGTGCCGTACATAAATTATAGGCGTACGCGCTATGGGTGGGCCACTCCCAACATCCCTGCCGGCTACAGGTATGCTGCGCGGCTGTGCTGATTGCTGACAGACATCGACGATGTTGACCATCGAAATATAACAGGCAAAACGGACGTCATCGCTGATAAATCTAAGCACCTCTGCGAAGGACACGCAACGTGGCGACAGCCGCCGATTTTTTCGCTCGCATACCAAGATTGCACAACACTATAGCCTGTTGCAACCACGTAAGACACAGCACAACGCTGAAGGCGCGTCACACCTGCTTGCAAGGCGTCAAACACGGAGCACGACGACGAACCGGTGCTTGGAGCACGTCCGACTCGAACAACATCGCATCACAGGTGTTTGGCTTGGCCGTCCTTTCATCGGTGATAAAGCTCAGCATCAATGTGTCAAACACATCTGGGATCGACAAACGATCGCTGCTCCAGACCCAGTGCAATAAAGTGTTTGTAATTTCCAGCACGCAAGCGCTGCGTACTTCACAACCGTAACACCTTTCTCTGTTATAAGTCCGATTCCGTTATTACAAGCAGGATCCCTCACCTGCCCGAATGATATTAATGCGATGTCCCTGCGGTATACAACGGCGATCGACGTTAGTGACCAAACCAGTCCGCAAAACCTTGAAGTGCGCGACGTTAACTAATACTACGCAGATACGCGCGCCACCCCCTTCACAGCTTTTAGTCAGCGTCTGATGACATAGGATGAGTTGTGTCGCTGGGTAGCACGCTCTTCGCATACGCAGTGCACTAAAGAGGCGTCACACACAACAGGCATACGTAATGAATCATTGAATACAGCCAAACAGCAATTTTTTTTCTCACACCGCATCACAGCCGCTCGCACGGCCAATTTCTACCGCTGAGATTCGCCAAGAGCGTACTAAAAGCAATGGTTAGCCATAGCGGGGTGCGGCAGCGGCCGTAGCAGCGGAGAGCTCCACCTGAGGTCACTGCAGAGAGCAGCAGTGACGCGGGGGTGCAGTGAAGTTCAGTTTTTTGCTTTTGTTTATTATGCAAGCCAGAAGATGCATGACTGTTATATTTTGATATACGACACAATAAAATATATTATCGCAATGGCCGAAAAATAAGACAGATTCAGCGTGTAGTTGCTGCCCAGTCTTTCCAGTCGAAGGCAGCGCTACCGGCGGCGTGTCAGCGCAGGAGCTCTCTCGTTTTCGACAGGGTGGGCTGCCGCTCTAGTTCGTATGCAAGCCACGCTGCAAGCAATTGCCTCACTAGCGCCTCTAGCGGCAGAAAATGTCAAATCTTTGTTAATTTTCTAAAGCTATGCTTTTCAACAACGCTTCATTGGATTCAGATTTTAAAATACATTTGGAAATGAACAAAATGTTCATAATATTACCTGTTGCCTTTTAACGTATTCGAGAGAAGAGAAAGGATTGATACAACAGTGCACCTAGTGCGCACTGTTCGTCTTCGGAAATGGAGAGACAGATAGAGCTGAAAGAGAAGACACGCCTTTGACGCGCCCAAAAAGGCGTGTCAAACAGCTAGCGGCGAGTGTGCAGATAGATAGCAGAGAAGTCACGATTTCGCGATTGCTGATATGGCGCTGATAACTTCAGGTAGCGCTGCGGCCTGATATTGCGCAGTGTATTGTGTTTGAAGTGTGAAACAGGCGCGCAGGGTGCGCTTGTATCGCCTTTACACGGCTTTAACTCTACATTTTTTTATCCGCTGCATGCGCACGTTCCGCGCTATCTTCGTTCACTGACTGCCGTCATCGCAAACTCGGATGAAACTCGGGCGAGCGCCAAACTCGGGCCTTCCGGCATAGCGCCCCAGGAGGCAAATTTTTTTTTTTTTCACGACGTCTCTATAAGGACCACTACAGATAACAGATATCAGTCATCGGGGATGTGCTCGATGTTATCGTTTAAATGATAATCGTAAAAGATATGGTTAATGTATGTTCTTGGGTCTGTAGGCGAACTTCCCCCGCTAAACGTATAGAAGAGGCGGTGGTTACGCGACCGGTTTGTAGGTACAGCCTTTGTCAAAAGTTTGGAGCACAGGGGGTTTGCTTCTGAGCTTCATTGTGTGGTTCGTGATGCATCTCCAGCGCTCCAAATTTCATCTGGGTAAGAAGATTTCTGGTTCTGCCTCCTTCAATGGGTAGGACTTACCAGAATGCTTCAGGAGTCCCACTGCAAGGCTAAGAAGTAAACCCCCTGGGCTCTAAACTTTTGACAAAGACTGTACATGAATGGTACCTTATCTGGCCGCTTGTGTCCAGTGTGTTCCCCATAATGTGTCCTCGCTTATGAATCTTACACCACGGCTTTAAAGACAGCATCATTGCCTGCGTCTAAGGCGAGGGAACTAGCACTTTTTTGAACTTCAGCGAGTGTCATCGCAAGGAACGTCGCTCTTCTCGTAACTTGAGTGTAGTGTCAGTTATTTTACCTAAATCAAAACGCCAAAATCAGAACGGCGCACACTCTGAATCTTTGGGAAACCATCGTTATTCTGTCTTATACCCATCTAAAGTGGCACCGTGCCTCGAGTACTGAAGAGCACGGCCAGTGTTTCTGAAGCTCTCATTTGTAGGGATAGTGAGAACAAAATCAACATAGTGCTAGAGACGAATAGCAGAATAAAAAATTATCACAGACCGTTGCAAAAATGTATATAACTTTGTACAGAACATGAGGAAAAACAGCGCAAAATTGCAAACATCTAGAATACGAATGAAAATCCAGACATTTAAATGTGCATTTCAATTTGTCAGGCATAGTGGAGTTCTCCATGAGAATGCTAGGATTTAAAGGAGATACCAAAAAAAAACATGATCTATGTACTTAAAAATCAGTGTGCTAAAACACTAGCGATTAACCACAAAGCGGCTCTCATATTGTCTCAGGTCCTTGTGAGAGGCAATAGTTAGACCAGTGGACCTCGTTGGTCGTCCTTTGAAGAGTGGGAATCACAAATATAAATACTGTTTGAGAATATAATGAGATAACAGAATGCGAAGAGATTGACAAGCAAATATTCGTACACTTGCATAGCAGAGTGGACACACAGAGTGGATAGGCGAGGGAAAAATTTTGAAGGCTTACGACATGATACCCGACCCCCTTTCTCTGACCCCGTACTTTGCGAAGACTAACTTATTTCAGCACACTTTCTTTCCAAAAACCATCAGTGACTGGAACAGCTTACCAGCTTCGTGTGTACGGTCTCTTGACCTGATAAGTGACCATTGTTAGTTTGTTTTTTAGTTTGTTTTGTTAGTTTCTTTTTCTTTGCCATGTCATTTCGCGCTGCTCGTTTTCTGCTTGCACTTTGGTATTATTGTTCAATTTGTGTTCTGTTCTGTATCCACTCCTGCTTTGGCCTCGCGGCCTGCAGTATGCAATAAATAAATAAATAAATAAATAAATACGCAGCCAGCAGCAAGGAGATGGAAGTTACCGGGAACATCAGAAAGTCTCGAAACAGATTTCTAACTGCAGTTTCAGTTCGGAAAGCAAAAACAAGAAAATCACTGTGTGACTACAGAACAGGAAAGAACGAAATGAGGAAAGAAACTTAGCGTGGCAGTGCCATTCTTTCTCATACCAGATGAGGTTACCTTAAAGCTACGAGAATATAAGTAAGCATGAGCAGGCAGACTACTACTGTGTGAGCGTAAGCATAAAGTTCTCCTTACAATAAGAGGTCGTAGTGGGAATAATCTTTAGTCAGGAAACGCCAATGTCCGCTTTTCGCGAACAGCTTGACTATCAAAGAGAATACTGTCCTCCATTTCGACGCTTTGAGCTTTGATTAGTACATAAGGCGAAATTTCTGCACAGATCACCTGATTCAGTTTGATATCATGCCCAGCAGGGAGAAACGTGACAAAGCGATCAAAAAGGCCGAACGTTCTGTTTTGTTTTCGTAGCAGAACCTGCTCGGCTTGTTCTTCCAGTACAAGGCGAACAGAAGTAGTCGCTGTCACCGAAAAACTGTATATGCGTATGTGCTTGAATTCCTGTGTGTATGCGCGTCATTATTAGCTATATGTGAATGTATACGCGTACGTGCGTGCACCCAAGGCACGCATGTATGGTTATCGCCTGCTGCCGAGCGTGCTTTTAAGAGATCATTTTAAAGCATATCTAGCACGACCTATTTGGAGGCTACTAGGAACTTTGTATACAATGGTGGAATTAGCAACATAAAACCTGTCGCAGAAATGTTTCTTCGAGTATATAGTGGCCGCTTGTACAAATGCGTTAGAATTTCCTTTCTATCAAACTTTCTCTTAGATTTCATCCGCTGGTAAATTAAAAATTCAGGCAACAATTAAGCTCCGCATCGTGGGCATGACCCGATAGCGCTAAAGGATGCCTTAAGCGGCCTGGGAACATCGTTACATGTCGCTTCACAGGCAAGGGTATTTTTTATTTTATTTTGTTTATTTGTATCCTTATTTTCTCTTTTTATTTACCACAATGCCCACACAGTCTCCCTTCAACCAAGTCGAACGAAAGTTCCTCAGTGGTAGAGTTGTAGCGCGCCCGGCTCACGACATAAGAGGAAGCGGTTCGAGTCCCGGATCGACCATTTTTCTTTAAAGCTCAACTGCTTTTAATTCTTCATAGCCGCTACAGAATCGTGGTGGAATGGCCTCAGCACCCTGCAGACCAATGAGGAATTGGGTACTGACGTCATAATTTCCGTACTGTGTGCTCGTGGAGGGGTGTTTGGGTCTATTGGAATAACTTCATAATCATGTCTGTTAAAATTTATGGAACAATATTGTCACCGGACGCCGGTAGAGCGTTATCCTTGGCAGAACAGTACTTGGCGAGCACACTGGGCAGAGCGCAGCCGGCCGACCCTAGGAACGAGCAGAAGAGGACGAAGTCCGGCGCGCGACATAGGACGAAGACAGACGCACGGGCGCGCCGGTAGAGTGGTGTCTAAAATAAGTGTGGCAATATCTAGGTAAACCAGCAAGCGAAAGTTGCCGTTAAGCTCCTGCGACTGAGCGCTGTGGCATTATTAGCAGGAACACTGTGAAAAGAGAAAATTTCGTTTCGTAAATTCTCAGTCAGCCAAAACGGAAGACGCACTCAAACGTTTGACGAATATTACTAGCTACCGCTGTCTAAAAGGTTGTAAAGTCTCTGAACAAAATCACTTTTGACGAGCCCTTTTGAGCAGTGTGATCTGTTAGGAGTATAAGGATATTTTTCCAGTGTCGGTTGGCATGATTTGGTGCGCAATACGGCGCAGAATTCTTAGTCCAAAAGATATTAAAAAGGGAGGCGACCATTCAAGCTTCATGCAGCGACGCGAGGTTTCTGCTCTGTACAGTACCACCTGGCAACCGCTTGAAGTTAGTAAGGCTTACTCACTCGTAACTTGGAAGCATTGCCGCCATGTGAAGCGACGGCATGGAAAATAAAGTAGCGATTGCTGAGAACCGGAACAAGATTTCGAGGCAGCACTTTGATGAGAGCAGCGATTATGTGTAGACCAATTTGAACGCCTTTACTTCCCTCTATAACAATAGAAATGGAAAAGTTGGTTTGACTCACTTTCCATACTCGCCCTCGTCCTTTTTATACAACTGGGCTCACGGAAAGACACAGTCTAGCTTGTTCACATGACTACACGTGACATAGTCAAAGTGACTTAGCAGGTGAACGCGTCCTTTCTTCCTTGTCAATGCTGAATGGGTGATTTAACGCCCGAGGAACGGTGATGCCATACAGCTTTCTGCTTCGATATACGTACTGCCCTTGCGGCGGTGAGCTGTAGAAATAAGGAACGCAGAATGCTTTGTGGTGTTTATTTTTATGGCAGGCGTCATTCTAGTAGCTCCAGCAAGGTGCTTTGTATGAACACCAATTTTGGCAAGGCCATCCGTGGTTGTGTCAGTTTCATTCACGAGTTCTGTTTGTAGGAATATAGTAGCAAGTACCCCCCCAAAAAAAGAAAAAAGAGAAACGGAGGATGCTCGCCACCTCACAAGGGCTTTATAAGTGATCGAATTTCTGCTACATCCATTTCGCAGTAGGGAAAAAAATCTCCAGGCTTATCTTTTCCAGAACACTGTAGAAGCTTTGTTGCCAGTCGCGTCACCTCCCAATGTCAACGCCAGCGTCAACTCGATACCATGTGGGATGACCAGCAACGATGAAAACGGCAAATGTTATGACGCTGGATGGCAAAGCATGAAAATACACGTTTGAAAGCGCTGCCTGCAACAGGATCGGGCTGTCTGACGCATGCCGATAGCCGTGGCCGAGATTTGAAGTTTTGAAATGCCATCTCCGCTGTCCCCGACTGATCCGCGCCCGCCTTCATAGAGAAGGATCGGTGGTTGCGTGCGTAAGGCATGCAGGCAATTTTCTAGCGGCTGTCACGTTTCTCGGATGATGCAAAAAGTAAAAGGATTGAGTTGCGACGCCAGAAGAGCGATAGGTCAAGATGGATTCTTCGCATATTCTGTCTAACGTCTTCGCTTCTGGTGCATAAAACTGAACGCAAAAAAATTACATCCTTGCACTTGTTACGAGGGTGGTAGCTGCAACGCTGCTGGCCAGAAGAAAGACTGACTGAAAGAATGAAGAGCGTTATTTCTTGACAAAGCGAGCAGCGACTGGGACTAAAGGCACAGAGCGCCTGACAACGGTCCCAGCCGCATTCTATACACATTTACAACAGTGGTGATAGAGCATTCAAATGCGTATACATAAAAGGCACACCTCAAATAGCAGAAGGCAGTTACAGTAACAAAAATGATTCGAATATTTTTGATTACCTTAATCGAAACAGAAAACACATTATTCATAATTACAGAAATGCAATGCATGCACACTTCTTATACGGTGGTATATATACATATACAGACATGTAAAGGTAATAAAGCAGCTAATAACAAAAACGAATATCATTGACAAGCAATAAGGGACTAAGCTTTTTTTTAAAGAATTTTTTGAGGCACTGAAATTCAACAGTTCACTAAACTTCTTTATTATTTCTCTAGACTTATAAATAAATGTTTCTGTAGACTTATAACTTTCTGTAGAACACTACCAGATGACAACAATGAACGTTAAGTTTTATTTAGGCTCGACTATACTCAGCTGCCTTCAAAACGCAGTAGAACACAGACCGCATGAGTCAAGACGCTTGAACAACATGAAAGGAACCGAAGACAGCAACAAAGGCTTGACTTGAAAAGGTATTCAAGTGAAAGAAAGAAGCTGAATTGAGAGTACTTTCGCACAGAATTGTCGGTGGTATGTGTCCAAGTTTGAAATTTCAGATTATAAGAAGGCAGCCACAAAAAGCCTTTATAGAAAAAGGGGTAAACTGCAAGCATGAACCAAACATTAAGAAACTGAAGAATATGACTCACCACGCGAATCCCCGGCTATTAATCACGTTAAGAGCTAGGATACTGCTCAAATTCACGTACGTCAGCGTCAACAAGAACGAGAAATCGCAACGCCATTGTACTTGACAAGGTAAGTTGCTGGGCGAGTTGGTTCCGATTTTCCATGACTACAGCGCAACGAACGGGACAAGAAGAAGGACACAGGCAGAGACACAACACGGCGCTGTACTAGATCTTTACCGTAAGTGGTTAATCCGGTAAATTTCTACACAAAATCAGCTAGAAAAAAACACATCTGCATAAAAACGGATAATGAAACTAAATGGGTGTTCTTAATGATCCGAGAAATCAAGTAATTTACGAACATAGCTCCTTTTGGCAAAAGTTTTGGTGCACGCATGTGCTGCAGGATATTCGGCTCCGAATTTCGAACTCGATCCGCATAATGCAAAGCGGTGACGAGTGGTTAGGAGTTTTGGCCTGGTGCGACTCAGCTGTTGCGTACGTGTTCGTTAAGACTAGTGGAAAATGAAAAAGAATGAAGTCATTGCCATCACCCTTCCCTACCAGCCGCTGAGAGACGAAACGCCATGCGCAACACCGACGTCACACCGGGAGGGCTTCTGGACCTATCGTCAGAGCCTTATATGGGTAATTATGCAGGTTGAGGCGGAAATTCGGACACGAAAATCCCGAAGGGCCTGCGAGCCACGAGAATTCTACCAAATCACGAATCCTAAAGTGCGATCACCTACCAGTCTTCATTAAGCATGCGATCTAAATATGCAGTCACTGAAAGTTTAATAGCTGATAGTTATTCAGAAAAATGAATCAGGAAGATTACTTCGTTTCCGCGGATGTGCGCATAAACGCAAATCAAATGGGGCTGTCGTGAACAGTAATCGCTTGTTTAAAAATAAAGGTCATTAATGTCTCATTTTGAACACCACGTTTATATAATAGTCCGAAAGATCATGCCTTTGTCAAACAGCCCTTTTTTTGCAGAAAGCAAAATGTGCGTGAATATTTCTAACAGAAGTAATTAACGCTGTTGCCGCCCGCTTCTTGCTTTTGTTTCATTTTTTACGCAGCCACTTCCAACAATTTCTTCACGTAGTTGCACTTGCTTGTGTATCCCCGTGCAGTGTGCTAGGTTTGCTACCAGGCGATGGGAGAAAAAGGTCAAACATTTCTTCCTTAAAGAAAGCTGGTAGGCCCTTTCAAGTTAAAGCCAATACGGACACAAATCGCTCTAGCATAAGCTGGTTTAAATGACGTGAATAGACGAAAAATACCAACTACTATTTGCTTTTATATTTTCTCTGGAGGAATGAATGCGATTATAAAACTACGCCTTTTAACCTACCTTAGATCATTTCAGCGTGATGATACGTGGTTTCAGGATTACTAAGGCATTTTTTCGGCGTTTTTAGAGTGAGTAGGGGACGCAGACGGGAAGCGAAGGGAGCAATCGTCGCGTTGGCAGGGTCAGTTAACGCGGCCAAGAAAATGCACCGGCGCTAAAAAAAAACCGTCCTCCACCTCGAGGGTGATCCCCTTCTTGAGCGAGACCATGCGCCGTGCCTTCCACAATCAATCAGGCACCGGCCCTCTCCCTTCCGTACGGTAGCGCCGCCTGGAGTGCGTCAAAGGAGCCGGAAAGTCCCTTGTTGCTTGCAGGCAAAGTAACAAAGGTACAACGGCCGGTCTTGTTTCTTCGTGGCGTTACTGCAGTGCTCTTTCTCCTATTCATCTTGGGCGTCAAGGAACGTAGGACAGCGCGGTGTATGCGGCCAACGAGAGAGAGAGAGACTTGTTAGCCTAACATGCTATTCTAGGTGAGAGAGAAAGAAGAGAAGAACAAGAGGGTGAAAAAGAGAGGAAAAAGAAAAAAAAGGGAGGATGAAAGGTGACGTCAAGTATCCATGGTAAAACAGCGCGGAGAAAAACACGAGGACGGAACAAACACGACAACACGAGCGCTGACTTTCAACTGACGATTTATTACGCACATGTGCACATATATAGCATTCCCGCCAAACACATTCATTCCGCATTCCGCGCTGTTTTACCATGGATAGTAATAACCAACTTGCCCACCTTTCTGTACTTCTAAACGTCAAGTATACTCGACCTTCAAGCACTCACAAATACGCATACTTATCGAAGACTGCACACCAAACTCGTGTCCCTAAGAAAAACTAAATACGCTCTTTTTCTCACGCCCAGTTGAAGCCGCACCACTCCAGTGTCGAAGGACATGCTCCAGGTGCACGGGGCCGTCCTGACTGAAAATATTGACTACCTGACTTCAATATTGCCCGGTGGATTGGAGAAGTTCAAGCATTACAGTAATCGCGCAACAGTCGTTGATAAGCAGCTGGATGAACATAACAAGCTGCGATAAAGTTGTTTCTACTGCCACAAGAGCATGACACGATCTAACACTCTTAATACAATGCGTAGCTGAAGAAAAAACCGACACAATTCACTTGAAAAAGGCTGCGGAATGTTTAGAAAGTGATTTCCGTTCCGCTTTAGATTTCAAAGATCTGACCGTTTTTTGAGAGTTCGAAAGTGTAGCGTGGATAGAAAATCTGCCGAAATGTTTTCTAGGCAAAACATTTTATAGCCGTGAACAACGCTACGCACAAGAATATCGTAGAAGAGCTACCGAGGAAAATTGCAGCCCCGAAGAGAATATGAACAAGGGAAAAGTAAAGAAGGAAAGAGCAACTGCGTAAATCGACACATGCGCTGAAGTGCATCATTGACAAGGGCTTTCGAATATAAAACACTTTCAGAAAACGGATTCTCTGAAGGATCAGGTAAAAACAAAAGCAGAATCTTTATTAAAGAATGAAAAAAAAAATGCGAAAAACAAGCTTGGAGTTGAAGCAGGAATAGAATAGTGTCGGAAAATGCAGAAGGGAAAAGACAGGAAATATTCGGGAGCAGCCAGAACGGGATAGCCAACGTACGGGTCGTTACTGCCATTCTTGGCTCCGGTCAACGACCGGTACCTCTTAAATTATACATGACTCGCTTTTTAAGGTCTTTTCATGTTCACGACGACGAAAACAGAATAAGCTGAATAGAGAAGACCGGCAGGTCGATGATTGGAAATCATGGCATAAATGCTGGAGCAACAAAAGTAAGCCAGAATTAAAATGGTGAACAAAAAGGTAAATTACCCGGAATTAGCATTAAAGCTTTATTTCCGTCAACTCTCTAAGCGAGCACTTCGTCGATACCGCTTCAGCGCAGCTAAGTGCTCACTGATGTAAGGGGCCTTCTGCATTGCAGGGAAGAGATCAATACAGTGGTCGCCATTAAAAATTTTTTGTTTGGGTTATTGAGTGTGGCCCCAATAAACTTTATTATAAAGACATCAAATGCAGAAATCTGCAGCTTAAATCACCAAATGAAAAAATGCCTTTGCTCACCCTTGCCGCATTTTTAACTGGCCCGAGATAGACTCGAACCATTTATATTTTCTCACTTCGTTTCTGTGTCTTCACTTGTCCAGTAAGACTTGCTGATAATATTTATGTACGCTGTATAAATGTTTCATTAAGAATCAAGGGACTGAAGGCAAAATTTGAAAAACACCTCTTGCAGGTGATGGGCAGTGACGTATCCATAGGTGCGGCGTTTGGGTCCTAAGGCCACAGAATCGAAACCCGGCTGCGGCATCATTTCAAAGCAGGCGTAGACGCAGAGCTCCCGCCTGTGTGTCAGCGTACCTTAAAGAACTCTACGTGGTCCAAATTAGTTTGGAACTTTTTAGTGCTGCCCGTGCCGTAGTTTCACGTGCAGCTCCCAGGACATTATGCGTGCCCATAACATAATGCAACGCACCACGCTACGCCATAAATACCATCTCTTACATGTGAGTTTCAGTTTTCTTCAGCCCTTCTTGGTTGCCTTCTGATGTGTCCACTGTATATTTTATTTTCATAAGTCAGTAGCGTTCGATCCTAGATCGTAGACTTGCCCTCAAGCGCTGTTTCAACACGAGGGTGTTAAGGAGCTCGTATCGCAGAAAATCCGTCGGCGCCGTCGGCGTCGTTGGCGGCGCTGACCGTGAGGGAAAATTGTGCAAAAAATCCACAGTGAAGCAACCTAGGAGGCAGGTGGGCCCCCAAGGTCATGTAACTTTATGACGTATCAGAATCTGCCCACCGAATTGTGAGCGAAGTGCGCACCGTAGTAGGTTGCCGTTGAATTCATGATTGGTCGCGCTAGGTTGCTCGGAAAGACCAGCCTGAGTTGTATAAGTTCCACCGGTGGCAGCAGCTACCATCGCAGTGCAGTGGCACATCGCTCAACCGCTGCACCACTGAGCCATGAATGATATGAGGACTCCCAGGGATCTATGACTGTTATGTCGTGAATGGCCAATTCCACACGCACAGCCATTAACACATTTATCAATCGCCTCATGCCCTTAAGGCGGAGCTCAAGTGTCACTTCTAATTTTCGTGAGTGCAGCCTTGGGTACTGGGAAGTCTGGACATAGGGGCTATTATGATGGCGCTTAAGAGGGCAACTCTTTAAAGTACTGCGGGTACGGCGGGCACGAACCCGCAGTACCTCGTCGAAGCGTTCACCATGGTGCGAGGTCACAGTGTGGTCACTGAAAATGAGGACCAAAAGTTTGGGGTTTCCGCACACAAAGACGACAAGGCTGTGGGCGAAACTTTCCTTTGCCGGCGAAGCACGCACAATAGTATTGAACACGACGTCGCCAGTAAATGGGTGTTCCAACTTGACCTGCATACACGTCGCACTGCGCACCTGCTGCATCACTCCATAGGCGATGGCGGCTGGCGTAACGCCAGACGCGGTTTTGGACGTTCAGCGGAGAACGCGGCGACACGGTAAATCCCGGACGAACACAACAGCACGCGCAATGAGAACAAACGTTGGCCGTAACTTTGTATACACAGCGATCGGTGCTCAGTGCTCAGTGATCTTCCCTCTTATATCGAGCGGCTCTTTCGAGAAATCGAACCGCTTTTCCTGCGTCTTTGAACCAGCCGGAAATATTGGTAAGCGAACAGATAGGGCAGCAGACAAACACAAACACGGCTGGACGAGACTTTCCGAGAATGCCTACCTACGTCCAGTGCAACAAGCCCTACTTGTTCCTCATAAGTGCATTTCAAAGACCGAAGGTGGGCGTTCGTCGCCGGTGGCGGCACTTGAAGGGCATCAGCGACCAGTGAACAGGTTGCCGCCGATGAAAAGAAATGTGTGAGATGTTGACGAAGAATGCGGGTTGAGTTCGCACGTTGACAGGATAACTGTCAGGAGTACCGCAACTTGAGGTCGGTTGTGTTCCGACATGGACTCCCTTCTTTAACTCCGCCGTCAACGCACGCGTTGAGATCCCCGCCCCATATGAGATGAAATATTTACTGCGTCACTTCTTTACTGATAAATTATTATTAGCATTATTGTTCACTCGCATTCTTTATTTTACTCTCCTGGCCGACTGCCGCTTTACTCACCTACAGGCTTCAGACTTTCACTAAGGTAAGAAAGGAAAGTTTATTTAAAGCAACAGAAATGATTACTGATTGCTTAATCATGCCCCGTATATCATGCCAGCATATAGCTTATCTCACCGCACCAGCCACTCGCTTCAAGTTTTGCATCCATGTGCACGAACTATTACTTTTTCAGTCACCTTATTTTCATGCGCAGCTAAAGATTTTAACGGCATCTCTCACCATATCACTATGATCACTTGCCCTTCATCGTTAACTGAAAATTTAAATTCCTTCCCATATATCTAAACAAGTGCCCCACTGTTATTTTTCATCTTTTTTACTTATTCCACACGTTATGTAATAGCGCTACGAGGCGCCTGGATGAAAATGAAATGAATTGAAACAACAAGAAATATCCGTAATTTTAGATTTCTTGAATACACCATGAATAACATGTGAATTCCTTAAGCTGAGCGAAATAGCTGCGCGAGCTACCACGGCGTTTTAGGTGGTGTGCTGAGCAGAAGCGCACGGCATGATCACCTAAAAAATAAAAAAAAACAAGGAGTGGCTTTAAAGAACAACTTTTATGCAACTTACGGTTCATCAGTGACGGCTGCCTCAAATAGCAAGTTTGCTCCCAGTGAGTTTGATGGTCAACTAGTTTTAAACCTCTATGTTCTTCCCGTCTGCATTGGGTTCCTGCGATACATTTTTCCTGACGATTAACTAATCGCCTAACCGCTCAGTTCTGTTCGCTTCAAAACACACAGTTAAAAAATGCGAAACACATAAGACAAAAAAAAGTACGGCTCCTGTCTTTTCTCGTCTTTGTGCTTGCTTTTCAGGGGTTTCTATCTGTGAATTTATACCAGCTGGCTCATATTGCTTTAGCCGCGCTTTAGGCGGTCAATAACGGCTAGACTGCTCGTAGCAGTAAATAACAAACGTGACCAGAAGAGATGCGCCTCAATATTTGATTGTCTTCCAGTTTCGTTCAGTGCCGCTTTTTCTGCACGTGTGCACCGCGCATACCTTCGTCCCACGGTGTCTGAAGATGCGAAGTATTTTCTTCTTGGCTGCACTCCCACGATAGCGGTACTCGTCTGCGAGAAGAGGAACAGCTGCTTAACGGGAGAAAGGTTTTCTGTTCCACTTGCTCGCCCATTTGTGCTATTGGGATGCAGAAAGCGAAACTTTAGATGAGTCATGCAAGTAAAAAATGAGGCAGGCACCAACACGACCCCTTTATGGGAGAGCAAAAAAGCTTGAGAAGCTCTTGATAGGAATAAAGATGTCAGCTTTAAATCTGCACGCCTACGTGGAATATGATGTAGCAATGAAACGGATCAGAACACTGTTCGCTGCCAAGAACACATGTGGATTTGGCAACTATGGTATATTATTATCCTTAATAAAGCTGTCTCAAACACCCACTTACCGTTCCTCCGTCCATAGAGAGGGGCAAACAAAATAAATCGTCCCCCGAAACAGCTCGAAGCCGACTAAGATGCCTGAGCTCTCCAGGTTGCTCTTTTCGTCCTTTGCGCAAGAGTTAAACGGAAGCTTAATAATTTATATAGTTGTTCACCGTACTCAGCGAAAAGGAGAAAAAAGAAAACATGAGAGGATAATTCTTCAATAAAAGAAAAGTGCATGGCACGTGCGGGTGGGTGTTACCGTCTGCTCATCCACAATAAAGAAACTCCTTTCCTACCCTCATACTAGGCGCTTGAACTTCATGGATGCGTAGGCTGGTGATTTACGATGCGCGTATCTGACCTTGGGAAAAACCGGGGCACTCTGGCGTAAGCGAATTTTAATGGTCGTCGCTTGCAGGTGGTGCTGATTAGTCCTAAGATCTGCTAACGTCAATCAAAGAAAAGCCGCGGTTCAGGAAATCCATAAGAAATAAAAACATAATTAGTCATAGGAGTTTTAATCATTTCTTGTTTCTAGAGTATGGCGAAAGATAGAGAGAGCGCTCAGAAAAGCATTTCAACCTATGGTCGCATAATTGTTCCTGCTTAAGCGTAGAAACTGACTTTACTTCCACAAGATCAAACTATCTTATCGGAAATATGGGTTTGAGAATAGGAAGCTCGTTCGGTTCTCATTTATGAGCGGCACAAGTACGCATGCGAAGACGCGAGGACACATTGCGTTCCTTTCTGCGGGGAGCACTAAACAAGGAAGAATGCATCTATTTGACGCCGCGACTTCCTCCCTCAGGGTGTGAACGCTTTATCCGAACATCTCTAAAGGCCCCCGTATCGGTTGCACGTAAGGTTCCTCCTGCATGAGGGAAGCCCCTATAACAAATGACACATCCGTGCTCCACATATTCTCAAAAAAACATGTAAATCTGGGTTGCGCGTGCACGCTACCAAATGGAAGTACAGGCACGCGCAAGCGTTGGATAGGAATCGGGAGATCTTTCTTACCGCTCCGGTGCCGTCGCCGACATCACCTCTCCGGCACTGCAACCAGGATGGGCATCGATCCTCCACCTTATTAGAATACTTCTTCGAGCGTGTCTCCCTCAGCAGCTCGTGTATCAATTATGGGAGCGGAAGGGTTCAGTGTTCATAAAAACGAAGGGACCTGTCAGTAATGCTGGGTACTAACAGACTTTCCTTGCATTCTCATCGTTTGAAGGGTCCCGTCTCAGTCGTTTACCCTAAAGTGCTGGCATGCAACAGACTTCAAGGACAAGTCACGCTGACTGTGTTCTTTAGCTTTTATTGAGGCGCTCAGATGAGGATCATTAGGATTATAAGGATCATCATGAAGGTTTTCTTTGGTGTTTATTGACAGTGGCTGCCAGAAAAGTCTGAATTGAAGTTCAAGACACTTCAGAAGTGCAAAAATTGGAGCTGACTCTTTGTGTTCTTTCCTCATATGTGCACCAACTGACTTACTCACATTCTTGACTTACTCGCATTCGTAACTCAGGAAAGTCACACTTTTTCAGCAGCATAGTTGCCGCAGCTTCGGTGCTGCTTTCTGGGAGTCTTATTAAAGAAGCCAGACAGCGTCCTTGTAAGCACCTTCATTGGTTTCGTTTAACACTTCCGTGCCTTCGTGGCATTAGCACCATGCATTTAATGTCGCTAAATACCAAATGCCTCGTTGGGCCCTATTTTGATTTTCCACAAAAAACACGCAGTATGCTCACTTTCTCCCATTGCAGATATATGAGCACGGTCGCTGCAGCACCTAGACTGATGGACAGGGTAATAAAAACTGTGTTTGGAGTTTTAGTACGTCCCTTTGGGTAGCCTAAAAGGAACAGAAAGCCTTTCTGCCTGCTTGCGCAAGTGCAGAAGCGACATTTACTCGCATAGCTGTAAAAAAAACCTTCGTTTTCGCTACATAACTCGTCAGAAGAATTTTAGTGCTGATGCGTGGTTCATAGTATTCTGTCCGGATAGCGCATGTGAACGTCTTTCACGCAATACTCTGCTATTTATTACTGTAAACAGTTGAAACAGATAAAAACTATGGACATGAAAGAAAGCCCGCAGTTTTCAAGTTTATTGATTTTGTCGTGTCCGGTCGCTGTGTTGAATGCAGCGAAATACGCACACGGTACTTTTAGACTTCGTTTATTTAAAGCCGATGAGGGTGCGACCAGCGTCGACCGAGGCAGGAGCCGAACTGGCCGCCCGAAGAAAGGAGGGAGCGGAGAAGCGTCCACGGGAGGGAGTGGCTTCCCAAAACAGGAGGAGGGTGCGGGGGCGCACCGTGGGGGGGCATCTGGCGACAGCGTGCGACGAGGGGCAAGTGTCGTTAGGAGGAGGATTGAGTGGTCGTTAGGAGGAGGATGCGAACTGTCGTTAGGAGGGGAATGCGAGTGGTCGTTAGGAGGGGGCGCACACACACAAAAGCAATATGGGGACACAACACTTCCTTCCCCCTTAGAAAGTTGCCTGGTATCGTGCAGGGGGTCGGCGCTCACGCGTGGAGGCGCGCTGGCTTTGTGCGCTCGGGGGAGAAACACTTGTAGGCTGGCTGTTGTTCGCTGTGTCTCCTAGGTCTGTCCTGGGCGAAGTCTCTTCTTCCGGGAAGAGGTGCCAGGCTATGTGGGAAGATGGTGCACGTGTTCTCTCCGCTGGCGGACAGCTCTCAGACGGCGTCGTAAATCTACGCAGCTGGTTGAGATGTCGGCGTGCTACTGTGCCATGTATGTTGACGAGCCAAGAGCGCAGGCCTATGCGTCTGACAATTGTAGCTTCCTCCCAGCGTGGCTTTTTCAGAAACTGTCGGGCGAGGACGCGCTGCCCCTCATTAAGCGTGCCGCAGCGCGGAATTGCTTTTTCTTCCCGGAACGTCTCTGCCTTTGGCTCGGGGAGGATGGCTGTGAGCTGGGTTCGCATTTCACGCTCGAACATCATTTTCGAGGGGGTCTCGCCTGTTGTGCTCTGAACCGTCGTGTGCTGCTTGAAGAGAAAGCGCGCAAGGCGGCGCTGCAGCGAGCCTGTCTGATCTCTTTCAAGGGCGCGTTTTAGCTCGGCTACGTAGCGCTCGGCTTGTCCGTTTGTCGCTGGGTGGTAGGGGGCCGATGTAACTGATGAGATCCCGTTGTCGCGATAAAACTTGAGGATCTCCGCAGACACAAACGGTGTTCCGTTGTCCGACACTACCTTGCGCGGCAGGCCGAACGTTGAAAATAGTGATCGGAGGTTGTCAATGACTGCTGCCGAAGTCGTCTGTCCCATTTGCCTTATCTCAAGCCACTTTGTGTAGGCATCTACGACCACAAGGAAAGTGCAGCCCTCAATTGGTCCTGCAAAATCAATGTGCAGTGTGTGCCATGGTGTGTCTGGCTTTTCCCATTCTGGGACAGGAGCTTTCGGCGGGGCGCTCCGGCTGCTCTGGCAAGGCTTGCATTCTCGCACCACTGTTTCGATGTCGTTGTCAATGCCAGGCCACCACATGTAGCTTCTGGCACACTTTTTCATTGCAACGATGCCCCGATGTCCGGCGTGGATGAGAGACATAGCTTGTGCGCGTAGTTCTCTCGGCATCACAACTCGGGACCCAAATATGATGCAGCCGCGATGGGTGCTCAACTCTGTAGCTCGCCTGCGGTAAGCGTCGAAGTTGTCCCCTTTGAGTTTATGCACGTTGCCTTGTTGAACAGCTGTGTAAACTAGCCGGAGAGCTGCGCACTTCTGCGTAGATGCTGCAACTGTGCCTGCTGTAAGCGGAGGTTCTGGCAGTGCTTCGAACATCAGAACGTCTCCTGGTGGAAATGGTTCGTCAACAGTTGCGTCTAGTGGCAGACGGCTTAGCGCATCGGCGTTTTGATGTTTACTCCCATTGCGGTAGACCAGAGCGTAGTCGTACGCTGAGAGTTTGATGCACCAACGTGTCATTCGCGGAGACAAAGTTGGTGGCATAGGCCTTTGTGGTCCCAGAATGCCCAATAGCGGTCGGTGATCGGTTATAAAGGTCACCTTCCGGCCGGCAATGTACTGGTGAAAATGTGTCGCCGCGTAGACGATGGCTAGCCCTTCTTTGTCAAGTTGCGCGTAGTTGCGTTCTGCTTGCGACAACGTACGTGAGGCGAAGGCGATGGGAGCTTCCCTTCCTTGCTCGTCAGTTTGCGATAGAACCGCGCCGACTCCGTACGGTGATGCGTCGCAAGCCAAAAGCAGAGGCTTCCTTTCGTCGTAGTGGCGGAGGACTGTACATCTTCGAATCAGGTCTTTCAGGGCATCGAATGACTGCTGATGGCGTGGCGACCATGTCCATGTCACATCTTTCCGAAGGAGTTGGTATAAGTCGTTGGCCACGGTAGCTCTTTGTTCCAAGAACCGGTCGTAGAACGTCAAGAGTCCGAGAAAAGCCTGTAGCTCCTGCTTGTTTGTTGGAGCTCGTGCTTCTGTGATCGCTCGCACTTTGTCCTCGGTAGGGTGAATGCCTTCCGCATCAATTCGGTGTCCCAGAAATTGCACCTCTGGCACCGCAAAACAGCACTTCGATTTGCTTATGCACAAATTAGCGTTTGCTAGCCTTTCGAGAACGAGCTCTAAGCGCACTGCATGCTCTTCAGTGGAAGTGCCACTGATGATGACATCGTCAAGGTAGACACAAACTCCTGGGATGCCCTGAAGCACTGTCTCCATGAATTTTTGAAATATGGCCGGGGCTGCAGCTACGCCAAAAGGCAGTCGCTTGACTTTGTACAAGCCTTTCAGTGTGTTAATTGCCAATAATTCAGCAGTTGACTCGCTCACCTTCAGCTGCTGATACGCCTGGGTGAGGTCCAATGTGCTGAAGACTCTTGCGCCACGCAGTACACTGAATACTTCTTCAGGTGTCGGTAGCGGGTAAGAGGACGCTTTAGTCGCAAGATTGACGGTGCTCCGGTAGTCTCCGCAGAGGCGTATGGTTCCGTTCTTCTTGCGAACTACGACAAGTGGTGTGGCCCATTCTGAATGCTGCGTCGGCTCGATGACACCTTGCTGCTCCAGTTTGTCCAACTCTTTTTCAACTGAATCTCGGAGAGCAAACGGCACCGGCCTGGCCTTCAGAAATTTGGGTTGCGCGTTGTCCAACAACTCCAGTGTGACCGGGGGCCCTTCGTTTCCTGGAATCTCTTCCGAGAATACTCTTTCGTATTTCTCTTGCAGTTGCTCAACCATGTTCTGGCTCGGCGTCTGGTGTATGCCGCATATCATCACGCCTAGTGGAGAAAACCAGTTTCTCCCTAGAAGGCTTGATCCTGTGCCCTTCACAACAAGCAGAGGTAGCGTATGGGTCTGGCCGTTGTAGTTAACCTGCACGTTGGCAGAGCCCA
Organism: Amblyomma mixtum; assembly: GCF_055824585.1. Taxonomy (NCBI): domain Eukaryota; kingdom Metazoa; phylum Arthropoda; class Arachnida; order Ixodida; family Ixodidae; genus Amblyomma; species Amblyomma mixtum. Next base: position 94,705,758 of record NC_143016.1, read on the forward strand.
ATAGTGGCAGATTCTGTCCTGACCACGTTCGCAGGTGCGTGTCGTCTTGTTGCAGGGCGGGTGCGTCAGATGGCCATGAAGTTCGGAACGTGTCCTCACTGATCAGAGTACAGGCTGCGCCGGAGTCCACCTCGAACTTAATCAGCTGGTGATGTACGCTTACTTCTGTAAAAATCTTCGGTCGCGTGCCGAGATTCATGGTGTTCAGGTCGTACAACACAGATGGTGTTGCTGATGTTGTTCCATGGAGATCAGATAGCGGCGTATTCTCTGAGGCGTTGACGCTGTGATTAGGCTGGGAAGGTGACTTTATCTTGGCAAGTCTCCGTTTCGTAATGCATGCTCTTTCGATATGCCCTCGCTTGTGGCAAAAATTACACGTGGCTGACTGGAATCGACATCCCTGGGGGTTGTGTTGGTCGTCACACCGCCAGCAGCGTTGTGCCTTTTTGACCGATTTTACAACAACAGAAGGCTTGCGCACCTGGTTGCTTGTCTGGTGTACCGGCTCGGTGTTCCGGCGAATCCCTCTCTGCTGGTGACCGGCGCTCTCCGCTCGAACGGCGATGTCGTAAGCTTTGCTGAATGTGAGGTCCTTCTCAGCGAACAGGCGCTGCTGCAGTGACTCGTCACTCAGTCCGCACACAAATCTGTCGCGTAACATCACGTCCAAGGGAAGCATGGTGGTGTTAGCAGAAGAAGCTGCGTCTCCCTCCTGCCCGGTAGCTGTTGTCGACAGCGTTCCAAAATTGCAGTCGGCAGCGAGCTTCTTGAGCGCGGCTACGTAGGCGCTCACAGTTTCTCCTCCCAGTTGATCTCGTCGTTGGAAGCGAGCCCGGCTGTAGACCTCGGATGGCCTTGGGTCGTAGTGCTTTTGCAGCGCTTTTACGATGTCGTCGTAAGACACTGCCGCTGGTGTGCTTGGCTGAATAAGGGCGCAGACAGTATCGTAGGTCTGCTCCCCGCAGAGCGTCAGCAGGTTGGCCCTCTTCAAGGCTGGGTCTGTGATGTTGTTAGCTTCAAAGTAGAACTGAAGGCGTCCAACCCACGATGACCACGATGAGCCGTTGAACTCTGGTATCTGATTGGGAAAACCTCGCGTAGCCATGGCTTGTCAATAGCGTTGCGTAGCGCGGGTCGAATCCACTTTCTCGTCGCCACTGTCGTGTCCGGTCGCTGTGTTGAATGCAGCGAAATACGCACACGGTACTTTTAGACTTCGTTTATTTAAAGCCGATGAGGGTGCGACCAGCGTCGACCGAGGCAGGAGCCGAACTGGCCGCCCGAAGAAAGGAGGGAGCGGAGAAGCGTCCACGGGAGGGAGTGGCTTCCCAAAACAGGAGGAGGATGCGGGGGCGCACCATGGGGGGGCATCTGGCGACAGCGTGCGACGAAGGGCAAGTGGTCGTTAGGAGGAGGATGCGAGTGGTCGTTAGGAGGAGGACGCGGGGGCGCACACACACAAAAGCAATAAGGGGACACAACAGATTTTTTTTTTGTAATAGGAGCAGTGCAAGCATTTCGATAGTAGCTAAAATCGAATCAAGGTGAGAATTCTGTGTTTAGATTTTTAGAAATAATAACTTCAGTGAACTACGCCGGCTCGCTTTTATAAAGTACATTGCACTGAAATGGACATATGCCACAACTTATTCGAAGAAGTCTGATTTGCACTCCACAGATGCATTTTTTTTTCATTTATTAAAGTATATGCCACTTCAGAAAGCGGGGATATATATTCCTATCCGAGAAAGATACTAAAAGTTAATATTGAAATTAGCGTCATTTATATTCTCCGTCCTCAATTCGGCTTTATACAGAGTTCGTTACGTTTTTAAAAAAACCTTCAAGATGTCCTTGTTCAACCAGCGCTTTAAAATGAAATTTAAAAGCGTGTATGACAAGCGCTGTTGATATTTATTGTTCTTTTTAAGAAAATTTGTTTTCCAGCGAACTTACAGACACTACAAACTCACACGCATGCACATGCTACTGCACACTACTCATAACAAAGCAGTACATTGGCTGGACAGAAGTCTGGTCAATCCATTTAGTTAAGAAGGCTGCAGTCTATTGAGGTCCTGTTTTGTTACGTGCAGTCTGTAGTGTCTACGCGGGTATATGTATAATGCCTGCAAGTTTGTTAAAACAAAGGTAAATTCTGGAAGTCATTAACAACTTGTCCATCTACGCGTATTCACTCAATTTAGACCACCTGGTGTTCCTTAACGTGCAATGTGCGACGCCAGTGCTCTTTAAAGAACCCCAGGTGGTCGAAATTATCCGCAACCGTCCACTACGGCATCCCATAGCCTCAGTCGCTTTGAGACGTTGAACCTCATAAACCATGCAACCATCCATTGCTCTCGCGGGTAGTAAAGACGTAGGAATATGACATAAATAAATAATTTATGCAACATTCGTGTCCTGATTTTTATGCAGCGCCAAATAGCGCTACTTTGTCTCTAGTGGGCAAACAGAGTGAAGATGAAGCTTCAATGCTTCTGAAAGACGTACGTCGGTCCAAGCAGGATATCCAGCTTATCTGTTAATTGTGCTGGCCACCTATTCAGAGCCGCGCATCGCACATGAAGCCATTATGAATGGTAACCACTGCGTTTTCGTGTGCCTAGAGCTGTCGAGAACAAAAACAGTGTAAAATGAAAAATTAAAATCAAAATCGTACTCAAACATCTTTATATATAGAACAATAGCTCAGCCCTGCCCACGCTTGAATGTCAGAAAAAGCAATGAGCTCTGAAAAAATTTTACGCCTCAAGTCCTATTCTTTTCGTCTTTTTAACACCTGCAACTGAGCAGCTGCTTCTCGATGATGCACTTGCACATCCTTAAGAACATTGTCGGCAGTGTCCTTTCTTTCGCGCCATCTTGAATCTGGTAGAAAGAAAAGGTAAACTTTGAGGCACTGACAGGTACACAGCTCGCTATTCAGAACCGCGGACTTTTAAGGGGTGGATGCTTGCGTTGGGAAGCAAACTCAACGCTAAGAAAAACAGCCGCCGACTTTTACGAGAAAAGAACCACAGTGACTCAGAAATACGGAGGACCCTGGGGGAAGCATGTTATATTTTACTTCAGCAGGAAGGTGAGAAGAAGCCAGTGGGAAAGCGACCGTAGCGAAAGGAAACTGTGCATTTAGAGGTGAGTATAAAATCTGTAACGGCGCTCAAGGACGAGCTTTGCGAATAGGTGCCTTGCTCGCAATGACAATCGGAAAAACATCTCGGCAGTCTATCTCGGCAACCCACTGTAAAACTCTGGAATTGCCTTTCGTATTCAGCAAATATGGGATTTTGGAGACATATAGGTTTTAAGTAATGAACACGCGAGGGTATTAGAGTATGACAAATCCGAAGAAGAGGCATCCTAAGATAAAAGCAAAGAAGCGAAGAATAGGCTTCTAAAATAATAGAAGAAAAGAATCATTCCCGTGGTTATAGCTACTGGCCCTTGCGTAATTGTGGTAGCGACGAATGGATATTGACACTTCAGATTGAACCTCAAGTAGTTCGCGTAAAAGGCAATGCTACCTGTTCACTGAAGAGAGGATTACCAATTCGCATTGCACATAGCCTTTGTCAAAACGTCCTTGGGCCACATCGCTTAGTTCATAGCCATAAGTACTCAAGGCCTTACTTTCGAAGCGAACAAAAATGTCTGGACCAGTTAGTACAAAGTTTTTGATCACCATGAATAATATTCAGAGCTTACAAACTACCATTAGCGGCGTACTACAAATTTAAAAAGACAGCGTTGCATCCTGTACACTTTTTAGCACGTCTGTGGACAACCAGCGTGACCTGTGACGTCACGTTACCGACGCTGTATGTGCTACCTGCCTGCCTAAGTGTTGCAAACTTTTAGTGTTATTTTGCTTTTCTTTCTTTTGATCGTCAGATAAAAGGATTGATTAGAAAAGAATGCAAAACAAGAGTTTTTATTTTATTCCTATGCCCAAGTATTCCGTGCGGCCTCACAACTACTGGCGCTTCCGTGCTTTGTTCTATTGCGCTTTTGTAATGAAAATCACAGAAAATTTATTACAGAGAGGGCTTAAATTCATACTACCAGCAAACATCAATTCTAAGAAGGGAATGGCTGAAAAGAAACTAAAACGTAAAAAATATAAACATACATAAAATAAAAAAAATGCGCGCAGGGAAAATGCGCAAAAAGGAAGAGCTTGAAAAGGCACGAAACCTTTATTAAGCCAGTGTTAGTAAACTGTCACTGAAATGTCAGTCCCGTCATATGTGTGAATGAAGCCGCCGTGCGCTGTGCTTTACCTGACGCGCGCAGTAGTGCATGATCAAAACAGTACCTCAATGCCGTCCACTTCAGGACAGCGTCTTGGGAATATTGAATATATTTCTTTTTTCTCGCTCACTGCTCAAGTCGTGCAGCTATTAGAAAAGCATGGGTAAAGTGTCAAAACAAGACCTGGAACCTCTACATCCGAAAAAAAAAACAAAAACTTTGCGACGAGAACAAGATTTCACTAAGGCGGCACGAATTCTCAATTAATGAGCAGTCCCCTCCGGTGCACTAGAGCATAAGAGTTGCATAGCGGGGAAGCTGCCACGTGGCTTGTTTCGCGTGGTCGCGTCGCTCGTTTCAAGGCATTCTTAATCAGTCACGCTAAGCCCTGGTGCAAGGACGCTTCTCTTTCAACACTTGTTTGCATAAATTAAGCTTTGTTTCTGTTATTTTCACGGCCACGTCAATTATAAAGCTGGAGAACGGCTTCCAACATGAAACCGTTGTTTAAACTCTTGGAGCCCAAGCGGAAGCTCATGCATGCTCCCGGGAAAATGATGAGACGCGCACGCAGTTCGGGGACTGTATTAGGTGCGCATGTCTAATCAGCTTTCGAGGTTTCAACCAGTAGCATGTCCTGCATCACACACGTGTCCTCGCTTGATGTTCCTGATGCTACGCACTGAGCTGCGGAAGAGCGTCGATGAAATAGAAAAAAATGTTAGTTGGGAGTGCAGCATAAGCAACTGAGTGTCTGTAGCTTGTTTTTATCTAATTATAGATTATTCGGTCCTGATCTTAAAACAACTTGATGCGCTTAAGTAAGACTACTGTTTGGGCTAGTTGGTTCATGGTGAAAGTAATTCGAAGACGGCGCGACCAACGGGGATAGAGGAGACAAAAACGACGGCTCCAACGACACTTGCACCTGAGTTAATTTTGCATCATCCCTGCCTTTTTTTACGACAATCGAGCCACATGACAGATCCATTGAAGACACAAAACAACAATGCATTGTAATCTCCTCAAGTGAAAGTTCCTGACTTTCGGAGATGTGAGGACGAGATTTGCAGTCACCTTCAAAAGATTAGCTACGCTGGTGATGTATAGCAAGCCACACAGCGTGGACTGGAATTGAACCCCTCGGGATGCTTACTCTTGACGAAGGCTGTTTGTTGCAGGTGTTTAGGAAACACTTTCTTTCATGGGCACATCAGTTATACTGATACACTTCTGCATGATGATAATCCAGTTTTCATTGTCAAAGGATTGCGCGATCTGTTGAGAACAGAGCACCTAGTGGTTTCAACGAGAGCACCTTCGACGGGAGTCCTTCTGGCTGGGTTAAAAAAAAATCGTAAAAAATGCTCCCACCAACCAATAATTTATATTCAGCCCAACTATTCGAGACCAACTCTTCAGGGGTGACTCTTTCCTCTACCCTTCAGGGAGCGAAATGTCCTCCTCGTCGCCCCGTCTTTTCCATTCAAAGGGGCGATTTGCATCCAGCGAGGCGGTTGTGATCAATCGCAATCTCGCGCCTCTTCTGTGTTATTCGCTAATCAGTCAGAGAGAGCGAAAACGTTGAGGCCAGAAGTGCTTTTCAATAAATGTGCTCTTCACTTTATTGCTCGTCTCTTTTCTTTTTGTCCATCAGCTTCCAATTTCAGCTGTTATTTAAGTTATTTGTTCATTAGAAGGCACCCATGAAAGTTAATTCAACTAGTTTCTTGCGAAGTAAGCCAGTATATATTCCGTGTCAGCTTGATGTTATGTGCATGTAAAGAAGACAGTGCTGCCAGTCTTTTTCATTGTCATGCAATACGCAACGCGCATGCTACAGGATAATCTCACAAGTGCGCTGCAGGTGTCGAATAACTGTGAACGAAAATGAAAGAGTCAACGGCATGAAGGGGAATTAATAAACGATTACCTAGTAATCCATTCATCACTCACAGCTTTTTAAATAAAACTCTTGTCCATTAGAATACACTGAAGATAGCGCAACTTATCTTGTAGGAAATAAACACAGCCCCGTATCCCGTAGTATGGGTGAGCTATGCTGAGTGTTGAATTGCGCCGAGAGTACGAGCACTCATTAGTTCAAACATGCACTCTCACCTCAAACACCTGAAACAAGCATTTTCGTCACTTTAGACACAGTGTTGAAAACAAAAGAATATAGCAACAAAATTAGGCCATTCTGACAAAAGAAAGACGTAGCACATGGCAGCTGAACATTTTTAAACAATTTCGGAGCCTTGAAAGGCCGCGACACCTAGGGGAATAGTGGATCCAGGACGCGTAAATTTAGCTACAAGTGCACTTAACTACCCATAGCGGACCCGCGCCCGATATAAAATAGACGGCCAGGCTCGTAAAGCTCGCTGGCCAGATCTTCACGCGACGAGCGTGACGGCAGCTTTTGGTTTCTCCTGCTCTTTATGACGGACCAAACTTGCCAGAATATCAAATCTAAGCACGGGCTCACCAAGCCGGTACTTTATATTCAGCTTTCCGCAAGTTTGTTTCCCCGGAAAAAAACGAGAGCAAGGAAAAAGCGGCCGTCCCGCCCGCCAGCTAATGATCTGATCGACTGTAGGAGGTCTAATGGTTGCCAGTCGAATTTTGTCTGAGAGAGCTGCCAGTGTGATTTGCTCAGCAATTTTACCCAGACTGGGAGCCAGACCGCTCCTTTGCACAAGGTAAATGAGCACTGGCGTGCAGTCAAAAATTGTGAAATTCAAAATATTACACGTCGCTAAGAATTTGTCGCTCTCTTTACTCTTGCAGAAAAGTGTGCTCAAAAATATTCTCTACGGAAATATATGCGCTCTAATGAAACAGTGACGCAGCAGGTTTGCTATATGTCTGTAAAACTGCTGACAGTTCGCCCTCACAAGAGCAGGGATCAATCAACGCAGCAGTGGGCCCTTTTACAGGCGCATTAAATTTGCTCTGAAACCTGCATGTGCGTGTTGTGGCTTCCTACACGGGAAATGGTGTTGCTATCATCTATGTGTTTCGGCATTGCAGTAGTGGGGCAGGATGCGGAGACACTTTGGTTTTACTACCCTTAATTTATATTATTTTTGCCACTGTTGTCTGCGGAGCCGTCGCAATGAGATAGCACCTTTGAGCACAGAGCACTGCGATAACGTCCAATTACAGGATCGCGTCAATTTCCTCCGCAGACGTTAGTAACAGCGACACAAAACGATTTCTATAATTCACTTGCAATATATGACAAACTCATAGCCACTGCCACGTTCAGTCACAATAGAAAAAGGCATGCTTTAATCGTGTCACATGGTAAAAGTGCGCGGAGGACCATACAAACTTCCTGGTGGGTTTCGTGAATGAAAACCTGCCTCCTCCCATTATTCATTAATTTGTACGTCATCAAGCTACTTTTGCAAAACGGGCGAATTGCGATAAACACCGTTCAATACAGGCGGGGTGCGAAGGGTAAATAACCAATTGGGCCTTGGCAATAACGAAGTTCATAGCCTGAAGTCAGTGTTCCTAGAACACGATTCTTCACGGCCCTATTGGTTAGTCATTTTGTTGCCCTTGACAAAAGCCTTTCGCCATACAAAAACTCTCGGGTCAAACATCAGCAGGACCAACCATGTTAACAATAACGCCTCATGCCCGGGACGCCTTCGCGCCTTGCACCGTTCAAATAGAATCAAATAAAATCGCCATCTTAATCCTCATTATCATCATCTTCATCATAAAGTTCCTAGCTTCATTGGGAAAACGTGCTTGATTTTTTTTTTGTTTCTTCTATTTCTCTGCGCCTGTAAAGCGCTTGTTTTGATGCTTATCATGCATCATGAACGAAGCAAGCAGACGTGGCTGCTGCTAAGTTCACTTTGCTTTCAAGTTTATGGTGATAGATTTTATATTAGTTAGATTATGCTTTTTTTGTGCAAATACACAATGACGGTAGATGCGTGTCTGCGAAGTAGCGCCAGCCACTGGCATCCTGAAAGCAGGATGCCACCCATTTGACTCGAGACTTCCTTTGATGTTTAATAAAAGTTTTATATCTGTCTCTCTAAGAAAAAAAATTGTTACCCTTCAGTTCCTTTGTGTATTGTGTACGGTGGTTAACCTGGAGTACCTTTATCTTATTTTGACTCCTAGCTGCAAAGTTTGTTGACAAAAAAAAAAGATGTATTGCAATTACTACCCACACGGACCAATATATGGGAAATTCATAAACATGTGGCACCGTATACAGAGTGAATTTTTTGAACCTCAATCTACATGCGGTTCTCTTACAATGTCAATGAAACTTGGATCTAAGAGATGAGGAACGTTATAAATTCAAGGCCTATGTACTAACTGTCACTATAGAGGTGTAATTGAAAGATAGTTTGCCAGCAGTGCCGTCTCGCAGCTCATCTCTGGTAGACGTGCTCTGAAGACGCGCTGGTTAACTTAGGAGCTCAACTGAAATCAACATAGTAACGACGCGCCAAGAAAACTGCACCCCTCACTTCTGTAGTATAGATTCCCCAGGCCGCGAAACTGATTCAAGCTTGTAGGTAATGCACCGAAGGGTATTTGCCAGTTCATATGATAGCGCTGAATTCAATTTCTATTGTTTGCAGAACTGTGACCTCATTTTCCTAGGAGCAAAGATGTTGAGTAATGTTGGCACGCAGTAATATTTTATGTAGAGCCTTCTTTCTGCCTTGCAAGGTAGCGCCCCTGGCTTTTCTACTAAAGCAATGCCATTTACGTTGTAAGAATATTAGCGTGCAGCACTCAAGGCTTCATACGCTCGGGCATTAAACCCTCTCAGCTAAATTTTACATCCTATGTATTTTATCTGTATAGCTTTTATTTTCAAAACTTTTTTCTGATGCTCTTTTGAATATACAGTGATTCTCGCATAGCCCCTGCATTTTCTCGCACGATACTCTTTAATTAGACAAAGCTCATTTTTTTCTTTAGGTGACAATTTGTTTCCCATGCCGGTCATTTTCTCTCATCCTTAAAATGCTTCTTCTAGTGCTTGTTATTTCGATGCACACTGTTTTTTCTTCTTAGCACGTTATTAATGCGGCGGGTTCCACTTTGAATGTGAGTCAATAACGTTTGTCCTTGCTTTTGTTTATTCTTCTTCATGCTTTCAGTCAACCTACCTTTCCAATCTCGATTACCTCCAGTATAATGCCTTCCTAGGAGGAGAAATTGAGGATTCTTTAAAAAAAAATAAATAACAAATATAACGATTATAATAGATGTCATATGCTAATAATGAAATGACAGCCGTATTAGGGCCGCTGCGGTGGCTCAGTGGCTATGGTGCTCGGCTGCTGACCTGAAAGACGCGGGTTCAATCCCGGCCGCGGCGGTTGAATTTCTTTGGAGGAGAAATTCTAGAGGCTCGTGTACTGTGCGATGTCAGTGCACGTTAAAGAACCCCAGGTGGCCGAAATTTCCGGAGCCCTCCACTACGGCGTCTCTCATAGCCTTAGTCGATTTGGGACGTTAAACCCCATAAACCAAACCAAACCAGCCGTATTAGGGAGCTAGCCGCCATAATTTCTCATTCCAGAGTAAAGCCTCAGACGTGAATAATAAAAGTGTACAATCAACGGACGGCTTGCGACACCCGATTGTGTGAAGAGGAGAAGGCACAAACCTAAACCGTTTATTGGTCCTGTCTGTTAGTCATGAATTGCCGGGTCCTTTCCTCGCTCACAAAAAGGAGGAAACAGCGTGAAATCGTGCTTAGCTCACTACTTCGGAAATGGTAGCCAGTGTCTGCCGGCTTATGTCGCAATGAGCGAAATTACTTTCACCGTACAGGCGCGCCCAGATGAGCCATATATCGCTGCATCGCAGGTGCCTGCCCTCACGAGACTATATATCCTGGATTGATAGCGGCAAAGAACCTACAGCGCGCGTAACTGCCACAAAGGCCCAGCCCTATGCCGTAGGGAGAGCCTCTAAATTACTTGCTATTGACTTTCATTGCCTCATTCTGTCCTGCGTCGTCGTGCCCGAGAAATCTACTCTACCTATGCCGAAGCACTGTCTTTGCTAATTGTAAACAAGCAAAGGAGTTTGTTTCTTATCTGTGTGGCGGACCACTTATGACACCCGTGAAGCTCTAAATGTGTGTAAGGCAGAGAGAAACGTTGCCATGAAGCTCCGACTCCTTTTGGTGATTAGGGGTGCCGTATGGCTCCATTGTACGGCTGAAAGGCAAGCGCCTCTTTGCCTGGTCACTGTTGGTAAAGAATTTACCGACATTGCTGGCCAAAGAATTCTACTACACGGCGATAATATGTTGTTTTTTCTTTAATGATTACTGTTGACCGCAATCTACAGCACTACATAATGGATGTAAGAACATTACAGCCTAATCTGTAATACACCTAGATTACTCGACTGCATACAATACAGTAATGTATTCCTGTATGCGGTACGGTACGTACTTACTGTTTTCATTTCATTTTTCTCACTGGAGCTTCCATAGAAGCATGTACCCTTCCGGGCTATGTTTTTCTTTTTTCTCATCTTCCCGCTTACCGTTCTTTCACTAACCTGGATAACATAGATAATAAAACCTCCCAATGTCTATAATTCTAGATAAATGATTTCAAATTTGATATCCAATGTTACGCGCTTATTTTATGGCAAAAAACAAAATGCGGGAATGTTGAATACAGAACACAGGAGTAGAGAAGTGTTTATCGCAGTCAGCACTAACCATCATCGCACCATTCACTACTGTGTACACAACTGCGTATGAGACGAACAGGCGTGCACAGGTGTGGCTCTACCTGCTGCGTGGTGGGTGTTACGTGAAATGTGGCACACGTGCCATCATTGCACGACATACCACTTACACGATCAATATCGGTAACTCTATGTGGACGTAAAAAAACAAAACAAAAAATAAGAATTTAGTTGAAGGGAGCTGAAAAGACGGCGCTGCCTACATGTTTCTGCTTTCTATCGCGCAGTGTTTTCAAAATGCGTGGACTGGAATCGAGGTCGGCGACGAGCAGAACCAACAGTCCGGGTACACCGGTCGATCCCACAGCCTGAAACTGCTAACAGGCACTCATTCCGAGCAGGCTCATGTTGCGTAAATTTCGATTGGCAAGCCTCATTCTGTTATGCAGCCGATTCGTGACTGAAAAGGTGGTTGCTGCACGCATAAAGCTCTCTAAGCCAGAGTTGCGACGAACTGTTATTAATACATGCATTATGTCTGCACACAACAAAGAACACAAAAAATTTATTGAGAATAAAAAAACAAACACAAGAATCGTTCACAGCGAATTATACGGATGGCAATTCCGGCTCTCTTTCGACGATAGTCGCCACGATGGATCAGTGGTTATGGCACTCGGCTGTTGATCCCAAAGACCCCTTGGAGGCGATCCATCGATGGAGGTGAAATTCCAGAGGCCCGTGTACTGTGCGATGCCAGTGCACGTTAAAGAACCCAGGTGGTCGAAATTTCCTGTGCCCCTCGCTACGGCGTCCTTCCTAGCCCGAGGCGCTTTGGGATGCTAAACCTCCATAAACCATAAACTGTCTCTTCAGACTATATTCTTAGAAAAAAATAACGAGAGAGAGGTTCTCAGTAAAAGAGTTCCTTTTGAAGCATCTTAGTGGAATGGTGGGTGCTTTTTCATATTGCTTTAGCGTTGGGGAACGGACGCTTGTGCCCAACTCTGTACGGAAAGTTGTGCTAGCTGTAGGCTAGGCTGCGCCACAGTTGCGCATTTTTTTCCGTTTGAAACATCGTTCAGTCTGCCAAGTGAACTTCAAAGCTCAGACTACAAAAACGATGTTCCCTGATTTGCGAAGAGTACTTTTGACACTGCAGGATGCAAAAGTGACGCTCCGAATAAAAGAAAGAATAAAACACTCTAACCGCATTCAGAGCGGAGACTGAACACTGTTCTTCATTTGGATTACGTCGCACTCAGGTCGATGAGGTAACAAACACGAATTTATTCTCAGTAATCATTTCAACACAAATAACTAACCAGAGGCCAATCTCATTGTACAAGTCAGCGCTGAACAAAAATTTTATTCTGCCCGAAGACGTCAAAACTGCGCTATGAGACGCGCCAGGTGCGGATTACATTCAAAGAAGCTCTTGTTTAATCGCTCTTTCCTCCCGTAAAGAGAAAGTAGCCGATGGGCGCTACGATTCTTCTGTTCCTGGGTTAAGACCTGTGAGTGACAGCTTCCTGGATCACGAGAGAAAAGCGGCAGTATTCTGAGCTATGAATGACGCACGCGTGACATCCGATTCATAACAAGGTTGGCTTATAGGACGAGTTGGTATACTCAGATGGCAATATAAAATGTTGGGATGGATATAAGCGCGATCTTTCGCTGGCTGCTTTGTATTTGACGTGTCCTGCAATGCTATTGTCATATGACGGACAACTGGGTACATATCGTGCGCGTTTCCATAAAAACAAGTGGTGAAACTAGCGCCCATTCTAGAAAATTTCTCCCTCTGCCATTGCTCTTTCTTGCCTTCTCACGATGTAAATTGATTCACACCAATTGTTACCAAGGTACTGTTGAGGTGGCCTACTCAAAGAGATGCACTCATTAGATACAGCAGTATACTCTAGACCAAGAGGTAAAATCAATCATACAGTGGATCACAGCTCGCAACACGTGGTAGGAGTCAGTCCTGCGCCTCTCTTAGTCTTCTTTTTACTGCTTCAGGTCTTCCCTTGTTATAAACTCACTTTTTTCTTCCCCTTTGCATGCCACATGCACGGCGACGTTCGCATAATGCACTCTGCTGTACAGAGGTATAAGCAGTTAACAACAGGCTCAATAATTGTAATAAGAAAAACTGCTTTCGTGGTAGGTGGCTATGGCATGCACTGGTATTTCTCGTGTTTAATGTCCTTTTTTTCTGAGGTTTTTGTAAGAAATAAAAATTGCTCCTTTGCTTTTCTTTCCTTCAGTTTGCGGGCTTCCAAACTTTCTTGCACTCCGCACCAAACACTTCAGCTGCTGTGTGGTACTGGTCACTGAGAGCAGATTTGGTTAAATAAAGGAAAGACTACAGACACTGCAAGGTATCCCCTCTTGTTCGCTGTTATTAGAGCTCTACGCAACGCGTTACAAGTACTAATTGATTATTTCTAACGAATTCTTTATTAAGCCGCCTCATGCAGCCAGTGGGAAGATGATGCTGACCAGCGCCTCCCTGGAATAAGAAGGAACTGCTGCTCACCATCGCTAAGGTATCAAAAGAAGCCACTGGGACCCTGTAATAACGGCCCTACCTGCAACAGCTCTAGCGACCACTACTATCAATAAATAAGTTTTCATACATTAATTTATTCATTCAGTGTACACCCTTGATTGAAGGTATCCTATGAATTTTAATTTTATTAATTTTAATTTAACGCCAGGAGCAGCTTTTGTCTTTATTCGATTTTTACAAGCTCACAAACAGGTCTGCTCTCTTGTAGGGTAGAGCACTGTAAACTGTAAGAGAGTTAGCACTGTAAACTGTCCCCTGATCTCCGAAAATACTAATTTTGAACTGGGTTTCTAAAGTATCTCAGGTGCACAAAAAGAAAGAAAAAACGTGGGAAAGGACTGAGTGCGCATATTTCATGGAATGTGATGTTTAGTATTTAGAAAAAATTTTCTTTACATATGTACACATGCCAAGGTTACCAGGTACAGTGACATTTTCAAGAACACATGACAATAAGCATGTAAGGCGAGCCAATTAAACAACTACCATAAACATCTCTAAGTAACTAATAGGAATTGCTCGTGGGCGATGTAAAACAGGATAGAATACCTATTGACACAAGGGTGAAAAGGCAATAATTTGACATTGAAATATTTAAAAGGAGACCTTAGCGCCAGTTTGGCCTAAAAACCAGGACAAGACGACTATTGACTATTGAGGACAGACGAAGCTTGGGCCTTGTCCCTTTATTTGCCATGTGCCTTCCCTTGACTTTGGCGGGCGCAGCTATTGAGCGACTAATCGCAATAGTAGCCGATTACTTTTCTGCAATTTTTCAGTAGTTTTTCTGCAGCTGCATTTGACCGCTTTAATCAATTACACTTCAGATGAAGCAATTATAATTGCAATTGGTTACTTATTTCCTGTAACGTGTACTTGAAAATAGTTTAAGGCTTGTCAAAATGCATGTTCAGGAATTCATAAACTTTTCAGACGTGTAACGCCATCGGTTTCATCTTCTCCCAGGCTCCTCCGCTTCACTTCGCTTCACTGAAACATTGCCATGTTGTACAGCATAAAGCACGCATCATAAATGCTGAAGAATTGTATTCATACAATTCTTTTTTCCCGCATAAGTGGTTCTTGTTTATTAACCGGTGTATACGAGTCGGATAACCAGTCACCAAAACAACAGCAAAGCAAACGAGAATCTTTAACTTATTTTTGCCGTAAGGTACCTTGACTAAAGGATTTCACAATAGCTGACGCAACCTGTAACTTCCAGAAAGCTGCGTCGTATTTGTTAAGCAGAAGTTTCGTTCCTTGGAATCGTTCCTCGCGCCCCTCGTTTCTTCCTTGGTCGTATGTGAGAAAATATAAGAAAGTAACTTTGAAAGGAATCTTCTACTCTATTATATTGCTCACTGGAAGTAATGGGAACACCTCATTCCCTTTGAAAACTTCGACACACACACACACATAATACGTGGGCGTCTGAACACCCACATATAATGTTTCTTTTTGCTGTCAAGCGGATCGGAAAAGCAATACACCGGGAGAGGGCCTAGCTGCGATGCATAAAATGCAAGTCACGTACGGATTAAGGAACTGATGGGAAATGTCTTGCGGAAGAGTTTTTGCGAACTTTTTCACTTCCTTGCTTGGTGGAGTGGAATAGGAAATGCGTATTGAAAAGCCCTTCGCAATTCCAGTCACGTGAGCATGCGCTAGTTAGGAATGTGCGATCCGGGTGAGATATTACTTGTGGATGCATTTAAGCAGATCGCGGGTTGCGTGGGCTCCGTGAGAAGCAGAGCAGGATGAGAACAGGGGTTATAATGACAGAATGGTAGCAGAAAAAAGGAAAAGAATACTAATGCGCATGACCATGCAAAGAAGCAGATCACTGCTACACTGCAAAGAATGATCAGAAAAAATACAAAGCGTTAGAATAGGGTGATCCAAGAGATGAGGGTGATCCAAGAAATTCCGGTTGTCAAAATGCGCCTGCGCAGAAGGCAAGACATGCACTGCGCCTTGGATTAACGTTAGCGCCGCTTTCTTCAGCACTGATCCGTCGTTGCCGCTGCATTGTGTATCACGTTCACGGCAATCCAATGGAGCTCGAAGCTTTTGTTTTGTGCGAAGATTCCCGCACCGCTGAATTTTAGCTCTAAAACATGCTTATATTATCATGCTTACAAATTTACAGAGCTGGTAGGCTTAGTGAGCATGCGTCGTTTGGTTGCTATGAATATTAGACGTCGTAAAGCGCGTAAGTTTCAAACAGGTTAAAAATTCTGGTTCAAAAAGGTGTCACAAAGAATTGACGTTCTGTTAACACTTAGCTTTGTTATTTTTTCAGTAATTATTATTTATGTGGGCATGAACAACGTAAAAATAATTACATTTTCGATAGTTACCATTGCTCGTTCCATCCGAAATGTCCCTGCATGTGGCAAAGAATCTAAAAAAGGTGAAAAGCACTCCTTGTCCTGTTGCGCTTGTTTCAGTTATTATACGCAAATTTAGTGCTCCAGGAAAATAACCAGAAATATCAAACAAAAACATTTTCGCGCGTTTATTTCTATTTCTAACATTTTTCGACTTGCCGTACTGCCGCTGCACCCAGCGAATTGAAGTCTGGCGTCGATGCTGGCAGAAAGGCTCTACACTAAAATCTCCCCGTGCACGTGCAGGTATCGTTGGGGTGCCCGACTATGGCCTTTGCGCCGCCCAGCGTTGGATTTCAGTACTGAAAGACTCTCTAGTGATGTACCTTTAAACGCTTCCTTAACAGTCTTGAGTATTTTTTGCTCTAAAGAAAAGAAAAGAAGAAATTAACCCGATTTCGCGAGAAGGAGGGTCACTCGCGCTTAAGATACGGTTTCACAGTAGTACATGAAGTGACAGAGTGACATTCACTGACGCACCTTCGGCTGGAAGTACGGCTGCTGACGAGGTTGATTTTTAAAACTTGTGTTATTTCCTTCATTTTTTTGATTTTTGATAATAAGTTGCAATTTTCAAAAGTTTGGTTTATGTGGGTTTAAAGTCCCAAAACGACTCAGGCTATGAGGGACGCCGCAGTGAAGGGTTCCGGAAATTTCGACCACCTGGGGTTTTTTAACGTCCACTGACGTCGCACCGTACACGGGCCTCTTGAACTTGAAAAATCGGTTTTGAGAATAGAGAATGGCGCAGCAACTGTCTCAGTTATCTCGGTGGACACCCGAACCGCGCCTTAAGGAAGGGATAAAGGAGGGAGTGAAAGAAGAAAGGAAGAAAGAGGTGCCGTAGTGGAGGGCTCCGGAATAATTTCGACGACCTGGGGATCTTTAACGTGCACTGACATCGCACAGCACACGGACGCCTTTTTGCGTTTTCGCCTCCATCGAAACGCGGCCGCCTGGGGTGGGTTCGAACCTGGGTACTCCAGCTCAGTAGCCGAGCGCTCTAACCAGTGCGCCACCGTCCAACGAAATTCGACCGCTACAATCCATTGTCGAACCCGCGTCTTTCGGGTCAGCAGCCGGACGCCATAACCACTGAGTCACCGCGACGGCAAGGAATTATGAAAAGGAATGATCTTTAATGTGGAGTAAGGAGGACAGGGTCGCCGCAACAACCAGTCTTTCACCTGCTATAAATGCACAAGGTAAGGACAGAGGAAGTACACGATGAAGATGCAAGCTAAGATGGCACAGACAGGTGGGAACTATGGGTTGCTTTCCAGATCCCTTTGGTGATAGGCCTTGTCCGCTAAGATTGAGCCCACAACGAAAGCATACTCGGGCGCAGCGCTGGTTTAGTGTCGAGGAGCTAGAAATAAACAAAGGAAAGCGAAACAAAGTCTTCACATTGTAAAAACCCAACTCTTTGTTAGTAAGCGCCCAATCAGGAGAAGGCTGCAATGATGTTGCATTATTCCAGTTTCATTCATTTAAAAAAACGGAACGTAATGGAAATGGCCATGATGAATGTGCTCGTCTTCATGCCAGTTGTGCTCGCAAAAAAAGCCCGAACGCGAGAGAAGGCAAAAAAAAGTAATCTGTCCTGCAGTACCCGAATCAAAATTTACACCACCTTTAGGGCGTGAAATCTAGGATACCACTTGAGATAAGATTTGCTGTTGGAGCCCGCGATGATTGGAAGGTTGTTGCTCCGTAACTGACGCATATCACGGGCTTATAGGCTCACTCCAATTGAAATCATAAATATACATGAAGTGAAAAGAAGAAAAGCGACTGAGATAGTTTTAGGCCGGGCTGCAGTCGTTGAAACTTACACCTCCTGAAACTGCCACATTACTGCGTTCATAGGTATACGCGCGCACTCGCTAACAGAGAATGCTCGGCCGAAGAGGCCATTTGATCGCTTCAGTGGGGAGAATCGCCTCGGCTGGGAACCGGCGATGCGGTTTGGCGGTCATCGCCACATGTCCACGTGGCCACGAGATGAAATTGGTTCTCAGTGACTCGAGGGTTTTCATTTTCCTCGCTTGAACGGGTACAGCGAGAGAAGTGCAGTGGAGACACCAACTCGGCAGCAGACATTCGCAGCCCAGGAAAACAAATAGCGATTCCACACAAGATGTGGCTAGCTACGTCGGCGTGGGGAGAGCGAACGACCTGGCTCCGCGTCTCTCGGGAATCGGTTGTGTGACGCCTCAGAGTGGTAGTACGCGGTAATTCTTCGTGGTCTTGCCGTAATGGCTTTCGGACATTTCTTCGAAGGCAGGTATCAGGCGAGATGAACCTCGTTCTTATTTTTCTTTTTCGCAGTCTTTTCTCACAAGTTACTTCACTTTCTCTTTGCAGTTGTGCTCTTCGATGTGTCGGCTAGCTAGTTCGCCACCATTTGTAGCCGGACGTGGTGAAAGAGTGTCCGTTATGCGTCAGGAAGTTTAATGGACAATACTGCCTGGAAGGACGATTGAAAACGACCAAGAAAACTGAAGTGATCCTCGTTGGTGTACAAAATTTGGAGCTCAGTGCGCTGGGTAATTCAATGCTTACACTTGGATAAAAAAATCTAGAATGAGAGAAGACTAAGTCACCTCAGAGAAGGAAAAAAAAGAGGGAGGGTGCACTTAAGCGTCGCCTGAAAGTTATGACAAGATAACGCATTTATTTTCTTCAGCGCTCTAGGCTCCTCTTTGCGTATCATTTCGCTGATACGGACACTGTTCTTTTTCACCTACAGTCACATAACGCTTAATGTACTATTGAGTAAAGAGCGAAAGCCTTAGGGTTTCCTGCCGCGTGAGTGCGCCTTCTTTCTCACCTAGGGTCTGCTTACCCAAATGGAATTCATCGAAATACTTTATATTCGTCTATTCATAGTCCGAAGACTGTCTATATACCAAATTCTTTAGCAGTGTATGGCCATAATTGTCTATAGCTGTCTATAGGATTTGTATTGTCGGCAGACTAGATTAATAAGATTTGTTCATATAAAGTCTATAGACTTTATTGACGCACTTCTATCAACAACAGTCTATACAGTGCCTAAAGAAGGTTTTTTAAGGGCACATGCCACTGTATGCGGAACGGGTCAGTCTCTAAATTAATTACATTTATAGATCGCGGGGAGTTCCCATAACACTACTGACGCAGTGGCACGGCGGTTATTCTAACGCCACTGTCCCGGCAGATGACTGTTTCAAACACAGCGACAGGTGGGGCTTGTGAAAACCAGGTGTCTCTTGCCAACACCCCCTAAGGCTCATGCGAAGTGCCACGACGGTAATGCGGCAACTGCAGTGAATCTATTTGTATTAATTTCATTGCCACGATGATTGACCGCCCACTACCCGCTGGGCTGATTGCAACCTACCATGGTGGTCGGGCATTGACGACGCCGCAACGTCACGTGACCTTTCTTGGCCAATTGTTAATTTAACTGCCAGCTGCCACGGTGGGTAGTTAGTTTGTAATCCGGCAAACAGGTTGCCACTTGTCCCAGTGGGCAGGTTGTGATGACGTCACAAGATGAAGTGACCCTGGCGGCAGGTAAGCCACTTGATTTTTCTACGGGCCAACGGCGACGACGGGTTTTGTGATGAATGCGTCCGTTAACGCATCGCATCATTACTTTATGACCTACGAAACACTTTCAAATAGAAGTACGGCAGAAGCTCTCTGTATCGAGCTTGAGCAAAATATTTGAGCTTAACACTGACTACTCGGCCACTTAATTAGCAGCGTCGCTTGCAAAAGGGAAAACAGATTTTTTTTTTGATGGCTTGGATTTGGCGTACCAGGCGGCAGGTCTCTTGTAATGAGCAAACCGAGGAAAGGGCGCTGATTATATGCGGCAGAAACCTCTTGGGCATTGGCTTTGGCTTCGTCCAAATCGCAAAGCACCGCAGAAAGCAAATAATGGCGTCAATTTGGGACATCATCCTTACTCAGAACATGAAAAAAAAAAAAAGAACAGCAGCGTTAAGCACAACTGCCGGTGATTTCAGCGCCTCTTCTGGATGTCCTGCACCCAACGGCTCGCCTATAAGCGGGCGTAGTTGAGGCCGGAATGAGCGCGCATGAGAGCATGCATAATTTATCCAGATCAGTTTTTTGCGGCTTGAATGAACACGTGAAAACAAAGTTCAAATTTAAGTTTTTCGAAAATTGCATCAAGTGGCATATGGCTTGAAGCTGCACAAGACCCTTTTTGAAAATTATTTTGTCATTCGTACCATTACATCCCATCATCCCTCCTCCCCAGTACATGGTCGCCAACCAGAGCACCCTTCTGATTAACATCCCTGCCTTTCCTTTTCCTCATTTTTCCTCTCTCCCTCTTCTTTACTCAATAAGCTTCTATGAAGATATTTTTAGAATATTGGGCTCTGTAAAAAATGAATGTAGATTAAGAATTATACTTATGTCGACACTGCTTTTGATCGCAGGAATGGAACTTAATCTTCAGTATGGTAAAAGAAAAAAATTAGTATAACTTTAAAATTTTGTTCACTGGAGCTGAAGGCGCAAGAAAAATTATACAAAATAAATATTTCTTCTTTCCATGATTGGTCCCTATCTGAACCTACATTCGGTTTGCAGAGTCAATCTGAATTGAATAACCGCCGAGGTGCAATTGGCAGAGAAATGTGAGACGCTAAGCTATTCTTTTAATTCCGCGAAAATGGCAATATTTAACCTGCACCAAACATTTTAGTGTATCATGGGCAATCCCCAAGGTATTAACCCTTTAAATGCGAAATTAATTCCAGAATAACGTACCAAAACCACCAAATTTTTGACGATTTTTAGCGCCAATAACTGTTGTCGCACTTAACAGACGTGCTAAAGGTACAAAACGCGTTTCGTTGGCAACTACCTCCCTCGAGTGCTGACAATTGCAATTAACGTAACCGCCGACCATAACTGCTCTTTGGCAATGGAAGCAGCAGCGCAAAATCGGACCTGTCAAGCGTGACGAGTACAGCTCGGGGTTGCTCTTTAAAGTGTTGAAGAGAGCCGCCCAAAAGACTTGCAGCTCCGAGAAGCCCTCCGAGGAGCGACAGCCACTGTTTACAAACTGCATGTTCTCCAAGGGCTCCGTGACACGCAGCTACTGTTCTACATATCTCTCTCTCCGAGCTTTAAGCGTGAAGAAAGTGCTTAGTTATGATCCTTACGAACACAAGCACTGAAAAGAACTGGCGGACGCCCTTCTTGCCCCTACTCGTTAAAAAATAGTGTAAGAAAGTATAGAACGCGGAACGCTAAGTATAACTCCGTAAGAAGTGCTCCTTGTTCGTCCAGCGTTTTTCGTTCTGTTTTTGACGATTAAAAGGCTTGAACCAAATTGGTCATACGCGATCTCTGACATCGCGTGTTTCCTGGCACCCAGTGTGGAATGTGCTTAATAAATACATGCACCATGTGGGAGTGGCCCCCTCAGATTCACTACCACAAAATGAGGTTTCTCAGAGGTTCACCATCTGTCTTAATATTACCATCGCTTTCACAAAATCTGTTAGTGTAGCGCTGTGTGATGCCGCCGCCACCCTGCAATGGACCCCCGCCTGCTAACCACCCACCTTTGTCTTCACTCATATCCACCCTCCAGAATTACCCACCCACTAGCAACTACAAGACTCGCCCTCCAGAAATTTTCTCCGCCCCCAACCACTTACTACCACCCACGATAAGGCCCCGGGCGACTACCCATCCTCCTTTGTGCTGTAGTCACGATCGCTGTCCATAAGCCTGAGCCCAGCACCGACCAACCAACCTCCACCGTGCAGAAGCTTCACAAATCACCAACCCCACCCCTCAGAATGCCGTACTCACCATCCAGCTAATCACTTGCACCCTCCAGACGGCTCCTCTCACTATAGAAGCGCACGCAGCACAGAAACGAAAAAGCGACGGTGTGAAACGCAATTAAAAGGCGCAGCTTTCAAGCATCAGGTTTCATGATCGTCCTGAAAATTTTTTTCGAACCACTCATGCAGGCTTACTTAGTTTCTACCTGAAAACTAGCAAATCTGATTAAGGCTGTTTTTCAGCGACCGAGAGAGGCAAGTGCTGTCCTCCAGAAAGTACTATTCATTGTAATTTAGGAAAATAAATATGCACATAAATTGCAAGCACAATAAACCTTTCCTTCAGTTGATGACAGAAGGCATACAATTGATGACAGAAGGCACGCTGGAGCTAAAGCGTATATCGGCTCATCGATCGCCACTGCGTGCTCGATCGTTGCCGCTTTGAAAGCAATACAAAGCAGATACGAGTGCCACCCGTAAGCGAAGGCCATTGCTGAAGCCCCAGCATTGAGCTTGCGATCCCCAATGGCACGTGTCGGCAATTTCCTTTGTCCGCAGCCTGCGGACTCATCTAGCTAACAAGCTGTACTCTTTATTCATTACCGGGAAGAGCCAAGATACGACCAGAGCCGAATAGGTAGGCCTAATGACGCCACAGGTTTCCAGTTTTATCAATCGGCATGTGAACACCGCGAGGATTAGAACCTGTTCTTTACCCCCGAGGCACCAAAGCCTCTGCTTTCACCTTTATGTTCCCTCTTCCATTGATTTCTTCTCCTTGTGTTCCGGTGCTGTTCACAGCATTCTTTCGGCGCATTATCTGTATGCTGGAAAACAAGAAGCTTGCACGCTATACATACAGAGTTGTGTGCCCACTAGAGTTGTCAGGCGAAAGGCATTACCACATCCTCAATTTTGTCGCAGCATAATGCTTTTTGCAATGATTTCCCCCAAACTACCGGGGGGACTGGTTGCTGGCTCGAAAGTTCATTACGGGTCTTTTCCTAAGGTGAATATGTGTGAGTTACACGCAGTGCGGAACTTCTATTTGACACCTGAAACTATCACTACAACTGGGTCTTTAAATTCTATGGTTATTTTACAATTATTATTCTATTTCTTTATTTTGCATGTGTATAATGGAAATTGGTACGAACTCTTTTAAATGACCGTCTGTCGCAAGCTATTATTTCACCGTATCCTTGGCTAAAGCGAGCTCTAGGCTTTTACTTATTTGCGACAAAAGGCTTGCGCCTATAGTTATTTTTGTTCGTGCTGCTGTCAGGGTCTTTTTTAGTGAATTAGCGTTAAATTGACTGTCTCCAAGCTTGGCTTGTTGCTTTCATCGCTTACAGTTCGGTTATTGGTCAGTTAGTCGTGTTCCATAATCCCGAAGTTTTCATTTAGTATTAAGCCTTTTATCCGCTGATGTTTCTTAACAGGATCTTTTGTTTTCACTGAGAGTTTGCCCCTTCCATGCATCTATACCCTGCCCCCTGTCTGAAAAATTACATTTTCTGATGATTACACCGCAGCTGTTAAATCCCATTCCTGGGTTGAGCGTCATAGAGTTCTCATGGTGTAAGTGTAATAGAGCAAGGAGGCAACGCGGTGGAGAAAGTTTTAAAATTCCAATCGGTGTAAAGAGGTAGCGTTATGGGGATCGGCTTTAATTAGATAGCGGAAACGATGGTACAGTTAGGACAGAATTGAAGAGATGACCTCGTGCCACCCGCACTCGCCTCACGCCAGCTTTGTTGTCTTCGGATAAAGTGGCATTCGGAACTGATACATACCACAACTTACTGCGATAGAGCTTATATATGCTTCCATTTCGACTTACCTATGGCGTGACCCTGCCGAGAAAAACACAGAATGCATTAGTACCTTGCTACTCGGCAGAGACCCCGAATGGCAAGCGGACCTCTGGCCTCGTTCATTTTAAATTTGCTATTTCTAGTTTCCTGTGGTAATTAATGAGATGAAACACATTTATATATTACTTGGCGAAAATAAACACGCTATGAATATGTTACACGGATTCATATCAGAAGCAAGTATTTTTGCATATATTTCGTATCTGCTTTTCATCGCTGGAGCACATCCATGTTGCAGCTTCAAACACTGTGCTTCAGGTAACGATTATAATAGCTAACTTGATCCACACAGCTTGTTTAACTAATTTAACCGTTCGGTTACGACGTTTGAAAGGTAACTTTACCCCCAACGTTGTTTACCAAAATTACACTGCCCAACTATTACTATATAGAGATTGACTCTGCAAGCTCCAGTGCTGAGAGCGCCCTACATATATTGGGTACGCCTGCGAGACTCGTGAACAAAATGTGATTGCGTGCGCAGAGCTAGTTCCTTTTCGATAGCTTTGACGCTGCGGCGCCAACAACCGGTGATGCTGCTCATGCAAAGCTGCTGTTAGAAACGAA
This sequence comes from Amblyomma mixtum, assembly GCF_055824585.1. NCBI lineage: Eukaryota > Metazoa > Arthropoda > Arachnida > Ixodida > Ixodidae > Amblyomma > Amblyomma mixtum. The sequence goes on from NC_143016.1 coordinate 94,729,984, forward strand.
AGGCGCGAGCCTATCACGCGTGTAGTACAGCGCAAACCGATAAAGTTGGACCAGTCTAGAGGTGAAAATGCCCAGAAGCCATTACTACGAATGCATTAGACTACCATTATGGAAACTCCTCACGCTGGAAAACGTTTTATAAACAATGAACTAATGATAGATACGCATATGCCTTCGCATTACTGCCATCAGTGTGTTTATAGACGGTGCGACAGAAACCGCAGTGCCTGGACTGCCAAATGGTTTCGAGACACGAAAGCCATTTTTATGCTTACGTTAGGAGTGTTTTCCTTGGTGGCGCGCAATGCGAATAATGAGGGCATTGTAGGTGAAGTGCAGCTTGTCAACCGATCTATAGGAGGGCTACTATGGCCCATTATTGAGAAATCGATCTCACCGAAGGGTTGCACAACGGGGCAGGGAATTCAATTTGAAAAGAAAAGAAGCAGAAAAGGTTCATTAGCGAGCCTTTAGTTCAGAATTTTGGCTCACATGCGAAAGGCCAATGCGGTAGATGGCGTTCAGTTATTATATTAAACATGAGATGCTTGCTAGTTTTGCCGTAGGGGATATGGCAGACTTTTTGCTCTTTGACTTTACTTACATTTCTTACGCCACTTCCTTCTACTGCAGACGAAATGTTTCACCTTGTATTTTAACGAACTCACTTTACTCGTGTGATTAGAAAAGCCGGTGCACTTCCGCTTACCCTAAATATAAATACGTCGATGCATCTGAAAACACTTTTGTTACGGCTCCTGGCAGAACGACAACTTCAAGCGGAAGCCTCTTTTTCTCCCTGGCACTTTTGACCTGTAAACTGCTTTCGTTCCAGTAATGTGCTTTTGAGTGCAGGATTCTCAGGACTTACATGCTGCGCCCAGCAGGAAAAAATGCTTTATGAATAATAGTTTTTCCTGAAGTCATTGATTCCTGTAGGCAGCAATAACAAATACGCTGAGGTCACCTTTCTCCTGGCCCAGTTTTGGTGATTTCAACAAGTTATGTGCACTGGAGAGGTTGCTTTGCCTGCAAGCTTCTCGAAAGCGAATGTATTTTGGCGTGATGTACGCAAAATTGGTTCGGCCACAGCGCCGAGGGTAACTGCGTCTTTAGAAATTCTAAAAACTTATATGGATACTACTTACGGTGGGCTGCATGCCTCTCTATAAACAAGAAGGTTTGGTTTATGGTCGTTTAGCGTCCCAAAGCGACTCAGGCTATTAGGGAAGCAGTCGTGAATGGCCCAAAAATTTCGGCCTCCTGGGGTTCTTTAACGTGCACTGACATTTCAAAATACACGGCACTCTAGCATTTCACCTTCATCGAAATCCGACAGCCACGCCTAGGGTCAAACCCGGGTCATTCGGGTGAGCAGCCAAGGGAAGTAACTACTGAGGCACCGCGGCGGCTGTAATAAACAAGAAGACTAACAGCAATAGTTGGAAAGGTAATCATTCAGTATTAGTTAACCAGCCCAGTTGATGACACGTATTAGCCTGTATTCTGATGCGCTGCACCACGGATAATGTCATGCTGTGAAAAAAAGAGCTCTTCTAGCACGAAAAAACTATTTTTCAAAATTGCAGACACCTTAGGTGAAACATCGGCTGTGTAGAGGTTGGTTATATTTTCTATAACCTAGTTGATGGTGCGATTATGGCCTATTGTCGAGTAGTCTTTACGAAAGCCAGCCTAGTCCTTTGGTTGACTGAATTCTGTTAGTGTATAGCTAAGTAAATAAATTGTAAGAACGACAGTAAGCTGATCGGTCTGTAATTTTATGAAGTTCCTGATATCCCCCATCTTATCGATTAAAACAATGTAAGCACACTTCCATCACTTCGGTACGCTCGAAGTCATGAAACACTGTGGACCGCAGGCTGCCAGTTTTGCCAGCACAATCTTCTCACCATCCTTCAACAGATCTGCAGTAACCTGGTCGTCACCGGCTACTTTCCCCCCCTGTATTGCTCGTAAGTGTTCCGTTACTTTCATTTTTGTTAACGAATGTATGTCCAACTTCCAAGCCTCACTACCTCCGTGATAAGGATCGTTATTAGTTCGGCTACTGTATAAATCTGTCGGCAGCTATAATTAGCAAAATCCATATTAGTAACAATATTTACCCTCTTGTCTTTTAGCGCGTACATTTTATTTTTGTCTGCCTAGTTTCCTGTCGACCGCTTTTAGGCTTCCTGTATTTTTTATCGCGTGCTCGATTCTCTGCATATTATACATACGATTTTTGAGTAGCTTTGACACCTCTGCCATTGTTTTTTGCTTATGGGACTAGAGGTTTTCATACTTTGGCGTTCCTGAATGAGACCTTTCGTCGCCCGAAAGTGCTTATCAGTAACCTGTCTAGCTACCTGCCCCTTATTTCTATCGCGGACTCCTTAATGATATTTGCAAGATTATAATTAATTCCCTCAACACGTCATCGTTCTCTGTTAATGCCGAATATCTGCTCTCCAGCAAGATTGCAAATTTCTCTACTTTTTCTCTAACCGCTAACTCCTTGATCGGCTTCTTCCTAACTAGTTCCCTTTGTTCCCTCCACATATATCAGGTAATTTTAGGCCTAACCATCATGTGGCAGCTACATGTTCCTTTTCCGAGCACCTCCATATTCTGCACAATTCTAGATGCGCGCTTAATGGTCCACTAAAGAAGATTTTGAGCTGGTTCTTCTACCACAGGAATTCGATCTACACGTTCCAAGCATTCTTAGAAACGACGAGTTATTGTACTGTGGGGCCGATTTTCCTATAAATTCGAATTAAATGTCCACGCTCCAGCTTTTTTTTTAACTCACCTCCGAAAGCAAGAGGAGTCAACCCACGCATGGAGTGCCTTTCAGCAAGTCGCGTGGGGGCTTCACTTTTGCTTTTATTTTTTAGGTATTCCTGAATAAAATTTCAGTCGCAGACAACACAGCCGCAAACGAGACCTACGGAAATAAAAATACGTGTGGACGCTTTGCTTTACGTATGCCTCCCCCGATGGCAGAGCGGCCAGCCGCCACGCGACTGCCTGAAAGGCACTCTATGCGTTTGTTGACTCCTCTTAGTTTCGAAGGTGAGTTAAAAAAATAAATGTTGGGCAGATTACACTTTCGTGTAAGACTGATAACACAGCGATGCTGTTTGAGTTGGGTTTGACTAAGTTAACCGTGATTATACTCGTCAATAGTACCCCCCCCCCCACCTTCCAAGATCAACGAACACACATTCATCAGTACGTACAGCCGGCCAAATCTTCAGCTGGCGTGCACGACGGCCGCTTTTACTGCACTCCTGCTCTTCACGACGAAGCAAACTTGCGGAAAGCTCAATATTAAGCACGAGGATAGTGAGCCTATGCTTAGATTTGATGTTTTCGCAAGTTTGCTTCGTCATAAGCTGCAGGAGCGCGGAAAACACGGCCGCCACGTACGCCAGCTAAAGATTTGGCCGGCTGTATAAGTGTTTATTTCAGTACTACCCACGGAAGCCTGACGCCCCTGTCGGAGCGGGCAAGAACTAATGCAATAGTTGTCGTCCGCTCTGACAGGGACATTAGGCGTCCGTGGATGACATCATTACGGAGAACACAGCCACCGTTGTGCACGACTAACGGAACAACCTCCGGCTTAAACAGCATAGCTATTAAAAAAAGGCGGGAGCCGGAACGTTTAATTCGATTGAATAAGAAAATTGGCCGTACAGGACAATAATTCGAAGTTTCTAAGAATGCTTGGAGGGTGTAGATCGAGTTCCCGCGATAAAAACGCGAGCTCAGAGCACGAGCTTTAGTGCACCTTTAAAGATTGCTCCAGCTAAAGAAGATATACGTAAAATTAAGAAATTCAGGAATTGAATTTGAGCAGCACGTAGTCTGCTTGAAGATATTTGATATGCACGTAATTGGCCGCTGCAGACATCTGAATCCTCAGGTCAGATGCTCAAGACTGCGTTACGACTGCATCGCAATCCCGCCTCAGACCTGGCTAACTTTCAGTGAGCTGGGGTAACATGGCCACAGAACGGCCGCAAAGTTTTCTCAACGAACACCCTTTTGAGTTGAGTTGGAAGTGATCAGCTGGCGCCCTCCCTGTGAGCAAGCTCAATAGCGCGCGTATGCTTCACTTAGTGTGTATCAGTTATTGTGTCAGTGTCTCCTGGAGCAGCTTGACCTCACAGCCTTGGTGAAAAACCTTGGGGCCATAAGGCATCGATCCTTTTGAGATGCGTATGGGGCGTGATATGACTCCCAGAATATCGCGTTTTCGGAGCAACACCAACGAAAGTCGTAATGAATCAACATAGTAAACTATAGAGTAAAACAGTAGCGCTACTTTGCAGATAATTTGGAGAGATAACCAGAGCAGCCTGATTGTGGTTAACAAGTGCGCCCTGGTCGCCGACCTTCCCAAGGGAGAAAGGGGAGGGTGGCGAAGTGGAGATTACATGTGTCTAAGGATAGGACCCCAGCCTGAGTTATGCTTTCGGATAGTTCCCGAAGCGACTTAATTCCTCTGAGCCCAAGGTGAATGAGAAGACGCTTAATGTACGTGACATGGAGAGAACCAGGATGCAACGTGCTTGGAGGTGGCCCTAGTAATAATGCCAAGCCACTCCCGCACGAGCGATATTGAAGTAATAATATTTAGCTTAACAAAGTGTGCACATTTAAAATCGAGAAGAAAAATGTTTGCAATTTATCTTCTGGTAACTTTACTACTTGTGTGGTTGGCGTGAATATTTACCCTCCCCCTTCCCAAAAAGGAAAAGGAACCACAGAAGCAGTCCTAAGTAACTGCAGTGTAGCGTACAATTATTATTAGCTATAGGTGATCCTTGTCGGGTGTCTGCGCTTTTAGTTTTTCTTATTTTCTTCTAGACTCTCGATCGCGTTCGTACTGTTCTCGCGGATGGAGGTACCTTGCAAGAAACATATTTCAGATTTCTTTTTCGTCAACGTATTCCCGTTCCTCACGACAAAAAAAGACGTGTTTTTTTGGTCTTGTGCAAATAATTAATAAGAAACAATTTAAATTTGTGGAGGGCACGTGTAAACTTGCCAACTTGTGTTATGTGCTAACGACGAAAGATACTTCCGCAAAAGAACCCGAGAGCCACCAGGGAAATGCAATCGGCTAAATCCCCAGTCATGTTGTCTAGAGGGCCTAAAGAACCACGAGGGGCGTAACGGTGCCTGAAACCGAACCAGACTGAAACATTAGCAAATGCTGAAAATTTACCTTGACGGAACGCATGAAAAAAAAAAACGAAGGAAACAGCTGTCAAAACATATTAACCACTACCCTTCTCTACACATTGCGGAGCTGGTTCTGACTATTCGGCTCTGATTGTAAGCAGCCATTTTTAGGAAAGATATAATAAATATTTGAAGGCTGCGTCATTTTCAAACGAAAAGCACGCAGAACACGTCGGCCTGCAAATTGTGCAAATTGAGCAAATTGAGCCTTGCTTTCTATATAGTGCCGATATAAAAGACTTTTCGATATGAAAGGCAGACCGGCCGCCCTCGTACAAGCTTGTCTTGCTTTCTACATTAGGTGGGTGGTAGATAAACGAAGAGAAAAAAAGGAACAACACCCTGAAAATGAAACCCACTTTGTAACCCGAATTTAATGCCGCAGCCGCAGTTCATTTTCTTTCGCCTTTTGAATCGGCGAAAGGGATTTCAAAGCGGACAATTGTTAGACTGTATTATTTAGCAGCTGACGCCTGTCCCCTACGCGTTACTCAATGCCACCAACGTGTGCTCAGTGTTATTCACTCTTGTACGGACACCTGAATTCAATCAACTGAAAGCATCCCCTCTCGCCGCTGTTACCTACCCCTCAGCCGTAGCGCAATTTAATTTCGAGATCGCATCGGGAGATGCCCACGCCTAAACAGAATGCAGCCGATGTCGCCGTCTTGTTCGTCGACAGAGGCTTTCTATGTTTGGAACGTGTCCGTATGTGATGTCGAAACGGCAGGTGTAGCGTAGGCAGCCAACGTAAAAACATCTGCTCGATAGTGGCTACTCCTTTGAGGTAAGGCTCGAGTGACGCGGTCACAGTGGGAAAGCTGCACTCAAGTGGATTGCCTAAAGTGTATGCCTTGCAGTAAGCACATATGTCAGGGGCTTTCAGTCTGTGGTAGTGACAACTTGAAGGTACCGTTACGTGGGACGCGCTTGCTGCAAGCACAAGAAGGAGATGAAAGAAGAGAGATAACAATGATATAAACCACTTTTGTGTATTCAACACCAGTGAAGGAGGCTGGCCTATGCCTAAGGATCACTCATTTTTTCCTGTTTTATTCGACGGAAGAAAGTTGCTAGCATCACATTTATCTGAACTGCGCCCCGTTAATAGGACAAGAATATCTGCTAAATCTTTCTTGAATGCAAGGTTTCCTCTAGGCTCATGAAATCAGAGAGCTAACTTCCAACACTAAGTCCATGCGCGTGCGCGGCACATTAGGAGTTGCAGTAGTTACTGTATCCGCTACTTAGATTTAAAGGGTGCATCAATTGTTATTAAGGCAAAAGCCTTTAATGCCTCATCGTTGTCGACAGAAGGTTGTCAGCAGAGGTGTCACGCTTTCTCTGGTCAGACAAGAAAAAAAATCTTTGTGCACGATACGATTCGAAACACCAACCTTCCTTTTCGCAGCCGAGCGTGCTAATGGCTACGCTACTTCCTGCCAACGCATATGTATTTCTGCTTGTCTAGGACACTAGAGAGTGTTTGCAGAAAGGCGTCGAATCAGACGGATGCCTCCCAAACGCCCTCCAGTGTCTCCAGCATTTAAGATTCACAAACACTTGTGTACTTAACATCTTAACCACTCATCAGTGACACAAGCAGCAACACCGCGCTAAAGGCGTTCGCCTCACCACACTTTAGGTCAACAAAGTGACCCCCTGAATTTTTTTGATCCCTGAAAATAAGGTTTCTGGCTATTCTCCGATACATGCACCGAAACTACAATTACACGAGAAACTCAATCTGCTGTGACAAGAAATAAACTGGTGCCGTTTATGGAGGCCAGCCTAGTTTTATTAGTTAGCAAAAAGTGTGATAACAGCAGGTCTTTTATGAGCACTGCCCATTTTTTATTAGATAGAACACACGATTTGTAGATCCATATTACAGCTACATATTGAGGGCTTCTAAAATTTAACTACATGATACGTAGTCTTGGCTCTAAATTTTGATCATGGAAGAGAAAGGAAAAAATGGTAGCTTAACAGTGCAACGGCACGAGGCGAAACAAGAGAACGGAGGCAAGAAAATAAAGGGGCAGAAGCCATCGCTAAAATAACAACTGACGTTTATTATTGATAAACTTCACAAACGTTTATGAGGAACTTGACCAAAAATTGATAATTTGTAACCAAAATAAAGATAAACTTTGTCGAGAGATAACAGAGGCAACCGAGCTTGGGGAGAGCTGTGCAAACGCCCGGTTCATATCTCGGAGAAAGAATATCGTTTCTTGCATTGCACTTCGTATTCATTGTTGTCTTGCGAGAGTGTCATTGTGTGAGGATTCATCATGTTCACTGCCGTTTTGTTTTAAACTTTTGGCTTGCTCGCGTCTACTTATACGCGTTGCTGGCCAAGTAAACGCCAATTTTAGATAAGTGCCATGCTGTGTCCCTTTTCATTCTTCCTTCCGCTCTCTTCTTTTTTATTGTGCCGTTGCACAGTTATGCCACCATCATACAACTACAACTCGCACATCAGCTCGTGCTTCTAAGGCGACTGGCCGCGTCACCACGAGAGCTAACAATTAAAATGCAACCACTAGACAACTTTATCACGACAGTTTCATTTGAGCAATGCGAATTTGCAGTCTTGTGGAGTTTTATGCAACAGTGACCTCTAACCAGTCAACAAAGCAATGTATTTAGGACTCAAGTGAACTCCCCTCCGAAAGTGTCAAACAACAACGATGCGTCAGGGGCGGCGGGCACCGATTTGCGGCCCAAACTTAACTGTCTGTTTTGAACACTAGCATTAACAAGTGTTTTAACTAAACTCTATTAATCTCATTCAAAGTTTATGGCTCTGAAATTTTTCGTTGCAACATGAGTTGTCTAACTTATCGATGTGACAGATGTGAATGAAAGAAGCGGTGGTGGTGTTTAGAAAGCTATGGGGAACGTGTTTATTTCTTCTCGTGCTCATGCTGTTAGCAAAATAGTAATGCTTTGGATAAACTGCGGAAGTGCGTTAAAAACGTGGTCTTAGGCGTTTACTAGTGCCCCCCCTCATAGAGTGTCATTTTAGTTGAACAGCTCCTTGGTGCTAAAGTTGACTTTGAGGATGGCACAGAAGAGACAGAAGAGACAGGGAGCCGCCGCGGTGGCTCAGTGGTTATGGTGCTCGGCTGCTGACCCAAAAGACGCGGGTTCGATCCCGGCCGCGGCGGCTGGAATTTCATTGGAGGAGAAATTCTAGAGGCCCGTGTACTGTGTGATGTCAGTGCACGTTAAAGAACCCCAGGTGGTCGAAATTTCCGGAGCCCTTCACTACGGCGTCTCTCATAGCCTTAGTCGCTTTGGGACGTTAAACCCCAAAAACCAAACCAAACCTGAACAGACAGGGACAGAGGAGGCACATCTCTCTCTCTCCTGCACCGTCTTAAGAATCAACTTTAGGTATCTGCACCAACTTTTCCAACTATCAAAGTGTTACATGCTCATAATGTTGTTTACTCAGTTACCTTCTGATTTCCCAAACCTCCTGTTTTGTTAGGAGATTTCAGCTTTCCAAATGTTTGACGGTCTACTGTGCGTTCATATGTTTACCCCTTTTTACATACTGCGTTGATTGTTTGCGCATATGTGCCAACTTTAATTTGTCGCAACTTATTGCTCTGCCACCTTGGGCTATGCCTTCTGCATCCAACTTGTTGGACCTTGTTCCTGCCAAGTCTTTCCAGGCTTAAGTGACTATTGCAATCTTCATCTGACGTTGAACATCGTGTTACCCTATCAAAATGATATTTCTGCATATATAGCCATGGCTACAAGAAAGCGTATTTTGAGGCCTTCCAATACTGATGAGGCTGCTTTTATCGGCTTATGCGCCACTATCGTTTCGTGACCGTGCAACCCGAACTGAAGTATTTACAGAGACAAAATTGTATCCCTGAAAAGTTTTTATGTTCGTATGTGAGAACAGCCAGTAGCCCTGGTTTAGACAGTCATTAAAAACGCTGTCCGACCAGAAGAAACATCTCTTTCACTCCACCAAAATGTATAATTCTATGCCTCGGTGGAATAGAGATCACTCCTCTGTTTCTGAGTGTAAAACTGCACTAAAATAACGTCAGCAGTAATTTTTCATTCTCACTTTGTCATAGATTTCAATTTATAACTTTAAAGAATTTTGCAAGACAGATTTCACAAAGCGCGTAACTGTATGATTAATCTAAAATTTTTAGCTGACCAGGTAAATTTCTATCAAATGTGCGCAGGTAATATTAATCCTGTATTTACGGCTGGTTTCGCTAATGATTTTTTATCACATGCACTCATTATCCAGGATGTGATTTCTTCTTTACAGACAACATTATTAAGGATCTTGTTGGGATGAAAAAAATTAGTTAAAAGCTCCAGATGTCACTATGTACACACCAGCTCTAAACTTTAAATGAGAGGAAAGTTTACAGCGCTGTCATTTTCTCTCAACTGTTTGAACAATCGCTAGAGCCCGATTGTGTTCCCAGTACTGGAAAGTGGGTAAAGTGGTTCTCTAGCATAAGTCTCGAAACAATCATTCTAATACCTAACAACCCGTTTCACTTATTATCATCTCCTGTAAGGTCATGGACCTTGTCATCTGTTCTCGCCTTGTAAGTTTCTTAAAGTCAAATTTCTTTTCCTGTGATTGCAATCACAGGTTTCGCAGCAAATATTTATGCAAAACACAACTTCTTTGTTTTACACCCGATCCACATTCCATTCTTTACCGGGGTTCTACGGCAGATTGCGCATTCCTCGATGCCTTAAAGCCTTTGACAGACTTTCACACAAATTATTCCTTCTCAAGAAATCTCGATTCTATAGTTATTTCATGGCTTCAGTCTTTCGTCACTAATCATTCCAAATTCGCTGCTGCAAATCAAAATAACTCCCATTCCTCTCCAATGTGCCGAGATTTTCCGGAGAGTTTGGTTCTTGGTCCCTTACTTTCTCTCATTTATCAAAATAAATTTACTTAGAACACGGTTTCTTCTGGATGTATTTTGGCTAATGATCGCGTTGTTTTCTTTGATATTACATGTGACTATTACGCTTCTGTTCTGCAGGCAATTATTAACTGGGTTTGGAACGGCGAAACTTATGCATATTGAACCTAACAGTAATAAGTGTTAACACGCGGCCGTTTCTTGACTTGGCGCCATGACATCCACTTAGGAACTTATCAATACGCCTCTGTAAACAGCCTTTTCTTATAAATGTCTCGATATGCATGCAACGTCTAACTTCGTCTGGGAACAGCCTGTTGAATTTGTTGCTAACATTCGAACCGTATGTTGGCATAACTGCGTCAGAATTTTGTACCTTTCTTCCAGTTCAGTAAGACTATTTCTCTATATAGTACTTGCTCGATGTAAACTGAAATATGCAGCACCTGTCAGCAACCATGGCCTTGAATTACTATAATCTGAACGTGAATATGCAGAAAACCAAGCGACGTGGTTCATACTTTCTAATTATCAACATAGCTCCAGTGTTGCCGCTGTGAAAGCTACCTTACCATTTCTATTGCTTTCACAACGCAGAAACATTGCGCGCTTATGTCTCTTTCGCAAGATCTCTAGCAATCCTCTCTTTAAAAGCCGGCAACGATTCCCCCTTCATATGGTTCAAGCCACATCGATAATCTCTGCAAGGTAGAGGTTCCTTCGTGTTAAACAAAAACATTATTATTTTTTTAATTGATCCCCAGCACCTCAGCGACGCGCAACCACCTTCTAGGCATATGTAGTTGACATTGCTGACTTAATAGTTTCGAGACTGCAGTTTGTATTTTAAATCTTGCCAGTTCTCTTTGCCTTTGTTTACACTATCTTTTGATTGTCCTCAAGAATTATCAACTACATTTGGATTTGATCTGTTTTTTGTTATTTTTATGGCCTCAAAGCTGCATATATTTTTCTTGGTGCTTTCTCATGAGCGTTCACCCAACTCTTTGCTGTTATGTCCTTGAGACATGCGGGTAATGAAATAAATACTAATTTATAAATAAATAGAAAAGTAAATAACCGACTCAACGCTAAAAAACCGAAATGATATAGTCGTCTATTAGAGTTTTCGCCGCTATAAGTGAGCAGAACAAGACGGCAGCCTTTAGAGTGCACAGATAGCGACAGCAGTTGTGCCATCTATTGCACGCCCTGAAGTAAAATGCTGCAAGGCGCAGCATTATCTGCATTAGCACTGACCTCATTATCAATCAGTTTCCGTAGTTAATATCAGAAATGTACCGGAGCAGCTTTTGGCAGTTCAACTAGCAAAGTGACATCGGGAACCTGCCTAGCGCTTTGGCGGAACATTTTTTATTGCGTTCACAATTCTCCGAGCTGCCATGTTCGCCTCTGTAACAAGCGTTTGCCATCACTGTAACAAATAAATATATTGCGCCCTCCGTCATAACAAGGGTTTCAAAATTACCCAGCGTCGCGTTCTCTGAGGCAGCGTAGAAATCCACTGACTGAAGCGGCGCCGCTGGGTCCACTTCGAGCCGTTCCGGGCATCTGCGTGCGCTCCCATAAAATAGTTAATCGAACCGTCCAGCGGAAATACTTGAGGGACCCATAGCCGAGGAAGTGTCTGCAACATTTTGTTCTTGTTTCCTTGCCTTCCTCAAAATTGCCGAACTGCGCCGAAAGCCAGAAGTAGAATTAGGGTTGGTAAAGACGGGGAAGCTAAAGATAGCTCCTCTGTATTCTTATGTTGCCGGCTGAGCCCATTGAAATAATGGAACAAGTAAAAGGTTACAAAAATAACAAGCAACGTGGAGCGTGTATCTACTGGAGAAAGTGCTTAGTACAGGAATGATCAGCTGGTCTCAGGAGTTATCACCTAGGGTCTAATTCGCCTGACATTTGATTCCGCAGAGAGAGCAGAAAAGTGTAGAAACGAGACGTAATTGCAATACTGCTGGATAGAAACAAATGCAGTGCTGCGGTCCTGTTCGACCAGAAACCTTGCTGAAGGCTGCGGAATTATGCAGTTATGCTTCCCATTTTGAGTTAGAGGAGGCGAAAAAGTAGCAGCATTGTTTTATAGGCAAGGTAGTGAGACAGGGGTCGTCGACAATTTTCCTTAGTTCTTTCCGTCTCTTGGCGCTATGTTTTTCTCAGAATGAATGAGGGGCGCTGATGAGAAGGGGCGCAAACAGCAACTGTCTGTTTCGCTTAAACTGAACCCAGCAGCAGTGCTCAGCGAGAAGAGATGAATTTAATGCAGTTGGGGAGTGAGGGCAAAAAAAGAGAGAACACAGATGTAGAGCGAACTTTTTACAAAAAGCACGAGTTGATAGTGAAAGAAACGGCTATACAATCTGTCTCCACATTACCATTGCGGAGCCTGAGATTCTGAGAATAGTCGTGGTCAAGAATGGTGAAGGCTTTACCGGGAGAACGGCCAGCCGTGGAATGTACGAAAGAGGTTTCGCTCAACAAGGGGAGGGCGGACTCGTTTTGTGATGTCTATACTTTTACCGCCAGCGAAAAGAATGCAGTTTGTTTCGGCGATAATAGACATGACCTAAAATGCAAAGTACTTAGCAGTCCCCAAATATGCTTCAATTGCTTTATGTGCTGCCGTGAAGGCAATCAGAAAGGTTAAAATGGTAACAACAGACTTGTCAACCTATTGCTTTTTGTCCTGTGTATATTAGATCAGGCCTTGCAGCTGTGATAAAAGAAGTGATCTTTTTCCGAAGAAAGAAAATGCTCTCTAAGTAGTATTTTTAAATTTGATTTTTAAATTACCTCGGCTGCTTTCCTGAGGGCGCCCGTTTCTATGCGATCTTAAACATTAAGTTGACTGTGAGCAACGCCTGACAGTTTGCATGGGCCGTAATTCATGGCAAAGAAGTAGAAAGGAGGCTTTCCGCGAGTAGGAAACTGATAATGATGGCATAAACAAAGTACCATTTCAGTTTGGCACTTCCGTTCCACAATATCTTGTGCGGAAACGATGGGAAAGGTATCTCGGCATGTTATTATTACTGAAATGACCATTAATAACAAAAATTCTCGATTTCATCCATAAAACTAAATTCAACATTGCTTCTGACTGCTTCCATTAGCGCTGAACAGAAATGCAGGCTATTATAGACAATAGAAAGTGAGGTTTATAATAGATCTACGGTGTTTCAGAGATTGTGTACTGGACATGAATGGCATTGTTTTTTTTTGTCGGGAACAGAATTAAGATGGTTCGCGTTGCAGTTTTCCTCGCGAAAAACTATTCGCCCTACCAAGAGTACTGAAATTTTGTAGAAACACTGCTCCCGTTCGTACAACCAATCCAAAAAGACAATAAAGCTTTAAATAAAGCTCTTACGAAAGTCGCTAAGAATCAAGAGCTAGAAAAATGCACAACGGTTAAGAAATTCTATAACCATTTATGTCTAGAAGCCAGAGTTCGTGTTCTTTTTCCTTTTGTATATGGATATTGTGGACAAGAAGCAGCGCGAGGGCCTGACACGTTTTAATGTAGCGAGCCATTACCTCAATTATTTTAATGGAGCCAGAGAGTCGTATATTTATTTCTTGTGCACTCTGACGGCAACACTGCGCTCGTGAAGTGATCATCGTAGCACTGACTCACTGCCGCCTGTATGTATGCAATGCATAATATGTTTTAGAACATACATAAGAGCAGGATACCAACCCATTACCGCCCTTACAAAGTTACACTGAGTAAAACTTTCCGGGTGCGCCTTGAGGTTCATTTTGTGGTCTGTTTCCTAACGTTGCAGGAGGCTCTGGGTGATAGGCCATGTTTGACGGAGATTCACATTTGAACTTAATAAAGTTTTCGTAAGATCCACGCAAACTCCGTATTTTCGCAAGTTAATAATTATTACATAGCGAAAATTTTTGTCCTCATTGATTATCGTGTATCGCGATTTCTCTAAGTGTGGTCCTCTCGGAAAGTTGTGCGAAGCGGAGGTTTCGTACAACACTAGTTCTTCAACTTCAAAATATCCGTGAGGAACATTTTAAGTGGATTATTACTTTTTTTTAGGTCACTTCAGTTAGGTCTGATGGTGTGGATAGATTCGGTGAGTCGCCAGGGATAACCACTTTTTAAAGAAGTGGTAGGTGTAAGTTATAGAGTTACGTCGTACAGGCGTACCGGTGCAATATGTAGAGCTTTTTACCTTATAAGACCATTGCTTTACTATCGTAAGTCAACTGATGTTTGCTTGCTCTCACCTGCCAGCATTTGTAGAAAGAAAGGACAGCGACGGCGAACATAGTTGCACTGACTTTGTTTAGTGGCAACGCAATTCCCGGGAGCTCTGGAGCAGGTCCCCCAATCAGCTAGTCCTCTCATACCCATCTATCTGGCACAGCTTGAGCTTCGGACAGAAAATGCACGTGACAGCCACCGCTGACTCGACCATTTGGCACCACGTGGGATTAATACAGGTGTTGCAGCGCCGAGCTTGGTCTTCCCGACAAGATGCATTCTTAAATTTCTGATAGTAACCAAAGCCTCGCAATGTTGTTTTCTTTATTTTCATTTATTTAACCTAAGAGCTTATGGGGTATTACCTTGGGAGAAAACATCATACAAGTACATTTTGAACAAAACAGAATAGCTTTAGAAAGAAAGTTAAATGAGCGTGCTATTATTACATCATACGAATGGTTTAGAGAATTACCAATGCGAAAATTATGAATATAATGTGAGGGCATTGGAGCGTGCAAAAAAATACATAATAACCCAGGGTTAAAGCAAAAATACAAACTAAATAGAAAGAAGGCAGAACAAATCAAACAAAATTTATATTTGTCAAAATCGATAGGGTTAACTGCACAATAAAGGAGGGCATTTATTTCTCTTGTGAAAACGAAAGTCAGACTCTCAGTTCGTGCAAATGGGGCTTTCAAATTTTTTATTGTGGTTAAGTAGAGAAAATCTTCGCTTGGCAGGGCAATTATCAGTGAGGAGTAGAATGCAGTGTCGCAGCATGATTAGTGGAAAAAGGAAAGACGTGATTGCTTACTTCTGCTTTCCTGCGTACTAAGGTGAAGATTCTCTTCTATTACAGCCATGCTTTAGAAATGATTGACTTGCTGTCATTTACGCTTGCTTTTTCAGGCCACACCAGTGTTGTCATGGCTTACGACCGTTGTTTTTCTGACTTGGTTTATTGAAACGTTTTAGCGCTGAGCATGGCAACAATCATAGACTATGGAATCATGGTTAAACAAACATAAAACTTTGTTTTTGTTCCTAACAGAATAAACGATGAGAAAACTAGGTTACAGGGCTAGGAGAAAAGGCACAATGGAAATTTGAAGGCAGATCTTCCTGATTGTGTGAAGCTGGCGAGCACTAGGAGAACACGTCATGTACATGAGCAGTCATTAGCACCAATTTTTGCACGAACTAGTGGGTTTAAGAACAGTTTTTTTCCGAACACTGTAGCGGAGTGGAATGGCCTTCCTTCGGGTCTATGTAAGTCTAGAAATTTTGAGAAGGAGCTCAAGAACTTATTGTATGGCTCCTAGTATCTTGTTTGATGACTCTGGATTTGTGTCCTGTTTACTGACTCGCGGTGTTGTAGCTGATGCTCTTTTAGAAATTTTTTTAGTTGTATGCCCCTCCTGCTTGGGCCAACTCTGGCTTGCAGTATACTGAAATAAACAATTCCGGCCCGCTCGGGTGCAGTAATGCAGGCCGCCACGATGTTTACAGTCCGCGAGAGGGTCGTGCAAAGCGATGTTTATTCAACGGCGCCTGCCGCTTCAGTTCGCTGGGGCTCTTTCAACACCGGAGAAAGCACACTACTCTCCGTAGGGTGCCTGTGTTTGATGGCGTGAATAGAAAAATCGTCCATGCCTGCTGTGGGTAACGTGCAGGATTGCTAAAAACAAGCATTTCAACGTTCTATTTCAATCCAATGTATCACAATGCATTTCGTAGGTAAAGTGCAGGAGCTACGCAGTAGAGAAAGACAAAACAGATACAGTCACATATATAGAACCAAGTATATCTGTTGCAATTCCAGCACGGGTCTGCAACGTCAGAAAAAAAAGCACCCATACCTTTCTCCCTGTATTGGGGCGTAGAAGCGAAAACAATTGCGATGTGAGAGGAGCGCTGGTGTTTGTGTTTTTCAACATCCAAAGTGCACCAGTGGCGACGGTGCGCTCTGCCAAGGAGGAAGTTTCATGCACACGTATCGCTATTAAGAGAAGAAGTCAACATTTGTACATGTTTGTCTAGACTGTCGGGTTTCTTAAACCCAACCACTATGAACTGTTGGAAGAAGAACATTAATGGATGTATTTCTTTTCTGAAGAACACAAAAAAAAAATTGTAACTTGCCATGAAGAAGATAAGGAGTTTTGAGTGCTCTTGTCAATCGAATTCTTCGCAAGCGCCATCCGATCACCATATCCAAATCTTGAAAAATCGCCGTAGAAAGTTAACTTTGTTCTCTCATACTGTCTGTGCAAGGCTAGCTGTCAAGAGAACACAAGACGCGGGAACGTGCACAGATTGGGAATTTCTACAAAGCTGACAGGAACAATGAATAAAAGCGCAGTTTATGGCGCTATCACAATAACACTGTGAACATGTTCATTGCCACAATAATGCAGCGTTTCTGCTCACTTCTCAAGTATACAGCTGGCAGGTATAATCCTGATGAGTCTTCATCGCTTTCTCGTTAAGAACACTTATTATGCAAATTATACACTTTCTTTATGTACGTTTCCTGAAACAGCATGGCGTCTATCTTTCGTACTGCCTTGATTAGTCGTTAGGAACCTAATCCCGCTCTTATTATCTGGAAGCGAGCAACTGTTACCGCAATTTACTTCTGGTTTCATACCGACCTTTCTTCAAAGATTTTTAGGTAGCTGCATAAAAGGGACGAAATTGTAATTCCTGCTACTTTATGATATATTAAACCCTTAAATTTTAGCTGACCTAAAAAAATTGATATTAGATTTTGAATGAGGGTGCATTAGTTGGCATATATCGGAGTTAATGATATCATTTTTGATGCCTTCGTAACTGTAGAATTAAATGCTTAACGAACGAGCAAAAGAATGAAGGCAACAAACATTTACACCGTAAGCCATCACTTATCTAATGGATTTTATATAGTGAAGATACATGCGGAACACACCAATTTCTCTAGACACCGGAACAACTGCTCTCGAGACTTTCTGAGCCCTACTGCATCCACGACAGAAAAAAAAAAGCCACCAAAGCTGCACCATCAAAAAAGGTCCACCAGTAATCGTAGTCACTCATGAATGATTGCGATCAGTTAAAGCACGACAGTGAGAAGGGGCGAACCTCCCTATAGAAGGCCTTAGCCTGTGAGCCTAACGAAGCTAGTACCCTGCATCGGCTTGTTTGGCTCCGATAAGAGCGATTACACGGAGTGCTAACATTGGTAGAGCATTAAGATGAGCCGAGCTAAGCTGATCTGCACTGACGGGCGGTATTTGTTCTACACTCGAGACCATTGCTCTTGACTGGTGGTTAGGGAGGGATATCTGTCTCACTGGATAAAGTACAAATAGCATTACGCCTTATTCACTATTGATGATGGCTAACACGACTTGTGTTCCACTGAGGAGAACTTTGTGTGGAGACGGCACCTTATCTGTGAATCTTCCTTCTATCTGAGTCAGACTGGCTACTTTCGTTATTGCGAGTAGCGTGTTGTAAATGGATCGAGCGCTTTTAACACTACTCCGAACGAATACTGTCTTACAACGCAGCTTTCAGAAATGGGTTAACTTGGACACGTCTTGCGGCAGTTGAACCGAAAAAAAAATATTTATTTATGCCGAATTCCATGGTGCACTTGGATTAAGTCTTACCCTCAGCTCTTTTCAAGAGTCGGCACATTTTCGCAATGGTCTAAAGCGAAGAGACATAGTGTAGATCAAATGTGGCTTTTCCCTCATAATTTTGGTGCCCCAGCAAGGACTTCCAACGTCTTCTCCCTCCTCTTCTGCTGGCTTCCACAAGCAGGTGCAATGGTCGATAAGTGTACCAAACGATAAGTGTACCTGCAGCAGTTTCACATCCTGTTTAAGCCTCCTCCGTGCTTCTTGCGCTGCTTTTCTAGTATGGAGAAGTGAAATGCAGTGTTTTTTTTTTCAGATATGTGCATTACTAAAAGCAGGAGATCTGGGTAACTCAGGTCAGCAAGAAAAAATATTCTTACAAATTCTACATGTCTTTCATGTGCT
This sequence comes from Amblyomma mixtum, assembly GCF_055824585.1. NCBI lineage: Eukaryota > Metazoa > Arthropoda > Arachnida > Ixodida > Ixodidae > Amblyomma > Amblyomma mixtum. Next base: position 94,748,469 of record NC_143016.1, read on the forward strand.
ACCGCAAGTTTGTGACGTCGAATGCAGGTGTGTGGCGCGACGAAATCAGGTCAAGTTTGACTGCGTAGGCATGCTCAATCCCAGAATAAGCTTTCAGCTATGACAAGAAAACACCACCGGCTGCACGCGCAAGCAGCAAATGTCCTTTCTCTGAACGCAGCAAGATGCAAAACATTGAACTAAAGAAAAAAAACACGGAAACCTCGAAAGACGCAGTACGCTAGCCTGAATTCAGCTTGCGGGAAAAACGTTCTGCCATGGACAGACGTTTCTTCGGAATTCAACCAAGATTCGCGGAGTGCTTTCTGGTTCAGGTAACGAAGAAGCATGAAAACCAGAGTAAAGTAAACGATGATGTGGGAAACTGATAAAAAGAAATCCAGCAACACAAGAAAAGTGAAGACGCAGCAGGATTGTTCTGGAGTGCATGGTAGTGGTCACTTTGTTCTTTGCGCATTCTCTACACTTCCTCACAGCAGACTCCTCCTGCCCACTCCTGCTGTCACAGAATTTTCGTAGAATTCCTACTTTCCTGTTCCAGCTCGTTATCACATCTTTGGTTTTTCAGATTTAGTAATATTTAGTGTTTTTCTACTACACTGTCCATTACCTCGAAGACGTGCGCCACAGGCTTTCTGAGTGTCTATTTCGAACAATCTTTTTGTGTGTTTTGAGCAGTACGCTTTACTTCATGGCACGTGTGCGCCGTTCTTTGTTCTGTCACAGTAGCACGAAACACACTTTCACGTGCTACGCATGATTGAGTTTTTATTGCGTTTTAGGCCAATGTGTGCGTATTTTTCGTTTAGTTTTTATTATAATTCCTTATCTTCCTTTTCAGCTTAATCCAAAACATATGAGCTATCCATGGCAGCCTAGTCTATATTGGCGTTACATGCTTTGTTATTTCTGGTAAACATCACTGTGCGGAAACTTCACAGTGATATGAAGCCGAAACATACGTTGCGGTTGATTGTTGCAAGTTCATTTCATTTTCAATTAAATTTATTTCTATTCTCATCCTTTCTGGACTACCACAGCGTACGGTATACCGGACTAAGGATTCTGGAATGAAGTAAGCAAATCTAGAGGACGACTTCGGGAAAAAGGTCACAGACTCAAGCAAAGCGATGACAACAGTCTCACCCAGTTATTCAGTAAAACGGTGTTCGCCAACAGCTGCACTGCGGCAGCGACCACGCGGTTTTTCCAGCACCGGGGATATTCGTTTATTGCCCAAACGTTATTATGAAGCAGATTAAACCACACAAAGGAGGCTGCATGGCGACATCCACGACAACGCAGTGTCATCGAGACACTCACAGAGCTTAAAAATACCTCAGGCGCATACGACCGGGGCATCAGAGCCAAGACACGGCACCAAAACTTCTGAAGACTGCCTGTTTGTATGGCTTCCTATAAGTCTGTGGTGTTGCAATATTAACTATTACGTCGCTGGGCACTGTTATCCCCAGAAACTCCTTACTAACGTCGTCTACTAAATGAAAATGGTACGTGAAGAAGCACCGTAGTAGAGGTTTCAAAAGATTTATAGCACACAATCCAGGCACACCGCTTAAGGCAGAGATCCATCCAACTGGAGCATTTCCATTTCAGCCATGTCGGCGAGATAGCTTACGAGTGACCCTTTTGCCCACCAAAACCAGCTGATGCATTCGTTAAAAGGAACGATGTGATTGAGAAAACAGTACCTACTAATTGAACGGGAGTCATGCACGACCCAGAAGGGTCAAGGTACTGCATAAAATGGGCATGGGGATTCTAAGACAGTCAAAATTAAACAACAAAATAGCTTAGAAAAGCAAATCAAAGAAACGCTTTATGCTTTTTTTTTTAGCAACCTACAGATGGTACTTTAACTTCAAAGCACAAAAAATCTGGTTGCTGTCTAGTCATGATATTTTTTCTGCCTGTGTTAAAAGGTACCTTAGATCGTTATTTATGTTTTTATTTTGGTGTCTACCTGCATTTTCTCTCATAGTACGGCGTATTAAGTTTCAGCTATCATTGATTTTGACAGCTGTATCATTTTCGGCAATAACTTGAGCACAAGCCGTCAATGAAAGAACTAAAGCCTGAAGAACAGAATTTTTTTTTTTTCGGCACCCTTGTTTCCGCGGTCTTATTGGGCCACAGTGTGCTCGAACCATCTCCTGTTCGTCTTACTCTTGTCCTCCGTATTTTGATATCATGATCGAAAATTATCCTTATATGTGGCAGCCCCTCCGTCTCTTCTGTAGATCGGTAACGATCTTTTCAAGCGATTTTTGATGTCGCCTTACAAAAAAAAAAAGAAAAAACGATTGCATACGCGTTTCTTCCAGATCACGGTACTACCTTTTATTGCTTGTCGCAAAGTCTCAGACCGAGGCATCACTTCGCGAAAAAAGCAACAGCACCTACTCAGTTTGTCAAGGATTGTGGGGATTTTGTGTTAGTATTTGTCATTTGACATCATACCGAATCAGGCTTTATAGGCATCTTAACTGCATTCTTATTTCCGTCCATTCACTAATGAAACGCTCCGTCTGGGGTTTCTTCCAGGAAGTTTAGTTTTACATGTTGGCCGCATGGTGTCCATACCTTGGCACATACTGTAGAATTAATTCTAACATACCGAATGCTCTTTAAGATATCATTTGCTTAGACGGCAGACACATCGAGTTCGTACGGGAGCAATGTGAGCAGGCCTCATGCACTAAAAACTTTTGGCGTACATTTTCCACAGAAAGTGAACGTCACTAAGACATTTCCCAAGAATAAAAAATGTACGCCCACTCAGATTGGAAAAGAAAAATGAAGTATTCACACAAAACCGGCAAAAAAGTCTTTTACTTGCCAACTTGAAAAGCACGTTAAGCTTCTCACTTGCGAAGAGAGTGGCTGATAAGCGCCTGCGTCGAAACGCGGCCGCCGAAACGCAAAACGCGTCCGTGTGCTGCGCGATGTCACTGCAAATTAAAGATCCCCAGGTGGTCGAAATTGTTCCGGAGCCCTCCACTACGGCGCCTCTTTCTTCCTTTCTTCTTTCACTGCCTTATTTATCCCTTTCCTCACGGCGCGGTTGAGATGTCCAGCGAGATGTGAGGCAGATACTGCGCCGTTTCCCTGGCTCCGAAAAAAAAAATCACAGCATTTTTCTGCCGCAATAGAATCGGAACGCCACCTTTATTTCAATTCAAACAAAGTACGTCGTCACTAACTTAGTATTATCTATGCTATGCACTGAATGCAGGCGCGCGCCGATGCGTTGCCCACATAACTCCAGGCTCGCAACGCAGCGTCTTCACGCATTATCTAAATGAATTAGCTGTCCACGGCGTAGACTCTGACATTTGTGTGTTTATCTTTCTATGCTAGCTTGATGGCTTTTATAATCGTCATAAATTGAAAGCAATTCTTGCGTATGCACCAAATTTGCATACCTGACCATATTAAATTGCCTTCGGCAGGTCTTCCTGTGTGGCGTTCTTCATGCGGGCTCATTGCCAGACGTTCCGAAGGAATTACGGTTTAAAAACCAATCGCCATTTAACTGACATGATTGAATATAGTCGAAAACTAAAGAAAAGGGCTTTTCTTGTTAATGCACAGCGGTGTTACTCCGAATTTTCGTCGACAGTAAAAGGGGAATTTAGCAAACGTTTTGTAAGTTTATTCAAGCCGTCGAAGCTGTCCTCTAACACGTCCTTGACGTCGTTTTTCTTCAAGCACCTCGCCGCGACCAGACGCAAGAAAACTCCCGGAAAAACCTTTTCTTTGCTCCAGCGTTACTATCTTTGCTTTTTCCTGTCTCCTCAATTTTGGTAACTACTCAGTCGGGGCTCAGTAAACAATCACTCGCCCGAGTTATGCTCACGTAGGCTCGCACCTCCTACCCGCTAAACCCCCAGCCTGCCTCGGGACGTAAGTATAAGCCGCATCAGTCAGAGAGGCGCCGAGTCACGGGTACCTAGAGATGAAAGTCCCAAGACCGTAAAGAAGGGCGAAGCCGCTAAAGGGAACAAAATACAATCTGATGGGCGTACCTACAATCGGAGCGGCGATACGTCAGCGGTCCCAAGAACCGGCAGATCTATACAGCGGGCTCAAAACGTTCAACGGCTGCAGAAAAATAACTACAGCCAGCGCAGAAGTTACTAAAGCTAATAGCAATCTCTCCCACGCGACGACTTGACGTCTGTACTTTGGCGCAAAAAAAAAAAAAAAGTCAGATGAAACGTTTTCATGGACAGCAATGCGTGCAGTTGCTTTGGGATCATTGCTGTGAGATGCGCACAGCGGTCCCTTTCTTTGCTCAACCTTCACCCGTCGTCACCCTTCACTGCTTGCTACGTTCATGTCGATTAAAAGCTAACGCGGGCAGAACGAAAGAAAAACGTTTTCTACGGTTCGAAATGGCCTTTTCTTTGGGGGAGAGGGGGGGAGAACTGTCTTTTTCATGGCAATGATCACGATAGTGGTCACGGCAGACTAAGTGCAATCGCGGCCCGTAACTACATCTTCTGCGCCTCAGTAGCCATACAGAGTGGATATCAAAAGGTGGCGAGGTACTCAGTGTACTTGCCACTGCTTCTCTCTACTGTTCCTGCTCAAACGATGGATTGTTCTGAGACCGGTCACAATGTCAGAATGGTGACCTGGGGTAAGGATAGAAAGAGTTTGCAGACAGGCAAGAGTTTTCCCTTCGTCAGCTGGTCCTTCCACAGTTGGAAGTCCACATGTAGAGGCTGGTTCTATTCACCCTAAACATTAGGATTAATTTCAATTACGTGCATATTCCAATTGTCAACAACCTGTCCTAAATCCAGCGCTATTATTTAGCCCTCCCTGATTTTGCTGCTTTCCTCCACTTTATGCGGCGCAATAACAAAAAAATTAGGCCTACGCACTTCTCAGGAAATCTCAGGAGCACTGGCGTTTTTTATTAACAAACCTTAAACCTTCTTCCTCCATCATGATGATAATGATGTGGTTTTAAGGCCTCAAGGCTTACTTAGCGAAACAGCGCCATGGGTGACGTTTTGGGCTGCTCGAGGTAGGGTCCAAGACGTATTCTTTTTTAGCATGTAACTCTAGAGAAGCCGAGTACTGTGGCAGCGGACAGCTTTTATCCTTAGGAAAGAGTGTGGGTGCTTGGCTTTCCTGGGTATCGAACCCTTCATCTCCCGCATATCAGGAAGGAGATGCGCGGCTCGATCATCCCCAGTGCCGTCAAGTACCGACGCGCTTTGAACGGGTAGAAGCTTTTCGCTGTCCCGCACTCTAAACAGAAAGGAGTTAAAAGGGAGTAAAGTGGTCCTTTAGCGCACACCCTTTAATGAAGATAGTGCACTATAGGATAGCTTATCCCCTTTTTACTCTCATATAGGCGTATTCGTGTTCAGAGGGCGGTGGTCGGATTAATCTCTACTGAGTGCAACTTTTTGCCCAGGGGACCATTCAGAGTTTCTTTGCACCCGCTTTGAAAAATAAACAAATTGAACATAACTGAAATGAATTGAAATACGACTGCCTGTTCGCGTATTGTCTGACACTAGCCGATTCACGAGTCGCGGATGTCTCCTGTCTCAAAACGCGGACACGATAGCAACCCAAGGCAATTCGTGGGTAAAATCACAGCTCTTATAAAATATCTGTCGTTGCATCAAACAGTCAATACAAAGTTGTCCGCTCTGCTGTCTGCAGCTTCAGGGCTTCGCATGTAGCGACCACACAAGGAAGTCTGACAGAAGGGGTGGGAGCGTCTGGCTAGGAAAAAAAAGGTGGGGAGGAGGCAAGGCCCTGACTACAACGCAAAGTATAATATATAAAAGTGAGGGAAGCCAATCTCGCTCCGTATCTTTCAAGAGCTTCCGACGTACTGACTGCGAGAAGCGCATCTGGAAAACTACTTGAAAGGTGTAGAGACGGCAAAGCAGGGATAGTAAACTCATTTCTGCAAGTGCCGTGACAGCCGTTTTCGATACTTTGAACTATGCATTGTGTTGGAATGAGATCGCCGTCTATAGGGTGTCGATTCGGATCTCGAAAGTGGGAACACATCCATTCCCTGCATGGGTGCCGGCTCGTGTTCGGCCCTGCGCGTAAAGCTCTTATGCAGTGCGCGAAATACCACTTCACTCGCCCTCCCTTTCACCGGATCGATGCCCGAGGCTAGCTGACGTGGACTGAATGCGGCGTATACTAAGAGTGCCCAATCGAAGTTGCCTGTCTCCACTTTCGTTTAAGGTAATGCGACATGCTCTTAAACGAAATGTATAAAGGCACGTAGATCATGTGAATGATTTCAATATTGAGCAAATGTCATAGTGAAAGCAACGTGGCGATATTCCTCGCGGGGGAGCAAATTTTCTCTTTTTTTAGTGCGTTTGCCGTACAGTATTCTTTTCGATGAATAGCCTTGTCTGTGCATGTGCGTGAAACCTTCATCCCCCAATGTCCCTAGTGGATTGGAGCGGGGCACCTTCGGAGCACTCTCCCGTAAATGTACCTCTGGGCATCCATCGATAAAAGCTTACCTCTAAGCTACGAACCTCCAGATGCCATCCACTCACCTACCTTCATTCATCAAAAAGCTTCCACCCGCCGCCCATCCACCCGGGCACCCGCCAGAAGCCACAGAGCAGTGAAATGACAAAGCGACGGTTCGCTCAGATCATGAATGGAGTTCTAAGGCGAAAGCCTTTAATGTGTCCTCGTTGTAAGCAGCAGTTGTCGACAGAAATGTCATGCTTTTCAGTTGGTCGAAACGGTCATGACGTCACAGTGCGCCAATTTCAAACGGGGCCAATTGTACTGTGGCTAGTAACCATGCAACCAATTGAAGGGATAATATAGTGGGATTCCAAATAAGTGGGACTGAGCTTAGTTAATTGCTTAATTACCCAATTAGCCTAATTGACTTTTCTAGTCAGGCCATATAATTAAATAAAACCGAGTAAGAAATTCGTCGAGCCCGGGAATCGAACCCCGGTCTTCGGAGTGCGAGACGAGCATGCTATCCACTCCGCCATGCCAGCTCGATGGTTTGGAATGAACAAAGGCGCGTCTAGTGAATACGGTGTCTTCGCTGAGTTCGCTCACTGCCATCCTCCTCCCTTCCCTTCCGGCGAGGTTTAGATGTCCACCGAGATATGAGAGACAGATACATTTCCTTTCCTCAAAAAACAATTTACCGACGAGCGAGGCGTAGAACCGAATGGGCGATGGCGTTCTATGGACTCCCTGGCAGCGTTGCAAGATGCTGTCGCGTTCCACTCTTAGCAAAGCTTAACATCTTAACCACACATCAGTGACCGCACTTTAGGTCAAAAAAGTGCACCCCCCCTCCCTGAATTTTGACGGGTGTCCACCGAGATATCTGAGACAGTTACTGCGTAATTTCCTTTCCTCAAATACAATTTTCATTTTCTTCATTACGGGCCATCTTTGTCTTTCTTCTTTCACTCCCACTTCCTACCTTCCTCTACGGTGCGGTTCACGTGTACACCGAGATCACAGAGAATTACTGCGCCATTTCCTTTCCTCAAAAAGCGTTGCGTTCAAACGGTGGTGGTGGTGGTGAAAAACTTTAATCAAAGAGAGCTTGAGGGTTAAAGAAAAAAAAAACCCTCCTGCATGGTCGGTATCCTTAGTCCGGGACACCGCATGACGAGGCCCCGTCTCGCGCCCGCTTGACCAGAGCCCTTTGGGACTCCAGTGTGGAGCAGTTGAGGAGGGCAGTCTCCCATGCCTCTCGGGTGGGGGTGGGGGAGGGGGGAAGGTGAGGATTCTGAGTACATGCCCGCACCATGTGAAAGATATCGCAGATCTCTCCACAGTGCGGGCAGCGCCCATCTGTGTTCGGATCGAAGTGTTTTGCTATTGCAGGACAGAGAAGGGTTCCTGTCTGCAGGCGCCGCAGAGTTCGCTCCTCCGCCTTACTCAGCCCCTTGGCAGGTGCCGGGTAGAGACGGTGGCTGTCGCAATAATAAATTAGGATTTCGCGGAACCGCAGAAGCGGTTTATGAGCTTCTGAGCCATGAGAGCTAGGATGAGGAGCCCGGTGTGTGAGCGCTCGGGCGGCCGCATCAGCGGCCTCATTGCCTCGTAGACCCTGGTGGCCAGGAGCCCAGATCACTTTTGTGCGAGTTGGATCGGCGAGAGCGCGTCTTAGAATTTGCGAGGCCAGAGGTGATATTTCGCCTGCAAGATAATTTTCACAGGCCCGGCGAGAGTCTGTGATAACCGTTTTCGATTTTGGATCGGCGGCAGCGAGAGCTATTGCGACTTCCTCCGCTCGTGTTGAATTTGGGGCCCGAAAAGATAGCCCATCGACATTCATTCCCCGGTGGACTACGGCAGCCGTGAAGAATCCCGCGAGCGACGGCCCTGTGATGTCCACGTAATAGACGCCCTCTTTATAGCCATATTGCCTCTCAAGCGTGCGAACCCGCGCTTGTCGTCTGCCTTCATGTGAAGCCATGTCCATGTTACGCGGGAGCGGAGCGACCAAGAGCATGTGGCGCCACAGCAACGGGATGTTCTCCGTCCCCTCTGGTATGCATGTGTGTTGGATGTGTAAGCGGTTTAGCAGGCGGCGCCCAGGCACCGTCTGCGATAGCCGCGTATATTGGTTCACGAGGTGGGCCTCCCGCAACTCCTGATAGGAGTTTACCACTCCCAACGCCTTCAGTTTGGCGTTGGAGGTAGCCACCGGGAGGTCCAGTGCTCGCTTTGTTGCCTTCCTGATGATGGCGTCAATGCGCTCGTCTTGTTGTTTGGTGGTGCGTAGGTACGGCACGGCGTAGAGGATCCGGCTGGTCACGAAGGCATAGGCGAGCCGTAGCGCGTCCCTGCCCCGCAGACCACCCCGCTTGTTGGAAACACGGCGGATCATGCGCCCTACCTGTTCACCTATGCTCTTGAGTTTCGCTATAGTAGAGTCCGGCCTAAGTTTGTTATTGATGAACAGACCCAGGATCCGGAGCTCCGCCACTTCTCTGATTGGACCGCCCGACAGAGATATGTGTAGAGACGTGTTGTCCTTGTGGTTTGTCCTGACGTGTAGAAGCTCTGATTTGGCGGGAGCACATTGGAGACCACAGTCGGCAGCATATGCTTCGACTAAGGAGGCGGCCTGCTGAAGGCGGTCCTCTATCTCCCCAAGGCTCCCCTCGGTGGTCCAGATTGTAATGTCGTCTGCGTAGAGTGCGTGTTTTATGCCATCCACCTGAGCCAGTCGGCCGGGAAGGTGCATCATGGCGATGTTGAAAAGGAGCGGTGATAACACCGCCCCCTGTGGTGTACCTCGTGTACCCATAGAGTACGGGCCGTATTCCTCGTCCTCGATCCGGAGGAGTGCCTGACGCGCAGAGAGAAAGTCTCTGACATAGGCGAAGACCTTCGCCCCGCAGTTAGTGGTGTTCAAGTTAGAGAGTATGGTGCCATGTTTAACATTGTCAAACGCCCCCTTAAGATCGAGGGCGAGAATGGCCTTGTCGTTTTGTTGCATGGCTGTGGGTCGTATTATGTCCCTGTGTAGTTGGAGTAGGACATCCTGTGCAGACATGTGCGGGCGGAACCCGAACATAGTGTCTGCAAAGAGGCCCTTACCCTCCATGTATGGAGAGAGGCGATCCCGAACCATCGTCTCCATGAGCTTTCCCACACACGAGGTTAATGAGATGGGTCTCAAGTTGTCCGTAGTCACGGCTTTACCTGCTTTGGGGATGAACGTTACAAGCGATGTTTTCCATTCGAGTGGGAGCGGACACCCATCCCAGATCTGATTTATGTATTGTAGCAAATGGAGATAGGCACAGTCGGAGAGGTTCGCCAACAGTTTCACTGTTATGCGATCCCGACCCGGTGCCCCACCTCGACGCATTTTAGCCAGGGCCGCCTTAAGGTCATGCAACTCAAAAGGGGCGTCTAAATCCTGATTTGGCTTGCCGGAGTACGTGTACTCGGGCCCAACCGGGTCGTTTGTGCGGCAGAGATACCTGTCGCACAAAGTGTCCGCAAGTTGCGCCGTCGTACCTTGGTACACGTGCAGAGCCCGCCGGAGCTGTTTTTGCGTCTCCCCTTTCGTTTGAGAAGGGTCGATGAGGCTGCGCAGGAGACGCCAAGTCCCCTTCGAGCTCATCTGACGCGCTGCCGAGTTGCAGCGTTCTATCCAATTGGTGTCTGTGAGCTGGGCGGCATATGCCGCAGCCTGCTCCGTAAGTTGTGCAATACGAGCTCTAAGCTTGCGATTCGTCTTGTGTTTCTTCCATCGTTTTGTTAAGCTCCGGCGCGCCTCCCACAGATGCAGGAGGTGATTGTCCACTGCGGGGATCTCGTCGGTGGTGTGAAGTGTTTGCGTGTGTTGTTTCTGTATGTTGGTGACCTGTGTTGCCCACTCCGCGTAGCCGTCGGAGAATAGTACCGGAGGGACGTCCTGAATTCGAAATTGGTGCCAATTGGTTATTTTCGCCTGGCCCCATTTTTTACGGGCTGCCTTCGCCAAAAGCGTGATGCGGAGAAGGCAGTGGTCGCTGCCCAGGGTATCCCCCAGGTTCTCCCATGTGGCGTTTGTAGTGTTCCTAACCAGAGATAAGTCTGGACACGTGTCACGGGTGACCGAGTTGCCCACACGTGTGGGGCAAGACGGATCCGTGAGCAACGTAAGACGAAGGGTGGAGATGAGCTCCGCCAGCTTGCGTCCCCTGGATTTCTCGAAGTGATAGCCCCAGTGTAGACTGGGTGCGTTGAAATCCCCAATGATCACCAGAGGTTCATTGTCAGCCGACTTGAGAGCACGATAGAAAATTTCGCTGAAAGTAACACGCGGCAAGGCATCGCGCCGAACGGGTGGTGGCGTTCCGTGGATTCCCTGGCAGCGCTACAACACGCTGTCGCGTTCCACTCCTAAACGCGAAGCTTAAGCGTCATTAATTAGCTTTTAATTAGTATTCTGGCATTAATCAGTAATTAACCATAAATTAGTGATTTGTCATCACTTAGTAATTAGTACTCAATTACATTTGAGGCCACCAGTGCCACAGAAGCAGTCAAAGTGGTACGGAAAACGCTTTGGCCTCTACGCACTTTAGGCAACCACAGTGCCCCTGAAATTTTTACCAATATCCCTGAATCTAAAAGCGTATAACAGCTGTATCCTACCGGTACTCAGCTACGGGGCAGAAACGTGGAGGCTAACGAAAAGGGTTCAGCTCAAGTTAACGACAACACCATCAGCTATGGAAATAAAAATGATAAGTATACCGTTGAGAGACCGGAAGCGGGAAGAGTGGGTAAGGGAACAAACTCTGGTTAATGACATTCTAGTCAAAATCAAGAGAAAGAAATGGGCTTCGGCAGGACATGTAGTGAGAAAGCAATATAACCGCTTCTTTAAGGCTAAAGGAGTGAATCCTAAGAGAAGTATAGCAGGGGGCGGCAGAAAAGTTTGTGGGCGGATGAGAATAAGAAATTTGCGGGGATACGATGGTCGCAGCTGTCAATGGAAAGGGTTAATTAGACATGGGAGAGGCCCGATGATGATGAAGATACGATTTTGATGATCCGACAATTAAATGCAAATAGCTTTTTGAGGGCTTAAATATTACCCTGTAATTTTCTCGCAATCCTTTAGGAAATGGCTTGCATTGTTTCCGCTACTCAACGTCAAATAAACTCAGTATTTCTAGTTGATGCTGTTGGTGACAACATAATCAGTATAAAAGTGCCTGAAAATGGTGATGCCTACTTGCAAATTTTTTCTTGTCAACATGCACGTAGTTGGCCAGAACAATACTTTGAACGTGATCCGCTAGTCCAAATTCTTTAGAAGGAGGAGGAGAAGAAAAAAAATCAGCAGCGACAATTACCTTATGTGATGAAAATGTGATAGCACCAGAAGCTGTTGTTGTGTTTACCGGAAGTAACGCCACTTCCGTTCTGGTGATGCGACTTCTCTCCATCCAGTGAGCGAATTTTATTACCGACGAGACTATTTTATTTTACTTTCAATTAAATATTTCAAGGACCCTCCAATGAGGGCTTAAGATGGGGGACCTTACACACCACCTCATATGCCTTACAAGCGCTTACGTGACACTTCTACAGCTGTCAGATTAAAGCTTTGTTTAATACAGAATAACGGAGAAACTCCCAGAAGAAAGCCCCTTAGTCCAGGCGCCCTCTGGCCGCTCCCTGCAGCATGGCTACAGGAAATTTATCTAGCCGGTGTCCTCCGCTTTTGCGTCCTGTACAAGTCTAGTGTTTCACTATTCCTCATGAATTGAGAATGCCACAGCGAATTAAAATACAGTGCAGATGCCATACATCAAAGCTGGTTTACTTTTCCGTTACCGAAGTGTGAACAATAAAAATGAGGGCTGTCAAGTCAGCACACGCGACAGAAGCCTGCTACTCGCCTTTACTTGGTTGTGTTGAAGCACTCTTGAAAACAATAAATGATCGATATTTTTTCTGCAGTATTGACAGAAAATTCAATTTTGAGCATTGTGTTGGTAAACAAAGGTTGAAAACAACTGCATAAATAGTGTTTTCTAAGCAAAACTAGGTCATATCCGAGCTTCACACCAAACATAGTCAAATGCAAAGCTTACATTCATATGGACTAAATTATCTGCGCAACCTTTCATTAAATTGCGCTGTAGAGCTGCTCTAACAAAACTGCGAAGCGTATGTATAACAGCTTGGAAAGCACTGCGGTTTGTTCCGTTAACAAACTTTGTGTTTTTCTCGGTTTACGTTTAGGTGGATTTCACTGATTTGGAGAAAAAACAACTTCAAATGTTTCCTGTGTGTGTGGCTTAGGTTCTTCAGGTTGGCGCGCTATACTTCAGCACAAGGACTAGTTATAAAAACATGGGAATGCCACGAAGATGACAAACCAACTAGCCGTCATTACAGCATTGCTGTCTTTGGTTAAGTGGGGCACATGGTGTAGTAATTGCCCGATTCTCATGCGCTTGCGGTACTGAACTGGTTTTGGAACAAAAGACGGGATTGAGCGCCGAAAGTAAAGCACCTTGGTATGCATTGGAATGCAGTGGAATGCAAAGATCAACTTCACGCACTTTCGTCTGCCGAGACTCTGGAATTGCATTTTTTTTTAACACTGTTGGCCTCAGGCTTGATCACTATAGGCATATAGGAGTCAGAGGAAGTTATGTAGATCGGCTGCAGATATAGAGATAGGCTGCAGAGATAGGCCAACTAGAGTGGCGTTGTCCTGACGCAGATGGAAGCGGGCGCTGGTGCCGCTAAGTTTGTTTATTGCGCTCAAACTTTCAACCCGCTCCGTGGTCTATGACATAATGGGGAAACCTTCGTACGGTGATTAATCCCCCCCCCCCCCCCCCGCCGTGTTTGATCGCTTCAAATACAATAAAAAATGAAGAAGTGACTTTCCTGTTTGGATGGCACGCTATCTATATATGGTCGTCTCTGGCACAGAAAACGGTGGTATGTTGCTGCGAACTTCGCACCGTAATTATCGCAGGCATCCTTCTCGAGGAGAAGTTCTCTTCCACAGAATCTTCTATTTGTCATCTTGCGCGTGACTGGATTCACTGTGTCGTCGCTTCATTTGCCTTCTTTGGGCCGAGTGCAGCACGGTGGCCTAGATGGCTTCTTCGGCCGGCTGATGAAGCCGTTTCCTCTGGGCGGCCGCTAGCAACTCACTGGGTTCCAAAGCACCCCCAGCAGCCTCCACTTGCATCGCCGTCAGAAAGAGGAACGGCACAGCTTATTGTACTCAAAGGTTGGAAAAATCAGATACGCAAGAAGCTATTGAGAGAAAAAGAAAGAAAAATTCATCATGATTGCTGCATCGAAAGAGTGGCTTAGTGCGGTCAGTTTTTCATCATTCACTGATGAATTATTATAGGCCTATAGAAGGGTTGACAATGTCCCTTGCAATCTTTTGCCTCCACCTTCCTTTGCAGCCCAATTTCACGTGCAGTATCAAAATTTTTAACCAGCAGGTTTGATTTTTGAGCTGCATAGTCGGTTAATTACTGAACCTCTTAGGCTCGGCAAAGTGCAAAAGCATGTGGACAACAGCCGCCTCCCTAATTGGAAGTTTGGCAATTTCGGGTGTACCGTAACAGCTCGGCTACATCGCTCAGATGAAACCACTGTCGAATGAAGATTTTTGACCAAGGCAGCACACTGGTTTTAGCCTGTGCATCCCCTAAATATTTTCTGGCTTCCGATATTTTGAAGTTCTGTTCAGAGGCTGAACTAGAACCAGATGACTCTCCAAGAATGAGCTCGTTAACATTACTAGATTACGTCATTACTGCTGGAACTATAGCCTCATTAATTGCATATATTGTCATTACTTCAATCACAATGGTCTGTGCACGTCTGAATTGAGCTTTAAAATTCTATTGCCTTGAATAAGTGGTGGCGCAAGCGTTGCAGAGTAATCGGGAGAGGCTTCACTCGAATGCATGTTGTCGAAACGCGCTGAGAAAGCTCTTGCACAATTCAGCCACAACATTTTGCACAAACTTTTGATTCGAGAATACTTCCCTCAGAAAGTTCTACGAAGTATAGAATAAGCACGCCTGGGTTTGCTGTTTTAAATTATCTGGTATTTCAGATTCTACCGAATTACTCTCTAATAATTAAAGCGGAACTATCACACGGGCACACCTGAATTAAGAGACTTGATCAATTGCGGTTAAGGCAAGCTGGAACTGTGGAAGCCCATTGGGCATTTTAAAGTTATATTGAAAGCGGTCCGCCTTACGCGTTTTGCAGAGAAACAGCTCGGGTTCCCCAATTCTCAGCTCGCTCTTCTGCGCTGTACAAGAACTCATGGGATAAATGACAGCCTTCCCGGGAAGGCATCTGTATCTGCAGACCACGCTCTGCGCGAGTCCCGTCGCATTCGTGCTACCTTGCGCCATGCGGACCGAAGCCGCTGAGGTGCAACGCGTGAAAATCGCGCACAATGCCAACCGTTCACACTAGTACGGACACGCACGCCCGCACGCACGCTCGCACAAAGAGCGAGTGTCTATGCGATGCACGTCTCCGCGACGGTGCTGACAAAGAGGCGCACTCGAGCGCGAAGCCATTGGGCGTCGAATGAGGCAGTGAGGGTGAGGGGGACTAAAAAGGCGATTAGGATTCCACCCCGGTGTCGCCCGCTGCAAAGCCGCAAAGAAGGGAGCGCGAGAAGCTGGAAAACCCTTTTGGGCTGAGAGGCCTCCTTGTCGGGCTGCGCAAAGCTTTAGCAGCCTACGTGTCTTGGCGGTTGCTGGCGCTGTGAGCGAGCTGCACGAGTTTCCGTAGAAGCGCCTTCACGCAGCAAGAAAGAGGGGTGCGACATCGTGCACGCCGATAGCGTCAATTCAAGCGTGAAATTCAAGCGTGAATTCAAGTAGACAGTGGTGAAAGAGTTTCGTCCTCATAAATCTCGCACGCAGGTTACAATACAAGTATTCTAGATAACTCGCAAGTCGCAGCCGATAACTGGTGACTGTCTTTCTGCTTACAAGGGGAAAGCGGGTGCGTTTGAAAGTTCCTAGCCTACATAATAAGCATCTGTACTTACGCGTTATAAAGAAGAACGCATCTATAGCGCAGCTGGCGAGATCATATCCATTTTCTTTTCGGAGAACCTCGAAGTGGTGAAGTAATATTCTGACTGAAAACTACCTGTACAGTTTCATTATCTTGCGTTTACTTTTTTTTATTGACTAAAGAAACTCTATGAAAAAGAGCAAGCGTTCTGTACGACACAAAGGCGCCCGTTTTTGTCAATAACTGGCACAAGAAACTTCTATGCAGCCGAAATCAATGCAATTTGTCTGGCTAAAATTCCTAAGCATATTGTATATTTTTGCCGCCACCTATATTTATCTCTATATCTACATTCCGCAGGCTCAGCTTAGGGTCTGTCCGTCCACGGAGCTTTTTTTTTTTAAGGAAAATATTCCGTTGGTGACTCCAACAAGTGGTTCCTTATATGTGGTGCTCGCTATGTAAGTGATGTCCTCTTGTTAAAAAAGTGATATCAATGCGGGCATAAAATATTCTAGAAGTATGCGGCCTGCTCTGGCAGCTACAGAAAGGAAGACTAACCCCTTTCTAGTGGCGTACAGTCTTTCAGAACTCAGTAACGATAAACCTACTACAAGTGCACCCATAACCTCACAGAGTAAATTTTAATAGACGTGTAACGTATCAGAAATGAGAAATATATTTTACATGGTAGCGTCTGTGCGAATCTGTCTGTACAAAAAGGAACGCGAACCCTTTCAGTGCTCTTGCACAAAACACCTCGCGGACTTTAGCTATCAAAGCAAATTGGTCAACGTTTACTTTAGGAATAGTTATACTGGTTCGCCTAATTCGACATGATATGTCCCCCGCAGTATACCCTTTTCAGTGTTTCATAAAAACAAGCTGTACAAGCGGCTTGTATGTGCCGCAGGCGGCAGCCTGGCCGGGACGCCAGAGGCAGCGTCTATGAAAGCATTCACGAGGGCGAAACAGAAGTACGGCGAACAAGCGCGAGCTCTAACCACTAGCGCAGCTGGTGCACATACCACTGTCGACAAAGACGGAGTAGCCGTAAAAATCTGGCTGGCAAGCCGAACTCCCGGCTTCGGCATGGTCGCTGCGCTGACTGCAGGCAAAGAGAAGGCAGTGCCTGGGAAGAACGGTTCAGGACACGCATAGTTTGCGCAGAGAAAGGAAAAGCGGCAGCAACGGAACCGGCCTGAGGGTGATATGTGGACGGGAAGCCATGTTGATCGGTCTTCCAAGCAGAAAGAAGCTGCTGCAGCTGCCGCCGGCGACAACATAGGAGCTGCTCCGCGGCGATCTGGGTTGCCAACAAGGTCTTATCCAGCACGCCCAACGAGCAGCGAAGCTCAGCGGAGCCCTGGAATAGGGGCACCGACCCTGTGAGAAGAAGGAAGATGGACCTCTTCTTTCTCGTCTGCTACTAGCACCTTTCTAGAGCAATTAAAGTCTTTCCTACCTACCTACCTGCTCCGCTGCCGCATCTTCTGCGCGCGGAATGCGTATAGCTCGGGCGTAAACAACAGCGGCCCTGTTTACGCTTTAGCTTCGGCGGCAGAGTTGTTTCCACGCGCCATGTTCCGAAGTTTACTACAAGCACGAGCAGAGCATGCGCGAATATATCATCCCTTGTTATTCACAGGCATGCGCCGTGCTGCAAACACTTTCAAAGGCACGTTCACCAACCTGACCGACGGAGAAAAAGACAGAATGCTGAAGAAAGAAGAATAGAGGAAAACAATGCCAGTTAGCGTACGATGCGCATCTCTAAACAAAACCTAGTTACTCGCACTGGTCGTTGATTTATGAAAGTTTTATGCATCCTCGACTGCGCTCTATCACTAATTAGTCACTTAGTTTGCTGTCCGCATAGCCTGCCATAATGATCCTATAATGTATCCTTCACTGACTTTCTCCTAATCCTTCCAAAAATCAACGACGCGGCTTTAAAGCCGAAATGCCTTCCTTTTGTATGAGTACTTGAACTCAAATTGGAGACAAATTAATAATGATCTGATCCTGAGAAGTCGCGCTGAGAAGTAGTTCATAGTACTTACAAGCGAAAGGAATATGCATTTACAGTTGCAATTATCGCAGTTGCCACAATCACCATCCGTAGGTTAAATAGCACTGCCAGAGTCCCTCACAAGCCAGAGTCCTTCACGAGCCTTGGACACGCTTTGCTTTTGAATTTGGTGGTTTCACTACTCCAGTTAATTTATTTATGTAAAATGTAGAAAACCGGCGTGACCTTTTTGATTTTTACTTAGTATGAAAAACTTTGCGTAGAAGGTGCTCGCAGCTATCAAATGCTCAGCAAAAGTAGCGAACATAGTTTACGACTTAGAGAAAGAAGAACTAGGCTATCACTTTTTCTTTGCATTGAAACAGTGGCAGCGGGCTTCAGATAAAGCGCTAAAGTCGCTCTTCCTCTGACGCCTAGTCGCGGGGAGGAGAAATGCGCTCTGTGTAGCATGATTCTAGCAGATTTTGAGCACAGGAAAGCCGCAGTAACGTCATATGAAGCCTTTCGTCTATACTGGTGGGTGTTGCGAAGAAGCTATGAGAAGAGGACAGGAATAGTAACTGTTGCTCTAAGCTTAAGCTGGCACGCGGAGGCTCAACCACGCTTAGCGTGGTGATGGAGAGGAGGTTATCAGGAGAGAGAAAGCGCGCCGATTGCTGCAGTAGCTTTGTCCAGCAGTGCCAAAGTGATGTTGTCACTGGTTGTTATATCTGACACACACAGACACAGTAAATATGCTTTGATATACGCAGTGTCAAAAATGATGCCGACGCTAAAGTGCCCGTAGGAATGGAATTTCCTAGCGTTAGACTTAACATTTGTTGCAGCTTCTGTTACAATTTTGTGTGTGCTTCCATTAGCTTCCTTGAAATTGTCGGTCCATCAACCGCCGTATTCTGACCGCCAGATGCACTAGTACCCCCCCCCCCCCTCCTATGTATGCCGCGATCCCCTATGCCGCGATAGTGCCGAAATTTGAACTTATTTCATATTTTTTTTTTTTTCCGAGCTTCCTGTCCAGAAACTAGGTTGCCCACAACCAAACGGGCTGATTATGACGTTACAAGGTCACATGAACTCTCTCGGCCAATCATTAATTTAAATGGTACCTGCCGCGGTATGCAGGTTGCTAAACAACCGGTGACCAGATTGCCACCCGCCATGGTGGACAGGTTGTGATGACGTCCAAAGTAACGTGACCTCTCTTTACTAATCAGTGAGTTTCCTGACATCGAACAGCGGATTTTACTCCTTACGGGAACTCTAATGCTGTCCAATTAAAAATCCAAACCTAATAGTCGTCATTTGAATCCTCATTAAGAAAGATGAGGATTGCCACATCCGTGGTGGTTGTAACGCAGGCGGCCGGGTGAGTGGTTTTGCCCGTAATTCATCTCAGTCGCCACACGTAGGGATGCTTACACAGATGTGTTATCTCCCAGAAATTTCACAATCGCTGGAGATGCCAACTTGGACGACGAAAGGTGAATCTTAAGAACTGCAAGCGGTGAGGCTGTGAACTAACCGGGCTGAATGGGGCCAAGGCGCAAGGCGGCGTGCAAGTTCGTGCACGCCATCCGTCACGCCGCGGGAAGGCCGCATTGCACGAGGGCGATCCGCTGCTTCACGCGGGACAAGCCGCCGGGCCTCGCTCCATTAATCAGGCGCCAGCTTGCTCCTTTCGACTCTTCGCCGGGGGATCACCCCATGGGCACAAAGCATGACGAGATCCGGAAGGCCCTTGTCCTTTTCGAAACAATAACAAACGCGTGTCGTTACATCATGGTAAGCGGAAAATAAAAGGTTTTCGCGGCGGTTTCTGCTTCCGTGGTGTGTCCAAAGTATGCTGTCTTACTTGTCTTCTTAAAGGGCAACTGACCACCCCAGCTCAGCAGACACTCTCTACCTCTCTTTGAGCGAGCCTCCTCTCCTTCCATTCCCTCCTCGAAATTCTTCTCTCCCGCTCCTCGTCGAGTAGGCTCGGCAAGGCAAAATCACCCCTTCCTTCTCCGGTGTAAGCCGGAGGCGTGGTGTCTGTGGAGTGCGTCACAGGGTGACGTCATGGCCCCGCCTTCAATAGAATTCTTTTCTTGGTTTTTGCATTTTCTCCGCACACTGAGCGATCGAGAGGCGCGATCGGCTCGACCACCTAGACTTGTTAGCGAGCGCATCCTTTCATACATCTGTTTGTCATTCCCAGTTAACGAGCCACCTTTTCATTTTCTTTTAGGCCTCCCCACCGTTTCACGAGCGGAGGGGCGGAAGTCGGTTGTGTTCGAAACACACGGCGAAGCGCGGACCCGGCAACCGCCCGTTTGCTTTTCTCCATGCGTGTTTGTGTTCTGTGTGTTTGTGTCTTTTCTCCGCTCCAAAGCATATGTCATTCATTGGAGTCAAGGCGTACGCAAGATGCACGAAAGATAAGGGGTGTGTGCGGAGCGGTCATGTGGGCGAGCGAGGGAAAGGCTCTGCTGCACTACTAATTAAAACCTTGTTTTGGGGGGCTCGCATAGAAGAAAAGAAACTGAGAAGGGAGCGCGCACGCAGAGCGTCTCGTGACGTGATCACGGCGGGGGGGGGGGGGGGGGGGGCGAACCAACTCCCTCAGTTTTACTATTTTTTTACTTTTTATGGCTAGGGTTCAAGGCTGTCGCCGCACGCTCCCTCCGCAGTTTTTTTTTTTGTTCCTTCATGCGGGTTTGTAGGCATGAGCCAGAACAGAAGGCGCTGCGGAAAGCCTTGTGCAGACGACGCGACGCCAAGGCTACGCCCAACCTTCTCCCGTCAGTCAGAACGATGCACCAATGGAGTGCCTTTAGCGAAAGTATCCCCCCTTGACGTCAGCGGGGTGCAGAGTAGTGGGTCGGGCCCGTTTTTGAAGGAAGGAAAGAACGAACGGGCTTTGATTTGAATTTTCGCAGCTTTTCGGGGCGCGCATGGCTCTAGTATTTTGCAGAGGTTATCTTCGATGCCTCATCTATGCAGTGGGCTTGTTTTTCAAAAATGTCCGGACCCTGGTCAGTGGCCCTTTAACGTCGACGTTTTGTTTTGATGATCGACGCTAGTCTTCGCAGCACGCACAAGCTCATCGCTGCAGCATTCTGCATGAAAAATTCTCGCCCGATTTGAAAAATGTTTAGGACTTGTTTCGCGAAGTAAGGGTGTCCGTATTGCTGTCTCTTGTCCAGGAATGTTGTGTGGAGGGTTATGAAGACCCAAAGTTAAAAATGAAGTAAAAAGGAAAGACACAGAAAATGCAGCTGCTGCCGAACCATCCATCGAACGTTTGACTAACGCAAGTGCATCCTCCACAGCGTTCTCGGATATCTTTCGACGCATTATAGTCAGCATATAGTAGGAGGATTAAGCACTGCCGGTTAAAAGCGCGGGACATGCGATCACAGAATGAAAGGTACTGGGTGCCCTCTAATTAAGACGGATTTGTTGAGGGTGAATACGCCGTCATTGACGCCAAACTCTTATCTTCACTTCCTGTTTTCGCTGTTTGGTTGTTGCTAACATTGGCGCACGAGCTGCACGTGTCGGGATTCGAAAGCATGGACTTTTAATTTCTCAGTGAGAAGCCATTTTTCATGCGAAGACAGAGTTAATACAGTGTTGGTTAAGCGACCCTGAAAACTGTGCATTAATCTGAGTTAACGGTTCTTCTTTGAAGCAGTGCCTAACGTGGTAAAACTGTAGAAAGGCACTTGTACTCGCAGTGCATTTAGTAGGGACCCTTGATCCTTGGAAACTGCAGTACGCCTAACACTAGGCGTCCAAAGATAGGCTACATAGCGCATTATGGGAAGTTTCCGACGGTGTGCGGGATGTCACCTACCCGATATTGGCAACCATAAAGGGCATATTATACAACACGTCCGAAGAACCGATATCAACCCGCATTTATTGGCGCTGTGTTACACCACGTAAGAAACGCTTCTTTGTTTAGCTGTTGTAGGTCATAGCCACGTATGCACCATGGATCGTCTCAATCGTCTTCAGTGAGTGCACGATTGCCGTATCTCGCGATCGTGATTACGCCTAATGCCTTAATCACTGGCTGCTTTACGATACAGGACAATCAGTCAAATTTATTCGGTGCGTGAATAAGCTCTGTAGCAGGGAAACCGATAATCTTTGCTGATCAAATATTTGTATAACTGGCACAAAATTTTAGCGAAAACAAGGACGAACAATGTTTCAAATAGAGCGATGACGCTTTTTCTATTCTTATATATCACTGGCTCTTATATATTACTTATATATCTTATATATGACTGCTCTGGGAAAAGCCGCACATGTAGAAGAAGCGCCACGCCCAACACTCTTTTTCACGTCGGGTTCTGCAGTGACCTCTCTGTTTAACTTCTGAGTCCGTCCGCACTTTAGTCCTGTTTTCCGTAATAAGAGCTGATCCACTGCTTAAGAAATATGTAATGCAGACCTTTATCTGAGTCTGAAAAACGAGGTAGCATCCTTCGAAAAATTAAAGCATAAGCAGGACATTTCGCAGCAATCATTTCCCTTGATGCATTTGGTGTTTGCTATTGGCCAGAAAAGTATAATGCGTTAGCATTAGAGCCCACATGTCAAGAAAATCTGTGCGTCCGTCTGTCTGTTTGAAGCCTAGGTTTTCAGATGACAAATGAAAGAGAGGGAACGCCCCTCTCCGCTTTCAAAGGGAGTGCTGATGTAGTGAAAGTGGGAGAGGGTTGTGGAAAGGAAGGTGGGAAGGGACGGAGGCCGGGTGGAAAGATGCAGGGGGGGGGGGGAGTTTTTCTCTGCTTAAAGGAGCGACAGGGAACCCGGCAGAGCCTGCTCCGTCCTCGGGGAATCCTTTCGTATTAATGAGATTTATTGGCCTGAATAATTTTTATATTTGAATGATGTGTGACACTTATTTCTGGCTACAAGACCTGACATCACAGGCGATGGCTATCAATAGATAAGGGGGAGGGAGGGCGTAAAAATGCACCAAGAAAGGAATGGTTAAAAACACGTCAACGGGTGAGCTGGAGTCACGTCGCGGTTATAAGTGTATTCTCCATTTAATTGCCTAAATTTGGCGCGATGGTGGTTTTAAGGTACGTCAGGTGTGTCGTCTAGCGGTGTATACAGCGCAGCAGTTCTTAAGGTTCTTTTATGAGAACGAGTCCCTTACAGCAGCTGAAAAATCAATTGCTATGAACTCTAGTTGTGCCCTATCCATACCTTCTAACATGTGGCAAGAATTGAAGGCATTTTAGCGTGAAAAAGGCCAACTTCTTGTCGTGCGTAATGAAGGCCCAATTCGAATCTTTTATAGCCAATGCTGATGTCTTGCAGTAATATTTCTGGAGATACTGTGGTCCTTGAAGGCCCTGAATTTACATGTGTTGCCGTCCTTTTGCTTGCGTCTGACCAATATAACGCGGACACAGACACGAAGAAATAAGGGCAGAAGAAAGTAACTAGAAACGACCCTCATTGGTGTAAAAGGAAGGTTTCGCACTGACCAGCCCAAACAAACCCTTTAGCACCTGTAGTGTAGTTAGAACGGACATTCAGATCGAAAAGTTTCTTCAGCGCATGCGATGGCCCCCCATCGGCGAATCACCCATGCGGTGCTTCATATCGTAGCCTCTAAATAGTCTTAGGTCTTTTGGAAGAATTGAATGTAGTCAATCAGACCGGATAGTTCACGAGGTACTTTTTGTTAGGACTAGTTCACCATTCCGGTACACACGCCTCGTGGTATTCATTTCTATTTTTTCATCCTTATCTTTCGGGGTGAAATTCTGCTTTTCTGTGCCTTTTATTTATTGCTTTAGCAATAACTGATTATTCAGGAAAAAAAACTACTCATTTTGTCGCGAGGGAGGACCTCAACGCGAATCAAATGAAATAGATTATGAACATGGCTTGTAGTCTCAATATTTACAATATTTAGCCTCATGGAATGCCATGTGGGGATTTTATGCTTAATTTTCACTCAACCATCAAGCTTGCCAAGCGTTCATAGCTTTCAGCTACTCTTCCAAACGCGCCTAGCTAGATAGGAGCAAGCTTGTCCAATCCTTATTTACCAGCACTGGGCACCCGCATATTATGATGGAAAGTCAGGCGGCCACATACAGGAAAACAATATACTGCGCGTTTTCAAGCTACGCCAGACATAGAAGAATGGGCCCTCAGGTCACGCGAGATAACTTTTTCGCGTGAAATTCAGAGAATATGTTATCAGCGACACAAAAATACCTTGACAAGAAGGGTCACGCATAAGCGCCGCGAGGAAAATCCGGCGGCGTGATAACAAACGGCATCACCGCATGAGCATTCGCTGAAATAAACCCATACATTTGCGCTGTGACTGCCATCAAAGATGGCAAACAAGACAGAAGTCTCGAAACACGGCACCCTTTTCCTGCCGCCAACACGGCTTCTTAGCTCTTCGCTTGTTGGAGAATGCCGATCAGTCATTCATCGGATATAACAATTAACCTTCCCTATATTTCACAGAAGCATTATTTCGCTGCCTGCTTTAGGACTTGATGCTCTGCCACCGATGCGATGGTGGGTCACTAGTGTTTGCCGTCCGGAACTTAGTTTCTTTTCTTTCTTTGTTCACAAAGTCGACCTCAGTCGGGATTATGGATGCGTAAACAAGGTTTAGCGACCGCTAGTTTGCGCTGTGCATTCTTGCTTACGACGTTCTGCTTAACCCTCTTTGTGTGTCTAGATTAAAGCGTATGAGAGCGGCACATCGACATGACAAAGCGCCCTTGCTTGTGCTTCTACGGAACCGCATGATCTGACGCAAGCTGCTGTCTCCATGCGCAAATCCTTGAGATATGCGTTGTGAAGCAGTCAGGAAACCTTTATGACGAGAATTTTTGTCCCAAGATTACTTCTTAGATCGGTTACAATGAATTACAGAGCTAATTCATCTCCTCCCTTCTTAACGAAATAAGTTGCGAGCAATGTTATAGAACAATCCGAGTTTTCCGAGAGGGTAGGAGGCGTGGCTTCATAGCCCTATAAAAGATACGACTGAAATAGTGTACAGTTCTACGGATTAACGTCCTGTCACGATAGAGACATTACTGAAAGATTATTTGAGAATATACGAACGAAAATAAAGACTGCAAGAACACTGTAGTACGTACAGTACGTAGAGTGGTATGTACAGCATAGAACTATGTACTATAACATACGCAAAGTAAGGCGTAAATTCAGTTGGTGGCATAGGTGGTGGCGCAGTGGTAGCATAGTGAGCCCAGTGGCGCCGGGTATCCATCGGTGATACAATGGGTACAACCTTTCCCCTGGCCTTATACTCGGCTTAGCGGGTGCGAAAATGTTTGGAAGTCGATGTTTGGAAGTCGATCTTCGACCCGACATTTAGTGAGTAATAAAAACCTTGTGCCATGGGGGTGTTTTGTCAAAATCTGTCCATTCGACATAAAAATTCATCTTCACCATCGTGAAGAACTTCAATGCGCAGACACTGAATCATTGATTTAGGCATGCGAGTAGGCATAGTAATCGACGGCTTAAATGCTCGAAATTGCATGTGACACCAGCCGGCGTAAGTTCCAGAAAGAATTCTATGTTAGCATATAAAAAAGTTTATTCTGCAAGCTCAATAACAGGACGTGCACCAAACTAGGTCCAAAGACAAGAATCAAAAAGTGAATACATTCGGGATTTCCTGCAGGGTCTCGAGTTGTTGGCAAGACGAAATGCCGTGGCCACATGGTCGTGGGGTTATAAGCTACATAGCGGCAATAAATATTCAGCAGCAGCATGGCAATGGTTACATACCTGTTGCATCATAACCGACTACCTGACAATGAGGGCACCCGCTCTAGAGGCGATCTCTATCACATTACCACCGAGGAATATTTTGGGCAGCGCCGATTAATTAGCTCTGGTTTACTATTGCTTCTCCCTACCTTGGCATTATTCTCTTTTGTAATGATCGAATAAAAGTTTAATAGAGCAGAAACAGGGCTAGATCTATGAAATGCTTCACAACAGCCCGGTTCGTCTATGCATCTGGTGACATCACAAAACCCTCCTGCTAGCCGTTCCCGCGCATTGGTTGCGTGGCTTTAGATGCTGAGCACGATCTTGCGGGTTCAGACTCCCCGAACTGCGGCGGCATTTATGTGGTGGCTGATTATTTTTTTTTAAATTATCTATGTGGTGAGGTTCGGGGCTGAGGACTCACCAGTGATATACTGGGTACGAGCTTTACCTTGAAATGCGCAGAAATGGGTCTTCGATCCTTTCTTGTGTATGGAAAAAGGAGCAGAATCGGTTTTACTACACTCGGCGAATTTCGGTCCCTCGAAGGTCCAGTATTCGTCCAGTGGGAGTGAGGTTGGCCAAACACATTCACCCAAGCATTTTCACCTCAGAAGAGCTGAGTACCTGGCCGAAGGAAATCTTGCAGCCTTGAGAAAACCTGCGCATACCCGGTGGTACTGGGAATCGAACCCAGCACTTCCAGAATGTGAGGCGGATGCTCTACTAGAAGTCCACCCATCCAGGTTTTTCAAGGTCTTTGGAAATAGTCCAGAGACCTCACTGCGGTTTACCTTGCGATGAAGATGGTTAGTCCTAAACGAAAAAAAATAATTATTCCCGACCCTGTAGGAAGCGTCAATAGTCGCATATGCTGCTCACTAAGCTCTCTTACTGGACGATCATCATATGAGCATGGGTATGATACCACGCATTTCCGAGTTTGCAAAAATGATTTCGATAGATAACGCAAAGTCTCTTATGGCGCTTTGAATACAGTACAAGAAGAAGCTTCGTTCGTGGAATTATTGCTCTTTCATGGTGACACGGATTATTGGTCTCAAAAGTGTGATACTGTAGGATGAGTGAAGGCTGACTAATCACCTTCGCTTAAACGTTTGATCACGGCGCTACGTCAAGCGAACCTAGGTCACCCTTTGAACTAAGCGTTTCATGTGGTTTCCTTGATGTGCAAACAGGAGGGACTTGATTTCTGTGTCCCTTTAGCAAAAACCATGAAATTCTGTAGGGCCGCCGTGGTGGCTCAGTGTTTATGGCGTTCGGCTGCTGACCCGAAAGACGCAGGTTCGATCCCGGCCGCGTTGGTTGAATTTCGATGGAGGCGAAATTGTAGTGGCCCGTGCACTGTGCGATATCAGTGCACGTTAAAGAACCACAGGTGGTCGAAATTTCCGGAGCCCTTCAATACGGCGTTAGTCATAGCCTGAGTCGCTTTGGGACTTTGACCCTATAAGAAAAACTGCAACCATGTCGCCATAACAGAAGGCTGGATGCAATCTCATCAACACGGACGTTTTTATTCGTTCACCGCGAATTAACCTGCGAGCCCTCTCAAACAAGCACAAATGGCACAATGCTTGCGAATGATTTTACTTCTTTGAAGATAAGAAGTGCAGTTGGAAAAGCGCGTCCTCGTTAGAGCAATATTGGCTAAAGAATATTAACTAGAATATTGCTAACTCAAGCTAACTTAAGAATCTGCCTTCAAGCACCAATTAATATCAAGAACATTTCTTGCTTAGGCGTTCTGACTCAAAAATTGACCTAACATAATCGAACTGCATCGCTGGCACCATTATTAACACTCAACTTGATGCGTCTCAGCCTGAAGTCTTGAAAAGTTGTTCACCGGCAAGGACAGGCCACGCAGCACTTCTTCCGTTTTATGCTCATGAAAATAAAAGCACTGAAAGACAGCCGTCTGAAGAGCTTGACAATCATAACCACCAAGCATTTGGCGCAGCTTCCCCCGTACCCCCACAAGTGTAAACTTTGTTAAATTGGGGAAGTTTTGCTTGCTGTGACTTTAAGCAGAAGTTCGCCGGATATACATTGTAAGAAAAAAAAAAGAAATGCAGCTGAGCGCGTTGGTGTTCCGCGGGGAAGCGAACATTCGGCCATAACAAGATGGGGACGAGGACCGCAGGCTGCGGCCATAGCCCCAGGGTTCGCAGCATTCACAAAGCAGCAGCAAATTGACAGCGACGCCGGAAAGCTGCTTTGTGTCATGTGTGAGCGTCTTCGACCGAGCATCGAGTAGTGCCTGGCTCGGCATTCTGGCGTCTTGTTCCCCGACGCCCCTAACCCTTTTCTCTCATATAGCGAGCGCGGTGAGTGGTAAAGGTAATCTTGCGCTAAAGGCAATGCTATGTCGCCTCAACGTCAAATCTTATAAAAACAAAATGAAACATGGCAGGCCGGAACCATAGTCATTCAGCTGTTTCGCAGCTGTTACTAACCACCGAGGAATTTTATGACAGCGTGAAATGAAAACACATGCACACAAGGAGGACGAAGAAACACTGAACCGACGGAAGCTTTGTTTGTGTTTAAAACATGAACCAAAAGCGCTGAATGCTGAATATTTTATAAACAGCTAATAAAAATGCGCATGTTTATGCGAAGTTTCCACCTGAATATATGATTTGATATTTTTGTCCAGAATATGCCTCCGGTATGTTGAGTTTCCCTCTATTGGTCATATGATGTTTCTGCCTTGTAGAAATAATCGGTTGCTTTTTTAATATAACAGTCAGTAGTCAGTGATCGTCCTTTAGTTTCTGTCTTTCTTGGTCGTCCTCATTTTTTTTTTCGCGGTGGTTCGAAATATCACGGTAAGTAACCCATTTCTGCTACGTGGCCCAAGAAAGCAAATCTGATTATGATGAATTTTTATGGTACAAGGGCATCTGCGGCCAAATAGCGCCACGGTACAAGGTATTTTCGTTTGCTCAAGATGGGGTCAAAGCCCCTTTTCCCAAGAATTCCATCCAGATTCCGCCGAGCACCACGCCAGGGTAAGCAACCTTGTACCGATTACATTATCGGTGTGTACCCGGCGGCAGTGGGGATCGAACCCTGCACCTCCCGGATGCGAGGCGAACGCTTAAACGACTAGGCCACAGCTGCGGTAAGAGTACAAGTCTAAGAGGGCAAGGGCAAAAGTCACGTGGGTGGACGATATCATGAAGCTCGCGCTGATAAGGTGGCCTAAGCTGGCACCAGAAAAGGTTATTTGTTGTGGGTACACGGGTTAGACTTCCGGCAGTGGTCGTAGTTGGGCTGATGCATGGCAAGGACTAAGAAAGCAGGTCGAACTATATTTTTATTTGTTAGTTGTCTCTCCGCTGACCACTAAGAAACAGCGAAAGCTGCATTTTATTATTAGTCAGCCATTCAAAAACAAAATACAGCTAGAAAAGTACGCAACCCGATATGAGAATGAGAGCGCACGCATAGCAGGTTTCTTCGTCAGCATTCCCACTTAAAAGGATCGGATCAGGGTTGATATTTTTTCCTCACTATGACCCAGGAAAAAGCGTTGAGCTGTGCGGTGGCAGCACCCGTGAATTTCAGGTGCTCGTACTTTTCTTAGATAGAAATGCCGTATTTGCAAAGAATAGCTCGGAAAATGAAAAATAAATGTATCGGGTTTCTGTTGACCGGCTGCCTCCTGAAAAAAATCAGTAACAAAATCGACGAAGCACAGCAGTGGCTTGCAAAAGACTGATTCCTTTGACTTACTGACAAGACAATCCGGGTAACGCCTCAAACAGAAACAAAGTACAGAGGTTATCATCCGCGCTCGCCTTTGTAGCACTAGCTGTTCAATCTAGAGGAAGAAAAAAAAGTAAAGGAAAAGATACCCGCCTCGGGGAGAAAGGGTTCGTGAATGAAGTGTGTAACCAAACCAAACAGCCATCGATAAATGTACACCGACGACCGGGGGCTGTACGAGGAAACAGCGGGCATCACGCACCAAGCTGGAGATGCCCGAAAACAAACGTGGAACAAGAAAATAAGGCACTAAAAATAAAAACAGGATTACGGCTACGATCAATCGCTGCAAGAAAAAAGAGAGAAAATAATTGGAACGCAAAAACAGCCACCCACTTGTTTCTTACGGGGGTGGTCCGCCTATGTTCCACTAAGTGACAGACAACAATAACAGGCGAATAGCGGGAGTAAAAGAAAGAAGGGGGGCAGAGTATTGAACAGCGAAATAAACAGGACATAGAAAGAAGACGACACAGGGCGGTACTTGCAACTAAAATTTTATTTGAAACTTCATGGCTTTATATATCTGTTGCTTTTCATTCATCTTTTTTACCTGATTGTAAGATCACACGTGCCTCTGTCTTTATAAAGCCATGAAGTTTCAAATAAAATTTTAGTTGCAAGTACCGCCCTGTGTCGTCTTCTTTCTATGTCCCGTGTCCGCTGCGGTGTCTAGCGCCTTCATGAAATAAACAGCTATGTCTTCCTGGCCGCCTCCGGTCACTGCAATTTACCGCCGGAGCACCTTTTCCGGACGTGCACACAACCTCTGTCGGACGGGAAATGAGGGGGGAAAATAAGGCAGGGTGGCAGGTGAACGACAGGTCAGGAGGCTCTCGTGGCTCGTGGTTCGTCGCTTTCGCTGTCGACGGTGTTCTTATTCTTGGATCTTAGATAAAAGAAAAACAGATGACGGGTCCTGCACTTTGCGATCGGAGGACGATCCATCAAGAATTGAACTTGCGTGGCCCTTGTTGACAGTGAGGAAGATCGTATACCCTTTTAAGGCGTTCATTTTTATGCTCAGTAGAAATGCTCAGGGCTTCTTTCTTTCTTCCTTTCTTCCTTCCTTTCTTTCTTTCTTTCCTTCTTTCTTTCTTTCTTTCTTTCTTTCTTTCTTTCTTTCTTTCTTTCTTTCTTTCTTTCTTTCTTTCCTTCTTTATTTCTTTCTTTCTTTCTTTCTTCCTTTCTTTCCTTCCTTCCTTCCTTCCTTCTTTCTTTCTTTCTTTCTTTCTTTCTTTCTTTCTTTCTTCCTTTCTTTCTTTCTTTCCTTCTTTCTTTCTTACTTTCTTTCTTCCTCTCTTTCCTTCTTTCTTTCTTTCTTTCTTTCTTTCTTCCTTTCTTTCTTTCCTTCTTCCTTTCTTTCTTTCTTTCTTTCTTGCTTTCTTTCTTCCTTCGTTTCCTTCTTCCTTTCTTTCTTCCTTTCCTTCTTTCTTTCTTTCTTTCTTTCTTTCTTCCTTTCTTTCTTTCTTTCTCTCTTTCTTTCTTTCTTTCTTTCTTTTTTTCTTCTTTCCTCCTACTATCTTTCTTTCTTCTCTCTTTCCTTTTTTCCTTTCCTTCTCTCTTTCTTTCTCTCGTTCTTTCCTTATTCATTTCTTCCTTTCTCTCTTTCTCTCTTTCTTTCCTTCTTCCATCTTTCTTTCTTCCCTCTTTCTTTCCTTCTATCTTTCTTTCTTCCTTTCTAGCTTCACGCACGCTACTACGGCTCCAACATTTTAAAATGATGAAATGGCCCACTCTACAGGTAAGGACCGATTCATCTCAAGATGAGTCGGACCCGTTACTGTATAAGGTCACATATCAAAGAAGCATATGCGGTGCAAGACGACGAGCTCTAAAAGTCTGCACATGGAGGAGAGCGTGGCCCCGAGAAAAACACTTGCAGCTCAAGCCATGGGACTTCACAGGAAGCCAGTAAAAGCAAAGCGCAATACGTGCGTTGTCCTGCAAAGAATAACGCACGTAGTCGATGCCGCCGTTTTTTTTCTTTCTTTGAGGAAGGGAAAAGAATACGCACGTTGACATCATTGTAATATTCCTGGGGATTTATATGGCGATCGTTTCATCGCCTGACGTGCCACCAAAAAAAAAAAATCTAGCACAAATAAGAAATTAATGTAACTCGCGCTGGTGAAACCAAACAAACACAATGACGATGATTCACTACCATTTACTTTGTGACTACGGAGGGTAACAAACTCCAAATGCTGGTAGCAAAAAGGGCCCTGGCAGATGTGCTGCTGTGACACACCTTGGTTTGTAGGCAGGAACGCGGCAATATTCTCTTTCGTCAAACAAACACAGCACGAACTTTTTAAGAAATGCTTTAAATTTCAGTGCAAAGTGAGCGCATGTGGATGGTCTTGATTCCACCTCTTTGCAGTCGGGTGGAAAGAGAGAATATTGCGCAGTTTGTTACACAAAGAGCTTAAACAGTAGTAGTAGTAGTAAAGACTTTTAATCGACCATAATTTACAGGCCGACCATTTCGACCGCTTGGGCGACCAGAAGCCGCTGTTCTTCTTCCCCTTCAGCGCCAAGCCAGTCGAGCCAGGTGGTGATGGATAGAGAGGGTGGGGGGAAGGAACCCGACTGCTGAGCAGCCGGGCAATAGAAGAGGCAATGGGCCAGGTTCGCATAGATACAGGGGCAGTTGGGACAGGAAGGGTCCGATCGATAGCGATAGAGGAAGAGGCGGGACGGGGTGATAACTGCATTCATCTGAATGTGCCGAAGAAGGCGAGACTCCGGCACCGTGAGTGATGGATGACGGGGAGGGTAAAGGCGTTTGTCGAGGCGGAGCTCAAGGTAGACCTCTTTTATGGTGCGGCGAAGGGTGAGTCTCTCACCGTCCTCCGAGGGCTTGGGCCAGGGGATCAACGGTGCCCGGAAAAGTGTGTCGCGGGCGAGCTGATGGGCCAGCTCATTGCCGTCAATCTCTGAATGCCCAGGGACCCAGCGGAGGAAAACGATGGAAGGCTGCAGTGCGGAGACCGCTCGTTCGACCTCCTGTTGGAGAGAAGGGGTCAGGGTGCGTTTCTGTATGTGGTGTATAGCGGCTTGTGAGTCCGAATAGACTGTGTACTCTTGGAGAGAGGGAAGGAAGGAAAATGACTGGAGGGCATGCGCAATGGCGAGGACCTCGAGGGACAATGCGTCTGGAGGGTGTAGATACGGCCCGCTGGTGTGGGTTTCAGGAGCAGGGAGGTGTGGATGGTACAGGGCGTAGCCGCAGGAACCTCGAGGAGCCACGAAGGAGGCATCCGTGTAAGCTACACCCTGGGTATCAAAGAGAGGGGAATGGTGCTGTGCGGCCGCATGACGACGTCCGGCGTGCAGGACGGGGGACATGTTGGTCGGGAGGGGAAGGATACGAAGATTGGGGGCGGGGGTGGGAATAGGAGAGGTAAACGGGGAGATTGGAATGGGCGAGATACCCGCTTGAGTCAATAACCACTGACCCTGACGGGTAAGGGAAAGCCGGGCAAGCTGCGAGTCACGATGGAGACTGAGAAGAGAACGAAGAGGATGGAAGAGGCCTGTGGCAAAGGCGAGTCAGAGCCATTCGCTCAAGGGTCTTACCAACGCACGACGTCAGGGAGATTGGGCGGAGGTTAGAGAGAGAGGGAGGTTTGCCCGGTTTTGGAATCATAGAAATAAGGGAGGATGTCCAGGAGCTCGGCAAGCAGCCGCTCTCCCAGGCATCATTGTAGGTTTGAAGGAGGAATTCTTTGGCGCAGTCAGGAAGGTTGCGAAGTGTGGTGTATGTAATGGCATCCTCACCGGGAGCCGAGCGTGTAGAATTAGCAGCCAGAGCAGATTCGAGCTCCCGGAGAGTGAAGCATTGGTCCAGATCGGGGTTAGGTCCACCCGAGTACACCGGGTAGGAGGGTGCCAGAGGGGGCGGGAGGTAGAGAGAGGCGAGTTGATCAAAAACTTCGGAGGGAGTCCCCTGAGTGAGGGCTTTAGCTAGAGTGGGAGCAAGGGCAGGCTTAGTGCCAAGGAGGGATTTAAAGAGAGACCATGCGGATCGCGAGTGCAATGCAGAATCAAGGCCATCACAAAGAGCACTCCAACGAGAGTGCTCGAGGGAGGCGCAGTGGGCGACGATCTCGGCCCGCAAAGCAGTGATCCGGGAGGAAAGTTGGGCATTGTGTGGTTTGGAGCGAAAGGAGCGTTGAAGACGTTTACGGCGACGCCATAAACGGAGAAGGTGAGGATCTGGGTCTTGGATTGGGTAACGAGAGCGAACGCGACGGCTACTGGACGTAAGCGCTGCAGAGATGCGCGACGTCCAGTCGTCGTAAGATTGAAAGGAGTCGGAGGCGAGATTAGTGCGAAAAGCATGCCAGTCAGTGTGAATAATCGGATGACAGCGAGGGATGTGGGAGAGAGAGGTGGTGATATGGATGAGAAAGTGGTCACTTAGAAGAGTTTCGGCTGTCACCTGCTAGTGAAAGGAAAGTGAACCCCCGAGAGAAAGTGAGGTCGGGTGTCGTAGGGCGTTGTGAGGCAGTGCCCGCTCGAGTAGGAGAGCCAGGAGTATTAAGAAGGGTGAGGTGGCGTTCCTGGGCCAGACAATGGAGGAGGCGGCCGGGTTTGAGGGTTTGTGGGTAGCCCCAGAGTGTGTGAGGGGCATTAAAGTCACCACCAAAGAGGAGATGGGAGGTAGAAGAAAGAGAGTGAAGGAATTTGCCCAGAGCAGAGAATGAAGAGGAAGTGACAGGGGGGTTGTAAAAAGACAAAAGGACGAGTGAGATGCGGGAAGAAGGGTGGTAATAAACCACACCAACTAAATATTTAAGGAGGGTGGAGGGGATGTCAATTTGCTCTACGAGCACGTCACTGCGTACATAAATAGACGCAAGTGGTGTGGCCGTAGTGGCATGGTAGGCGCGGTAGCCTGGGACGTTGCGGGCCGTACGGGTCTCCTGGAGAAGGAGAAAATGAGGTAGGGAGGGGCGGGTGAGTAGATACTGGTGGAGGGGGGTCTTATTGTGGCAAAGATTTCGGCAGTTCCACTGCACAATCTCGAGGTCCTCGCCAAACGCCATTATGATAGTGGAGAGGAACGCGATGGTACGCGTTCCTTCTTTTTTGCCGGGGGCAGTGACTCATGGACGGATTGGAGCATAGATGCGAAGGATTCCAATTGCTTTGATTGTGCTTGGAGGATGGTAAGGGTCTGGAGAACCGAAGTTTCCAGCTGAACCAAGCGAGTGTGATGTGCCTGTGTGGTGGTTTCTACAAGGTCAGCCAAAGGGGCGACCTGGGCGCTGGAGGAAGGAGTGGTGAACGTGGCAAGGTGCTCATTTAGCTTGCTAAGCTGGGAGGTAAGAGAGGAGGTGGTTGTCTGGAGGGTTTGAGTCAAGGCATGTATCTGCTGTTGTAGATCGTGGGAAATGCGCTGCTGCTCTCGCTGCTGGCGTTCCAGCATTGCGAGCCGGAGGTCGAAGGAGCGGTTCTCGTCAGTCAAGGATGGAGAGGGTGGTGTAGTGGAAGAGAGGGATGCTGGCACCGAGGATCCTTTAACTATGGCGGCGTAGGAGCCTGGTGGTGACGTGATCGGAGATGATGGAGATTCATGATTAGAGGAGGAGGAGGAGGAGGTGGGGGAGGAGGAAGGGGTGGTGGGTTGAGTGGCCCGGCGCAAAGCTAGGCGTCGGAGGTATGCAGCTTTAGCACACTCGCGTTGCTTAGCAAGGATGAAGGGGCAAGTGGGGTCGAGGGAGGGGTGGGTGTTCACCTGGCAATGAACGCACCAGGGCTGGGCACACACATGAGCGGAAGGGTCAGCGGGTAGAGGAGCAGCACAGCGACGGCACTTGGCCGGAACGCTGTGCTGGGGGCATTGGTGGGCGCGATGGCCTAGAGTGAGACAACGGGTGCAGGTGGGAGGGTTAGGTTTATGAGGACGGCACCGGAAGGCAACGCGTTTGAAATAAACAAAGTGGGGGATGATGGTACCAGCGAACGTTATGAGCACTGATTGAGTGGATCCCATCATGCGAGCAGCGAGAATATCTGTTTTGAAAGATTCCAGGTCATGCATGAGGTCATCAGGAGTGAAGTGGCCCCCGACGTTATGGATGACGCCGAGGCATGAGATGGGAGGATGGGGGGTGTAAGTTTTGATGGTGACAGGCTTACCATGAAGCTGAAGATGCGTGACAGAGAGTAGGAGGTGGGCGGTGAGAGGAGAATGAGTCTTTAGAAACGCAAGGCTTTGGGCTGGCCTGGCCTGAAGGGTGATGTCGGCACTGGTCTTCGAGGAAAGTTGTGCAGCGGA
Source organism: Amblyomma mixtum (assembly GCF_055824585.1). Taxonomy (NCBI): domain Eukaryota; kingdom Metazoa; phylum Arthropoda; class Arachnida; order Ixodida; family Ixodidae; genus Amblyomma; species Amblyomma mixtum. The sequence goes on from NC_143016.1 coordinate 94,783,934, forward strand.
GGCGACTGCGGCGAGTACGTCGTAGAGAGGTAGCTGGGGGGTGAGGGTTCCAGGGGGAAGCTGGATGGCAACTGTGATGAGCTCGGCGCGGGGTCGGGCTGCGGTGGCAGGCTTACGGTTGGCACCGATGGTGGTCCAGCCGATTTCCTGGGAAGGAGTGTCGTCTGCCGGGGACGTCGTAAGGTCCATGTTTGAGTCCTCAGCCGGAGTCTCAATGTGCGACGCGGGTGCGGGGCTGGAGGTCTTGGTGTCAGTGGGACCTTTGGCTGGAGTAGGTGCAGCGGCTCCAGCGGCGGCGACGAACGCAGCCGGCTGCGACGCGTCTATGGCCCCGAAGCTCTTGGCGTCCCTTAGAGCGTGGAGTTGGCTAGGTGTGGACGCTGCGCCGACGACGAACGCTGCCGGCTGCGCCGCGGCCGTCGATCCGGTGCTTCCAGTGTCGCTCAAGGTGTGCAGTGCGGCAGGAATGTGCTCGGTTGCGTGGGCGGCGTTGAACGTACCCGTTTGAGAGACGACTGTCGACGTGGTTGGGACAGGCCCCGCGGTGGCGGCATCGGTGGGTCTGGGTTGCAGGGGCTTGGTCAGACGCTGCATTGCGGCGGTGGAGGCACGGCGCGTTAGGTTTAGCGAGGCGCCGCGCCGCTTCACAGTTTTGGAGACGCTTGCAGGGCCAGTTCGGCAGCGGGCCGTGATGCCGATGGTTTCCACGTGCTTCGGGAGCCTTCCTGAAGCGATGGAGTGTAAATCCAGGGGCGGGCGAGGCCCTGGACCAGGCCAGGGGCAGGTTAAAGCAGAGCGCGGTAGGCAGCCAGCTAACCAGGGCGGCGCCACCTAAACACAATAGGCTTCCACTGCATTACTTTATTCTGGGTCCTGTGAGACCATAATTATTTGTATCTTAAGACATTGAATCAAACCATAATTGTTTGTATCTTATTATATTGAATAAACCTGTTGTTAGCTCAAGTATAATTCTGGTGATAAGAGTCGCAGTCATGCATCACATTATAGTTCGCGTCGCTTTGAATACAGTATCAATTTAAGGGTGTTCTCATATAACTTCCTGCCTGGAGCTCCCCAGTGAGAATATGATACAGCGCAGATATTGTCTACATCTTGAACCGCCCTAAGGAACAGAAAGGGTGCACCTAGTGAGTGGCAGTTGATGTCTCAGTAAATCCCAGTGATGAATGCTATTGCTGCCGTTAAGGTCGATGCTCTGGCATCATTAACGAATATCGCGGGGGTCAACGAAATGTCCTTAGCGAAAATTTCTTAGTCACGAAATGAACAAGGGAGGGGCAACCTTCAAGGTGCTTGCCAAAGTTTCGACAGGAGGGCTTCTAATTCCCTGGGCTAAGCGTTCACCACTGGGGGGGGGGGGTTAAATGGGTCCTTTCCTCCGAGAAGGAATTCCCGGTGAGGGGAGGAGAGTGTGAAGTCTCCTCCCGCCACATAATACCCAGCCAATAATGAACGCTTTGCCCAGACAAAGACAAGTCCTTTTGTCGAAACGTTGGCTCAAGCAACCTGAAGATTTTCCCTCCCTTGTGAACTCTTTGTGTTTCAAGAATCCATACGATTGCGCTTTTTCTGCCATTAATCACGAAGTAGTATTCCAAAAATTCGTATTTACAAAGACCGTCGAGCATTTTGCGAAATCCCTCAAGGCTATTTCGCGATTAGCAGCGAGAAATATGGACAGGGGCCTTGGTGTCCTGGAAAGATACTTCAAGTTAGGTGGCTGGGGCCGCGTACTAAAACTAAAAGGCTCATAACGAAACTTACTAAGACTACAACGACACATTGAGAGTACCTCGTGTTATCGTTATTGTACACGCTTGAGTTACGACGCAAAACGCTGCTCAGCACTCAGAACTCGTACACGCTGTTCAGCACTCTGAACCCGTCTTGGATGAAGTGCTTCGGAAACCAGGCATCGTCCCCGACAGTTAATGACTATTCTGAAACTCACGGCATCTCACTTCACACGTCTCTTTTTGTCTCACCTCGCATTCCTCAGCTGTGTTGTGGACCTACAGTTACCGGACGGCTTCCAGAATCTGTAGTAGGCGCTGTTGCTTTTTAGCCTTTGCTGCACATCGGCGACGATCGACTTCCAACATCTCTTGCAGGCGCTGTTGCTGACACATCGCTTTGATTCGCTGCGCATCGGTCCTGCTAGGCGGCTGCATGTCGACGTTTTTTTTCAAAAGCTCCTCTTCTGTGGGTAGTGGTCGCTTGCGAGGCTCCATCTCGATTGACAACACAAGTGCTTCGAGCTCTCTACAGAAGAAGGAGGAATGCACTTTATTAGGCACGTTTTGTCGTCGTTAAGCCTCTGCCGCCCCAGGTGTCCTCCATGATGGAGCGACCTTGAGGATCCAATCTGCGGTATTTGCTTGTATTTCTTTGTTTTCAGTACGTACGATCTTTTCCCAGCTGCCAGCTGTCAGGAGCTTACTGGGGCGGAGGATTTCCCTCGCACCCCCGAGAATATGGTCATCATATTCGTTAAGGTTCTTGTCGCAAATTTGGCAAATAGGGCAAACTTCACCTTTTGTAGTTATGGCAAATTGATATGGGCTTATAAGACCTCTTAAAAACGACGCACATGCAAGCCTCAGGCTCGCCAATGGAGAGCCGGCGCGCCGGCTGCAAGACCGGTCACATGAGCGCATACGCAGCGCACGGCGCTCCGATTGGTCGAACGGCGGTGAGCGCGCGTGATGCACTAATGCGCTACTCGCTCGAAAAGCAAGTGCCGTTAAAAGGCCGGATACGTCATGAAATCTCGGTGCAAGCCGGTAAAAAAAATGCTTCGCATTAAAAGTATTTGCTTGCGCAACGAAAGAGACAGGGGAGGCGCTCAGCTGGAAGAGTATAAGGAAATGAGACACCTTAACAAAAGACATCAAAAAGCAGAGATTTTTCTAGCCCTTTTCCGAAAACGTCGCTCCAGATTTATAAGCTTTAACGAACACTACCAAGATAAAGTATATTCCATTACAAGCTTCCTCAAGACAAGAACTGTGGCGCCATAGACCGATCCTCTGCGTGGGAAGAATGGAGAGTGCATGTATGTAGAAGAGCAGTTTCCGAGAGGTGAACAGAGAACGCGGATAAATTTAGCGACTGCTGAGCGGTGCTTTGGTGCACTGGGACGTGTAACGCCATATGTGACAGGCTAAGCCTGGCAGTATGAGTAACTCAACGCTGTAGGAATCAGCTTCATATGCGCTCGGTCGTGCGCAAGCAATGACCCCATTGCAGCAATACTCGAAGAAAACTTAGGCAGTGGTGCAGTATGAAAAGAAATTACAATTATATGAATCAATGGCAAACAAAGCCATTGTTTCTTAAAGTAATATACCAGGGAAGCGAGGAGGAAGGGCCAAGAGATGCATTTTAGAGAGCACCCCAATTTTCATTATTAATCTTATGCACTTCGCCTAGCTGTATAATGCACTAAAAACACAGTTTATTATTTATTTTGTTCGCTAGCGAAGTAAAGCGTAAAACTATTGTAGCAATTCTAAGAAAAATACCAGTGTGAGCTTCAAATTGAGTGCTCTTCCGTATTCTACTCTACATAGGACATTGTTTTACGATGAATAATCCGGAAACGCGCTTAAGTTGGAGCCTGAAGAATGCATTTGCCTGCTCACGGAAGAAAGGCGGTTGTTCATGAGTGTTTGAGTGAGCAATACAAATTAAAGAGCCCATCTTTGCAAAATAAAGGAAACAATGAGCGACTTTTCTTCGCGTATTCATAAGATGAATTATTAAAGTCAAGAGAGGATAAAGAATGGAGCTTAAAACTTCGTTACATGCAGGTTTCACGTCGACAGAAAACGTAGCAGAAATAAACCCTGTACTGTGTCCCCCTATAAATGTTCCATTTCACTCTCCTTGCTTGGTCTGCAATGCTTACATATGTACCACTGTCGTAAAAAAAAATAATCTAAATTCTTTTTTTTTCTGTACATTCATGCCATTGGAACCTTCGAGGTATCGAACACGCACATTCCTTTTACGTTATTCTGCCTACGATCCTCGTCTTCTGTATTCACGATAATCAAGAAAGCGTGTTCATTTTACTCCGCGAATTTCTACAAAACAGGCCCTGTGTGTTAGAATATTTGTGGCGTAATCTCGTTTTCTTCTTTATTTCACCGAACAAGTTTCCTTAACTCGGAAGGGGGGGGGGGGGGGGGGGTGACCTGAGCGTTCGAATTTGGTTTTAGCCATGATTACAAGTACAATTTAACCTACACAGCAATGTTCGGAATAGAGAGAACTGCTTTTCATTGACAAAGTTAGTTCTACCAATCGTTTACCTATGGAAATAAAGGCATTGAAATGAACGCAAAGAAAATCAGTACAATTTCAAGAAAATAGCCGGCTTATAAAACAGCTATAAAACCCTGACTAATGTAGAGAACCTCAAAAACAACTAGCGGAAAACAAAAGAGTCCAAAACAACTAGTTGTATGCGTATGAAAATCTCTCATCCAGAAGGCTTTTCGTTCACCGAGAAAAGCATCGCAGTCTTCTCTCATCGAGAGGCTTCTCACATAGGGACAAGGCTGGGGTATGCATTTTGATAGATATAATATAACTTGCCCAAGAAAGATGAGCTAAAAATTAGAAAACGGACGATCTGACTGACCGATTTGCCACCTGACTAATGACTGAATTACATAAGAAAAGCGAGCCCACAATCATCATGGCCATCACCACCACCTAAGGTGCCTACAACTAGGACGAGTTACTTACAAGCCGCCTGCATTTTCCTGCATTTCGCGGGAGCGTGTGCTTGACGTTCTGCGCATAACTGCCACAATCATCGGGATGTATGCGCGACTGACAGATGCCACCCGCCGTCAGAAAAGGCGCCCCTACAAAAAATGTGACCATGGCCTGCTGAGGCCTCTCAATGAGAGCGCTAACCGTTAAAGCCAAGCTCCCTGGCCACGACGCAGCGGTATACGCTGTCAATATATTGTGTCCGCTTGCGCGACCACCCTTCACGTAGCCACTTCTTCGAATATCATCTAGCTTCGTCGTGATCGAGTGTGGCGCGCGGTCGCGGATAGATGGCATCAAACGTCTTGAAGTGTCTCTGAAAAGAACATCATGTAGTGGCTCCATGGCGCGGCATCTTATGCGCCTAGTAGCAGACGCAACAGTTATGATAAAGCGAGCAGCGGCGACGTGTCACATCATCTGCATTGAGGGAGTGCCATGGAGGCAGCCCACGGCGCCTTCTCCCCGTATAATGTCACATCCAGGCGCACACTCATGAGAGTGTACAAAAGACTCAAATGGTTCCCAGGTAAGTTTGAAAAGCTTGCACATATTTGGGTGCCAGTGGGATCCTAGCAGTAATGTCTTGGAACTTAAGTTGGCGTTAATTATTTGTTGTTCTGTTATTTTTGAGATCATTGAGCACTGCTGTGTTGACACTGCTGTACACTGAGGAACAGCAAGAAATATGAAAGATGAGGCGCCGGACACGTCTCGTTCATTTCATACTGAGATACGCGACGCATGGATGAGCCTTAGGCGGGTTACTTCTCGTAATCAGCTCGAGCTCCAGTCGACGAAGGCCCAAACGTCAGGCGCCCTCTCATGGAATTGTCGTTTCTTTTATCTCGGTCGAAGTGTTTATTATTCCAGAAATCTTCCCAACGCCTCCTAGTGCTCTGGACTTTGTGCATTGGACATCTTGCTCTGAATGGGAGGCACACATTTTTGCAAAGCTCCAGGTAACTCTCTCACAAGGACTGTGATGTTAACGGGTGAGAGAACGCATAAAGACGTTAACGATATGGCGTGCAGCTGTAAAAACCGCTCTGGTTTCACGAAATGTCTGCGGAATACCTTCCTTTGCGGACGAATGGTCTATTATGCAACACATATGATATTCCACTCGGGCATGAAATTTATAATGCCTATTCGATGTCTACAAGAGCTCTATAAGCTTGTCTACTGTGAGCGTGGACGCAGAAAGCTGAGCCGGGATTTCGTATTTAGGAACAAGACACGCCTCTTTCTTTCCACACGCAAAGAAAGAAAATTTTGTTTTTCCGACTAAAAGAAATATAAGATAAACACCAACGGCAGTTGTGAGTGCACTTACACTGCGCTTAGTGTATCAAAATGAGCTTGCCCTCGTTAACCTACTGAGAAATACAGGAACATCGAACACACGCTTATCTTTATGAATGCTAGGCCATGCATGCACATACGCAACATGTCTGCGCAGCTTTGCCGACCGGGGGTGACTCCGGCATTTAGTGTACAGCGCATTGCGCAAGGTTTAGGAGTTAGCATTTTTCTCTTTGGGCTTCTAAATGGCCCACAAGACATTCTCCGCCATCTGACCACCCAATTTTTTACGCTAAGAACCTGTGGTCAGAGCGGAAGGAAATAGTTTAGATGCCCTGTCGCCACTCTTATTGAAGCCAAGTCGGAAGTAAAGGCGCCGTCAGGTCAATCAGCCACCAGCCAGGAAGGCGAGAGCGACTAGTGCCTGCGTTGCTATAGCAACACCCAATCATGAGTCGAGCAATTTGGGGTGGCAGCTACAGCGGAAAACCTGTCCAACCTAGGTCTTCATCATTCTGCTCAGAGCGCAAAAAGAACGAATACTTACCAACTTTCCCAAATTTCCACCTTTTTGCCACCTCGGTTTGACGGGTGGCCCAGAATGCAGCAGACACCATTGTCAAGGCTATGCTGTAGGTTTACAAAGAAAACTCAGTGCTCCCTTGCGATAAAAACGCGGGATTTTCGGCAATATTTCAGCAGTGTAACTCGAATGGCTGCAGTGTCTCTTATGCTTTTCTTCCTCTACGAGCAAAACCGTTAACCAGTGACGCCATCTGGAAAGAAGTTTTGGGAGGTGCTGCAGCACTCGCATTTTAAGAAGCAGGGGATAGAGTGAACGTGAACGCCGTGAAAAGTCATATCCAACCGTGATGACGTACCACACACGCTTGGCGAACATTATGTAGCAGGCTGTTACAGTACGCTCTGTGTCCGAGCTCCGCACAGCGGTGCTGGTAGTTTTGGCGGCGTGGCCTTCCGTCTGCACGGGACTAACAGTTATCGAGAAAAATCGCCAATCTTTTTTTTTAAATAGTAGAAATAATCTCAAGCAACTAAGTTATTCATAAAGTGTTTACTATATTCATTTAGTTTACTACGCACAATGTGTTTTCTTGCCTACTCTATCTATTATCCATGGCCTACTCTATCTATTATCCATGTTTCTCAAAAGCAGTGTGAAGACATCATGTGCAAAAGGTCTAGCGTTGACAGCAGACGTCCATAAGTGCAGTTTTATATCACGGTGGGTATGGACCAGGTGCTGCCCTATCTTTTATATATCTTGAAGCAGCCATAAGTAACAGCAAGCAGCTGCAGTAGCTGCAGCAAGCTTCTGCAAGCAAGCAGAAGCAGTAAGAAAAAAAAGACACTAAACGGGGACGCGCTTTGAAATCCCCCAATATGACCAGAATATTGATTTTTGAAAAGTGTTGTACCCGCCTGTATTTCTCCATTCTTATGTTTTCTCGAAGTTTCATTGCTTTAATCGAAAGAGAAGTGCACTAAAAAAAATTGTTTTTTGAACCGCGGTAGCTCCGCATTGCCGAGAAACGCCCGAAAAATAGGCGTTTTTCTGTTCCGGTTTTTGTCTAGCAGCGCACGTTGCTGAGGAGATCTCTTCACGACTTCTATTTTGAACCCGTTTGTTTTGTTGCATTGCTTAGATTATAGTGCAGGTCAAGACATTCGAATGTTTGGTAGGTCTTTTGCGTGCCCGCGCAAAAGAAAACAACACAGAAATGCGAGTTATATGCACCGTTCATATATTCACTAAAAACGTATAACGAGCAAAGCTATAAATATTGATTTTAGGTACGCACGCAGTTGAGAGTAAATTGTGCCAAGTAGAAAAGATGGCAATGCGGCAGTTTTGTAATATACCTTCGGCAAAAGGCATCACCGTGAACCTGATCGTCCTGACCTGTAAGCAAAAATCGTGTAAGAAAATTTTGCTGGATGCATTTCTGAAAGCATTCGCATGAAGCAAGCTACGCGGACGACCAGTGTTTCCGACATTCCTCCCGCCTTCATGTTTAAAGTTATTCTCGAGAAATGGGCAGTCGCTCACGTAAAAGTCTCCTTTCTCCTTGGTTTCGGACCATCAAGCGAATGCATGGAGCTCCTAATATGATTGGCTGTGCCGTGTAGAATACAGTTGTTTTTTTTTTTTGTACGGAGAAATGGGGAAGGAAAGAAGAAGCAAACGAAGGAAATATAATCTTCTTGTGATCGTACGAAAGCCACTAAAGGCGCAAAACATATGGAGCAAACGCGCGTACAAATACAGTGAGAATGGAATGTCAGAGGGCTTAACAATGCCATCAAGGACTTGCTACGGACATGCCATGGATGTGCAGGAATGAGTCATTGAGCATAGCGGGCCCATGGGATATTTTTCCGGGCTTTTTTACGGCACTGGGCCAACTGATTTTGTTAAAAAAATTGTGTCTATCTCACGATATACATTCTGCAAGCGCTCTTATAGCCATGGGTGGGAAGACGATGTTTGATGGAAAACATGAACGGAGCTCCAGCGAAATTCCCGCCGCGCAACCCACTTGTTCGACCAGGTGAACACAACTGCATAATTACAAGGGAAACGACATGTTTGTTTTCAAAGTACCCAACCATTATGATGGGAACCAGCTTGCTGTTTCTGATAATGAATATTTGCAGTGTCATGCCTGAAATCGAGTTTACCCGTTCTGCCGATCAAATTTGTAATGAAGTGAAATATATTTTTTTTAGCATAGAAACACCCCTTCTAGCAACGGAAGGCCGTCTCAAATATACGGGGTATGGGGTATTTTGTCCAAGCATAGTACTTATTGAGTGGGTCTATGCTGAACACAGTGTCGTTTTGGGCCCGCATATACTTCGTTGCGTCCTAATAACGTTGCAGTGGTCGCGGATGCTTCCTACCACGAATTTACCTGGTCCGTTCGCATTTTTCTTAGAGTAACAGTGTCTTTAGAAGACAATTATGCGCTGCTATCTGTTGCTGCTTTTCGTTGCAGCTTTTTTGAAGCGGCCCACGAAAAGCAAGAAGCTATCATTACCAGGGCGACTTTCAGGGAAATTTTGGTGCTGACACGGGAGGGGTGTGCAGGGGTAGAAAGCCGAGTGGCAAAATGAGCATGCGTCAGACATGCGCAGGATGATTCTCGCACTTCTTATTGGCTGGCCGAAAATTCCAGATACCTGTCGTGCCGTAACTTTACAGAGGGAGGATTTCCCTTTGCATTTCTTTTTTGCGCGTACGCCCTAAGTTGCCTGTGCGTGCAGGCATTGTACCGTCCCTCTCAATACAGCGCTGTTTTCTGCTTGTCGCTCCTTGTGACGTCTGAAATTTAATGGAGAAAAATTGAATATACAAAAACTAATAAATAAAAAAGGCAAAAAGAAACATGCGATGAAGAACATAGATACTAAAAGAAATAAATCAAAAGAAAACATAGCAGTCAAGAAGAAAGGATAGAAAACAGGAATGCAAACCAGGAGGGAAGAACTAAAACAGTACTGTAGGGAGCACATTGGTTGATGCTGAATATAGTAAGTCATGCAAGGAATTTAATGAATAAATAGTTTATTATTTACGCATAGGCTGCGCTCATAAGCGGGCTAAGGCGACGCGCATGTGATTAGCCACGACGAAAGAGAGTCCGGGAAACGTTTGTTCTAACACAGACGAAATAAAAGGGCCACGCGATAAGCTCATGAGGTGCGCGCTGTGTCTCGTCATCAGCTTTAATAATCAATCAATGAAAACAGTTCCGCAGAAACCAGGCGCAAGCGACCATTCCAAGGCGGTCTCAGAGCTCCACAACATGCAATGAAGCTCTTATATTTTTCCGCTGCCATTCTAGCACATAAGCCCACGAACTCTGCAAGATTACCTTCGATAATCTGGACTGAGAAAATCGCTATGGGCTGGACAAAGGGGGAAGGGAGGAGAGGTACCCAGAGCCACTTTTTATAGAACCGAGAGCTGTACAATTTCTTGGTGATATTTGCTACCGATGCAGCTCAATAACAATGGCGTAATGAATGCGAGGCACGCACAATTTTTACCGAGTTGCTCAGTTGATTGAATTCGGCTGCAGTTGAGCGCGAACCATAGATCATTTTCGCATGGCTGAACCTGCCGACTATCATGGCCTATTCTATGATGAATGAGGTGGTCGCCACGTGCCACAAGAGTAGGCTCTATTTCTGAACTGCCTCCCAACACTGCCTCGCCCGAAAGCAGGACATCAATTATTGAGAGAATGAATTGACCTCGAAACTTATGATAGCACCAGTCCGCCCTGTATGTCCCATACCGTCGATTAGACTTTTCTGTGTACAGTACGGATGCCCAGTTACCATCACGTGTCTTTGTTATACACATGTGCCATCAAGTTCATTTGTTTACAGGACTGCATCCTGGTTTTGAGGCCCTATGAAAGCATAACTAATTATGTGCACTGTGGAAGAAGTTGAGTGGCCTGAGCATGCTAGCTGTGCCTGTTGTAAAATGTTCGTGCGTTAGGACACTGCTTTCCAAAGCTGATTTATCTGCTACCGCTTAAAGAAAAAAGTGCCCTTGTTCTGGGGGCCTTAGGCAGGTTGCGTAACATATACCAGGTGTCCCAGCTAAATGTAACCAAACTTTTAAAAAAGGCGAAGTGTTCTAGTCCAGTGAACCCTACTGAGGGTTGTTCATAGTCACGTGGCCTAGTCTTCAGTATTTTTTTCGCTCTTCAAAGTTAATTAATGAGTTAAGGTTAATTAGCTAACTTTTTAATTATTGACTTCAGGAAGAAAGTGTCAATGAAAAAGTTTTAGATCGCCTCGAAAAACCGCTAGTAGTGCTGTTTCCGTCCCGTTACGACTTACGTAGCTTCATTTATTGGCCTTAAAAGAAAGTTATCACGTGACCAGCTGCTCGCTCACTTCTCTGCCCCAATGTGGACCCAAAGTCTCATCGAGGAGAGGGCTTCAGAAAAAAACGGATTTTATTCTTTAAGGCGCGTCTTGGGACGTTGAAGTGGCACAGTTGTCATGTGGAAGCTTTTTCTTATTGTGCGGGTTATGGTTAAAGGCCGGTAAAAAAACTATTTTGCGTAAATATTACTTTGCTGCAAATGTCTCAGTAAGCTGTTTCTCAAAGCGATCTACAACTTTCCATTGACACTTTGTTCCTCAAGTCAATAATTAAAAAGTTATTTAATTAAGCTTAACTAATTAGTCAACCTTGAAGAACGAAAAAATACTGCAGACTAGGTCACGCGACTTCAAACAACCCTCATTTGGTTTCAGACGGCTAGGATATCTCGTGTTTTTTAAAAGCTTGGTTACATTTAGCTGAGACACTTGGTATATTTTCGCCGCAGCTTATCCTCGAACATGCCTTAACGACCTACAGCATTTTATCCCCCCTGCGAGAGCGATACAATTGCAACTTCTGAGCATGTTCTGCCGTATTCACGTGCCTTGAAAATTATGCTTGAGAAACTGTCTTCAAGGATGATATAGTTGCAGCTGCCTCTGTTAAAGTTTCAGCTCAAGAAACCCTTTTCATGTAGGCTTCATGTTTTCTTCAGAAAAATAAAAGATCTTGGCTCAGGTCAATTCCGGCCACTGAAGCACTGAGAATTAAAAATAAGTGTTTTGAAATATGCCCATACTGCGAAATTCACGACCACTTGAGGTAGATTCTTCGTATTACATTGTTACTGGCAAAGAAAACTCAACTACGCAATTGGCGCAGGCGCAATCTGGCTTTTATCTAGCACTGTGTGTTATGCGATGGGATTCATGGGATCATTAGCATTCCTGATGAGTCCCAATACGGTCGAAATGAATAGCCCACATTTCACAACTAAATAACGGGAAAGCACTGCAGATGAATGCGAATTGAGTGGAACCGTACTGATCCGCAGATGAATTAATGCCGCTTGGTGTTACATAGCGAGGGATTGATGGTGCTATGTAAGAAGATGTTATCTGTAATGGCGCCAACAGCTCTTGAGAGAATGCACGTTATAGAGTGCGAGGTTTAATTCTCAACTTTGTTATTGGGCACACAGTCCATGATGTCAAGAGGCCTGCCTATCAGCATTCTGTCTAACACAAAGGGACAGCACATACAGGCCGCAGGCTGAGCGCGAGAGAGAACTGTTGAACAAATATTTGTGTAAATCTGACCCGAAATTATTGAACTCATTCTTAGTCTTAGCACACAACCTGGCCGCAGGGTATCGCGAGGCCTTTTCTGTTGTTTTGTAGGCTATCGACCGACTAAAACAGCAGTTAGCTACAAGTCATCGCCCAGTCTTGGATTTGAAAAATTGAAAACAGGGTCCTGAGTTTGACCGGAGTGAAGGCGACGAAAAGGAAAAATTAAGACTCGCTAAATGTGTCTAAGAGAAATATGGTGATCAAAAACCCGACGAGGGCAATACCAAGGTGAGATGCCGTTGAAGGCGAGGCTTTTGCCGCTGACATGGACTAACAAACAGCATTCTTTCAGGCGCAAACCAAGCACAATTTGTGCGTGGAGAGCGCTAGGATCGCCACGACAAGTGGAACTGAGGAGGCTAGCGAACATAGAGAAAAGGGCAAAAGAGATAACGTTAAAAAAAAAAATAAAGGGTGCCAAAAACTGCAAACGAAAGCTCTCTTAAACGACTTTGGTGCGAAGAATTTTCCTGGAGCGTACGGTTTGTTTAATTGTCACTTTAGGCAACTTTACAAATCAAATCCATCAATAAATTTTAGCAACCAGACTAAAAGTCTCAAAGAAACGAACATTAGCGCGAAAATTCCACGTCGTGATCTTTATGACGTAAACATTCCAGCCGGAATCTCCAAAACGTTGCTGAGTGGGTGCAGTAAAAAATGAATCACTTTTCTAATGCTACGACACGGCTCTGGCAGACGAATTTGTACGCATTATGAAATCCTGACAATTACAACCGTGGCGTTACGAAACAGGTATCAAAAGCATTACGGGCAAAAACAGCATATATGAACATGCATATCTTATCTTTCTTGCTTACAAAACTGCCTTCCTTGTCACAGCTTTCCTTTTTGCGATAACTCTGAACCACGACTTGCGCCCCAGGCACCCCGAGGAAGCATCACGAATGCGTTATTTTTTTTTTTGGGGGGGGGGGGGGGGGGTTGGCTCGAACTGAGTCCGTACGATCTGCACAGGGCTCTAACTAAACAACAGGACTCTCCCTTTGTACTTCAACAAATACGCGTTTCGACCGTATTTGGACCTATCACTTTGGTACACCAGGCAGTGGGGATAAAGTTGGTCGATGTGGGGCCAATCGATTACCCGTGAAAGGCAACGAAGGCACAAGAGAACCGCGGTGCCATCAAAACCAAGGGCCTAGTGTGACCACCGCACCTACAGACTGACCAAGCCCCTCGGTGTTTTTTCCGGACTCGACGCCTGCGCTTTGCCCGGGGCTTGTTGAAAGTTGTAAGAGGTATCTCTTCGATGGCTGTTGCAAATTCAGCCCACATACGCACATAGCGGCTACTGAGTGGTGAAAGGTCAGTACGTTTTTATTCGATGAAAGGATTTTCAGCGCCTGTTGGTAGCTAGAGCTGGCCAAGTCTTTTTTTTTGAGGTAGTAACTGCCTCAACACACGAATAGAGTTACCGCACTTACGCCCTCCTGGAAAAGTCAAAGAACGGTGGTTGAAAGCAGCCAGGGTATTCAGATTTGTCTTTTTTTTGTACTACCGTTGGCCTGATATTACTTCGCGTGCAAGCTATCGACTGTCGGGTTATTTATAGTTGTTTAGTGTGTCTACCTACCAATGTGAATGCTTAAGTCGCCACTGCGATATTTTTAATGCTACTTTTCCACAGTGAAGGCTTGTGCCCCCATAAACGACGGGATCAAAAACGTCACATCTTGAAGGTGCCTGTCCTTGCTCGACACGTTCTTTATTGCGGGTGTTTTTTTGGCAGACCAACTCACTCAGCTTTCGGTTCTTCTTTTTGACAGACTTGCCATAAAGGCATATTTTGGTTCGTCTGCAATACTCAAAGAAATCACGTAAGGTGTTCTGTGCAGGAACCGCAGAAGGCTCCTGCTCTTCGTACTACAAAGCAAACGCCGTCTACTATGCACAAAGTTCTACGTGCACCTTTCCTGCTTCTTCATATGCAAAAAGGCCACGCCCAGGCTTATCTTGCTCAGACGACAGTAACAGCCTGAAAAAAAATCGTGAAATGGTAGCGATCTTAACGATTTGATGAGGATGTACATTTCCTCATGGTAAACAAATTACTTGACTTGCTGAAGCGAACACTCTGTAGTAATACATCCGTGCTTATGGCAGACTCATGCGCACTCTAGAACTTCCGATTTGCCATATTTAACCAGATGCAGGCGGGCAAATCTATTAGCGCTAATTGAGGTGCGCATCTGTTCTCGCATACGCCTCTTGAATGACCAGCCTTGCAACCTCCCGGTCCTCGGATGTTAGGTCGCATGCGCTCGAACGCACTAATTGTTCCCCGAGGCTGTGGAGAGATAGAGAGAGAGCTGATCAATTACATCGAAACACGGGGCGCCCAGCACGGACGCATCGGCGTTCGCGCGTACGTACCCTCCACAACGCTAGTGAGGACGCGTGAAACAGGCATGGCTTTAAGTTATCCTTCAGGCGGTGCCAGTTCCATCCCGGCTGTGCGATTGATTGCACGGTTGCGCTATCAACTTTGTGGAATCCGCTTACTATGACTTTCATCACTGGTAGATAAATGTGGAAGCACCGTCGCCTCTATCCCTCTTCCCCCACACAGGGATCCCATGGGGTCCTGACTTTCATTCCTACCTCTCAAAACTGCGTGCATATATTCCCCTCTTTCTCCAAAGTAGTCCGTAATCTTGCCACGCTTGTCGCACATTGATTGCTCTCATTTCACCGAAAATGCATGAACAGGCGCACTACCTTCGAGCACGCCTTCTATATAAGACAGGCACAGATGCTGCAACTCCCTTTCACGAACTTCCCCTGGATGACGAGCGAATCGCACCCTGTTCAACGATACGGGCGCGCAAACACGCCGATGAGTCAACTTCACCATAACCTGGACACGTAATTGTGTCCGCCTAGAACCAGCGTTCTGTGTAATTTTCCCGCAACCCTAGTCTGCCTTCTCCTGAAAAAGCGATGGAGGGCCTTTGCGTGGGCATCACCGTTGGCTTTCAAGCGCACGACGCTTCCCCTACAAAAGGCGTTTTCAGTTGGAATGGAGTGTTTATTGAGTTTCAGTAGTGTTTATGAAAATGTATTAGCGCTCAAATCTTGACAAGTATGGCAGTTAAAAAGTCAATATGTTCTTGATTTACATGGCAGAATGGAAAGCCAATTGAGTACAATTCAATAGGAACGAAGCAAGGAAATCATCTAACAAACAGATAACTTTTTCTCAGCGATGGCAGAAGCAGCTGACCAAAGCTCCCATTATTCTCAACTGAGCAGTATTTTCTGCCTATTATGTCACTGGAGAGGTCGAATGTTCGTCGCTCGTTACGACTTATAAAAGATGCTGATATTTTGTCCAATATTAAATGGCGGAGATGAATTTCTTGCACATACCCTAATTTTGGTGCATTAAAACTGAAGCTGACGATGCAGCTTCGACGTAAGACGTCTGCAGCACCTCCAAACAGCATGAACATCAGTAAAACAGGTGGCTACCGTTCAAGTAATATCACAGGATACTTGTCGGCTCCCACGTGACTCCAAAATGATAAGGCGCGTGCCTGCTTCTTTGAAAAAGCAATATAAAAAAACTATGCAAAAAATTATGGCGCTGCCGTAAGCGTGTCTCGATGCTTGAGAATTTTTATATTTCCGTTTTTCTGGCACGAAGAGTAATAGTGCTTAATAGAATAACAAGCAAACATTCGAGAGATCTAGCGTACGTAGACGTACTAGCGTTGACGTAATACCGGCTTACCGAACTCCGGATTCGATTGCGCGTGCGTAGCCGGCGTCCGGTAAGCCGGCATACGTCTATGCGAATACGTCTCCGGTATGCTAAATCTATTTATTAATAGACAGACTGTTTCATGTGACCCAGTAATTTTGAAGCCAGTCAGAAGATGGAAAACATATATAAAATCAGATGCGCACAAAAAAGCGCGTCCGCAGATTTGATCATCGAATGGAAAGTAAGAACTGCTACGCGAAAACCGTGTATTGAAAAACTCTAAAGACGGCTCTATACACGTCCTTCCCCGCTAGACAGTAAGGCGAGGAACTTCGAGACGACATGACTTTCGCTTCGGTGAGCATACTTTACACAGTTTTGCAGCGCGCTTTACTACAAACAAGTGTTTCTCAGCCCAGTGGCAGCCGTGATGTCGAAAGTACATTGTATGTCGAAAGTACACGCACGCACGCACGCACGCACGCCCGCCTGGTCGTAGACGCATGCTGTCGGATGACACGGAGTTCCTCGCTTGTTCATTTGCCAGTAAGCCCGCTGTTTTCGCTGTTAGCTGGAACACCACGCTCAGAACACCACCCTCCTTCGCGCAATGCAATCGAGAGAGGTCATAGTTATGCAAAAGCAATTATTATTATTACCGGCGTGCCCTACGCAGTCAAAGAGCGCAAATATCTTTCTGCGTGTTCGTCCCAGGGAACCTAGAAAACAACGTAAAAACAAACTGAAAGCCCTGACGTCGAATTTGTAATTTACTTCACTGCTTGGCCACCGGACCAAAAGCATTGCATACTATGTAAGCAATTCAAGAAGAGCAGGGAAGTAATCTGGTTTAAAAAATTTGCTATTTTGCAAGGAAATGCTATATGTGCACTGCTTACGCTTGAAAAGATGAAGAGGGGAGATTTTTCAACCGTTTGAGCAGGCATATGACGGTAGAAAGGCCCTACCGCCATTTGGTTAGCTAGTCAGATAATGGCGGTCAGACGTCGGCGTGCAGGTCGGTAATTTTTGCAGTATAGATGTTGTTCGCGTCGTGTATTGTACCGTGATCACAGTGCGCACAAACATTTCAGGTGTTACGTACTGTTTCAAGTGTGGCGACATTGATCTCTCTGGAAAACATTAAGCCTCTTCAGAGCATCGTCGAGGCGCGGAGTGAGGCCACTACGTAGTTCTCGTCGTGCGTAATGACGATGAGTATGTAGTGGCGTTGGTTAGATATCACGCCCATTTCTCTAAATGTGAGGCCCTAGGGAACAAAAATATTGGGGATATGACATGCAGAGCACAAAATAATGACGCGGAAATGAACTTTATACCTGATTGACCTTTATATTGCGCATCGCTAAGGGAAAAGAAATATGCGTGCAGCCCCTGGCCCGATGACTCTGGACCACTCTGCTTGAGAACGAATGTATCCTGAGCAGTTTAAAGATTTAAATAAGAATTACTGTATATACGCCTGACGTATCTATTGAATCTGATTCGCCTAGTGAATTTGACCCGCCTGCTTAGTAAAGCTTTAACAATTTCTAAGAATGCATTGCGTCTATAATTGTTAACGTGAAACTCATCATCAGCTGTATGGGCTCGATTAATATAAAGTTTGAGGTTTATGGTGGTTTAACATTCCAAAACGACTCAGGCTATGAGCGACACCGTAGTGAAGGGCTCCGGAAATTTTGAACACCTGGGGTTCTGTAACGTGTGCACTGACATCGCACAGTACACTGGCCTCTAGAATTTCGCCTCCATCGGAATTCGACCGCCGCGGCTGGGATCGAACCCGCGTCTTTCGGGTCAGCAGCCGAGCGCCATAATCACTAAGCCCCAGAGGCGGCTCGATTAATATAAAAATACTGACAAATGTAAAATTATCATGTGCAGTCAACTTATCTGATTTTTTTTTCACTGTTGCTCTCTTCAGGAATCATTGTAGGTGGTTCGAAAACGGGGAAGGTTGTTCACATCTACATACCACGTAACAGACTCTCAGCCTTGAATTATCGCCTCATTTCATTAACTACTGCGTCCTGCAATATCATGGAACATGTCAACTTCTCTCAAATTATGAATTCTTTCGAATCACGCGATTTTTTCCATTGCCGCCGTGGTGGCTCAGTGGTTATGATGCTCGGCTGCTGACCCGGAAGACGCGGGTTCGATCGCGGCCGCGGCGGTTGAATTTCGATTGGTGGCGAAATTCTGGAAACCCGTGTACTGTGGGATGTCAGTGCACGTTAAGAACCCCGAGGTGGTCGAAATTTCCGGAGCCCTTCACAACGGCGTCCCTCATTGCCTGAGCCGCTTTGGGATGTTAAACTCTATGAACCGAACCAAACCATTTTTTTCATTCTTCACAGCACGGGTTTTATAAGGGCCTTCCTTGCAAAACCCAATCAGCGCTGTTCCTTGACGCCTTGACCGCAACATGCAGGCTGACGCCATGTTTCTATATTTTGCAAAAAGGTTTTGATAAAATTCCTCAGTGGCATCTATAAGTAAAATTTGCCCAGTTGTACTTGCATTCTAACATTCTGCAATGATTTTCAATCGGGCTTTGTTAACGGCTACCTGTCTAACTCCCTTGCTGTTACATGAGACGCTCCGCAAGAATCTGCACTCGGTCCCTTCCGGTTGTTAACATATATTATTGACATACCTGAGCAATATTTCCTGCCATACAAGAATGTTTGCTGACGACTGTGTTATTTATCCCACTATTAATAACTCTCGTGATCAGCTTAGGTTTCAGACAGATCTGAACAGCGTACTTAATTGATGTAACAACAGGCTAATGTCCCTCAATCCTACTAAATTGAAACTCCTATCCTGCTCTAGTCGGCACAGTCCGCATTGCTTCTCATAATCCATTGATATCACCTCGAGATTATTAGTACCATCTTATAAGCCTCTAGAAGGTACCTTGTCTTATGATTTACCATGGCGCACGCATATTGGCAAGAACATTTCACCATCGAATAAAACACTCCGTATTCTTCAGCGCCATCTCCTCATTGCGCTCCCCCCCCCCCCCCCCCCCTCCAAATGTAAAATTATTCACATATAAGTGCCTTATAAGACCAAAATTAGAATGTGCCTGTGCCATAAGGAGTCCGCAACTAGCGAATTTAATCAATGCATTATGAGCAGTAAAAATCATGCTATTAGATTCATCCCCACTTATTGCTCATAGACGTCCGCACTTCGTCGAAAGCAATATCAGGACTACCGCCCCTTTCGTTCCGTCGCCGCACTCAGAGCCTCACATTTTATCACAAATTCTTTCATTCACCACTCAATCTGTGATCGCGTATGACAGTCGCAGCATGCATTTTTCAGAGCACCAGTTATCCCCTTCAAGTTACCCGGCCACCATCGCCCACTACAACCTTTCGTGCTTCGTTCTTTTTCGAGCAGCAGCAACAGACTGGAACGGCCTACCCAGTGACACCGTCAACAGAGCTCCATCATCTGCTCTTCAAGAACGTGTTACCGATCGCTTTCAATGCTAAATGATAGTGGCTATTTACTTGCTCATTTCAATAAATTCCTACCTCGTCTGTAATGCCCAAAGCATTAGGGGAATTTAAGGCAAAAAAGAAAATTGAGCTGAACTGAATAAGTTCGGAGTATTCATTGGACTCGAATACTTATTCAACCCTAATGAAAATGAGAAAACGAAAAACTAGGTGTTGCGCCAGATAACTGACGCAGTTGCCACACGCGACGTTTTCTTTTGTTACCGAAATAGCATGAAAGTTGCCCCAAAGACCGAACAAGTTTTGTTAATTAGCTTTCCGCTTTTTGAATTACTAAAGCAACCGCTGTGCCCCGTTAGCTGGTGCAGAAGTAACTGAACATAAAAAAGTACTTGTCAAGCAGATGCAAGATGAAAAATCATGCTCAAAATTTGCACCTCATCCATTTTACGCCCTGCTAAACGCTACACTACACCGCCTCCCGTAATTAGCTCGCAACGTACTTTAGCTCAAGCTTCTAGGCTACGACGCACCGGTGCTATGCGCTGCTCAAACCGTATTTGAAATATATGTGCTTTACAATAATTAGCTTTCTCTGTGTGTCTCATTTGCTCACAGTAATAGAGAAATTAATGAAGTGCTGCGACACCGTATTTATTGAAATGGCCTCTCAGCTCATTCATGCCGTACTTATTTCAAGTATCCTTTCAAGCACTTTTAAATAGTCGGCGCTAAAAGTTTTGAAGCTGATTTACTTTTTCAGGTCTGCACAGGCAGCTTACGCGGAAGAGTATATTTACTCTTAAAAAAAGGGCAGTCTAATAGTAGACAAAAATATCGATCTTTGGATTTTTATTATCTGGAATGCCGAAATATTCCCGCACATTTATCACTGGCTTGAATGTTTTTGCACTTAGCTTGAAGCAGATCCAGAACGCACTGGTATTCTGAAGCCAGAGGACAGTGGCAACGACTAACTTCCCCGGAACTTGCCTTCACAGGCATTTTTAGTGATAGAGATGATGTCGCAAGCTAGACGGATTTTTCGTAAGCTTAGTTAATGATATAGCAGCAGTCAGCAAAAGCAGGGAAGATACAAGATTTTTTCTTTTTTTTGTCGTTATGGATCATTTTACTTGCCGCTCTTCTTGCTTCTTGTGAGCCTGGATCTCATTCTTCCTCTGGGGTTATTTGAGTTATTTGAAAATTTGATTTTTATTTCGGTTGGAGACCTAGAAACACGGTTCAAGCCGTTTGGGCTAAATATTTGCACTTGTTTGCTACCGCCAGAGATGCCTGTCATATTCTGTGTTTAAAAGACCGCCGCCATTGGTGTGCATACACTATCCGGATATGACGAATGACCCTTTCGTGCTCAAATACTTTTCCCAGATTAGTTCTTTACGCCATAAAGACTCTTTTGCAGCTGCTAGAACAGCCTGAGTTTTATAAACAACTTTCTTCGCGGGTGAAGGGGAAAGTGCTAACAAGGCACTTCACCTCTTCGTATCGAACAAACACCAAAGAATGCCTTTCTTAGAATATACACTTCCAGTTGCCGCCTTACACGCAGCACTCCCATTCAGTGATAGCAGCATGGTCGGAGTTAACGGCCAGTGACACTTCTGTTCATATCCCAAGATAATTGGCATATCCACACGATACAACACTGTGATGTTGCAGGAGATTGAACATCGTGGAAAATACTTACTGGAAGAGGTTCAGAACGGATTACAAAAGAGGCGAAAGGAACGAAATGGGAAAACGAAGCGCAGAACCGGCACTGGTACCTATTACATGAATAATGGCTATAAAAAACACGTTTCGGCGCATGTAAGGAAATCACTGCTCTTTTTTGAACCTCGAAAATGCCATTTTTTGTTTCATTTGAGCCATTATTGAAACGAGAGGAAAAGGCGAGAGGCTCCATTTTTTTATCAGCTCGATCAACACAGAGATGCAAAGCCACTGAACTACAATGACGCACGTCAAGAGACGGCAGGTTTCTTGATAACAAACTTTCATTTTGCGAAAACAAGGAATAACAATTCGAATAAAAAATCCCAAGTCGGTAAATCTTCGACACAAAATAACTATTATTTTCTATACAAAGGATGAGGAAACAGACATTAATAAAATAGAAATAAACCATGGCGAGATGCGTATAGTATATGTGTATGGTATATAGTATAGTGTTTGTAAAGGTGCCACAAAAATATCGGGAAATATAGGGCCTGATCTGTGCCTTTAAATGCAAATGTGCAATGGCGTCATGGTCTAACACGGAACACATGCGATATGTGCAAGGAGCATACCATACATACGGCATTCCCTGTACATGTTGTATGTGTTCCTTGTTCGCAGTTAGATGCAGGCGAAATGCTACAGGCACGTGTACTGTGTGATTCCACAGCAAGGTGAACCACGTGAGTTTAACCCAGGGGATGGAGAACCTACCCAGGTGGATATATATATATATATATATATATATATATATATATATATATATATATATATATATATAGCAGAAGTTGGAGACAGGACCGATTAACACGCCGGCGGTGCCCCTCACAGTCATGTTGTGTTTCCCTAACACCCGGTCCAAGTCAACACCAGGCCATAGGCTGAAGCGTACTCCTCGCATGTGCTGTTCAAACTCTCTGCTCCCTGTTGTACAAATCAGCGCTCGCCCTTATAATGTAGCGCCTGCGTCATCGTTGTACGCTTCGGAGTCTTTCCTGACTTCTCTCTATATGTTCCCTGTTCCTTTCTCTTTTTCTTTGTCGTATTTTCCATCTGCTCCCCTAGAATTGCGACCGTCATAAACACTTTTCAAACACAAAATGATTACAGGACCACTAGGCGTTTGTGTCCTAAATCCAGGTAATTCGACATCAGAATTTCCGAGCACTGCGCCCAGCACACGGGCGCCTTTTGCGTTTCGCCTCCTCCGCGGCGCAGCCTTTCGATGGAGGCGAAACGTAAAAGGCACCCGTGTGCTGTGCGATGTCAGTGCAGGTTAAAGAACCCAGGTGGGGGAAATTATTCCGGAGCCCTCCACTACGGCATTTCCTACAAGTTACAAGGCATCAGTGCGCTATTCCACTCATCTGTTCACTACGCGCCAAAGGCGTCGAATTGTGGCATGGGGCCCAAGCCGCACTCCCCACTATCGCCCCGTACCGAACTAAATGTGATATGAGCCCACAGCGATGTGCGTGGAGGGCGTGTACCCAAAAGTTGCTTCGAGCCGCTGTTAGGTTTGCGCATCGCATATTTCGGCAGCTGCTGCTTGCGGGACGCTAGTACTTGGAATGCAATTTTTAACGCGCATGTTTTGGGATAATAATCAGCTCCATCATAATAACAGGAACGCCAGATATACTCACGGGTCAGGTAGAATTGCACCATTGTCTTAACTCTTGCCTCATTATTGCCGGAAAACAAAAGAAGAAGGAAACCTTTGTGACTTGAGTGTTCTTGATTGATTGAACAGTGACATCGACAGAGGTTCAGATAGCTTGTCGTATGGAAGGATAGAAGACGGAGAAATCAGGGAGCGCCGGTTATGTGCAATGACAGACACTGACTGATTACCGGCCCGGAGAAATATGATGCAGTGAGGGAGTGAGTCGAGGGGGCTAGACTCTGTGACAAACGATGCCCAGATGACGGCTCTCAGCGACTCAAAGGGTATGAATGCGCTAGGTCGGGCCAAGGCTACGCAATACATGTTCTAACGTTAACTGCACAACAGCTTTTTATTGTGAACGAGGATAAATTTTCAGGGCTTTATGGCACTGATCACTCGGACAGAAGCAGAACTCATGTGTTTTGCTTTGACGTACTACTACACTCTAGAGAAATCTCATCCGTTTTCTTGACGACATTTTTTTCGTTACATCTCTTTGATTCTACCGCAGACATTCCCAGAAACTCTGTAGAAGCTCATGTTTTCAACAGGAAATTGTTTACCAACGCAATTTTTTCCCTTAGAGCAAGATTCCACCATGACATTCAATATATTCGCAGCCTCGTCTCTTCTGTTTTGTATGGCTGCCTTAACTGCTCGGTGCGAGTGGAGGAGAAACTTTAAAAACAAAAAGGTAGATGTTTTGGCTTCTTGGTTAATTACTCAGGAAAAAAACGTAGCTAAAAAAAAGAGGAATTATAAGGAGTTGGAAAGCGTTTTTTGTGTGTCTGTCTTTCTCAGCCCTTGATTTTTTGCGCTACATTGTTTCTTCCTTTAAAAGCAAGACTTTGCTACGGATCGGAATGTTACATCATTCCGATCAATATCTTGATAACAATATCTTACTATAATCCTCAGTTGCCTCACAATTAAAAGGGATGGTCACGAAAGGTGGAATTTTAAATTTTTGAGCTTATAGTGTAGAACACAAAGCGAAACGTTCGTGAACAATTTGCAACTTTTGCAGCGCAGAAAATGTGAGTTTCACACAGATGGGTACCATTTTCGGCACTTTAGGAGAATGCCTGACTGAAATTACAAACCAAAAAAATTGCCGACGATAACGTGACTTCCTAATTCGAAACTTGAGAGCAGCTCATCAGCTGTTTCAGCTTTTCGTTAGATTGAAGAAAATAGTTCGAGCAAGTCATGTATGTACAATGAAAGACAACTTGTTATTTTCATACATACTCTTTCTTCGAGAAACTCTCCACTAACAGTTCTTGATTGTCATCTAGGAAGCTTTGTGGACGGAGAAATAGATCGATATATGCTCGACTTGCTGCACCAATGCCTGGTTCTCAAAGACGAGGTCTGCGCAAGTATTTCGAGAGGTTGTCACAGCTGTGGCAGCCGTTACAAGTGAGCGGAACGGGTTGTTCTCCCGCATAAGCGGTAAGAAATTTCCCGCTTGCCTTCATATTTACATACCACCACCTGCCACCCTGGCACGTGGTGGTGGCGAAAAACATATGAGTACAGATACACTTCAGGAGTTTATGCATGAGCTGACCCAGAGGAGGCCAGCCCTTACAAGTACTAGGTTGAGGTCCGTAGTTTGGGACCCCATTGGCTTTGGCCGCCGCCCGGGCTCGCGCGACCAAGGCCCGTTGGGAGTGCAGGTCAGAGAAGCCGAGCAGGGTCGCCTCCCAGTCCTCCCGGGTTGGGTTGGGGTGAGGGGGGATAGCAGGGTTGGAGTGGCAGGTGGCAGCGTTTCTGGCACAACGTTTTCAATGCCAAAGCATGCAGCGCTCATCTGTCACTGCCGCCACGTAGCTTAAAGCACGACAGAGGTGTCCACTGTTCCAAGAGGGCAGTTATGTGCCTTCCCTCTCGTTCAGGTGTGCACCGAGATGTGGGAGAGAGAGACTGCGCATTTCCTTTCCTAAAAAAAAAAAATACTGAAGGCAGTTTCGAAATTCTCAAGTGTGCTTGGCAAAAGCCTTGTGGTCAACCCACTGCCGCTTTCCCGAACCGCTAGGCGCGGAATCACTGGGCCGCTTCGGAGCCATGTGTCTCACGCATTCGACTGCAACGAGAGGTCTGGCGAAGGAGCGGCGGTGTAGCTACCACCACCGAGGCGCGCGCGCTCATTCTACCGGTGCTGTGTGACGTCACGGTTGCTATGCACATCTGCGCCCCCCACTGGCGCGCCGGTTACTAAGGAGGGGAGGAGGTTGAACTTTTACTTTCTCCTTTCCAATCTCCCGCTCCATTGCTTTCGAAGCTTAAAGGGTGTCCACTGCTGGTTACAGCCGACAACGGTGACGGCGACGGCAAAGCCCCGAACCGCAGAGACGGGCGCCTAAGAGCTGCGCTCGAAAAGAACTCAAAGGCTTTTCGGTTTCCCGCAGGACGAAGTGCTCAAATTAATATTGCACCGATTCCCTTATTCCCTGGTTACTTTCCAGAGTAGATCGCGACGAGAACCGCAGATGGTTCCTTTCGACCGCATGGCGACACCTTGCGTACTCTGATTTTTGCGGAGATTACACCACAGATTTCTATTCTCACTGTTAATTGAATTGAAGAGTGTATAATTAAAGAGTGCATAAGCCACCGACATTAGTTTAATGTCGCATATAATGCTGCTATTTAGCATACTGTGGCAACATTCTAACTGCACAAAATGTTAAGAGAGAAATTACGGATTTGTATTAGCCCCAGTGTAGCCGAAAGGCTACAACCTCGTTCGAACCCCGTGCCTTGTTCGAACCCCGGACAAGGCCTGGTTCGGTCCCCGTACCACGACAAATTTTTCTTTAACTGCGAAGTTTATGAGAAAGCTGCATGGCTTTCCTTTGTAGCCGTATCGCTGCGCTTGGGTGGACGTCAATGAGTAATTACTCCCTTATTACAGATCTTCTCCACATTTGAGGATTCCCCTAAACATTTCACCAGCACTGTTCCCACTTCGAGTATTGATCAATTCGCTCTCGCCCTACCATAAGCATGCCGTCCTGGTTAGTTCATTTGGTAGAGCGACCGCTTCAGTGAAGCGGTGGTCCCGGGTTCGAACCCCGGACCAAGACAATTTTTTCTTTAACTGCGAAGTTTCTGAGAAAGCTGTGTAGCTTTACTTTGTAGCCGTATGGCTGCGCATGGCTGGACGTCAATGAGTAATTACTGCCTTATTAGAAATCTACTCCACCTTGGAGGATTCTCTGAACACCCCCACCAAAAACTCACCACGCAGGGTAGAGCTCCAGTGGGTGCCGGCTCACTCTGGGAATCCAGGAAACGAGGCTGCCGATAAATTGGCCCGAGGTTTGATTTGCCGGGCTCAGGACGGCCTCGATCCAGGTTTGTCGAGAGAACGGGCGCACACCTTTGCAGAGCTCACGCAAATGCCCCGCTTGGACCGTCGGACTTACCCTCCTCCACACCCCTCCCTTACCCATTCCCAACAGATCCTCTGGAGACGCCTCCAGACCCGCTCTTTCTCATCCCCTCAGCTGCTATCCCACTACTGTGGCACCTCCACTGCATGCACCCTGTGCGGCGACCCTCACGCCACACTCTCCCACATCCTTTTCGGCTGCCCTGCTGATCCTCCCCCGCA
This sequence comes from Amblyomma mixtum, assembly GCF_055824585.1. Taxonomy (NCBI): domain Eukaryota; kingdom Metazoa; phylum Arthropoda; class Arachnida; order Ixodida; family Ixodidae; genus Amblyomma; species Amblyomma mixtum. The sequence goes on from NC_143016.1 coordinate 94,810,540, forward strand.
GGGACAGCCCGCGTTATCAAGTTGGGAGGACTGGGAGGTCGTGCTCTCGTCTCCGGACCCGCCATCGCAGCTTGCTGCGGTGCTTCGGGGTGCCGACGTCATGGACAAACACCACATGAACGTTCCGACGTAGAGTGGGACCGTGCGGTGGTCCAGGGACCCAAGGGGGGTGTAAACACACTTGCCATAATAAAGTTTTTTTCTCTCTCTCTCTCCCCTAATCATTTGACCAAAGCTACTAAAGGTTTACTGCTGCTTTCTTGTGCTATCATGTTCACGAAAGTCCCTGTACCAGAAACAATTTTTTTAATCCTTAGATTGTGAGAATGATGCGTAGATTAGGATGGTACGGGGGCTTTTTTGTACCCGTACGACAGCAGTGAGGAGGGTGCTAACTATGGTCCCATTCCTGTACTGTTTCACGAAAATAGCGGCCTGTAGGAACAGTGCGAGAGTAATGGGCGTCTTAGCTGAATACCGCTGACTGTCGCAACTGTCCAGCTTAGCGCCCTCTGATTACGAACAGCCTGATGTGCAATAAGCAATGTATATTCAGTTTTCCAGTACATAACGCCAGCTTTAGCAGGCTGAGTTGTCCGAGGCTTTCTTTTTAGTTAAGTGTACGACAGGAGACTGTGTTCATTATTTTTGTGCGACGAAGACATGCCATACTTTTGCTGCATTTTTTTTCATGACCGAAGAAACTCGCATAACGCACTGGACGATGATGGTTGCCACCCCCAGACAACGGTTGTCGCAGAAGTTATTATACCGTAGCAGCGCGATTTCTGATTACTTAGGAAGAGAAATACGCCTTCACAAAGCATGTAGAGGCTCTCTATCTTTGTACAGCATTTTGGCATTTACTGTTGTCATTTCACAATAGCGAAGACCCGTATTCTGGCCCTAGCAGGAGTGCCATGCATGAGTATGGTCTACAAGCAAGAGAATGAACATGACACAGGTCACTCGCGAATCTAACAAACAGAGCGATTGTAACAGCATGAATTTAGTAGACCATGTGCTGGAGAAGGAAAAGAAAGGCAGGAAGTCAGCAATACATTGCAGAAACTAATGCGTAAAATGTGCGAACACGAAAAAAGTCAATGCATCAAAGTGTAAAAAAAAATAAAAAAAATATTGTTGCATTGCGTGGCCTAAGTGAAGAAGCATTCTGGAAGGGAATTGAAAGCACTTATTGTCCGTGAATAAAATTTGTAAACTGCGCATTTTCTTGTTGCGGATAAGGCATAGGGAATGAATTCGGTGATGACATGTTTATCTAGTCTTGAGAAATTTCACTCTAGACCGCAGCGGGAAGCGGGGGCGGGCATGCCATTTCTTTTGAGGTTTTGTGCCAAGTGGGGCAACGCCTCGCTTCAGTTCTGCATTCGCTCACTGCCGCCTGACCACCCTAATGCGGTTTCATATGTGTCTGTGCAGTGTGAGAGTAATGCTTCATGCTTTTCAAACCGCTGCAGAATGACATTCTCAGGAAGCGTCTGCCCAACCTTCTCATTTTCTGAACCATCGCTCCAGGTTCCGAGACATTGCCCTAAGTGCGCCATAAGGCTGCTGCAGCTTGTCCTACGAGTGATCCAGGGGAAGCGGTTTCCGCTGCCGAAGATCTCTGTGTCAGTCACACGTATGGGGATGGCAACGTTGCGAAACCCACAGCTCCCGGAATGGGAGCCCAAATTTTCTCTTTGTACGCTAGCAGCCATCGCAGCACCCCCAGTCTCCATCCCTCGTCTCCATTTCCCTGGCCGGCCGCAGTTTTTGTCCCCGTCTTCATTGCCTCTCGGCTGAGGGCATAAACAGCCTTATCGTGTTCGTAGGTTTTTGCTCGGTATTGTTTTATATGGGGATTTTATTGCTAGTTGGCGCAAAAACTGGTCTTTGATGCTTTCTTTTCAGCGAGTCCTCTTGTCATATCTACGCGTTCAACCTTCTTACCTTTTCTTCGGGATGCCTTTGCGTTGCACGTTGCGAAACGCTATCATCTGGTTTCTTTGCTTTTCGTCTCGTGAAGTCTCATCTCCGGTCCTGGTGTTTCGTTAACGTTAGCTCCGTTGGCTGGTCTTTCTCGCATCTTTTTGTGCGTTCTCAATTACCGCCAGGACCGTGAGGAGCCTCTGTATGGCGCCATTATTTGGTCGCATGAGATAGCGAATTGTGTAAAGGTTAATGCTCTCTTTGGCAAGCTTTTATCAAGTGCGTCCTATACATCCTTTGCTTTATCGGATAAGCTGGAGCAATCACATTTCCAGCCCGTGAATTGTTTCGTTTGGCTTGGCAGCGTCGCTGTGAAGAAATATACACAACAGCAGGCGTACGACATACTTGATCCGTGCTTTATGAGAAAAGAAATAAATATTTCAGAACGCATTGTCACGTTACTTCAAAGTAATTAATTGATCGCCGTTTAAATATGAATGTGAATGTGCTTTGTTCAGAACAGTTTTAAATTATCAGATAATACAAGACTGGTTGTCCTTTTACCGCACGCAGCAAGAAGCAACTGTACCTAGTAAGTTTGAAACTCTAAAAAAACTCTCATACTAGGACTGAAGCATTTTTATGGTGGTTGGCACACCGGCAACTATGGTTTCTGTAATATAAGTAAGTTCATTTCTGCTGGCCTCCACGACGAGATTTTTTCTTTTACAATACGCATGTGTTATAATAGCATTTACTGAGAAATGATGATGCAGGATTTGTTGTGAAACTTTATATTTGATGAGCATGCAGCACTCGGAGGCTTCATGGGCTCCACGAAGTGAAGAAACTAAATTTCAAACTTACAGCGTGCGCCGGAAGATCGGAATTTAGTTCCATCTCTCGAAGGAGTTCACAGTCGAAACGCCCGTTGGAGCAGATAAGCCTTAAAATTCATGGTTGCGCTACTTTTTTCGAAAGTGACATTTCTTCTAAACAGCCTTAATTCTTAAAGCTGACAAGTAACCATGGCCACTCCATCAATTTAAGGCCCTGCACACATCCCGACTTCTCCCAGGAGTGACTGTAAACGTCTGCGAAAACTCTAAATTCCACCTGCGCCATCACTTCACCACTGTGGGCACAATCTTTGAGAACCAAGTCGACGAAGCTGTTCGTCTCCGCGTCATCAACTTAGCGCACATGCTGTAGTTTCTTAACGTGACTAACTAATCCCATGAACAAGCTGAAGAATCCAGTAGCAAATAAATGAGCTACGTTACCCAAGAGCATTCTTACTGAAGCTGAATTGGGACATTCACGCGCAATGTTCTCGTTCGCAACTTGCTGTCTTCCATTCTCTGCTATACCTGAAAGCATTTCTAGGTAAAAAAAATTGTCGCTGACAGAGCACTCGTTGACAATATCCGGTTTGGCTGCGTTGTACGAGTCCTGGGTCCTCTCCCGTTATGCTTTCAAGTAATCCTGAAGTGGCAGACGACGTGGGGAAAATGAGCTGCTTGGGTGCGGAGAAGATCGCCATGCGAGAGAGCCTGCCTGGGGCTAAAGGGAAGGGCTTGCACGAGGGGGAGACGTGAAGGGGAAGGAGGGGAAGGCGTTGTTGAAAATTGTGAACCCGTTGCCGTTCTTACGATTTGCACCGTTCACGCTTTGGATCAGAATACGGTGTGCAGTGCTTGGATTGTTAGCGGTAGGCTTTACGAAGGGTTTTTCTGTCGCCGTAAACTCTGCGCCGGGTGGTCATTGTAAGCGGCACGGAAGAAATAATTACTGGGTTTGAAAGTGCTCCTGCGTGGACTCAGGTCCTGCTCCTCACGTTCTGTTAACTTAAGGCGATGAAACTTGAGCAGGAACGTTGTTTCCGATGAAACATTCAGCGAGGGGCTTACCGAATTTCTTGGTTTCCCAAAATTATATGCGGTGCACTAACATCGAAAGCAAACGGCAGAATGTCCGTCTAACCTCCTTTATTCTTGTTATATTTACGAGCAAAAACTGCTCCTCGGAGGATATATATAGCGGGAAACACGGAATGATTTTTCCGCTGTCGGATTCATTGTCTGCTTCTAGAAGAGAAAATTTTCTGTATATGACTCGAACTTGTATGAATCAGGAAGAGAGCGAACACGAAGTTGCATCTGAAAGTTTAGGCTACGAGAAAGCCATGAAGTACAAAACATGCGCATTTATATTCTATATACGAGGTCTGTTAGAAAAGTATCCGACCTTTGGCCGAAGAAAAAAAAATGGCATAACTGGAGCGTTGGAAACCTAATTACCTTCAAAGTAGCCTCCTTGGGACTCCACACACTTCTCCCAGCGGTGTTGCCATTGTTGGAAGTATTCCGAAAAGGCCTCTTTCGGAATGGAGTTTAGCTCAGCTGTCGTTACAGTCATAATGTCCTCTCTTGTCTGAAATCGCGCTCCTTTCAATGTCCTCTTGATTTTGAGAAACAGCCAGAAGTCGCAAGGGGCCATATCATGAGATTTAGGAGTCTGTTGAACTACAGTAGTCCGGTTTTTCGCCAAAAAAGTCTGAATCAAGTGCGAGGAATGTGCAGGAGCATTGTCGTGATGGATGCACCAATTTCCTGTTGACCTCAACTCCGGGTTTTTGCGCCGCACAGCACCACGTAGGCAACGGAGGATGCCCCTATAGTACCCTTTGGTCATTGTTTGACTCTGTAGGGTGCGTACTCGTGGTGTGCCACACAGAGGGAGTCAAAGAAAGCTGTCAGTATCACTTTGACATTGCTGCGCACTTGGCGGGCCTTCTTTTGTCTCGGTGACATGAAATGCTTCCACTGTGACGACTGGGATTTGGTTTCCGGGTCGTACCCGTACACTCAAGACTCGTCACCAGTGATTATGGTGTTTATGAAGTCGGGGTCACTGTTTGTGGAATCCAGCATGTCCTGCGAGACTTCAACACGCAGCTGCCTTTGCTCCACCGTGAGCAGCTTCGGAACGAATTTCGCCGCAACTCTCTCCATGGCCAAATCTTCGGGAATAATGGAATGTGTAGAAAAATTTCTGATGTCCACCTCTTCGACAGTTTCTCGGATAGTCACACGACGGTCCAGCATCACCACAGCGTTCACTTCGGCAATGACCTGGTCATTTCGGCATGTTGATGGCCGACCGGAGCGTGGCTCGCTCTCCGCCGATGTGCGGCCATCTTTAAATCAATTGAACCACTGTTTAATTTGTGTGCTGCTCATAGCATCTTCACCGAAAGCCGCTCTGAATATTCCGAACAGTTTCCATTTTGTTGTCATCCGGTTTCTGGCAAAACTTGATGTAGTAGCGCTGCTCCTGTCGCTCCGCCATTTTCCTTGTAATAAAAAACCGACGAGAGCACTGCGCACTGCCTCACTCAAACGCTGCGTCCCAGCGACTGACGCTATCGGCAGGCCGGAAAATATTCGTACATGCGCACGAAGGTTCAACGCCGGCTGGTGCAAGCGCGCTTGTCTCATGTCCATCAGGTGTTCGCAAAAAAAGAAAAAATAATGTCGGATACTTTTCTAACAGACCTCGCATATGACTTAAATAATACATTAGCTAGCAGACCTAACATGAAAGAACAGGGCGATACTGAGTAAGTGCAATACCGAGTGCGCTGCGAAAATTAGGCACCAGAGTCAGGCAGTAGAGCTGTGCCCGTAAATCACATCACAGCAGGCATTACGGGTATTTCGGCTCTGCTATATGTGATTCACCGGTTAATCTTTTTTACTTTAGGACTGGAGAGAATAGCAGTTTGTTCCACGGCTGAACGCTTTGCTTGCTACCTCACAAGCATCGAACTCAGGTTTAAAAAAGAAATCCCTATTGAAGCGTTCCATATGAGCCGCTCGTATGGAATAATATGAATAAAAAGTCCAAACGATACGGAGAAATATATGAAAATTCATATCTTGTGTGTAGGGTGTGCATAAGCGTTTCCCATATTTTTATACAATTTCCATACAATGTACATGACGTCAAATAGAGTCCGCAAATTCTTCATCTGCTTCCATATAGTCCATACGGACTCCATATTATCCCATTGTGGTGACTGCAGTCCGGAGAGCAGGGAGACAATTGAACACAATTGAACGAGTCACTCTCCGCCGTCGTAGAAATAAGCGTGCTCTGTTGATGGCGATAGCGAACTGGTACCAAACTGATAGCGAACTTCTGAGATAAAGCACGCAGTTTTACTACAACATTCTAGAACAATGTTGAATCGACTCCGCTTAAATGCGATCAGTCGAGATAAATCTGGTTGCGTCTTGCATCACAAACAAAGCGATAAAGCGACATGCCGGCAGCTCTGAAGAATAAACAAACACTAGAAAGATTCGCGGTAATATGGTTCATAATGACTTCATAACATTTCTCATGAAAACGTATGGAATTATGGGACTCGTCATATGGAAACTTTCAGCAGGGATGCTAAAGCTTTAGCATCGAACCAGGGTGCATTTTGATAAGAGCGACTTTTCTTGTAGTTCCTAATGGGTTTTCTGCGAAGATTCGTTATAAACCACTATTAGGCCCCTTTTAGTTTCCCCTGCAAGAACTTCGGAACAGGGAGCCAAATGGATACTTGAAAAATGGTAGTAATCGACTGCTCGAAAGCATCAGAAAATTCTTGGACACGGCTCTTCATACGAGGCCGTGTCTATACGTGCGTGCAAAGTACGAGCATTACTCGATGAGCGGAGGCGCCAGCAGCAATTAAAACACCGACCTGTGGAGTGGTTGAAAGTTTGAAAATAAATTAAAGAAGAACTGCTAACCGTAACGAAAACTGATTGCGATGTTTGAAAAGGACGAGTGAGAAATGGCTGGAATGGGTGGTGCTCACCAGTCGTTACTTTCATTAGGGCAGTGGAAAATTTATCGCAGACAAGCACACAGACATATTGAATATTTGCGGAAGAAGAAGCACACAGACATATTGAATATTTGCGGAAGAAGAAGCTAAGTAAATGCTTGAGCGCAGTTTTGCTACTCTTGCTTGCGAAACACGCCTGCACGAAATTAAGGATAACAGAACAAACACGCGAAATGCTAAAGCTATGAAAGCTGAAGTTAGTCGGATGTAAAGCAGTAATGTTGGACGTAGTGTGTTTCTGGGATAGTGTTTCACATTTTTCGTTTGACAGCACTTAACGAAGCATGTTAATGTACGAACACCCCAAATATTTATCCAAGCGACAGCAAAACGAATAAAATTGTTTGCCACATTAATTATGACGATTAATATGTGATTTAGAATATTACGACCAGCAGCCAAAACTTAAATTCCGCAATTAAAACACACTAACTCTGCGTTACGAATTGGTCGTGTCTCTAAAACTGAGCTCGGAATGTGACGTGCAAGTATTGCGAAACAAAAAAAAAATGGATGACCGATTACAATAGTCGGTGCTATCAAATTTGAGCGCAGCGCTTCACGTAGTTTAGTTTTTCCACCCTTCAGAATTTTTCCGTTGCAGCCACCTTACGGCTGTTCATTACTCCACTTTCGCCGTGGCAGGTTGCTTTCGCTCTGCCTGCCATTTGAAATGCGACAGGTGACCTGTGACCAGTGACCAGTCAGGTGGCCTGTTACGCCGACTACGCCGACGCGTAGTGGCATGGCAGGTGGCGTGTCACGCTGCTTGCCCCCCTTGCGGAATCTTCCCATTGCAGCCACCTACCTGGTGGCGTTTCTTTCTTCAACTTGGGCAACTGATTCAAGTTGAAGAGTCGCGGAAGCCGAGAACGGGGGCATAAGAGCCACGCTCTGAAAGAAATTTTCTCGTTCACGACAGATGGAAGGGTGCGAAGGTCTCCAGCGCTTTTGAAAGATACCAAACATCTTTTTCCCATGTTTTCATGAGACGAACAGCTGCAGTAAGAAGTGCTGCAGTTTCTTTTCCGGAGAGAAGATCCAGCTTCTGGGTAAGGTAGTGTGATGCAATAGATATTTGTAGCCATGTATGGGCGGGGCGTTTTTCCACATCGGGTGCCGTATTCTACTAGCTGTCCATTTGCTGTTTCCCATTTCGCTTTCGTTCGGCCTTAGCTGTCAATGGTCACTCAGGGATACCAGTGGCTTTCAAGAGTTTGTGGCAATTGACCCAGCCATTGGCTGGTTGGCGACCGGACCTTAACAGGGGCTGAAATTGGATGCGATATGCAGCTGATGATGACGTGCATCGCATAGCTTTGTCAATAGCAGGAGACCAGACCTAACCACTGCTGCCACTGGCTGCGATATGCAGGCAATGGTAAAGTTCCGTCGTGAATCCCCCAATGGCCGGGTCACTTGCCACAGACGCTTGAAAGCCGTGGGTATGTCTGAGTGACTAGTGACAGATGACTGAATGCACGCGAAATAGACAAAGGCAAAAAGACAACTTATAAAAAATGACAGATTCTCACTGCACTAAGACAAGCGAAGAAATGTGATGTGATAGGTTCCAAAAAAAATTAGCCCAGTTTAATACCGATTTCTGGTTCAATGATGCAAGTGGAACTGGGATAAAAGACCGCCACTGCTAATGTAATTGGTTGGGACAAGGTGGGATCGAAGGCAGATTTTCTCCAGCGCTTCGCCCCAGAGAAATGGAGCAATAGGGCAGGAGAAAGCTTATACCCGCTTGAAAACGAGTGGGCAACCTTCGTTAGTGGGATAGAACACCATATCTCTTGCATATGAGGTGGATGGTGAAACCAATTAAGAGCAGCACTGCGCTGAAGCTGGAGTTCTTAAGGCTACCGACTACACTGCCTTACACGCAAAATTAAAAGAATTAACTGAAGCTGACGATTGTCTCACGCATTAAGGATGTTTTTTTTTGGAATGTGGAAGCTTTCCTTTACGACCCGCTTCAAGCGCGAACACAAGCATCTCGCGCCAAGACTGAAGTCCTGCATCCCCCTCTACGTTTTAGAGCAACTGCGTTAAGACTACCGCTCCACTCAGAATTCAGCGCCAGCGGCGGCGTTATGAGCGAAAAAGCAGGTGAGAAGCAGATGGCCCACCTTCCACTTAAGTCGCATGACTGTGTGACGTCATCACAACCTGCCCTCAGTGGCAGATGAAACCTGCCCGCCAGATTGTGACCAAAGTTTCCACCTGGACAGGTGGCAGTTAATTAATGACTTGGCGTCAGAGATCGCTCAGGAAGACCAACCTTGGTCTCATAAACCCTACCGGTGGCTGTGTTGCAAGCAGCCACCTGCGGGGGAATTGGCGCATCGCTAAACCTCTGCACTATTGCGACAGAAGTGGTATGAATACTCCCAGTGATATAAGAATGTAAATTATATAATAAGCGATCCCGCATGTATCGGTATTATCCAATAACACAATCGCCTTCTACCGTTAAGAAGAGCCGAAATTTCCCCTTCAATTTTTAAAATCTTAATTATCCACTAACTGATTTTCCTCTTTCTTGATCTAAGTACTGTTTGCAAAGGCAGATGCTACCCTGCGATGGTGCACTTACTGGCGAGGTAATTACGTGAGTCAAAGACAATCTTGAAGAACACATCACGAGGGTATCGTCACATCACGAGGGCATCGACGCCTATATAAGAAGCTCCTCATCGCCGCCGGCATCCAGTGGGCTCGGCAGCAGCACATCGAACACAATGCTCAGGAACCCATTTTGCTTCATTGCGCAGGTTGGTAACTATTTATCTGCCAGTTGCTATCGTAGCGATAACCGCTTTCTGTTGCTGCTGCCCTGCCCACTGTGTATAAAAAATGCTTTGTCGTACGTTTATTCTTTCCAAGACGATCTGTTAAAATGTGGTGACATAGAATCAAATCCAGGCCCAGATATGACAGAAAAGGAAATGCTGCAGCAGCTACTCTTGGGCCAAATCACCCTGGCGTCGTCTATGAACGACATTCTGGCAAAACAGGGTTCTTTTGAAGAAAAGATAGATGGCTTGACAGATAGGATTAAAAGTCTTGAAAATGAGGTAGCAACGATCAATACTTTAAAAACGGAATTGCAGGACCTGAAGTCGACTGTAACTAAAATGGAAGGCACCATTACATACCTGTTAAATAAAACAGACGACCTGGAAAACATTACCCGTAGGAACAACCTACTTATTTTCAGAATAAAAGAAGAGAATGAAGAATCAGAAGCAGAGCTTCTGATTCAGATACCTATTTCATACCTGCACGGAACCCCGTCAGCTGGCCGATTTCGCACGAGAGGTGGTCACGGCTGCATGCCGACTACGCAGGGCCTATTGGTAACAAGATGTTGGTAATCGTCGATGCTCACAGCAATTGGATAGAAGCCATTCCAGTATCTAGAGCAACCGCTACTGCCACTGCCGACTGCATGCGAACCTTGTTTAGCAGGTTTGGATTGCCCCGCACCATAGTTACGGATAACGGTACCCCCTTTACCGGGTCCGAGGTTGCTGTATTTCTGCAGAAAAATGGAATCGAGCATATCCGGACCCCACCTTATCACCCTCAAAGCAATGGTCTCGCAGAACGGGCCGTGAGAACTATCAAGGACGGTTTGAAGAGAATGCCTGGTGTGGAGTTGGCAACGGCTCTGGCGAGAATTCTTTGTAACTACAGGAATTCGCCACAGGCTTCAGGGTTTGCACCGTCCGAACTTCTTCTTGGGTACCGTTTGCGTACAAGAATAGACATGTGTTTTCCTCCTAGGAGCCACGAAATGCCCAAAAATCCAGCGACTGATTCCGCCAGTTGGCACTTCGTCCCGGGAGATGCCGTTTATGTGCGCAACTACGGCGTCGGAGAAAAGTGGACACCAGGAAAAGTGAAATCTACGAGTGGTGCCCGTCTAGTCACTGTAGCAACTGAGGACGGAGTCGGTCGACGCCATGTCGACCAGATCCGAAAACGCTCATCAGACACAGACGGAAGCAGGGAAACGTCGAGTCCTGAAGAATCTCCTCCTACGACCTTAGGAACACCGAATTACGAGGCTCAAGACCTTCCCGAGGCGTCTGTTCCTGAGCTACGCCGGTCCACAAGAACCAAAAAGCCCGTGGAGCGCTACGGCTACTAGGGGAAAGGAATGCTGCAGATAACAAAATCGGGACCACATGCGCCTCTCCGCGCATGCGTCGATGGTCCTTCTTTCCTTCTTTCTCTCTTTTCTTTTCTCTATATATTTCCGAGCTGGAAATAAAGGGGCGTCTTTTCTGCTCTGCGAATCGGCCTGTTTTCATCACGTTGCTGCCGGCCTTTGGCCGGTAGAACGCAACAAAAGGTGCCACAGAATAGGTATGAAATCAACAAAGAATCGCCCTGTCATCATAAAATTGAGTGACTACCGAGAAAAGGCTTCAATAATGAAGGCATGCCCGAAGTTGAAAGGCACAGAGTTTTCGGTTAGTGAAAACTTCTCAAAAAGAATTCGTGACGTCAGAAAAAAGTTATGGGAAAGCGCATCTCGGGAAAAGAGCAATGGTGCCAAGGTTAAGCTGGTGTTTGACGAGCTTAACATCGACGGTAACATGTTCGGATGGGATAATGCAAGAAACACTCGGTATAAAATCCCGAGGAACCAAAAGTGACACCAACAAGGGAACAGTCTGGTTTTCAAAATCCTTAACATAAACTGTCGCAGCGTCGTAAACAAAGCTGCAGAACTCGAAGGCATGCTGTTCTCACATGACGCGGACGTTGCCATGCTTACCGAGACCTGGCTAAGCAATGAAATATTTGACAGCGAATTTGTACCTAAAGATTATAAGGTTTTTCGTAGTGACCGTGACAGAAGAGGTGGAGGAGTGGCAATTTTAATGAAATCATCATTGCAACTTTTCAGGATGCCTGATGCTCAAGGCATTGAAGCCATATTTTGCAAAACATACATCAACAGGGTTCGCTTTGTTCTTGGTGTTTTTTACAGGCCTCCCAACTCTTCTGTTGCGGTCTTGGAAAACTTAAGAGCATATTTACAATGCCATGTAAAAAGAGCCGATAGACTAATACTGGCTGGTGATTTCAACTTGCCTAATATTGACTGGCACACCTTTTCATCATTCTCTGCCCGCAATGCTGATACTGTAATGCTCGACATTGTGTTCACATTTGACCTGCTGCAAGTAGTAAATAATTTTACGAGAATGCAAGGAGCCGCGGGATCAATTCTAGATCTATTTTTTGTCAGTGGTGCCATCCGCAATTTCGTAGCCTGTGAAGTCACAAACGGAATATCCGATCACAAAGCTGTGCTGCTGAGCTTGTCAAATGTGTACCCAGATCGTCAAACTAGCGTGCAATTTTTTCCCAATTTTTCGCGTGCGGAAGACGAATGTATTCTGGACATGCTTGATTCATGTTATGGGAATTTTAGGAATAGCACTGATAGTGTAAGCACAACATGCGACCTTCGTCTTCATCTGTACAATATCCATCATCATCGCTCAAAGCCCAACATGCGACCTTCGTCTTCATCTGTACATATCCATCATCATCGCTCATCTTCTTCTTCGAAGGGTTGGTCGCCATACTTGCGGGTGCCATTAAAGCTCGCTCCATCCTGCGCTCTGTCTCCCGTCTCACAATAGTGTGAATGACCTATGGCTCACTTTTAAAATGATCGTCTCCCATTGTATTGCCCGTTTCGTTCACAAAATTGCAAAAAAGTCTGTGTACCGCAATCCTTGGATTTCTCTGGAGACGTTACGCTTGCAGCGAAGGCTTAAAAGGTTTAAAAAGAAATCAAGCAGGAATTCATCATTAAAACCAATTGTGGAAGCAATTTCAGAAGAAGTTAAGCAGAAAATAATTTGCGACAAAGAAAAGTAATACGGAACGCTCCTGCCCTCGTTCATTAAAACGTCTTCCGAGAGATTCTGGCGCCAAATCACGCCCAAGTCTTCTTCCACGAACGAATTCATAGTAGACGGCAAATGTGTGCGTGATGAGGCTGTTGTTTGTTCTGCGTTCAACAAATTTTTTCAGTCAGTATTCACAGAGGATAATGGATGCCTGCCCAACTTTTCTGCAGCACTCCCTGCCATATCTGATGTTGTAATTTCAGAGACTGGTGTTTGTAATTTGCTTTTGAACCTTGATGTCAAAAAATCAGCAGGTCCCGATAACATACCAAACACTTTTTTGAAGCGCTATGCGGAGTGGTGCGCAAAGTACTTGACAGTAATATTCAACAGATCTTTACATGACGGATCTTTACCGGATGACTGGAGGACAGCCGCGATTAAACCTCTGCACAAAACCGGAAAAAAAGCACACATCGAGAATTACCGACCCATATCTCTAACTTCCACGTCATGTAAAATTTTAGAACATATAATTCATAAACATATATTAGGTTTCTTGGAACAGCACAAAGTACTTACCGATTTTCAGCATGGCTTCAGGCGTGGGTTTTCCACAAGTACACAGTTAGTTGAAACTGTGCATGACTTTGCTCAGTCGATTAACCAGGGAAAACAAACAGACGCAATATTCATGGATTTCCGTAAAGCATTCGATAAGGTGTCACATAACAAACAAATTCATAAATTAAGTTATTACATTAAAAACGACAGGATACTTGCATGGATTAAAGCTTATCTCTCGAACAGATGTCAGTTCGTCACTCTGAACAATATTTCTTCTAGCAGTGTCCGGGTTATGTCTGGCGTCCCCCAGTGATCTGTTTTGGGACCACTCTTATTTCTTTTGTTTATTAATGACATTGTGGCAGATCTTTCAGTTCGCGTGAGGCTGTACGCGGATGACTGTATCCTGTATCAAATGGTGTCTTCAGTTGACGACCAGGTGCGTCTAAATAATGACCTAGCGAAGGTGGTTGCGTGGTGCAACAAATGGCAGATGTGCATTTATTCTGAAAAAACCGTGTTCATGAAAATTACAAACAAGAAAATGCCTCTTCATTTTGTGTACGGTACTAACAGCATATCATTATTAGAAGTGACAGAGTATAAATATTTGGGCCTATGGATTACTAACAACCTTTCGTGGTCAAAACACATAGACGCTGTAGTAGCAAACTCAATGCGGAAAATATTTTTCTTGAGGCGCTCCCTAAAGTCATCCCCACCTAGTGCTCGTCTATTGGCGTACAATTCCCTCATCCGTCCGTTACTAGAATATGCCGTAATCATTTGGGACCCTTTCACGTTAACAAACATTCAGAAATTAGAGCGAATACAGCATAAAGTAGCTAGATTTGTTTTTAACTCACTGAGCGCAATCGTGTTTGTCGATTAAAGTTTTTTTTCCAGCTTATAAAAGGACATTATAAAGTTGATACCTCTAATTATTTTTGTTACTCCTCAGGTTATAACACGAGACAAAGGCATGCACTAACAATCACCCCTTTGAACGCGCGAAATTACTGCTTTAAATATTCTTTTTTTCCGAGGACAATTACTGATTGGAACAAACTTAATAGCGATACTGTTAATCAAAATTCTTTACTTCTGTTTGAAAAGTGCCTGTAAATGCTGTCAATATGTGTGTGTTTATATGCTTGTATTTTGTTTTGTCCCACCTTGCTATGATCTGTACAAGATCGCAGTATCTATAAATAAATAAATAAAAAAATCATAATAGAAGTACAATGATATGTTATGAAAAATAAAGCCAGAAATGTGGTTTGGTTTGGTTTGGTTTGGTTTGGTTTGGTTTATGGGGTTTAACGTCCCAAAGCGACCAAGGCTCCGGAGTCAGAAATGTGTTCTTCTCGTTATTCGCTATATAGAAGAAGAGCTATATGGCTGCAAAACTTTGCTCTTTCCAGTGAACTGGAAGTGGGTCACGAAAAACCGTGCTTGAACAATTCCGTAAACAGAGGCAAGCAAATAAGGCGGACACAAACGCGAAAATCACTCATCCTAAGCCCAAATTGAAAAGGAAAAAGATTCAGGGGCAAACGGCACAAATAAACAAGCTAAAAATAAAACTAAATATCACAAACACTTTACTCACGTCACTTTAAATTGAGGTCACTTGTCTTGTTTATAGGCAGACCCTCTTATTGCTCAAGGCACATATGTCGCATTCAATATTTGATAGTGTGACACTCTGTGGCCATGAATAATGGCCGACTGTGAAAAAAGGCAAATGCGAACACGCGCTAAAGTGAAAGAAAATAGCGTGCGAGTTCAAGGGCTGCAATGTTAGCGCCAGCAGATGGTTACAGTCTGAAAAACGCCAGAAGCGGTTTACACGAATTTCGGCGACCGTCGACGACGGCGCTGTTTCCTGTTGAGAGCTCGTACACGAACACAAAATGTTACCATCAGTAAAGTTGCAAGCCAAACATAACAGCAAGAAAACATTCAATAAAGAAGAAAAAAGTCGTTTTAGTTTCGCCCAATAAAGAAATAAAGAAGGCCCGTGTTTCAGCGCGATGGCAGGTTCAGATTCTTTGCTTTCCTCGTTGAAATGCAACCTGTTAAGATTTTTCAACAAGAAAAGTGGCGAATCAAAACTTATATAATGAATAATCATTTCCTTCAAAAACAAAACAGGTAATCAAAGCACTGCACTTTGTAAAGTCTTTGAATTAAGATATATGTGATAAATGAAACCAGATATTCTCAATGCATTCTTTTTAAATTTCAAAATATTCTTAAAATGCGATCTTCATTACTTCCTCCAAGGGCCAAGGAGGTTCGCGTAAGGCTGATTCCTTTCTAATATTGTGTAAGCTGTGGGTTTGAAAGGGTCTGGCGAAGCTGTGAAATATATTGTTTCCCTGATTTCGATTTAGTAACGTTCAGGTTTATAATGTTCGATAGACTACACCCAGACTACACAACAACATTCTCACTTTCCACACTGCGAATTGAACTGATCTTTTGTTCTTCTTGTCTTGCTCTTTCCATCCCCTAACCTTCCTTCCCACGTCTAGGCTAGAAAACAGGACCCTGCTTGGTTAACCTAACTTTCTTTCCATTATTCTGACTCTCTCTCTCTTCAACATCCCACGGTGGCACGGTTGCTTTCTATGCCGAGAAAAAAATATAATGAGGAACTTTTAGTTAAGCATAAAAACTCTGCTACAGTGTTAGATCTATGGTCGGAAAACATACATAGAAAAGTTTGAGCTAGTCGCCCAAAATATTTTAGCGGATAACATCCGAAGGAAAATTTTTATATGGAAATACTTCGGGAACTAAGAAAGGGAGCACTTAAGTTTAGTCGATAACTTAACAGCATATCGTCTGGTCAGGAATCAAGGTTGATAAAGTTCACTGGTCAGTGACCATGGTCGAAAAGAGAATGACGTTCCGGGAGCGGTACGATTCCTTTGTGCTATGGTGAATTGCCGAGGCGGAGAAGGAGTCGCTTGCTTTGGCGATGGCTTCCCGGAAGCTTTCGGGTGTAATTACGAACTTCCAGACAGCATGCCGAAAGTGTACACCGGAGGAAAGATTGGTAAACACGCAAGCAGAATACTCAAAACTAAAGAAGACATAGAGTTTAATTTCATAGCCATATGGATTCCAGGACACTCTGCGGATGCTGTAAACGAAGGCGCTCATGTCGTTGGACGTGCGTTGTTACCCCGGGTCCCCCAACGTTCGCAGCAACATAATTATTCAGAACCATTATAAAGCTACTATAGGTACTTACTTCAACATTTGAGGTTAACAAGGAAAGTGTACACCGAACCGCACTAAACTTTAAACAGGGAACAAGAGGTCATCCTAAGGAAACTGATTACAATCACATACTTACGTAAACTCAGTTAATTTCAGCTATGTTCCCAAATTCGTACAATCCCCACAGCGCCTTCTGCGGTGAAGTAGCCCCGGCCGCGGCGGCTGAATTTCTTTGGAGGAGAAATTCTAGAGGCCCGTGTACTGTGCGATGTCAGTGCACGTTAAAGAACCCTAGGTGGTCGAAATTTCCGGAGCCCTCCACTACGGCGTCTCTCATAGCCGTAGTCGCTTTGGGACGTTAAACCCCATAAACGAAACCTTATACCACGTGGCATGGGTATGCCAGGACAATCCAGATATTCCATGAATCAGCAACCCAACAACTGAGGACTGTGAGGCGGCGCTTTCCCGCTCACATTCGGAGGACCAGCTTTCGCTGGTGAACCGGGCAAGAGTGGTAGAGTAAGTCGATGGGCTCTAAGAATGAGGGTCTACGTTACTAACCTCCATTTATTCTGAGCATTAAATATTTTTCACACACACCGTAGCGCTCTATAAACCTCAATTTTTTTTCGACCATGGTCAGTGACCAGTAAACTCCATCGTATTTATTCCACAGCCGGCAGTCTAAAGTTCGTACGACTGTAACGCAAATTCGAGCGCTCTCTCCCGAGTTAAACTTTATCTACATTCACATACTGAGCACAGGCTGATCTAAGTTAATAAGCTTAATAAGCTTAGCGTAGGCTAAGCCTTCTCCGAACTGAGCCCAGCTGAGAGCATAGCAGCGTAAATTGCGCTTTTCGGACCAAGTATTTCGCAAGGCACAATTACGTTTCATATGTAGCTTGCGAACTTCAAGGGACGTGCTTTACGCTAATAAAAGCAGGACGCAATCAAGTGAAGCTATGCCGCAACGATAGTTCATGGCGAAACCGGTCTTATAACTAAGCAATTCTTTTATAAAAGGCAGAGAATTCACTGCAAAGCGCATTGAAGCTGTCAGTCGTAATGATTTCAGGCACTGCTACGACGAATTCATTTGCATTTTCTTTTCAACGTTCACGTGCAGGCCTTTTCGTGGAAATCCATATTAACGGGTGTTGAAACTGGGCTCTACTAACGGGCATCATGAAGCTGCGTAGACGCCAGACTCGTGGGCAGTTAGAGTGTAGGTTTTAGCTAGTATTTATTTTTGTATGAGACCTAAACCCTTTAAAGGTAACGTCTAAAGCTGAGTGTGCTTAGAGTGCATTGAAGTACTCATGAGCGGTTCCATCTTTGCAAAGCTGGTTTGATAAACTAAACGGTTTATCGGATGCGTTCGGTCGCAAGGCAGTCATTCAGTTCAGGGTGGAGTTTACGAGAAAGAAGAATCTCAATTTTCGCAATCCAACGTGTACAATTAAGTTCGCTTTCCCATAGAAATTGCCACCAAGTCCAGCTTTTTTGTACATTAATGTTATTTCGGAGGCAACTGTGAAATGTTGTAAGATACTGGTGTAAGCATACTGATGGCAATGGCCTAGCAGTCCTACGCGTAGGGGAATCTTATTTTTAAAGTTCGCACTGCACCACACAGAGTAGTTTACATTGCCACAGAAAACCAATTGGGCGCATTTCTGGCAATAAATAAGAGAAAACTACAAGAGTACTCGGGTGGAATTTGTGGATATTCTCACTGCTGTGGAGCCATGTTACAATATGTGAAAAGAAAATTACACCATAAACGACTTCCCGTTTGAAAATTCGCTTGTTCAGAATTTATGGCTATGTTTAGAAGTATGGAAAACTATCCCGCGGCGTCATTTCTTCAAGCTAACCAGTTCACTCCAGATTCATTCTAATGCAATGTGCTCTGGCGTGTGGTCCACAATCTTAGTAGGTTAGGACGCTGAATGCCTTCAAATCATACATTAGAAGACGCTGCATCGTGTTTCGTCACCTGGCAAGCCCTATATCATGGCAGCAATCTTAGCAGATTTTTCATTCTGATCTCCTTTTGTGACTCTCTGTAACCATCATTAATAGCCAAATTTAAGTTCTAAGCCAAAATTTTAGTCTGTGCTGTAGATATTTACTCCAATTGTAACAACAAAAAAGGTTAGCTATAAGCCTACGTACGTCATGCAATTTTCTTATATTTCATAAGCTCTAGGACTTGAAATTAAGAGAATCGCTTAGTGCGCGCCTAAATTCAAAACAAATAATTTTGATTAACATCTAGCCGCGAAGTCGCATACTATGTCATTCAACTCAAATCAGAAAGTTCTCGACTTCTTACCCGTTTTAGTCCACGCATGTGCACTGAATTTTTTAACAGCATTTGGCTAGGATCCATGCATATCTCATATATGCAAACGCTCGTCACAGAACCAACTTTCACCGTAAACAGGATGAAATCACTCTACACTACGCAAAATCTATTTAGTAAAGCTGCAAGTTGGGCGGCTTGATACTGGCTCATGAGTGAAAGAACGTTACTGCGCTTGCGACAAAGACAAGGACTAACCACGTATGCGTATGTCCTTTGTTTCTTACGTGGTTAGTGCTCGTCTCTGTCGCAGCGCAGTAATGGTCATTCATTCAGAACTTATTTAGGTAGTACCAGCAATCGCACCTGCTTTTTGTATACCATAAGGGCGCTCTTTTTTCGTGATGCAGGAAAACAAGACACAAAATTTAGCAGAAAAGAGAAGGTGATGAGATCAGCAAGCCTGGGTTAATATATAGTTAATGAAAAAGTAGCGCAAGAAAATAGTAGTAGGTTTTTTCAAACTTTTTTCTCTGAATTGTGGGCACTTCTACACACAACTCTCACAATTAAAAAAATTGCAGAACAAGATCACAGTATATCTTTTGTTTCAAAACATTGCTTTCAGTATGATGCTGTTTTCTTGCCGTAAATTTGCTAAGCTTATCGAAATGAACTTCGGATTTTTGACGTGGTCAATAGTTGAGATAAAAAATTATTCCAAATGCAGCGGTTATTTTTAATGCAGCATTTTCTCTTTTTGAGAAAGCTATTCTTTTTCCAAGCAACAATACTTTTTTTACGTGAAATCTGGGAAGCACAGTAAGAAACTCTATATCCCACAAACAACAAGAAAGAATTATTTCAATAAATTTTCGCTTCAAGCTCAGGCATGACGACAGAATTTCACGGGTCAGCCGCCTGCGTCTCTGGCAAGACAGAGAGTTCCTGAAAGTTCGTGACGAAATCGGGTCTAACTTTTTGAACTGTCGTGGGTGTTCAGAGTTCCAGAGAAGCAGAGCAACCTTCTTGCTGCAAAAAAAAGTGATTAGTTGCGCAAATCAAAGGCTATGAATTCACAGCATGTGTAACAAGTCAGGCGTACGAGAAGAACATTGTTCAACTGCTTCTGGCGACTCCCCCTCTGCCTCTCGGCTTTCTGGCTAGGCGCGATAACCGATCTACTTCCGCAGGAAATGTGTAATGGTTAGTAGGTTAGTGTAACCCTTTAGCAACGACACCCAGCCATGTTCATGCCGCGGAAAGCGCAGCTAAAATGCCACATATTTGGAGGTCAACGCATTCTGCAAGATTCTGCAGAAGTTTAAAAGATAACGCACCAGGCTGGCTATGGAAACGTGAATAAAAAAACTGAGGAGCCACTACATAGACACGCTGCTTTTGTGCGAGCGTCTCTGGGTCTTTGTGTTCGTTTCTTTTTCGTAACCGGTATGATGCGTCATTCGTTAACTGCGAGCTGCCAACTATTCTTAGTTCTTCCCTGCGAAATGGTCTGCTAGACCTGCTTAATAGAAGCACTCAGCCACGGTTAAGCGATCGCTACTCGTACCCTCTTTCGTTCGCTCCCCACAAGAGGAACGTCCGTAGGGCATTCAAGAGGGCCGTTACTTGATCACCCGATCGAAATACAGTAAAATTGTGAAGTGTTGAGTTGTTTACTGGTGGACGGCGACTGCCTTTTGGAGCAAGCCTTATAGGTACGGTTGGGCGGAGACGTGGATTATGCCACAAGCATGAACCTTTTTTTAAAGCGAGGAAAGTTGTAGTTTCGAATCTTAACAGTGATATTTCCGCGTGCAGTGCGAACTGTATCGCTGACATCAAAAGAGCGGAGCTCCGGCTCGCTACGAGCTGTAGTTGTTTGCTTTACAGAAAAGTGCAGCGAAGAGATGTTCTTGTCGTCCTGCCCGTTCTTCGGAAACTAAAGTTCTTTCGGAACGTTTAGCGTCTGGCTCTCGCTCCCCTACCAGAAGTAAGCGGCTCACGTCACCTGGCGACAACAGGCAGCATGAAGGAAATTTCAGATGAACACATAATAGATTGGACTGCATTTTCCACTAGAGTTCGCTGCACGAAAAAGGTCGTACACAAAGAGGAAAAAAATTCATTTCAGCAGCGGAAGCAAGGAAATAAAACAACTCAGCCTAGTCAACTTTTAAGAACACACGTTGTAGTAGCACGCGTAGCAGTCAATACAACCATCCGCGCTTCCTAGAGGTCCTGCGCTAAAATAAAAAAAAGTGCAGGTCGGCAACCACTGCTGAAAGGCAGTTGTGAAAAAGAGTATTACTGCTTTTACACTTGGCTTGGTTTTATGCCAGATCGCAGTCTTTTATCAAAAGAGTGAAGTGTATAAAATTTAGAAAAGTATAGACACTGTCTATGCAATAGCTATCATGTGTGGCCTGCGCACTGAAAATTTAGCGCTGATTTCTCAGGGGGAAGCGAACTTTGCCTATCCTCTTTTTCTGTGCGACAGCTGGAGTATGTTGGCGGTGAATTAATCACAAAGTAGGGTTGGCTGAAATATTGAATGTTTCCCGTCCCTCGAATACAAACTCTGCGAACGGCACCAAACTTGGTGGCTCTACTATTTCTTCTTACTTCCTCCATCAATCATGGAAGTGGACATTAGCGGACCCATGTTCCAACCTGACAGATGGTCCGAGGGTCAGAAGTCGCTAGCGGAGCTGTGGATGCGCTTCCAGTTGTTCTCTTGCATTGCTGCGACATTCCGAAACGCAAAACTGCATCTTGTGTGCCCTTCTTCCTAGTCATGCTTCCCTTGTGGATGCCTATGTGCATCGTGCTGAAAAAGGAAGCGCACGGCAACAGAGTGATCTGCTCCGGCAGTTTACGCAGAACTCGGAAGTAGGTATCAAGGTTGTGCTCAATTTGTCAAGCAAGTCATTTATTTCCTAGTCGACGATGAAGATACTGCCGAAGGACTCCTGTCGCAATCCGTAGATCTACCTTCTTCCGGTTTGCAGCACCGTACGCGGCTAATGAAGGCTTCCACGGACAAGACGCCAGCGAGAACAAATGCTCGGAATTAGGCCTCTACTTTTGTTTCTTTGTCATTTTTGTCAGGAATGGTGCTTGAAAGCAACAATACAGAGGCGCCTCTTTGGAATATCGACACGGTTGTTTATGTTGGCTGCGTTTTCCTTGTTGCCGTTTTTATTAACGTTCCCGTCCGTTTTATGCATGCCATTGGGTAGAGCCTTTTCCTTAGGAGCGCATGCATCGAAAATTTTGAAGACCGCATGGAATCTGACCAGCTAGTAGCCCGAATTGGTGCCTACCTCTCTGACATAGCATGTGGAGAGCGACAAAAACTCCAGCGGCTGCGGAAAGCGTTTCACGACGCACCTAGCCTGCAATACACTGCCACAAAATGCTGGTTTTCTTTTTAAGCGAAATGCAAAAAATATAAAATTTTGTTGAAGTGATGACATACCCGTTCTTTATACAACACAGAAGTATATTTTTTTCATTAGATCAGTCTGTAATTTGACTAATGCGTACTAACAACTTCAAAGTGCAGCTTCGGCGGAAATAATACCAACGAGAAGATTATGAGCTGTTTAAAAAAAATTTACAAGCGTAATTTATAAAACGCAAGCTTGTTCTCATGGTTTATTTTTGTGATGGTATGGAAAGCAGCTGATCAAATTGCAGCTCCTTGGAGCTGAGAGCAAATGTGGCTGAACACAGTTCGGCGTATTGCAGCACTGACAACAGCTTGAAACAGGCCACGCAGAAAGCCATCAAAACTAGCGTTCGCACAGCGCAAATTTCTATTTAGGTGCTCTTTTTTCATGGCGTTAAAAAAAATGAAAAGGTTTAGAACTGTTCGGCCGTCAAAAATGGAGCCAGGTATAGGCAGTGTCCTATTGGAAGCTATGTTTGCTTATTCGAAAATTTTCGCCCATTTTCAATGGCGTGTAGATAATTTTTTCTTTAAGATCAGTCTTCACCTAAAAATAACACTTAAATTCAAGCGCAGTCACTCGCCATCACATGAGAGCACCATTCTGAATATAATTCGCAGGCACACATAAATACATTAATGTGTTGGCAATGCCAGAGAATTTGAAGCTTTTGATGTCGGCACTTGAGAGACCCAGATGCTCTTCCGGAGAAATTTCTGTACACCACCTACCACCTGGGAATTGTGTGCCTGCCTTTTTTTTTTCGATGAGGCTTCTATGGCTCTTGCACACAAAGTATCCAACGTTTTTAAGAATTTCGATTTAATCTGCGTACAACGTCTTGTGTGGAATTTAGTATAAGGTGCGTCTTGCTCTGCACGGCAACTGCTACGGACTGAAGTTTATTTATTTTCTGATAGCTAGGGTGGAAAAATACAACCTATCAAACTAAACGCAGTAGACAGCAGGGAGTCTTCCAATGTCAAAAAGTTCTTGAAACAATAAACAAACGAATAAGTCGTGCTCAAAAAGGAACGGAATAGGGGCGGAAGGGAGGCTTTTCGTCTGAAGGAAAATAAAGAAATGTGGAGTACGCGATAGGCATGGATGTCAGCTATCGGGCATTTCTCCTGGCACCATCACCGAGCGTGCCCCTGTTTCCTTCCTTACGGAGCGTACGATGCGGATCGATCATTCACTCGATAAGAATTCTGCCCCTGGTGTGCGTTCTTTCAGAGCCTCGTTTGCAAGCCGAGCTGCTGACTGATGAGGAGACGTGCAAGGGCGTCTAAACGGAACGGGAAGCAAATAAATGCTGATATGCTGCCTTTAGAGTGGCTGCCAGGTTTTTCTGCGTGTGTGCTTGCAGAAAAAAAGCACCAGGAAGCCAAAGTTTTCAAGATAGCGCGAGCACATCTTGGCTGCAAAATGGCGCTCATACTCAAGAGCGATTCTACTCAAATGTAATTGAAATAATTGCTTGAATTATTTCACTTCGGCGGTAGGCTGAAGGAAGGTATGTAAAAGGAAGTGTTTCAACGGAGTAAAAGTTTGTGACAATAGTGCGTCGTTCAGAGCAGTATACCCTCCACTGCGTTGAGGCTCAACGTACAGTCTTTGTCAAAAGTAACGAGGCTGCATGGCTTGCTTCTCATTCGTATAGTAGACCCCTCACATCTTCCCTAAAGACCAAAAACTTCTTTGAAGGTCAGGGCAGGGGTTCTCCTTACTATACATAGATTTAGAGCTTGAGGGCTGGCATGATAGCTTTAATATACGACTGAGAAGAAAAACGTGCAGCCTGGTTACTTTTGACAAAGACTGTACCTATAAAAACTTTCCTTTGTGAGGTTGCATTCTGTCATTAAACGAACAACGTGCGGTTCTATTGCTGTGCCTGAACTTCACAGGAGATTTAGCTGAACATGCTAATTTGACATTATATGAGAAGGAGTGAAGTGCTATCGGTCAGTAGTTTGTTTTGAAGCCCTTAACAGCAGCGCAAACTGTACGGGAGTGAGACACCCTTTGAAGTTTATTTTCTAAGGGCCCTTACAGCACGTGTGCACATCTCCGCTTCTGCCTTCGCGCGTGTTATTTAAAGAACTGCTCCACGCTACGAAACGACTCGAGCATGCGGGACTCGTTCTGGCAAGACAACCGGCCGTGAAAGCAGAGAATGAACACGACCTTATAAAATCGGCATTTTATTCAAAGGTATAACATGCGTTTTCTGCTTATTAAGTCAAATGTGCAGCTTGTACTGCCGCCTTTGATGGCATCACCTTCAAGTGCAATAATATTAACACATGAGTCGAAGATTCTAATTACATACTTTCCTTGATAACAGCACGCGGCCACCATTGTGTTAGATATGCACACAATGCTTGTGAAAGTATTTTTCTAGGGTGCACGTGATGATTTAGTTGAGCCCGTCGCAGGACAGGGCTGATGGAAGGTTATTGGCCGATGCGTTTTGCCCGTGAGAATAGAACCGTAATTAAATTTATGTTCATGATGTTGCGTAAACTTCTCAAGATTTAGAAGCGGTCACCCATGGCGGAATAGACCGTCAAAGAGACACTATTATGACAACGTGTCCCGTTTAAGGCGTACCTCCCGTAGTTTTGTTCAACGCAGTGCGCGATTCACTGCAACATTCCCGTCTCTTTTTCGATTAGTCTGCAAGCGTATTCATACATTACGAGTAACCAATTCCAGCAGATAAAACTCGTGGCAATGACTGTCAATACAGTGCCACTGCATATAGTGTGCAGCGAATTTGGAATCCAGAATCAAGCACCTCTTTAAAGAAACAAAAATCGCATACTCTGTGCAAATTGCGGCTTTCTAGTTTTCAACGTGGCTGCACGTGTTTCAAAACAGCCAGCTTCCTTACCTGTATGGGATAACAACCCCAGGCTCTCATGCGAGTTCTGATTGCGACGATACTGGTCGCTTCATGTAATTTGATCCCATCCGTGCAAACTGTCTTTAGTATTCATGGCGGCTAGTAATTAGTTGTGTACCACACGCCTTAGAGGTACCCACGTTCGGATGTTTGGATAGATAACCCCGGTTCATAGAGCTGAGCGATCAGCACAAGCATTAATACTTCATAACTTATCAGCGCGAACAGCCGGGTCAAAGCGAGGGACGTGAGACAACACAGGCGCACACTATCAACTAGATTGTTATTATCAGTAAGAGCTGCTGAAAATAATACAAATCGACAATACCTTTCCTGCGTGCACAAAGAATGTGAGGCACTGCATCCTAACAAGACATTAGAGCAACAACCTGTCATAGGTGACGCCGCTCAGGCTATCTTCTGGAACGCATGCAGCTTTGAGTTTTTAGTGTTTTGTGTTTTTGGCCGTGTCTGCCTCATATATAGCGACTCTTTTTGAGAATAATAAACTATATGATAGTCTGGGCTTGTGTGGTCTCATGCCTTTCGCTTAGAACTCTTTTTCTTGCACTGCTAAAATATGAATCCACACCAACTTGACCAGTTTTCTGTTCTCCTTAACTACAGCTGAAACGCGTAACATTTTACAGCACCTTGGTGTCATTTGTTCCCTACAAAACTTAGCTTGCAAGACTGGTTTTCGACTCATAGGGTTTTGAGGTTGATGTGTGGCACTTGTTTTTTCTGTGGTAG
Source organism: Amblyomma mixtum (assembly GCF_055824585.1). NCBI lineage: Eukaryota > Metazoa > Arthropoda > Arachnida > Ixodida > Ixodidae > Amblyomma > Amblyomma mixtum. The sequence goes on from NC_143016.1 coordinate 94,836,506, forward strand.
AACGCTGTGAGTGAGGCAACCGCACGTGTACAAAGATCAATGCTTTCACAGGATAACCATAGTTGTCTAGCGAAAAAAGCGCCAGTTTAGTCTGCACCAAATCTAGCTCAGTCATGCCCTTCGAAAAGCTTCTTGCCTCGCATAGAACCTCGAACTTTTTTCTTAATATGCTGACAAGGATCGTGAAAGGTTTGCAGTCTCTCATAGCCTGAGTCGCTTTGGGAGGTTAAATCCGAATAAACTACTAAACCAATCTAAATTGGGGAAGGTTCCGGTTTGCAGTTTCCGCCAGTAGATCGCTTCTTGTTGATTTAATATATTATGGGGAGGAGGATAGTCAGTCTCGTCCCTTTGTGGTAATTCAGAATGTCGGAGTACGTCGGGATTAGCCTCAAGAAGTCCTCCGGCTCTTCGTTTGAGAGTGCTCGGTTAGTGCGCTCGCGAGCGACTCCGTCGACCCTATGGTTGCCTTCTATATCGGTGTGTCCGGGTATCCAGAATATAGTGCTTGTAATTGATTCTTTGGGTAAGCCTGTGCGAAAGAGAATTTGGAGCGCTTTATGGCTTATTGTGCCATTGGTGTAATTGCGGCATGCCTCTTTTGAGTCTGTGAGAATTGTTAGGGATTTGTTTGCTCGATAACCCTCCGCGACCGCAAGAGCAACAGCCGTTTCCTCTCTTTCAGTTAACGTGCAATCCCGTGCCGACGCACAATGATTTCCTTAAAGTTTGAGCCAATCACTGTCTGTTGCCACGGCTTTCCGTTCTGCTTTCCCTACTTTGTAGGGGTACAATGCGGCGTCCGCATATACCGTGTTCGCCTTTGTTGCTAGATATTTTTCTACATATTTCGCTGGGGCGTTTCGCCTGGCTGCGTGTAGGTTTGGGTCCATATTTTTGGGTAGCGAGCTCACTTTTATGGTGCTGCGAAATTTATCGGGTATGGTCGCTGTTGTCTAACTCTTGCGTTTTTGACTGCAGCAAACCAAGGCAGTGGTTTCTGAACGAAGCTGCCTGAATATCTTTTGTCCAGGAAATTCTCCAGAAATAAGCATGACTCTACAGAATTTAGTGTCCCGTTCTGGGTATGTGCCATGTTTACAGAGAGAAAACTGCCGAATCTGCAATCAATCAATGAGAATGTGTTTCTGCCGTAGTTCCACCAAGAATTTTGCGCTATTTGTATTTTTTTAACTTGACAGCTTACCCCAAAAGCGACACTTCATGTGCTTCGTTTCGTCATTCCGTCATTATCGCCCCCCCTCCCCCACCAAAAAAAAAAAGGAAATGTATTTTTGGCAACCTGCATTATCTCGAGGCGCTTGGGTCTGGATTACAGCTGGGACCAACGCTACCAGTTCGAGCGGAGTCACGCCTGCGGAGGACACCTCTCCACAGCGCACGGCGCTGTTGGTCCACTCTTTACAGCTTCCTTTTTGACACCATGCTGGACCATATTCCGCTCTGCCAAGAAGCACCGAAGAGATCAGAATAATGAGTCTTACGAGCTCCGCTGAGCTCCACCGAGCAGACGCTGCTACCAGTGCGGCTTCATCTAAAATCCATTAGGGTAATTTTAGACGGAGAAAAAAGATCTCTGGTTTCTTCGTTTACCAGTGGCACCTTTCCTCCCTGCACACATTTTTTCTCACGGTCCGAAATACAAAGCTTGTGCCCCAAGTAGTCTGCTTTCTGAGCACGTGACACTGCTCCAGCACTTTTACTTGAGCAGACACGAGCTCACGGTGGTTCGGCGTGAATCGATTAGCAGGGGCGTCTTAGGCTTAGGAGGACCGCATTGAAGCCGGTGTCTGCTGCTGCCATGTCATGAGAACAGCAGAAAAGGTTTCGTTGTTAGAGAGGGGCTGCACTTAACTGAGTGTATAAAATAAAAATAATTAGATGACGGTTACACAACTGGTAATTAGAAAATCTGGGTCGCCCCCTATCACCGTCCAAGGTTCAAGCAACGCCCCTTGCTTGCATTTCCCCAGGCACGCTGGGTAAAATTGGTGAATTGGTAAATTGATCTTTGAGGAAAGGAAATGGCGCAGTATCTGCCTCACATACCTCGGCGGACACCTGAACCGCGCCGTAAGAGAGGGGAGGAAGGTGGTAAGAAGAAAGAGAGAAAGAGGTACCGGAGTGGAGGTATCCGGAATAATTTCGACCACCTGGAGATCTTTGACGTGTACTGACATCGCACAGCACATGGGCGCCTTTTGCGCTTCGCATGGGCGCGAAATTACCGCGAACAGAACGGGCCTTTACCAGTAACCTCCTCTCTGTTCGTTTGGGAAAGTCAGAACGAGGCACCAGGTGGTCCCGTGATCTCGCATCCGTGGGGTTACGTATCTTTCCGGTCACTCCTGACTGTGTGAACAGTTTTTGAGGGCAATGACGACGAACAGTCATTGTCCGGGAACCTTTCCTTAAAGTTCTAGCATTGCAGAATGAGAAACAGCGAGCGGGCGGCAAAGCGAATGATTTGAGGTTAAGAGTTGCCTGGTCATGCTTTTTAAGGTCAAATTGTCTTCGCAACGAGCACGTCTTTCCCTTCCGAACATCAGCGTAGTCACAATTAGCCATGCAAGAATTTTTCCTGGTAAACTATATCAGATGAGGTTATCATCAGTGTCTATTTAACAAGGGAAGACAAGAAAATAGCGGTAAAAAAAATTGTACAAAGAGGCTCTTCGTTTAAGATCTATGACCCGGAGGTCGCGTTTAATGCGGTCAGATTTCTGCGTCACAGCGGTAGCAGGGGCCCTCGCAGAATTTCGGCTGTGTTCTCCAGATGATTTACGATGAGGCTTAGCGCCGCTTAGCGTCCCGCAGAGTGGAAACTAACGGCGTGAAGCCAAGAAATAAAAACAGCGACCACTCGCAAAGCAGAAGGAGGAACAGCGGGCCGTTCAGGGGGGAAAGCCTGCGTCTGCCTCCTTTCGTCGCCACACGGATGAGCGGTTTAGAAGTTTATTGCGCAGTGGCTGTGGGGTATTGTGGTCAATGCTTGCGCTTTCTTCGCTATAGTTGAGTCCAAGCCGTGTGTATGTTAGTGTGCGCACGAACGAACCACTATAAAAAATGCGGTCCGCTTAAATACTCGGGGTGCGCATAATAGATGCATGTACGCCAGAAGAAATGTGCCTCCTGATTCTGCTCCTCTGGGCCTGTACGCGCGCGCAAGTGACTGTGCGTGCGTATGTGCATATTTATAATTTCAGCGTTTCGCAGGAAGAGTACTGTTTCTCTCTTTCGCCATTTCGACTGTATACTGAAACTGTCAAACATCCTTGATGCCTTTTTACCACTTCCTGGGATTATTCCGACGCTGGCTGCATTTTTTATTTCGCGTATTTTTTTATTTCACGTGTCAGCATTTATGTTTATCGCGGATTTTGAAGATTTTAATACGTTTTTCTATGCCAGCAGCACTATATTAAGACAACAACGACGTAACTTCGAGTTACGTTATTAAATATTTTGTTGGTTAACAGCTGTGGGAGTAAGAAATTTTTTTGAAAAATATTTGGTCACCCTGAGACCACACGGCTCCATAATCTAAAACCAGTAAGAGTAGGAATTGTTTTTATTGAGGTTCCTGCGTACAGCTTTCATTTAAGGAGTATTTTTTTGAAAGAAAAGAGAGTTAATTACGAACTAACGCGTAAAAAGACTGTTTGTTTCTATCGTATATGCTTGAAAAACGATGAAATCAAGAAAATATACTGTTGCCAAAACGATGCCATGTGTAAAATGTAGCACAATATACACGATTACTGCAGCAGTAAATTAGTATAATTTTTAGATAAGGACTGGCTACTCGTACAATTTTTTTGTCTACATTATGCTTTATTTTTCAAGTTTCGCGATTTCGCTTTTTTTTATTTGAGAAGTGTGGCACAAAGCATACGATTCGAAAGGGTGAAGGCAACCTTGGGAAAAGTTACAAGGAGGGCAGATCAGTGTTTCTCGGAGAGCTGGAAAGGTTGCCGATGTAGCGATTATCCGTGGTCGGCCTTTCATAGTTACAGCCACAGTTCCACCGCACGGTCGTTTTCTGAGGAAGCGTTTTCGCGCATGAGCGGTGGCCGGGCATGTTCGCAAAATTCGCGCATCACGTAGGCTCGAAGAAGTTCCAGAAGGAAGGCACTGATCAGTCGACGGCATCTGTTTGTCACGCCGCCGATGACAGAAAGATGCGTCAAAGCCACCCCTGCTCGAATCCAGCGTGCCGATATCTCCTTGTACTTAGTAAGACTACGGAGGAGAAGAAGCAAACATGGAGGAATTAGCGCACTTGTGCGATCACCAAGAACTTATGAACCGAACGCATGCGACATGGGAAGCTGGCGAGTTGTGTGCCGTGTAAAGGCGTGCCAGAGTATCCACGTGAATATATTCGGATCGTGAGCAATGCCGCGAATATAGCGTAAGCGCACATAAAAGGGGTACACAGTGGAGATTTCATGAATTTCTTCCTGTAATTTGGAATACGCAACAAATAAACTTAAGCCCTTCAAGAGCTGCGAGAAAATTTGTGCAGAGCTGAACTTTCTTGAGTGTGGAGACTAGTGGAAAAGGAGCAGCGTCACTGTAAATCTCTTGTAGGTAAAACGTCAGAGGGGTGCACGTATCCACAGTAAATGTCGCGCGAGAGTTGAGATAAAGGTGGAAGGGACTGTAGACCGGGGTGATTCACCACTGCGCAGTGGGTGATGCATCGCCGTATTGTATATACCGTTCTGGCAGAGGCGCAGGGGATACCAGCGAGGAAACAGTGCAGCGACAGTCAGTAAGCTGAGAGTACGACCACAGAAAAAGTGCCCTTAAACGAGGAAGCTGGAGGGTCTGTTTGCGAGCTCTGTTTGCCTCACGTTAGTCCAGGAGTCCACTGAGTGAATTGATGGACCAGCGAAGTTCATTTTGAGTGAAGTTGACCATACTCCTGAAATACGGGCATGGATGGAAAAGGGCGCTTAAGTTCTACGCGCACAGACTCACGATTGATAGCTTCCAGGGAGTCACGCTGTCAGCGAGGGAGGGGATGCAATTGCGCCTAGTATACTATCCACGGCAGGATTATAAAGCGCACAAGCTGGTTTTCCGTACGAGCACGCGCGCCGTCAGAGCACATAGGTACTGCTATACGGCGGATAAGACAGGTCGTAGCGAGCCATGAAGTACTGGTGGGCAAGCCACAGGTTTCCAGTCCCAGATTTACCACGCAGACGACCTAAGAGTGTAAGTGTTTGGAGGATTGAGGAATACTGTGCTCTAAAGTTAAAAGGGGAGCTTTCCTTAACCGGGCTTTGTTTCCAATTGCAACGAAACATGTTTTAGTAGGTGACAGGGTAAGAACCAGAGTAAAGTGGAGAGATGTGAAGGTATCCAGCGCGCGCAAGAAGACCGACTGTTGCATAGACGCATCCAGGTGGCGGGACTACAAATTAATATCATCTGTGAAAGGGAGAACGTGGATAGAAGAAATGTGGTCCAGTATTCGAACAGGAGGATTTACGAACAAGTTAAATTATGTGAGTGCGAGAACGGAGCCTTCGGCACTCTTTCGATGAAGGTATCGTAACCAATGTGCATCCTGTGGGCACGCACACTGAAGGCTCTAATTGTTAAAAAAAAGCACGAATGGAGAGGAGAAACCGGTGCAGGAGACCAAACCTTTGAAGGGAAGAAACAATGATATAATGAATGATGTTTTAATATGCCTTCATAATGCCCGCGACGAACACGGTACGGACAAGGTTACTCTGGGCACAATGATGAAGTACGTCAGCAGCCAAAGGAGCTGTATCGTCCGCCGTTCGCCCCAATTTTTGAACAGAAACTGATTTAGGATTATAAATGGTAGCCATGCGATCCAAACCGGTATGACAAGCTCTATACAAAGATGTGCTCGTAAAGCAAATTATAGGCGTGAAGGTATTAACCGTTATAAACGGCTGTTTATCCATCAAAAATGCAAGTAGCGCAAATGATCCCGCTGTACAAAAAGAAATGTGAGAGCCGAGATGTCTCGAACTTCCGTCCAGTCTCAATACTTCCCGTATTTTGTTACGCTTTCGAAAAAATTCTCTTCAAACAGGTCTCTCGTTTTTGCAACAAATATACCGTAATCACAAAATCACAGTACGGCTTGCAAAAAAAACTGCTCCAAACAACCTGCACTTTTTATCAAAATGAATATATATATTGCAAAATTTTGAGCATAAGAACATTGTTCTTGGCATTTTTGTTGACTTTAACCAAGTCTTCAACAACATAATTCATTCCTTTTTTTTTAATAAACTGTGGTCATTATGTGATCATTATGGTACCCTAGGACACGCCCTTAATATGCTAATGAGTTCTCTCTCTCATAGAAAGCAATTTGTTCAAGTAAATGACCTAGTACCTCATCAGAAAACAATAGTCTCAAGCGTCTCACAAGGAAGCATTCTCGGCCCCTTACTCTTTATTTTTACATGAATGGCATAGTTTGTTTCATCCGACTTAAAGTTCATTATTTATGCTGGCGGAACAAGCTTATTTGTGTCCCATTCCTCCTGTGCTGAAGCATTCATTAAATCGAATAGAGCCTTTAAAAACTTACAAGCATGGACCAACAATAACAATCTTAATTTTAATACTAAAAAAACAAAAGCCATTATTTCTCGCCCCAAGGGTAGGCAGCTAACTACCGGACATGACCTTTTTTCAGACCCACAAACATTGAGGTGGCTGAGAGCATCAAAGTACTAGGTGTGCATTTCTCTGGTACAATGCAGTGGGATGACTCCGTAAATCATATTTTGAAATAAATATCTTCCATAACCGGTATTCTTAAACGAGATCGTTACGTCTTCCAAATGTCCGCAAAGCTAGCTATTTACTACGCCTTATTTTCATCCTACATAAAATATTCACATTTAGTTTGGAGCACAACTATAGGAAGAAACCATACTGGCCTCTTAATAATGCAAAAGAAAATTTTACGAGTCATTAGTGACGTGCCAACTTTTCATTGGACTTCAGAAATCTTCCAAAACCTCAAGATCATTCCTGTAACCAATATGTACAAACATAAACTCCGGCGAGATTACTTACTCAGCATTACGAAAGAGAACATGTTATTACTTGAAATTTTCTCCTTAGAATCAGTAGGTGACGTGGCGTATAATACCAGACGAACTGAACATTGGAAAGTGCCAAAATGCCGTACCAATTACGGCTTTCAAATGCTCAAAAATAACCTGCCTCGGCTACTAAACGAATACACGAAAACAGAAATAGACTGTTCAGAGCTAAAGTTTCGGGACCTCAAGGAGTTGTTCTGTTAATTTACTTGTATTTTTCCACTTAGCCAGCGCGCTCGATCTTCATAACCAGAACTTTGTCACGACGCTTTTTTGCTCCTGTATTGTGCAATTGTGAGGAAGTTCTTGTTCAATTGTATTTTGAATTTTTCGCAGGGTGTAATTTGGAAATTCTCATGATTTTGCTTCTCTAAATGTGTTGCTTCGTCGCCATCGATTCCAAAGAGGAGCAAGATTTTTTTCAAACCGTAACGAAGCGGCTTTTATTCTTCGCCCCTTTCACAATCTGTATGTCATGTTATGAAGACCAAATAAAAGAAAAGAAAAACATTTGCTTTGGTGCATAATTCGCAAAGCCGAGCGATGTTAATTTAACACAAATGTAAGCAGGCATTTCCACCTTGTGTAAACGCTGCGTTCAAATAAAGCGGGCATAGCGTGGCACGGCACTACTTTACGTATTTGCTTGTACTGATAGGCAATGAGAAACAAATTGTCCATCACAGACGTGTTTAAGGCATGGCAAAGGGTGTCGCATTGAAAAGAAGCTGTCTTCTTCAGAAATGATGTCGAATTAGGCTAGACATAGGAAAAAGTTTAATGGTTATTTCAAAGATGTCACTTTCATTTAAGCTAACGAAAAAAATCTTCATTTACGGGTGAGTGAATAAATGTTGCAGTTGGCCAATGCCTGCATCGAAAGTCCACGAGAACAAAAAAAAATACAGCGCTTACCGGCAGAGCGCCATTTCATGGAGAAGACGTGAAATGTTTTAGCAATTATGCTCAATAGACTGATTTCGATCCCAGGTGCCTAAAATTTAAATTAGTGCACTTCTAACTAGTAAGCGCCCAGTTTTTTTGCAGAGGAAGTGCTTATAAGGCAGCAAAGTGCCTGCTTTCCTGGTTCAGAAAGCAGTACATTTCATTTGGCGAGACGTCCCAGGAGTATCCTCAGGGAGGAGATAACAGCGTTCATTCCGGGAAGGAATTCATATGCAGATGGATCCTGTGAAAATGTGGGCTGCCACGGGAATTCAAGAGGCGATGCACGTTGGGCTTTGAAGCTCTGCAAACAACGATGCAAATAGCTTTTACCCACCGCAGTTGAATACTCGCGTCGCCGCGCAACTACCATGGCGACTGCCGCACTCCGCAAGAGACGTCGTATTCCGCTAAGCAAACAGACCAACGCATTTGATGCGATGCACTAAGGTCAACAAAGCAGGAGCAAACGGGCACGACATGTAGAAGGAAGGAACTCACGGCGGTTGGCGCAAGAATAAAAGGGACGTCTTCATGGATGGTCCAACAATGAACATTTTGATGTGTGTTCGTTTTTTGAAACTTACTGAGAAACAGCTGCATAGCGAAGCGATGTAATGCCTGTGCCGCAGTGCTCACAGTGCATTTGCTGTCTCTATAATGTGAGAAATACTAGGGCTGTGTACTCTGGTCTGGTGGACACTTGAAGCATGGAGTATGTACAAATTGAGCGTGCTTTAGTTTTTAACATGAAGCCCTTTACCCTGTCAAAGCTGTTTTTGCGGGACTTAGCCAGTGGAAGTATCAAAGAATTTCCTCGCTTTCTTTTTTAGTGATCTGGCTTACCTTGACTTCACGAATGTCATTAAATGCGTTCTATGGGGCTGTTCTTGCATCGACTACTGTTAAGGAGAAGGCTCTCCAGAAATGCTAAAGAATGACGCAATGAATAAATCAAAATTATTTCCTCAACTGAAGCACTCATGGTTCTCAAATGTAAATCTATATTTAGGGAAACTATTTTGCACAGCTCATTGAACACATAACGGACGTATCTGATTTAGGGAATGACCAATACTTCTGTAGCGAAGCACAACGGCTGCGCCTGTTACCGCCTGAGCAGATCATTGATGAATCGCCGACGAAGACGAAGCGCTGGTGAAAGACGAAGACCCGCCGCGCTGCGCGAAACCGGTTCGGCTGGACTGGCCATCTTCTGCGCTGCCCGTCGTTCTGGTCGCGCATTTTGTGTTGCCCTCCGTGAACTCAGTCCCCGTTCTACTTGTGCAGAAACCCCCTTTCACTTCCCAGAACAAAACCTCAAGTAATCAACTTAAACCTGCAGTAAACTGCTCTGACTTGAAGAGTAGTGGGCTTCAGAAACTCTGTGCCTCATGCATACTATATTGCTTTTCCTCGGCCTTAAATATTTTCGTCACTTCTTCGCGTGATGTACCGCTCCTGCCGATTGAGTGCAGCATCTCATGAGAACTGGGGATCTCGTTAACGGCTGTGACTGCCGCGTCCACAGTAAGCATACTGCACGCATACATCAGGAGCTGCGACACAAAAACCTGCAGCCACTTTAAAGGCACAGCCATGTGAATGTTCGCATCATTCGTGACGAATATTAGAAACTCATTTCTCTTGTTTGTATAAATCCGGTTTTCGTGAGTAGTTTCGTTTTCAGTAATTGTGTTTCTAGTAACTTTTTTTGTTGATGAATTCTGCTTTGGCATTACGTGAGGAATGGTTCGTGGCTTGCTGCATAAGCTTGTCCGGAAAGAACATTTTAATAGTGCAGCTAAGATGTCATAGTAAGGCGCTTTTACATGATTCGGAGAAAAATTCCCCTCTCTGTTATGTCAGCGAATGTGACGAGTGAAGCAGAAAAATAATTCGGATGCAATTCGGCGTGTTTTGAAATGATAAATAAGTGCCGTCTGTGTGTTGCGACCGCATGGTGATGCATATCACTCGAAGTAACAAACAACCCAGGTGGAATCCTGAAAGCCGTTCACTGTGGAAAAAAAAAATTCCGCAGTGCAAACTACATGCGGCTCTACTCTTCGCCTTCGCACTGCAAAAAATATTCTGCGCCATGAAATTTTATATTAGATCCAGAGCTCTACTCCTGGGGGTGCAGCTTCCTATTTCGATGTGGATGAGACAATGACCTTCAATGCCTCACAAGGTGTCACAAGGTCAAACCGAACTTGACTGCGTGGTGGTATAACTACGTGATCACGTGTTATGAGCACTGGGCACCTGACCTTGAGCGTTTACCTTAGCCCCTCACTTCGACGCTCGATTTCAAACAGTGGTCACCACATGAACAATGACCTTCATTCCCTCAGAAGATGAAACCGAGCTTAAATGCGTGGTGCTATGCCTCAAGCTACAATAGTACGACCACGTGATAATATGACTGTCCATTGGGTACCTGACATTGACTTTTGACCTTGACCCTTGACATTTGGTTTCAAAGAGTCGAGATCATGCTTAACAGAGCTTTCAGTCGTATAACTAGGATCAAGCCACGTTTAACCCAAGACATATTTCTTTAATTCTTACCGCAGGTTCCGTCAATCAAACCACGATTATATCGGTGACAGCGACAGAATGAGAGGAAAAAAATGCAGCGAAAGCGTACACAGATATGAGTTACTCGGAAAGCGTCACTCACAAAAGGATTCGCTTGCTAAAGTCCACATCGAAAACGATCCTGGAACTGACACCGGAGTCTCGGACAGTGACGAATCTGCCTAGAGAAAGGGCTGGCGCTGAAAAAGGAAAGCACCTCTTCTGCCTTCTTCTCCTGCCATACCGGACCTCTCTCGATTTACGAAAGGCAGCTCTGGTTGCAGAAATAGGGACCCAGAACCCTTGTCGCTATTAGGGATTGGGTCCTTCATGACGCATCCTGTTTCGCCCCATAGTAAAATCCTTGAAGCGCAAAATATACCACCGCGTGCTTCTGCAGCGCGGTCCAGTGCATTTTTCAGTCTCTTTTTCTAACAGTTCATTGTGTTCGAATACAATAAAAACGTTGCGTAAAATTAGTTTAGATGCGTTATACAACAGGCGCAAGATAGCCATATCTTTGCTCTAGTAGGCTATTCGTTTCTCGACGCTGAATACACAAAGCGCCGAATACCCACAGGGTGGTACCAAAAGGGCGGTAAAGCGTGGCATCCGACAGGTGATCGCCAACGATTATTACACCACTTCAGTTATTTTATGGCTGGACAATAATACCAATCATATCTTCTTAGAGTTTGTGGTTTTTATAAAAGATGGCAAAGAGAGAACGATCGCTATATCCTTATAATTTCTTTTTCACTCAACTTGAACGAAAGGAAGCGACAACGCTGTCCAGAACAAATTGTAGCCGGTTACGAAAGGGGGACGGCGCGCACTGCAGCGTTTTGTAGAATAGGGAGATGCGAAGGGAATGAGTGTCAAATGTGTAAAATAAAAGATGTCTTGAAGGTTTGTTATTTTTCTTTAGATATTACTTGTTTGTGTCAGCCGCCTCTTGCCCTTGTTACTGTCACTTATAGTAACTTGAGAATCGAGCAGTTCGCTGAGTAATGAGCATGAACAAGCACGGCGGCTACACGACGTCCAGTATCATTGTCGTTTCTTTAAGCACCTTCCCTCGAAGCATCAAAGTCATTTTTAAACGAAACAAGAAGCAGAACGAAAGTGGCGAATCAAAATGTTATGAAATGCGCAGTCTGTACGTCATAAAATCTCGATTGGTCACAAAAACACAGCAGAAAAAAAAAGAAAGAGGAGAGAATTGAGGAGGCAGCAAAATAGAGGAAAAGCATCTAAACGGAGCATACGAGGGAGAAATAAAGAAAGAAAGAAAGAAGAAAAGAAAGGAAAGTATTTATTTAGCATAAAAAAAGAAATACAAACACAGAACTTCAGGGACCCAACAAAATTTGTTTAAGGGTCCCGACCACTATAAGCTGTTACACATGATGTAGACGACAGCAACAAATAACAAATAAGGCAACTATATAGCAATAAGCATGTTACAGCAGTAGCCACTGAATACTAGTGAAAACATGAAATAAACATATTATAATTAGAAAAAAAAATACAAAAAAGCACTAAAGAATGTACACTAGGTTGAGCTTAGTAGAAAATGTTTTAATTGTTTTTGAAAGGCATGACAGGATGAGAAAAATGGCGCAAACATTCGTTTCAGTCCCCAGTGCACTCAAGCGGTAAATTTGAGCCGACATGTTATAAAACATTTATGCCCTAGATCGTGTGGCACTAAGCTGAAGCTAACATTCTGGATGGCGGTGCCATCGAAGAGAGCATGAAGCAGCAAAGTCCTTTTTTCGATAACATTTTATTTTACATTATAGTCTCTTCGGTAGTAATGCACCACTCAGGAGTGGTGGCATCTGGGCATTGGGGAAGAAAAGATAAAATTAAATTTTAAATGACGATTTTGTGAGTGCTGCTAAGCTGGTATCATGAATGAAAGAGAGAGTTGGCTGCAGGGTGACAAATCGCTTTAAGGAACGTTGGTGCAGCGCTGTGCTGGCACCGAGCTGATTTGCTGCAAGTTTACGTTCATCCACACTCCTTCGAGGTTTATTTTTTTACACTTGGACTACCAGATTAACACACGGTCCAGCGTTGCAATATCCCAACTGAGAGAATGGGAATAAAGCGGGTGTATAGCGATGCCTCAGCTCCCGTCGTATACGACGCATTCGGGCATACTCGGCTCTACCACAGGTGTCCCAATCAATTCAGGTGGAAACAAATGCATAGACTAAGCAGATATGGAAATTTCGTGACTCTATTTACTCAGGCTTTTTGAGCGCGAAAAATGCAAATATCGGTGACAAGATACTACCTACCGCCAAAAGCCTTAATACTATCTCCACAAGCCTCATACGCACGTGCATAAGTACAAGTATTTCTGCCTGCTTGTAGGTGCCTGCAGCCACGTTCTATGTTCAGTCTTTTCTTTTCTCGTACTTTTGCGCACTAAGTAGCCGCTCTTTCCTAAGCGAGCGTACAAGACGCCGGTGTGTGACCTAATTTCTGAGCCTGATCGCAGAGGCCTTTTAAAATGGCACCGAATTGGAGAGTATTTACCAAGGTAGCCTCGATGTCAAATGAATCAGCACATATCAGGAAGACAGGCAAAGACAATATGAAGCTTTTAATGGAAGTCTGTTTTGCGAACGACGTCACATACATCAAAGGACCCGTAGTTCGCCCCATTGACTCATAAAGAGGATGGAGGACATTTTGAATGAAACGCTTTTACGGCACATAAACGGGTAGCAAATTCCCCTCAACACAGCGTGTCCGAACTGAACGCGCCGAGGTAGAGAACCCTTAGAAATCAAAGACGTAATGTTGGCTTTCACGTTTCTTGCCCCAGGCGTTTCCAAGATTCCGAAGCGGTGGCCGTGTGGTGGAATATCCACCTCGCGTTCGGGAGGTGCTGGGTTCGATTTCCGGTGCCGCCGGGTACCCACCGGTCTACAAATAACTACAAGATTTTCTCCCGGCCTGATGCTCGGCACTTCTGTGGTGTGAGGCTTGGAAAAAGGGCCTTGAACCAAACCGCGCCGTAAGGGAAGGTATAAAGAAGGGAGTGAAAGAAGGAAGGAACAAAGAGGCAATTTAATGTTGAAATATGTTTTTGAGGAAAGGAAACGGCGCAGTATCTGTCTGACATTTCGCTGGGTACCTGACAGAGCATTAGGAAAAGGGATGAAGCAGGCAATAAGGGAAGATGTGTCACTTGAATGCCACAGCACTAGCGCTCCTCAGCTTGACGGCAAAATTGCGATGTCTATGACCTTGGCTTGACTAGGCCAGTAAAGCTTTGGTTTTAAAACTGTCATGCTCTGGGCGATTCAATAACTGTTGAAATACTTCATCCTCACACATGCTCCCTGACCGTTGTGTGCTTGCCAAATCCTACGAACAATGCGTTTCGAGTCGCAAGCGGTGAATCAGTGTTTAAAAGCTTTCCTTACTGATAGCGGAATTCCGAACCACGACAAGGGGTCGATCCTCTAAAGGTTAGAACTAGCAAGGAATGACTGCAGCCACACTTTTTTGTTCCGAACAACTGGCATGACGCTTAAAAGACGTCGCATTTTACATTCTCAGAATGGAAGGTTAAAACTAGCCATACTGACATGAGCTTGTAAGGCCGCTGCTTCGGCCTTAGTGCTTCCTGGAATAAGGCAGTGAAGAGGTAACCACTGAACGACCACAAAATGTTGCTTTATTGTTGCCTTGGAGCCTTCTTTAAGAGTTGCGCAAAAGAAGCTGGTCGCCCACGGTACAGAAATTGCGCTGCCAAGAGATTTTATGCGGCCTGTGATTGGCTAAAGACTTTTGAAGCTATGGGTGTAGTGCCGAATAAATAGAATAAATCTCTGCTGTCGTTCTTGATGTCGCGTGAATCCGTTTAAATGGCTCGACAAATGTATATGTGGAAGCATTTTGAAGACTTGAGCAATCTGTATATGCTTGAATCTGACAAGGGTACAGCATGTACATTCCGTACACGACAAACTGTTGAGCAGCAAATGTCATCAAGTCGCGTTTCTAATTAACCCTTTAATCGAGAACTCGATCATAGATGCCAATAAAAGTCACGGAGGATATACTTTATCTTATTTCCCAAATCCATAACTTATCGGTGGTCTAGAAGGACATTATGCATTTGGAATTCATCAAGTCCCTGTGACGCGGAAACAGATGTATTTTATGCTCGGACATTACAGAAAAAATATGCCACCAAGTTCTATTTATTCGCAAGATTTGAAATATTGACTGCTGTGCCTCTGCATGCAATAACAAGGAAGCCAGTACTCGCTTGCGGAGCACCCAAAATACGCGAAGGCATTTAGCTAGCAGCCTCTGTAAAGGCTCTGCCATGTTTCGCGTAAGTCCTTAAGTACCGGTTTGAAGTGCTCAATTTTATTTTTACATATTAGGACATTGTGAACTCGAGGAAAGATGCCTAGCTGTCTCAAGATGAGTTAGTGTGCGATGCGCACCTGTGTATTCACCTCCTCTTGATTAATTTTTATGTGTGCAGCCCAACACAGTTGTTTGTTGAAAACTACACGAAGAAAACGGGGCTACTTAGCAGTCATCAGCGTTGTCCTTCTGAAAAATGGCGGAAATCCTTTGGCTGCTTTATCTCTTTATTAAAAAACGAAAACACCCTGTGACGTCATGGTCATGATGTTAGATTGGCTCAGTGACGTTAATCTTAAACATGCAGCAAAATGTTCTGCAGGAACAAATTCTCTGATGTTATCCACAAGAGCTGATGCAGGCAATGTATGCAGTTCTAGTAATGTTCTGTTATGGCATAAGCTTATTCACACCCTTTAAAGAAGGTAACCATCCAACAAACTTTATGTCACAATCACTCCTTCGAATAACTTACAGGCTTCTCTAACCACGTACCTAGTTTAGCAAATCATGTCGCGTGAAATGTTTCGCACATAACCGTGCGTAGGCGCATGCTACCTTTACCTAATGTCAAAATTCTAATGTAAAATGTAATCTCATTGGTGTGCTCTGTGCCGTATATGCGTTACAGAGCCCTATGTAAGTTACTGAGCCCTATAAAAACTTTGCATAGGACTGCAATTATTTATTTTTGTCGACGGTGAGGACCTTTACACCGTTATGATTTTTTTTTTATTTCTAGGTTTTCCACTGCCCCAGGAGGCGCGATGCGGGTATGAAGAAAGTTAGCGAACAACTTTGATACGTTTATTATGCACGTCTGAGCAGCGGGATTCGGCGCAAACTTCGCGTGGATGGCGTAGCGAGTTTCATTTGGTATTCTGCATAAGCTGCACAACCTTTGCGTATTCAATCGTGCTCTGAGGCGAGCATTTTCTTCTATATTTTTGCATTCCTGCGCCTTTCTGCGTTTACCCCGCTGGGTTTCATCGCAAAACTGTAAACAAACGGTGCCTGCGATGCAGGGAAGCCTGGTGCGTGCATTGCTTATTCTGCCTCGTCGCCCTCCGCGTTGGAACGCCAGAATAATCGCAGCTTCTCTGCACACCGGCCTTATGACAACTCTTTACAGTAGCTTGACCGTTTTTTTTTTAAATTTTTAATGGAATCATCCCTGTGGCGTAGCTTTTATAAGAGGGAAAGCAGAAAGACAAAGTGATGCATGTAATTTTTTTAATTTTTCTTAGGAGCACGAAAACTCATTCCAGTAAGGTTAGGGTGTAACTTAAAGCCAGGTTTTTTTAATTAGCTAGACAGTACGCTCCGTCAACCCGCCTGCCCACTGTCAAAAGTGAGATCAGCTTTACGAACAGCGGCACGCCTTTGGGCGTATGTTACTGGCGGCGCTCCGAAAACGCGTGCATGAGAAGGAAATACGCAGAGTAGACGAAGAAAAGGTGCGACGTAATGGTGTGCAACGCCGTTCTTAAGACGCGACCGCTAATGAAGACGCGTAGAAGAGTTGAGCAAGGTGTGAAACGACAGCTTTTTCCTCCGGGCCCCGGCCATTATTGTTTCACGATGACAAATAAATTGAATTGAAAGAGCTCAGGAAAGGTATGAGCCAAAGTTGGACAGGTACATTGACAGAAATAAGCGGAAGGTTATGGCGTTTGCAGTTAGTAGAGTTTATGTGATAAGATATGTAAGTTTTAATTTCAAAGCCATGAGGACCCGCAAAGCGACACATACTGACAAGTAAATATAATGATCAGAAGGAAGGCTGTGTAAGAGACCAAAGGTGCTGTAGTTGCAACAGTCCGGATAAAACTAAAAAATTCAAAAATAAATAATTACATTTAAAACTTTGTGGGAGGCGACCACTCATACCTGGGATTTTGATATTTAATTTTTAAGCACATTTTATGCATTCCACGTGTCAAGTCTGATCCAATTACGATATTTCACTCCGTTGTGTCTGGTTTTGCGAGAACACTGTCTGGTTCAGTACCAAAGCGTCGGCTTCATTCGATGGACCCGAACTGTTGCCGAAAAGAAGCGGTGCACCCATCTTTACCGAATAACCTCAAAGAAAACAAGATGGGAGAGTTGTTGTTGTCCTAATAACCGATTGAACATTCTAACATTGAATCACTGGCCATGAATTGGGAGGCATAAATAGGCAGCATTGCGAGCGGGTTTCTGCCTTCTCTTCCTCGATCCTGGCCGCGGCGGTTGAATTTCGATGGAGGAGAAATGCTAGAGGCCCGTGTACTGTGCGATGTCAGTGCACGTTAAAGAACCCCAGGTGGTCGAAATTTCCGGAGCCCTCCACTACGGCGTCTCTCATAGCCTTAGTCGATTTGGGACGTTAAACCCCATAAACCAAACCAAACCATCTTCCATGTCAAGTGCCAAAGAGTTGTTTTACTGTGAAAACACCACTTCCCTGGGCCAAACCAAGCTAAAACTCTTATGTCGTTCCTGATCTTGAGGGTACAGAAATAAAATAAACATTGCCCCAACTAGCTTTTGAACCCATGGCGATGGGAGCAGATCAGCTTCACTGGCCACTGCACGAGAGCACTATGCTATTTCCGCAGCCGATCAATCCTCTTGTTCAACTGAAACGCACTATCGCGCTTGCACTGCACATTTTAGTCTTCATCAGCTTCCATCTGCGGTGCAAACAGATCAGATCAGCTTAATCTCGGTCAGAGCTTAGCGTGAGTCTAATATCGCCGCCAGACGTGCCGACGACCCAGCAAAGCACAGTCATGAGCCAAATAGGCTAAACACAAGCTTTCGAGTGTCTACTACGTTGAACTACATTGAAACCCTACCACTCTTTTTTATTCCGCCCGCAGTTTAAAGCATAAAAAACGCAAATCTTAACCGAGGCGTGTACTAGCGTCCGCGTTTGTGTTCAATTGCACGTGCGAGGATGGTAACCAAAGCAACAGTACGGCCAATGTGTGTCAGTGCCTTTCGCCTTCGCCTTTGATTCCAATGTCGGTCGATCAAACCCCGGCCACCGCGGCGCATTTCAGTGGAAGCCAGATGCAAAGATAAGCACATGTGGTGTGGAGCGTCAGCGCAAGGTAAAGAACCCTCGGCTGCTGCGGTTAACCTGGAGACCCCCACTACGGCAGCTCTTGCTCATATATAATTATTTCCTTTTCTCAAAAATGAATTTTTATATGAGCAAGAGCTTCCTGGTCTACAACGAACTGATGCTGAGGTCACGAAGCAATGACTAAAAACACGCAGACTGAACCTTTACGAGCTCAAACTAACTGTTTATCCACTCCTTTGCCTTGAGCACTTTTTCTCTTGAGACCGAGTGTAATTCATACACAGCAACCAGCTAACAGTGTTGTATCTTTCAGGGATACTTAGCTTTCACGGCCAAAACATAATGTAAATAACTGATTCCGCATGCGCATTCTTCTTCTCCGGCTTGAACCGAGAGAAAAAAGATTAAGTGCGCTGGACTATTAACACTGAGCAAACTATTAAGCGGAGAAATTCAATATCTTAGAATAATCAGCCTTATTCCACGTGGCCAAATCAGCATGTAATATTTTTCATATGTATTATACACCGTAGGAAAACGCGCGTTTCTTCTGATTGACGTTAAGTTGTTTAAGCATGCCTTAAGTTTTTCTTCTGCTTTTAGCGTACTCGAAAAAACCAGATAGAAATAATATACAAGATGCTTAACACTGGTTAGCGCCAGGTTCAGTGACAGCTGTTAAAGCAGCTGCCGCATTCTTCCGCTCCCGCCATACCGTTCCTCCTCCTCCTTGCACGGTAACCAAGTTCAGGATTATTACCCTGGTATGCCTTCCTACAATGTCGCCATACCCTTTTCCTTCAGCGGTAATTGGGCTGCGGTTGGTGACTTTCCGCTTCCGCCAAGCCCTTCTCTTCCCACGGTAACCCCCTTGTGGACGGCTGCCTTTGTAACCATCCTCTCGTTGCGCCATCCTACGATCTCGCCATAAAGCTTCCTTCCACGGTAACCCTCGTTATCCATCAATGGTAACCATCCTCCGAGTGGCTTCCGTGGCAACCGCTGATCGCTTGCGCCTCCTTCCACTCTCGCAATACTTTCGTCCTTACAGAGTAACCATCCTCCGGTTGAGGATTCCTCCGCTCTCCCGACGCCCTCGTCCTCGTTGTTGTTGCTGTAAAATAAACCCTAATTCACGCATCGACACCGCCTTCATTACCACCTTTCGTGTATTTGTCATTCTAGCGGCAGCGGTGGTTGTGTTATTTATGCGCAGACAGCCGTAGAGTGGTATGCTGGAAATTGTTCCGCCTGAGTGACTTAACTGAATGAACGTGCTTCTTCCATTGTCCCATCTAGCCAGTGTCCTCTAAATCCTTCGACTATTTCTGCCGCTGATCATCCTTCAGTTTTTAAGCTCTCAGCTACACAATGAGAGCGACGTCTTCCAATGGAGAATCGTTTTCGTCAGGTAGCGCGGGAGTGCCTCATGTTCGTCACAAAGTTATGGGCACAGTAAAAGTAGAAGATTTACATTATCCATTACACACACATTACATCACACAGGCGAGGCAAGCTGGTCGAGCTTGTGGAGCCATTCCGGCCCAAAGAGAAGTAGCTGCGCAGACCATACATAAAAACAGCTCACGCCCGACAGGCCTCATGTAATGCGAGGGAGGTGCAGAGGCGGTACCACTCTAGAACGCAATATAATTTGCTGCGCAAACGTCTTCAGCAGGCTCTCATCGCTTGGGCTAAGTTGGGGTTGTCGAACCGCTAAACGTTCATATTCTTTGAGTAGCAAGGAACCGTTGTGTTGTGTTGTGTTGTGTTGGGTTTTATGGCACATAGGCAGCTAAGGCCATCATGCGCCAAGCTCAAGGTATAGAATGAGTTTTCTGTATAATTTTCAAAAATGTTAAAAATCATCGCTGGTGTAGATGGCCTAATAATACTGTACTACCTAGTAATAATGGAAGAAACGAAATTTAGACATGGCTAATGTTAAAAACATCAAGAAGGTCAGGTAGTCTCAGCGCCTATCCTTGCCTGGGCAAGGATCCCGAGGCTCCCAACCTGACAAATAAAAACCTCAGCCTTCTTCTCACGAATGAGAAAGTAGCTGAAGTGTATCACCTAATAAAGTGAACTAGCGGATCGAAATTTACAGTTTTTCAAGCACGCCTGCTTCTTTTAAAAAGCTAAAAAGAGAAGGTATGTTAACAATGGCATTATCATCTAAAAGCAGTGCTGGGTGAAAAGGAATGCATTCATTATAAAATTCAGTGAAGTATTTTTTTCTTAGTTTTTCCAGTTTCGCACAAGAGAATAAAATGTGGTTAACGGTAAGTTCATCTCCGCATTCTTCGCAAACAGGTTTGTTTTGTTTTGTTAGCAGGAAGTTATGTGTAAGGTGAGTGTGGCCTATTCGGAGACGGCAGAGAATCCCTTCCTTGAAGCGTTCCTGGTGGTCACACGACCTCCATTCCCCTAAAACCGGCTTTACTAAGTGTAGTTTATTATTGACTTCACTGTTCCAAGCCGACTGCCATTTCTTCCTTAATTTCCGTTGTACTAATTTCATGCAATCGTTAAAAGGTATGTTTACTTTTTTTGTTTCCATCCTACGAGCTTGAGCAGCGCACAAGTCTGCTTTCTCGTTCCCTTTTATTCCGATATGACTCGGGACCCAGCAGAGTTTTATATTTTGTCTTTTAGCTGCGGCTGTTACTATGCTGTGTATAATGTCACCAAGAATAGGAGTGGTAGCGTTTCTAGCGTGGAGAGCTGTAAGCACACTTAAGGAATCTGTGTAGATTATACTGTTTGTGAGGTGCTCCTTTAATATTTTGTCGATGGCCAGCCAGACTGCGTAACATTCTGCAGTGAAGATGGATGCGCAATTTGGAAGTCTTACTGTTTTCTCCGAATTACCTCGCACCACTGCACTTCCTACGTAAAAATCTGTTTTTGAGCCATCTGTATAAAAATCTGTGAACTTACTGTATTTTTGCTCGAGTGCAAGAAATTCTTGTTGTATATGTTGTCGTGGAGTTTGTTTTTTATGAAATTGAGTAAGGGTGAAATCACAGATTTTAGGAAAATTGTACCATGGAGGCAGTGGGTCTTGTCTTCGAGCAATGTCGGGTAATGCATCTTGTAGACCGAGGTTTTGGCACATCTCTTCAAAACGCAGGAGGAGTGGTCTGATAGCTAGTGGTTTGCTATTAAACAGTGTTCTCGATGGGCAATTTGTAACAATAGGGTAACAGATATGTTTTGGTAGGGAACGGATTTTTAGAACGTATGAGCATGTAAGTATGCGTCTTCTATCTGTAAGAGATGGTTCATTTGTTTCAACGTAAAGACTATTTATGGGTGATGTCCTGTAAGCGCCAGTTGCAAGACGTAAATCTAAATTGTGCACTGGGTCCAGTCGTTTCAGGTACGATGGCCTTGCTGAACCATATACTATACTACCATAGTCTAATGAGGATCGTACCACAGAGCGATAAATTTTTAGAAGGCCTGCCCTGTCAGAACCCCAGTGTTTATGTGAAAGGACTTTGAGTATGTTCAGTGATCGGGAAGTTTTCTTTTTTAACGTGTTAATATGAGGCAGGAAAGTGAGTTTTCTGTCAAATGTTATGCCTAGAAATTTATGTTCATTTTCTACTGGTAAATCTATTTCGTTAAGGTGTAGGGTGGGGTCTGCCTGTAAGCCTCGTTTGAGTGAAAACAGAATGGCCACTGTTTTCTGTGGGGAAAATCGGAAACCATTTTTGTCTGCCCATGTTGTCAGTTTATTTATTGTTAGCTGTATTTGTCTTTCACATGTTGATATGTTCGAGGATGTGTAAGCTATCTGGAGGTCACCTACATAAAGTGAATACATAACAGACCTTGGTATTATTTTGTTAAGAGAATTCATTTTTACAATAAAAAGAGTTGTGCTTAAAATACATCCTTGAGGCACTCCATTTTCCTGAATAAAATCCCTCGAAAGGGTTGAGCCTAGACGGACATTAAATGAGCGGTTAGATAAAAAGTCTTTAATGGAGTTCAGCATTCTGCCACGGATGCCAAGTTCAGCTAAGTCCTGAAGAATTCCAAACCTCCAGGTTGTATCATATGCTTTTTCTAAATCAAAAAAGACGCTAAGACAGTGTTGTTTGTGTATAAAAGCTTGTCTGACTGTATTTTCGAGACGGACTAGGTGATCTGTAGTTGAGCATCCCTTTTTAAAACCACACTGGTGGATATCAAGAAGTTCACAGGATTGAAGAACAAAGGTTAGTCGTATATTTAGGACACTTTCGAAGGATTTGGCGAGGCAACTGGTCAAGGCTATGGGTCTATAACTGCTAGGAGAGGTTGGGGGTTTACTAGGTTTAAGAAGCGGCACAATAATAGCTTTTTTGCAGGCCTCAGGTATTTTTCCCGATATCCAAACTGTGTTAAAGAACTTTAAAAGTGCTTCTACGGCAGGTTGAGAGAGATGGGCCAGCATTTCGTAGTGGATTTGGTCGGATCCTGGAGCGGTTTTTTTACCAGCAGACAGTACTGTATTTATTTCTTGGAGGGTAATCACACTGTTATATTTTTGGTTTGCCCCTCCACTAGTTGGAAGCCTTTGTTTTTCGGCTGTGTTTTTGTATTTTAAAAAAAGACTGTCCGTAGTGTGATGAACTTGAAACTGCTGCGAAATGTTCCCCCAATATGTCTGCCTGTTCGCCTATGCTTGTTTGTGTGCCAGGTGTTGTCAATAAAGGAATTGTGAATGGTGAAAAGTTACCATTTAATTTTCGCACATGTTCCCACATTTTTTTTGATGTGATGTGACTGTTTATAGAAGAGACGTAAGTTTGCCATGATTTTTTCTCGGCACTACGACGGACGTACCGAGCTTTAGCTCTTGCTTTTTTAAAATTTATGAGATTCTCATGTGTCGGGTACCTGCGAAATTTACCCCAAGCTCTGTTTTGTAGTTTTTTTGCTTCCTTTCACTCTTTTGTCCACCATATTTTATGATTTTGTTGCACCACTCCTGACGACTGTGGAATAGCTGTGAGGGCGGCAGATATCATACAATTAGTGAACTTTTCATTTATCTGGTCGATGGAGAGATTATCTAAAAGTATATTTTCTAAATTTGCCTTTGCTCTAAAAAGTGACCAGTCGGCAAGATGAAGCTTCCAGCGCCGTGGCCTTGTGGGGATTATTTCCGGTGGGGATGTTAAAGTGATTTGTATAGGGAGGTGGTCACTGCCATATGGGTTATCAATGATATCCCATTTAAAATCATTAAAAACAGAAGGTGAGCTAAATGACAAATCTAAAAAGGACATTTTTCCCGAGGTAGGGGAGCAGTAGGTGGCTTTTCCTGTATTTAAAGGCATACAGTGTTTGTGATGATAAAATCTTCTATTATTTGACCTCTAGAGTCACAGCGCTCGCTTCCCCAAAAAGGGGAGTGAGCGTTGAAGTCCCCAACTACTAGATACGGTTCTGGAAGTTCATTGATAAGTTCTTGTAAATCGTGGACTGTTAATGTAAAATGTGGAGGAATATATACAGAACAGATAGAAATTGTTTTATGGCTGACGACACTGACCGCGACGGCTTCAAGTTTTGTTTTGAGTGTGACTTCTCGAGCAGGGACGCCGCTTTGCACGACGATCGCAACGCCTCCAGATAGTCTATTTGCCTGCTCACGATCGCGTCTAAAAGTTTTATAATGTTTCAGGATATTTGTATGTTGTGGACCTAGATTTGTTTCTTGAAGACATAAGACTACGGGCGAGATTGACCCTAGGATATCTTTTATGTCATTGTAGTTCCTCAACATTCCTCTACAGTTCCACTGAACTAGGAAAGCCATATTTATGTTTGGGATAGGAACGATTGAGAGTTTACTTATGTTCTGGGGCCGTTATGGTGGCCCTGCCTTTTTTCCGCTCAAGAGAGCTGTTCCGCCGCTGTAAAGCAGGCGGGCTGGGAGTTTGGTCCATCACCGCGCAAGAGGTGCTGGACGACCGCGGAGATTCCGCAGGTGTGTGGGTGTCGGGCCTCTCCCGACGGGGGGAAGTCCTGCGGGGTGTTGACCCGTGGGCCGGCACTCCCTGGCTTGTAGTTGGCAGAGCAGCTTTCGCTGTCTCTGCCTGGGGCGTGGATGGCACTGCCACAGGCGCGGTGGAAGTGGCCGCGGCAGGTGCCGGAGTGCTGTGTGGTGCTACGCCCCTGCGCACCACATCAGCGAAGTTTGGTTTCGCTGTGAAGGAGAATGTGTTGTTAAGTGCAAAACGCCTTCTGGCTTCTTTGAATGAAATGTTTTCTTTGGTCTTAATGGTGATGATTTCTTTTTCCTTTTTCCAGGACGGACACGCCCTGGAGTACGCAGCGTGGTCGCCTTCGCAGTTTGCGCAGCGTAGTGCTGCGTCGCATTCCTCAGACTGGTGGTCCTTTGATGCGCATTTCGCGCAGGTTTTGCGGCCGCGGCAGCTTTGTGAGCCATGGCCAAACTTCTGGCAATTGAAACAGCGACGGGGATTGGGTATGTAGTGTCTTACGTTGACTTTCAGGTATCCTACTTCGATTGTTTCGGGCAAGCTGCTGGTGTTAAATGTGAGGACCATGTGTTTGGTGTCTATTTCCTTGTTATCCTTGCGGATTTTGATCCTGTGGACGTCTATTACATTTTGTTCGGATAGTCCTTGAAGCATTTCAGTTTCTGTTAGGTGGATAAAGTCAGCTTCTGAGATAACGCCTTTGACTGAGTTGAGGGATCGGTGGGGAGTCACGGAGACAGAGATGTCCCCTATGGAATCGATGTTTGCAAGTTTCGAGCACTGGATGCTCTCGCGTAGTTCGAGGAGTAGGTCGCCGCTTGACATTTTGGATACCTTGTAGCCAGGCCCTAAGGTATCTGTTAGGCATTTGGTAACAAGAAATGGGGATATGATTCGGGCTTGCTTTTGTTCACAGTTACTGTGTATAACAAGAAACTTAGTGAATGTCGGTTTCTTTTTCGAAAAAAAGTCTGCTGCTTCGTTCCGCACTCTTTTC
The DNA here is from genome assembly GCF_055824585.1 of Amblyomma mixtum. Lineage (NCBI taxonomy): Eukaryota > Metazoa > Arthropoda > Arachnida > Ixodida > Ixodidae > Amblyomma > Amblyomma mixtum. Next base: position 94,861,655 of record NC_143016.1, read on the forward strand.
AGAGAGCGATCAAGTTTGGAAAGGGGGGGAGCCATAAAAAAATTTGGTTTTTCGGTCATGGTGCCAGCCACCCACCATGGAGTCCAACAAGGGGACGCGACAGGAACTTGAAAGTAAGTCCTGCCCACGCCAGCTGTACACCTTAACTATAACCTAATATGACTCAACTCAGGGTAGTTGGTCACACACGGTTAACCCTCGCCGCCAGGAAAAAGAGGAAAAAACCAAGAAGGGAGGAGGATACAGGAGAGTTGTAAGAAAGGAGATAGGAAAGTGAAAGATGGAGAGGAGAACAGGAAAAGGCGACTGCCGATTTCCCCCGGTCGGGTCAGGCCGGAGGTGCCGTCTACAGGAAGCTGGGGCCAAAGTGGTGTGTTGCCTCCGCCGAGGGGCCTTAAAGGTCCAAACGCTCGGCATCGACTCAACCACCAGGATCCCCTTTTCCCCGGACACGGCGATGCCACGCACGGCTAAGCGCGGATGCTCGGGTCCGTGGTGACGCATTGTTCACCATCATCCCCCTGCGAGGATGTCCCTGCGGATGCTCGGGTTAACCCCGTGGTGTCGCCACTCACCAACGTCTGCATGCTGCAGACGCCTCCCTGCGGGGATAGCAAGGAACCATATTGGAGATTGTCAACTGGACACCTAATAAGTCACTGACATGGATGTGAAGACGTGATTACTCGTTAAAACTCAGGTGTTTTTATTCACTCTCCCATCATTCCTTTAAACGTCTTTCTGAAGAAGACCGGTTTGAAATCAGGTCTCTGGACGTCTAGCCACGAGGCAAGCACTGATACATCTCAGAGCCCTTAGAGAACTTCATTTGTTGAAAGAATGGCAAGAGCCGAATTTAATATTAGGCGTTGGCTTGCACCATTTATAGATTCCGAGATGGCTTTCAGAGTGCAATAATTGTTTATGATGCACAAACAGATGAAAAGTTATGTTTCGCTCTCCTTAAATGAGTTGAAAATAACCATGACGTCCGTACACGCAGGGTTTTAAAATGTGCGTTATAATACGGTGCCAGTGATACTCATGCCGTTCCATAACGCGATATACTTTGCCCCGCCGCGCGCAATACAAAGATTTTTATTTTCATACAGTACGTATTCCATGGGTTCGCGAGTTGACGAGTAAATCCCAAGACGAATAAAAGAAAAAAAAAACAAGTGAAAAATGTCGACAAGGATTGCCGCCGTTTAATCGGATACCGTGATACCTATTGTTTTGATTTTATTTTGTATTGTATGAAAAATGAAGCACCCCGAAAAGTCGTTTCAGTGAGTCGTATTTATAAAAACTGTTGCACTGCAGCAAAGGTAAAACAGAAGCACGTCTTCACGTCCTTGAAGGCTCGACCGGAAATCAAAGGCGCGCTTTTTCAATTCACACTAGCTTCTATTTTTAACTTATACATACTTGCTGCGTTATGTGTTATATCACGCCATGTGTAATATGTCTAACTACACGTGTTTAAAAGCTGTTATCTGGCGTGGTGCGTACTATGCATGATTTAATTTTATGAGGTCATTTGGTCAGTGTCGAACGAGAATAGCGTGGATGTCGAATTAAAAAAAAAAGAAAAGCACTCCAGTGCGATTGGGACGTTTTGCCTCGCTAAACTACACATAATGGAATCTGCTTGATTTGCAAATGCAGTTTTATATTCCAGCAAATGCTGCCGACGGAACTTAGGGCGGCTGCTCTTCATTGCTTGGATTTTTGAACACATGCGAAAAACCTATATGAATAACGCCAGAGGCGTCTTAGTCCCTTTTAAAAGACGGTTGCGATGGCTACAATAAGATGAAGAGCCCATTCGAGCGCAGTGGGTGGAACATGCGCAAGCGATAAAGTCCAACCGAAAATGGTTGAAAGATTTTGGCGTCGATGAAAAATGTGCACGGACGCGGGCATCTTCTGCGAAACATAAATAGAATAACTAAAAAACGTATTTTCAGCCGAAGTTCATCGCCGGGGACAATACACAGGGTACTGAGTATGTAAGCAAAAACTTTATTTTAAGCCGAAACTTGCCATAGCGAACTATACACCGGGTGCAGAATAGTCCGGAAAGCAAGGTACTTGTGGAACATAGCAGCAAAGGACAGCATGAGACATTGAAAGTCTATAACAAACAATTGGTATGCTGTCATTAGAGCATAGGGTTCGACATTGATTGCACTTGCGTACGTCATCAGGCATTCGGCCTAATCTATCCTTGGCCTACAATCTGGCAAGGCCATGCTGCTGAAAAAGAAAATGTGGCTCATGTATGTGTATCTGCACCGGGAAAGTCATCTCATTCATAGCAGAATAAGACTGCAAACTGTTATTGAGGTATTGAGCTGCGCTCGGTCACCCACTGTTCTCGATATAGGAGAGAGAGCAATGCTTGGTCATCAGAGAGGCCTAGAAACCGATATATGTTTTCGCACTATTCAAACAATCTGACACAGCGCACCGCATCGCCTATTCATTATTCTTTTGTGGTTCTTAAGGGCCATTCCGGGATTAGAAAAGATGATTGCCAGCTTCTCACCTCGCTAGGTCTTCCCTTTTTACCATAGTAAGCTTGCTTTTATTTTGGTAAAACATGAATTGCACCGTTTCTCAGGGAATCAGATTGCACACTTTGTAGTGTGAAACAAAATTAAAAATTTGTTCCGGGATTTATCGCTCACGGCCAACGCCGACGACAACACCGGCTTTTCTGCGTCACGGGGCCCCTAACGCTGTCGCGTTAAAATTGGTGCCGAAGTTGTTGAACTTTTCTACAAGCAGAAAAAAAGAAGTGAAGGCGAAGTCCATGAAAAATACTAAGTCGACTCTGTGCAGTAAAAGTGCAAGATTTTTTTCTGTGCTGCGTCTGCACACTTGGGTTATTTTGCCAAGTTATGTTGAGTTGCCGTTGCAAAATGCTCGGTTTTCACTGCTCGCCGTGACTGTGCATTGAAACGCCCTCCAAAATGTGTGCACTTCGCATTCTGGCGTCTCAGCCGCACTCGCCGCATAGGTATCGCTCTGCTTCGAACGCACTTGTCAGGTGAAACTGTGTTGTCACGTAGCTGGGAAGAAATACCCGGGAAATCGCGTCGAGAATAGAAAGAGTGACGCAGAGCTCAAGCGAACTCTTTCCTGGACGAACCTGCACCAGCCAACGATAGGCAGTACTTCGGCGTTCGCGATGGTAACAAGTGGATTCGCCGGTCCTCTAGATGAGTAATGACCCCCGCTCTCGGCAGCACAATTTTTCAAGATGACTTATAACTTTTAATAAGACGCGCATAAACCAGAGCAAAGTACCTTGGACATCGTAGAGCGGCGGTGACGGCCACTCTGGCAAGCATTGGTACAGAGGAGGCTTTTCCTGCACAGATTTAAGCAAAAATATTTCAGTCGGGGGACGGATTGTTCTGTTTGGGCCGTGACATGAATGTTAGAAGTTTTTTTAGCCCATGATATTCCTCATTTGAGGGATGCGCTAGGATGCTTATTTTTCATGTCACGAAATTTTCAGAATATGCTTGGACTACATAAACCAAAGCCAAAAATCATTCGAAAATGGTGTAGATATGGGGGTTTTTGTATTTAAAATTAAAACTCTAAAAGAAAAAATAGTTTCTGTTAATCCTTAGATGACTGACAATAACACACATACAAAAGAACGAGGAAATCAAAAATACTTCATGAGTGCCCACCACGGCCAAGACCTCTACATGTATTGCGTGGTAAGTCTTAACTTCCGGCTACTGAGTCGGCAACAACATTGAGAAGCAAGGTGATTTACGTTTGTTGCTGCCTGCGCATCAAAAAATAAAAACCGACTTTGATCTAAGCTTAAACACTTTCCTGAAATTATGTAGCCTGATTGTACCAATGAAGCACAGAGATTGCACTCATCCGCCCCACTTAAATATGTGTCTTTACTACCAACGACGAGGGCTGACAATAATTAAACGTGAAAGCCTCTTAGGAAAGTATGTACGGAAGCGTTCACGTTTACATATTTGGCCTGGATAAATGCCAGACGTCTGATTGTGCTTGCGTGCTTTAAAGGAGGCTGCATTCCATAGTCTGTGGTGCTGCAGGTACAACCCTAATTCTCTCTAAAAAACAGAAGAGAGTAAGGTCTTTATGAAACCACGGCAGAAAATAAATACTCTTACTTTGTTTACTCAGGAGTTTACATCAGGTGTTCTGATATTCCGGACAACTTTTCGGTGCTATGAACACGATTTCTTGAATAATTAAACGTGTTATGCCAACGGCAAGCGTCGGTTTGAGTTGGGGTTGCTTGGTGTAAGTCACGGGTTAGGATATCTGCATAAGAAAAGGCACGTGCGCTAGGCCCTGGAGAAAGAGACAGAATGTGAGCTCCAATGTGAAAGTGCCTGAACATCAATTCCGACACCTGTGATAAGCTTGAGAAAAAGCCCGTCCTAACAGTTGAAAAACGAGCAGGGAGATCTAGCGAATATCCCAGTTGGGAATTGTTCCTAGTAGAAAGCGCAAGTTCCATCCTTCTTGTGCATTTTTGGGAACGTTCCGGTAGCGGCGGCTAACAAAAGCGGCTACGTGCTTTTGTCTAATTCTTCAGTGATTTCCAATTTTTCTACGGAACCAAAACTACGTAACAAAATTAGAACACTAATTTTAGTATTGATTTTACCTGAATAAAATTATTTGCTTCACTCTGAACGATGTCTCTCTGTATAAAATCAAAGTCTTGCTTGTACACGGGTAATTGTGGTTCAGCATATTCCGACGCGCTCATATCAAGTGCAAGAATAGAACTGGCCTTTTGCCTTGTCTCGGTTTAAAAGTAAGGCTACTTTTGTAACAAACGATGGTTTTGTTGAAATAAATGAGTTCAATGTGAAAAGGAACTGCATTTCTCAGTTTTTCTGTGTGCCATTATTTACTGACGAATTTATTTTGTAGGTAACACCATCAAGGACATCGTTCAAGTAATCTTTGCTCGTGATTATCAGGTGCTTAGCTTGCGGTGCTTGTTTTGTGATTTCCTAGGCTGCTCGATTAGAAAAGTAAATTCGATATCGTTTAACTTGATTCCCTCATCCGGTGTAACAGTAATACGTTAACAGGTTAGTCCAAAGGCACTAGAATTTTAGGCTCTTCCTATGTTGCCGTCGTTGAAGTTCACGACTGCGTTAAATACTGACTATGTTAATAACTACAGTACCAGACAAGCATTTCTGTAGCTTGCTCCCGGACGGACCCAAGAGAAGGGCTAGAAGGTAAACGCGGAGTCAGAGAGTTGTAAAATTGTTGCCAGGTATGTTTATACTCCAAGTGTCCAAATAAAGTTTCAGCTTTCAGATGCGGCCGTAGAATTCGGTTTCTAATCTAAGTAAAAGATTGCCTAGACAAAATAGGGGGCCTGGCCACTCACTTACTCCTTTTAAAATAATCCTTGACTGGCATTTATATAGCTCCGAAAGGAGTACGGCACTGTAAAAGATGCAGAAAAAAATCTACTTTTATAAAAGCAAAAGAAGTAAAACCTCCACTTTATTTTCGCATCCCTTACTTTCCCAGCCACCCTAAGTCCTTTCTCATGCATGCACATGGCCGTGTAATTTGAACGAGCAAGATAGATTCCTTCAAACAAATAGAATGCAAAAAGGCCTCGTCGTACTAACGGGCCCGTGCGCCCATTCATTCTCTACCCCATCGTCGCCCGACAGCTCACGAGCAAGGAGGTGAAAAGAGGCACGTGTGCAGAGGTATTCAAATAAGGTGAAAGATCGATGCCCATTACGGGGCGTCGTGTTGGGGCATCGATGTCGACGACGCCACGGGATCAACAAGAAAGATCTCCCAATTCTCGGCGCGTGTCCGCGCCCGTCCTTGCTGATGCTGCCTCGCTCTCGCGACCCGCATTTATGCGCATATTCCGGGGGCTGTAAAGCACGTATGTGTCATTTGTTACAGGGGCTGTTTCACTTGCAGAGGGGGAAGCCTTCTTGTCTCCGTCACGGGGTCTTCAAAGACATGCTCATAACACATTTGGTGCCTGCGAAAACTGAATCGGCAGCACCTAGAGGCATTCTTCTTCTTCTTTATTCCCGCACATAGGAAGCAAACCGATGTGTCTTTCCTTATCTACCCGCTTGCATACCTATTACAAATACGCGCAGAGTGAGCTTCTTTCTTCAGGCGTCTGGTCCACGAAAATTCATCGATCCCACGGCAGTAACCCCCCCCCCCCCCCCACACCCACCCACCCCCTTCTGATACGGCTGAAAGAACTGCAATAACAGCAGGAAAAACTACAAAAGGTTCTATAAGCTTTAAATTGTATTTGGCCACACTCGTGAAAACCACAGAAAGAAGACCGTGGCAGTTATACAGACTTACAGTAGCCTCACATCCGACCGCTTGTCTCAATCCTTCTAAAAATCTTCCAAGATGCCAAGCGTATGTGTTGGAGTAGTGACAGTATTTAACGTCCGGTTTTTTTCTGAGTGCTCGCACTTTTTGGCAGCTTAGGACGACTAATGAAAATTCAGAGTTCTTGTTGGCATAGCATAGAAGTACAAGGGCGGAGAAAGAGTCTGGGCGTTACAAGCTCCTGTATGGTCTTTACTTGTTTACCTTTGTCGTCGTCTTGAGCCTTCTGAGTAAGAACTGGTGTCAACTCACAAAGTTGTTGGTAACCCAAGCTGCATTAGAATGGGTCGCTGATTTGATCTGTACTGTTTTGCATTTCAGATAAACAAAATGGAGACAACAAAAAACCTTTTTGACTACTAGTTCTCCAGGTTAACGGTTATCTATCCAGACCACGCTCATTAAGCAAACAGGCAAGCAGTCTTGAAGAAAGTTTTCGTTCAACAATGATAAATAGAAAGAAAAGACCCGTTGTTGCTCGGAAACTAATCAGCATTCGCGCTTCTGTGGAAATTTTTAATAAGACTAGGATTTATTTATATTCAAAGATAAGAGGGTGGAGGGAAAAAGCTGGATGGGTTTGATAGCAGCTGACCTCTCGCTATACAAAGGAAAAAGGGTACAGTGGGCTGCATATTAGGCGAGAACATGATAGTTACATCCAACAACAGTTTGAAAATCAGTGACACACACAATGGAGTAAAAAGAAGAAAACAGAGCTAGGCTACTCAGTGAAATACATTTAATACTTAAAAGGTCATAGATCGGTGTACCAACTGAATCCATATTTCCTTGGCGTATCATGTTTAGAAACCGAGAAATAAAAGAGAAATAAGAAAATCAGAGATGTTAACCAAAAGGATGTTCTGGCTGGCTACTCTGCTCTTGGGATCAGGGATGGAAAAGGAAACCAGAGAAGAAGAGTAGCACAGTCACATTTGTCTCTGAAGCAAGTCGCTCCCAGGTAGCAAAGCAGTGTGGTTTCTTTTTGTACCGCATGTCCATTCATTTGAGGGTTCATGGTTGCTGAACTTAACTGCGGCTCTGAGGGCTGAGTCCAGTTAAGCCGCTGCTCGGCGCCATGCGTGTTCGCGCAATGACTTTTACAGAACAAGTCAGCTTTCTCTCCGGCGGCAATGTAGTGAGTGTCGGCACTTTAGAGTGGTGTCTTCGGACACCTATGGTGTGGGCCTGCCCCTCTGGCCCGGCTATTCCCCCCATCCCCTACCAAATCCTGGAGGACTGGGAAGCGACACTGTTCACCTGCCACGACTTGCAGGCCCAACAAGCCTCAGTCGGGCGCGCCAGGGCGGCGGCCACCGCCACTGGTGTCCCATACTAGGGGCTTCAACCTAGTGATTGTAAGGATCTGCCCTTACGAGCTGATCCGAGCATACCTTCTCTCCTTTCCTAATAAATGTCTTCACCACCACCATTATCACGTTCGCCGCGCATTATTTGTGCTTGCCTCGCACCCTTCTGAATTATATAATTTTATGTTTTAGAGCTGCGTTTTACTCTTGTTCTTGATCGCATCACTTAATCATGATGCTCGCTAAAACTACAAAGCTATAGCCTCGTGCACTTAAGGTGAAGCTCAAGTGCCCACTGAATTTTGAGAGGACCCTGAGGGCAAACAGGAGTTAATTTCTGTCGATGAGGTACGGCGTTCTAATCGAATGAACAGCTTCACGGAAAAGAAAGCTTTTAATAAGCTACAAAAGACAAACAAAACGACAAAATAGAAGTGTCGTCATTACTGAGCGATTTCGCAAGTAATATGGATCCGATGGCACTGATTTTCGGGAGCTGATTGAAGAGACTATGCAATATCGTCATTCCCTTCAAAACGGCGGAGACCCGCCCTTTTCCGTAAGGACGTCATGAGTTGGCGTCTGCTGGCGGGAAGATTTTAAAATACCATTCCCCCTCCCCGATAAATGCATAGCGGAAACGCCAAAATTGGGCAGACAGAGCCAAACAATCGATTTTTGCTGAGAACGGAAGCTGGATAGAAACGGGCTTGTTAATACAGCGATCAAAATACTACTCGCTCAGGATGGCTGGCAAGCACTAGCGCCGGCAGCCCTGACATCCTAGTTGCAGATGCAGCTGCTACTTCACAACTGAGCCAGGTCATAGTGCAGCCCTGCTGTCTTTCTAGAATTCCGTACTTCGCAAGACATCGCTTCAAGCTACCCGGAGCCGTCAGTGCCTGCTTCCCCGATGTTGTGATGGTGAGCTGTTCGGCCACTGTAACAGCGTGACGCCGCTTGAATATAGACGAGAGGCTCAAAGATTGCCGCCCTATTGTCGTCCGGTGGTCCCCTTCCCTTCTCGAGATTTCGATTTACGTAGAGCAGAAAAAAAACGCTGGAATTCGAGAGCGGTGCTTTCTTTTTGACGCTCGCCGAGCGAAAGATCGTCGATCTCCGCGTTTCACTCCTCTCGCGTGATCCTTTATTGTTGGGCCATTTACACCAACTCCTTGTGTGCGTCCACCGCTCAGGCTTCTTCACGTAAGGCGAGGATGCACACATCGAAGAGGCAGTGAATCTATAGGGGCTATTCTCGCTAAGACATCAAGTGTCATCGTATATTTCCTGCATTTTTAAAGGATTTGCTCCTTACGTACTCATCGACAGGTTATTACAGCGCAGAAGACTCTCTTCATGGTTTTCATTTGCAGAAAACTGAAAATAAGGTCATCGATGGGTTTCTCTTTGGATCTGTCAAGAAACACGTTTGGTCAACTGTTGGTCCAATAGAAGCTCGGGCAGATACCATCGTTCATAATCAAGATATACCGGAAGGTTGACACCCTATATTGCCCTTCGAATCTCAGTAGTGTGATATTTACAACAACTTCTTTTAGAGGTCTGCCACACCGTGCTCTCGTGGTCAGGGCACATGTGCTTCTGCACGCCAAGTGCGACGGCAAACATGCACTGTTTGTCCTCATTTTATGGCGTTACTGTTTCCTTTTCCCATACGTTTGCATTGAATGAAACTGGCGGCTGTGTACCGCCGTTTCGCAAGTCCCTTTCTAGATTTTTCACAGAGGCGGTGAAACCTCCCTCTATTTGTCCCCTCTCACTCCTGGTGAGGATCGGATGAAACTATCAGCTAGGTGCGTCAGTTTTGCGTCATTTTTCACCAACTGTAACCAAGGTGCACGGTTCTACGATGCAACTACTCCTTTTCTAGAAAGCGTGACCTCATCACTGTCGGCACGACTGGCTTGATTCTACCCGTCCAGCGGTTGTGGAGACAGTCTGACTGCTTCTTCCCTCTATTATTGTGCAAACTGGCGGGAAGTTTCGATCGCTCACAACGTCTCAGGCTGCGACTATATATTTATAGGATCAATATTTACGCCTCAACGAGTAACTAGGCTCAAATACCGAGCCGCTGCCTCCGATAGCTGAAGCTACGAGTGTTAGTATTGTCTCTATACTAAACGACTGCAATGAACATTTTTGTCCATTTCGTTTACGGCATGCTCCCGTAAAAAGAACAAAGCAACGACGAGCAAGATACAACCGTGGAATATGTAGTGTAATCTCCTTTAAAAAATGGTTCTTGGAGATCAGTCCTCAGGAGATCGCAGATATCTTGCTATCAGAATCCTCATTGACGGAAAAGTTATTCGGCTTGTACCGAGTAACACCATCTGCTGGGCTAGTTGGTTTTCTATCCCTATGTATCAGCAGAGTGAACACAACACAGGAAGAAGAAGATAGTACAGCGCTCTGTACTATCTTCTCCTTCTAATTCCTGTGTTGTGTTCGCGCTGCTGATACATTTGTACCGAGTGCCTGAAATTTTATACCAGTTGTTCCCCGCAGGACCCGAAGTTATTACATAAGGTAGCAAAAAAAAATTTACCTTCAGATAACAACATATCGAAATAGGAAGAGAACAAAAATAACTAGAAAAAAATAAAGAGGGATAATTCGACACTGCTATATCTAAAAATGACAGCAAAGTGCACGTATACTTTAGATCAAGAATGAAAGTTAAAGCAAAAAAAAACACAAAATACAAAAAGGAACAAGTGCACTACAAAATACATTGGATAAAACACTAAAAATCAGCACTTCAAAACATTTAAATGTGGGCGCGAATGTAGACATTGGTGATCGTATATAAATATTTGGTGTGTGCGTGTGTCTGTGCGTACGCGAGCCTCACAATGTGTATATTTGCTGATGTGCGGAAGAGAAGGGCGATCTGGCTCTCGAGGTCCAGCGTCCGCAGGCCCTCCTCCCAAGATGATGGGCTAGGAGACGGAACGCAGCGGTCTGCTTTGGGTGCTGGGCACGTACATAGGCAATGATACAGATCCGCTACAAGATGGCGGCAATGGTTACATTCTGGACAGGATGTTGGATGAAAAATGTGGACGTGGGACGTGGATGTGCGACGAATCCTGGCTAGATATGGGAGTTAATCTGGATTCACCTGCAGATTAAGCTCTGTGCTAGGGCGAAAGAGTGTGATGGAGATACGCGTTGGTCCATCACGGAATTCCTCTAATGACGAAATTTCACTCTAAAAAAAAATATCGTTGGCCAAAGTGCTCTCCGAATCATGATCGTAGGTGACGTGCTTAACCCGTACACATGTTCTCATTAGAATGAATCGTCTTCCTCGACAATGACAAAATTAAATGCAAGAGAATGAGTTACATGGTCAGAAAAACTTGCTGAGAAAAATATGGGCAGCAGAGATTCAATATAACCGCACTAATTGGCTGCAGAAATTTCAACAAGAGCTGGAAAAGCACAACACCACATGCACCTGTTTCAGCCAGGCTAACACAGCAATGGGGACAATGCGTAATATTGCATGATGACTACAAATGGTTTGGTTTATGGAGGTTTAAAGTTCCAAAGCGACTCAGGCTACGAGGGACACCGTAGTGAAGAGCTCCGGAATTTCGACCACCCGGGATTCTTTTACGAGCATTGACATCGCATAGTAAACGGGCCTCCAGAAATTCACCTCCATCAAAATTTAGTCTCCACGGCCGAGGTCAAACCCGCGTCTTTCGGATGAGCAGCCGAGTGCCATAAACACTGTGCCACCGCGGCGGCCTGACTACAAAGAAAAGAAGCAGTGGTTATCGCATCTGGTGGCATTTTTTGGCAAAGTCGGCGCAAACAGGTGCTCCTGTAGCAAAGTTAAATGGTGTCGAGCTGTTCAACGAAGTTAGTGCCTTTCTGACAAGGGAGGTTTCTATGTGAATTGATTCTGTCTAATCGAGGGCGCCTTTAAAAGTCGTTCTTGGATGTATGTATACGTTTGTTCCTCTAAATTGTCCCTCTAAATTGTGCGCGCTACAGCAGATGCCACTGAATGCGGGACCGGTTACTGAAAGTCATTTGTTTATCAGAATGAATGTGGCATTGACAGTGCCTTCAATATCTTATTGTTGACTGCTATCATTTGCCATCGAGGAAGAGCAGACCATCAAATTATGAGCTCTACTATCCTCTCATAGGATGTGAAAGACGATGTGGCATGGCTTTATTTAAAATGAATTCGAGTAAATACGTTTGTGTCAAAATTAGTGCAACATAAAGACGTTCATAGATAAGAAGGGACAACGCGTTGCCTAAATCCAGTCACTTTAGTGACTGGCGCGTTTAGGCAACACGATAGAGAATGAGGTGAACGTCTTTATGATGGGCTGATTTTTGCCCGAAAGAATGAAGGACCGATTAATTCCTCAAAAAGCCCTACTGGAGTAATTTCCTGCGAGAAAAGGGCGCCAGCTTCTTCAGTTGACAATAAACCGTTCGTTCTTTTTTGGCCTTTATTTTAGGGACATGAAACTGAACTGATCAATCAAAAATTAGTATCCAAGCCCCAGCACCACGCTGATATCCCCATCTGAGCAAAAATGATCGCTGAAAGGTAGTTGTTCATCTCATTGTTCGCATTCATCTAGCCATTTGGCGTTCCTGCTACTCACAAAAACACCAGAGTTGCGCATAACAAAGGCGCTACACAAAAAACATCTCCGAAGCGACGCATCTATACCTTCGCAATGAGGGACTACATGCTTAAGTGGGCCTGGATCTCTTTCAGATGAGAAACTGCAGTACATATAAACTTCGTTATGAAGGTTCGGCACATGTTTTCTTCAGTTAATTACGAAAAAAGCTTTCCTGACCACCTCAGACGGATGTCAGCGCAATAAAAGGAAGCAAAGGGGAATGAGGAGATAAACGGCACAAGCACTGAATTTTCGCTACCTAGTCATAGGCAGCTCATCCACTTCGTGGAATTCCCTGACTTTACCTCGGACCAGTTTTATCTATAACTGGGTCGGGTGGGACAGGCTCAGAAAATTTTGAAAAGGTCTATCAAGTTACAACCATACTTGCTTGGAAGAAATGGTAATAAATCATTTCATCGTGGCTGACTAAATAGATAATAACTTGCTATTAGCTTGGCCGTTAAAGTTTAACATTTAGACCATAAGAATCGCCATTCAACAAACGTACCCGAAGTCTAGCGATGGCTGTTTATTGGGGCTTTTTTCTAGTATCTTTGTTCATTTTTGTGCAAAGAACTAGAGAGATTTTGCGAAGAGTGCGTACCCTTGTTCTGCTAAATTGACACCTCCTGTGCCCGTGCAGGTACCGTCATCAATGGGGAGGCGTCGTACACGGCAGTTAGTGGTTAGAATAGGCGAAAGTAAAGCCTGATTTGGTCACCCGAATAAAGTCTAAAAATAAACTAGAGCATTGCCAGAACAGACGGTGATTACTGCAGTAAACAAACTTCAGAACAATGAACCTAGGCAATTTATGCCAGCAGTATGTTCGAACAAGGGACACTGAGTACTGATTGTCACCCAATGCTCTGGCTTAGAAACTATAGGGAATTGCATACAAGTGTATGTATGTCATTTTATTTTGCATCATATAGTGGGTCTATTTTTTAATTGAGAGCGTGTAGAGCTAAGAACGGGCTTCCTTTTATTGCCTGAGTTAGAATGCTAGACATCACGTGACAAAAATAGCGACCGCAAGAAGCATGACGGTTTCCAAGCTCACGTTCGGCCTTCTTTCACCACCATTATTTTTTCATTATTGATGGTTATCAACGGGCCGCGAAAGAAAACTAGCACTCAACGCAGCATACAGCTCAGCAGTGCCGTACCGAGTGGGAGGCCAAACGTAAAACTAAATATTCAAATGGCGCGGTGGGGGGGATGGAGGGATGGCAAAAACCAAGTAAAATATGACTAAGTACACACAGTGCATGGTCAGTAAAGACAACACTGCGAGCTTCGTGGTGCACGACTCAGGCGGAAGTGTGTGCTCGAGGCGGCAGCACGCACAGTAGCACCGCTACTTAAGCTTCACTCAGTGATTTATGATGCGTCTACGGGCCAGAGCCGCGGTTCGCAAGCTAATGTGGTTACGAAAGGAAAAAAAGGAGTGCTAGGATCTAGAAAGAAGAGAGAATAACCCTCGCCCCATTCAGTGCGCGGGCGCTCTGAAACCTTGCGAGGCCTGAGCCTCTGAGATATTGTGGTCAGCGGCTTTCCTTTCGATGTCCCATTTTCTATGGGGCTAAACTGTGCTTACCCTTCGAACACACGGTGAGCGAGGAAAAAGCCCAAAGTGTGCCTTTCTCAAGTACGTAAAGCTGGCATAATTCACGGAGATGTATGCGTAATGTGGATGAAATGCATATGTGCTTTTTCACTTTTTTGTGTGTGCTTATTTTTGTGTGGTGCGTGCGTGCGTGAGTGTGGGCGTGTGGTGTGTTTGTGTACTTTCCTCGATATCTACTAGCCCAAACACAATGGTATACGGACTTTCCAATATCCAAATAAACAGACGCAGTGCATAAGTAAAGGATTTTATGGTGTACCAAGCGCCACTCCACACTAACTCCTAAGCTCATCTAACACGCAGAACGAATTGCACCTTACAAGCACTCGTGGCTATTGTGGACTTTTTGCTAGGCATATTCTGATTCGGTTCGATTTGGTTTGGTTTATAAGGTAGAGCCTCTCAAAGTGACTCAGACTATGAAGTATGCCGTAGTGGAGGGCTATGGATAATTTCGACTTCTGGAGTCCTTAAACGCGCACTGATGTCGCTCATAACAGCGGTCTCTAGAATTTCGCATCCATAGAAATGCAACAACCGCGGCCGGGATTGAACCCGCACCTTTCACGTCAGCACCATAATCGCTGAGCCACTGCGTATTTCCGGCAAAGCATATTTCCATGATTGGTTTGGTTTATGGGGTCTAACCCCCCAAGCGACTCAGACTACGAGAGATGCCGTAGTGAAAGGCTCCAAAAATTTCGACCACCTGGGGTTACTTAACAAGCACTGACATCGCATAGTACACGGGCCTCTAGAATTTCACCTCCATTAAAATTCGACCAGCCTGGCCGGGATCGAACCCGCGATATATCCATGATTAAACAATTTCCAAACAGTGATAGTCTAGGAACATTCTGGAAAGCCGGAGAAAAAGACCGGGACTTGATACAGTGTCTGAGAAAGCGCACTCTAAATTTAGCCGCAACTTTTTAGAAATTGAGATGCATTTTACTCGAATAAACGTTTCTGGGTGTAATTAATTTCATAAACTGGCCTCAATATGTGCATTAAAGAACAGACAGTAAATTTGACGTAGTGAGGATCAACTGTATCTGTAACCGATTGCGATCTCCTGAAAGTTAGTCTCTTTAAATGTTCTTCACGCATTAACGCGCGAAAAGAGGCAACCACTTCTGGAAAAGCTTCCAACAAAACAGTAATAAAGGAGCACATAGCCCTCTTAGAATGAAAGGTATATCAATAGAAAGAAGCAAAATGCAATAGAATAGCTTGAGTCCGTACTTGAAGCAATTGGAGTGTTTGCAGGTGGGCAGCCATCGATTGTAATTTTTTCATGCCAGTTTCTTCTGAAAAAACTTCTCCCTCCACATCATATTCTTTAAGCTTTCCTATACCCTTTTTATCTTTAGATTCGTATGAATAATTAATCGAACTGGCGTTCATTTTCCATAGTGTGGGCTAGCACTAAAAGGCATGTGAACTGCTTAAATCATGCGAAACCTGCAGTTCCAAAAGTGAAAATTAGAGCTATAAGCAAAAGATCGATGGGAAAACTTAAAAAAGAGACCGCGCTTTGGCCTAAGCACTTATGCATCACCTACGAGAAAGAGGATTGGCTGTAAAAAACAAATAAAACATATGTAAGAAACGAGGAAAAAAAGCTGCGCTAAGTGCCCTGGATCATGAAACATCTTACTAGCGTGCTTGGATATAAATCGTACGCGAAAGGAATTTCAAATCGTCTCCTAATGACCGCAAGGATTCCGTCGAGAAGGCATCGAGACATGGCTTCTAAGGGCAGCAAACAGGCGAGTTTCGAGAAGGAAATAAAAAAGTGTGGTCAGAGGAGCGCATAATTGTGGCTATTCTTGGACAGCTGTGCGCCGGTGTTAGAGTTTCTGTTAAGTTATCTTTGCTTTTAAGTTTATGTGCATAGGTTAGTCACAGGACGTATTCAGATCCAGGCCTCTTGAATGAGTGCTTACTGCGAACCGAACATTCGTTTCAAAGGACTGTCGGGTGGAGAAATTCGTTTGCCTACGCCATTTTGTTTACGTATCAGTGTCGTGAAAACCTTGATGAAGCTCGTAACGACCCCCTCGAGGAAAACGATAAAAAAAATTCTCACTTGGCCGATGTCTTAGGGCCGAATTGAAGTACACCAGTACAGAATCAAAGGTCATAAGGCGCATGCACCTTAGGCCAGAAAAAAGTGTTCTTTTGATTCCTCTCCAAGAAGAAGCATTGTCCAGCCGTATATTGGTTGCGTTGGTGGAAGAAACATGAACGGAGGTAGGAAGCTTCCTATAGCCTTACGCCATCTATAAATAAATGCTTGCGTAGTGTGAAAAGCTCCTCACACCTTCCTCCAAAGAAAGAAGTTTCCTTTTACACGAATCCAGATCAACACAACCATCTGGTTTGGCACGCGCACAAACTTTTGCCTATTTTCTGCTTTTTTTTTAGTACAAATCGAAGGTAGACATCCAATTCAAGACCAGTAATGCCCGAGCACCGATGACAAATTTTAAGGTAAATAAAGCAAAGAAATACAACCAGTGCAGGCACATGCAGAAAGAAAGCAGTGAGTATGGAAGCGAGGACTCCGCCTCGAAGCACCGCAAGGACGAGACGACGAGGCGGCCCGAAGCTGGGACGTGCCGCATGCGATGACAATGCGAGCCAATTTCGTGCGGCGGATCGGATCACGGTGAGGCGCGATGATTTCTACTAAGCGCTGGAGAGAAAGAAGCGTGGTACGGTGTGTGGAGATCTGAACAAACAGGGGAACAAGAGAAGTGCAGAAAAGGGCGAATAAAGGAATCTAGAAGGCAGCTTTTCCCTCGTCGTATTTCACTTCTGCGCCACGCTTTCAAAGCTAAATCCTATCATGTGAATTCCGTGAAACAGCCAAAGGATAGCGGCCCTTATTATTTTGCTTTTTCCCACCCTTTGTCTTGCACTGCGTTCAGGCTTTTTTTTTCGCTAAAAAGAATACGAAATTTAAGGAATAAAAAAAGAAAAAGAAAGGGAAAGTAGTAAAATTCATCAGCGAGACAGAACAAAAAAAATCGATTTAGGCTTCAGAAATTTCAAACGAAGAATCAACATCTTTTAAACTGCTTACACAAACAAGTTCAATATGCTGCGACTGTAATAATATTCGGACCGGCAGCCATTCATTACTGGGTGTTTTTTATGCACTGACCACTCAAAGGCTATCCTGACTACCACCGTATTAAAGTCGTCCACACCCTTGTCTAGAGAAGCCATATGACACGCTCTGTTAAGCGTATATTTTTGCAAGGATTTGCATCAAAACTAGAGTACGTTTGCTAATACATGATGAAAGACTCACAGCGCGAGAAGAGAAATTTTATATTTGGCAGCAGAGGTAAGGAAGGCCACAATAGGAGTGCTGTCTTGCCCTGTGTCCTAAAAACAAAATTTATTATCTTGTGCTGATCTCATTAATCGTATATCGAAGCCAATTACACAAGGGACTACCGAGAAGAGCGATCGAGTACATTGCTCCGTTTCTTAGGACTGGAGGGGGCTTTCGCTACGTTAAGCATCTACCAAGATCACAGACCAACCCCGTAGCACTCGTCGTACACGAAGTGATTGCTGTCCTCTGATACATAATTCACATTCAGTCGTGCGCACCACTGTCAATTGTTTTCTCGACATAGACGTGATCCGCGAGTTATTCTCTCTCAAGAACGTCTTTTTTCTGATAATATATCGCTCAAGTTCGCATCTTTTTATAACTGAGGAGCAAACGGCATACTTTGCTGCACTAGACAATTAGTGCGAGCGCTATGCACACGCACAAGAGCGCACGAGAAGCGCTGGCTAAATTCCGAGTGGGCAAAAGCCCCTGTTTTTTTCTTTCTACCCCGCAGATGGCGCGTCCCGTCAGATGGCGCCGCTCGGCGGTGCTTTCAGAGACTAGAATCTGGAAACAGATGTGGCCATTGCAAACGTCTTGTTACCAGTCTGTAATTACAATGAGGCGCATGTATGTGAGAGCTAAGAAGTTTTATATGACATTTTACTTAAACGACTACTACAGCAGGTCTCGTCTAGCTTGTGAGATTGATCACATTTGAAAACAACTGTGGCGAATAAACCTTTTTAATTCGAAAAGCATGTTTTAAAATACCTCTGTTCGCTTGAAGACGCCAGTTTCGCCTGAAGTTAGCAAGGGCATATAAGGAATGTGCACAAGGACTGCACCATTCAATTCTCAAGGATTTAACATATATATAACGCTGGCAAGCACTGCGAGACGGCTTAATTTCCATGCAGGGGTATATTTAGAAGTCCTGGTTACTAACCGCCCCCAATCAGGCATTGTTAGATAACTAATTACCAAAGAACAAAGAGCCTTTTGGAAATTTGGCAACGAGTAAGAGTTCCGAAATACAAGCTCCCAACCATCTTGCTTCAAAAGGCCGCATAATTAAGTAGCTGCGAACGCAAATTATGTCATAAGGCTGCTTTCTGAATTAACATATATGGTTTTTAATTGCGTCCGTTCATTTCGATTCGGTTTTATCGGGTGCGCCGACGCAGCGTAGGAAGTGAACTACGCACGCGCATAAATTTATCCAGCTTTCTTTTCCTCCTTTTACGTGTCTGTGCTTCTAGAAGGAAAAAAATTCGCTGTGGCTTAGCTTGGTTAAGTCCGGTAATTGCGAAAGCAATATCCGTACCTACGCCATGGTTCAGCTGGTAGCTGGTAGTGTAGCTGGTGGTGGTGCTTGTGGTTAGACTTGTGGCGATGCATCTGTTATACAATCCAATCCAATCCAATTTAATCCAATGCAATGCAATCCAATCCAATCCAATATAATCTAATGTAATCTAATCTATTCTAATCCAATCCAATCCAGTCCAGTACAATCCAGTCCAGTCAGGCCGCCGTTCATGTGCACCGCCGTCGCACACGGACGGCGCGAGATCGCGAAGCAATCTTAAACCGCTGGTGGTTGGCACAGCTACTGCTTTCTAGCGACGTGAGTCGAGCCTAATCTCTTCATCGTAACGCCACAATCGCGCTCCTAGCGGAGAGCGCAGGAGTTAGGCGCCGGTGGTGGCACCGCCGCGGCTTGCGACGGCGCGAGTCGGTCGCCCTTCTCTTCGGCGTGACGTCACAAAGCA
The DNA here is from genome assembly GCF_055824585.1 of Amblyomma mixtum. Taxonomy (NCBI): domain Eukaryota; kingdom Metazoa; phylum Arthropoda; class Arachnida; order Ixodida; family Ixodidae; genus Amblyomma; species Amblyomma mixtum. Next base: position 94,880,848 of record NC_143016.1, read on the forward strand.
CCTGTTGCTCTCCTAGCAGAGAGCGCAGGAGTTAGGTGCCGGTGGTGGCACCGCCGCGGCTTGCGACGGCGCGAGTCGGTCGCCCTTCTCTTTGGCATGACGTCACACATGACGTCACACAGAGGTCAACTAAAGGTCAATGGTGGCACCGCCGCGCCACGGCAAAGGCTGAAAGTGCAAGTAGTAAAGCTTTCGCTTTAAAAAAAATGATCTGGCAGTGCGAAACGATATTACTTCAAGCATTTTCCATCAACCTACGAGGCAATCTACCGAGCAACTTTTTCAGCTATTTGTGAGTTATTTCGCTTTTCCCAAATAATTAGAGAAAGTGGCAATTTTGTCGCTGAGAGTAGATGTGTCAAATGAACTGAAGGACCGACGTCTACATAATTTGGGGCCGCTTATAGATGGTGACAAGCGCGAACTTTCAATATCACTTTTAATAAACCTTGCCCAGAAGCCAAAACATTGGGCTGCTGGACGTGCTGCCGCCTTAGACCGAATATATTATGCTAGAGACAATTAGTCCCATCTACCAGCGTTGCTGTGACCTTTTCCCGTAAACCGCGTGCACGCGATGATTATTCTTGGCGGTCAGTGAGAATCGTAGCAGCATACATACAATATATTACCTTTAGCGTCGGTTATGAAATGCAAAATTCGGAAGCAACGAACTCCGTCTGTCGGTAAAACGACACAGTTGGAAAAAGATGTTGCCATTCCCAAGGATGACGTAATCAATGTGGGCATTTCTTTTGTTATACATACTGCGTCACCTGTGAACGGCCGCAACCGGCAAACATCAATGCATGAGAAGAAAACTGGCCTCCTTGTACACGGTGGCTCCTTTAAAGTTATATTGGCCCACTTCGAAAGCTATCGCAATGTGGCTACCAAAAGTTCTCTCTGCTGCAGAACTTGAAATGATTAAGACGTCGTCATCTAGAGCAGTTCATCACAAAGTAATAGGCTTTCTCACTATTTTTAGGAAACTGACCCCACTGTAAACTGATTATGGAAGTTGATTCTTCATTTCCGCGCAAAAGAAACACTGCCACTCTACAACGTACTAATGAAGGAGGGTTAAAAAAAGCTAGGTGCTTTAAAATGAACAACAATCGCTATAACACCATGGCATAAGAAAGATGTTACTCGACACAGTCCTTAAAAGGAAAAGCTCGTCAGCGAAACGAAGGAAAGGTAATAATTTCGGAGAGGCATACCAAATTTCTTAATAGTGTCAGGTTCTTTACAACGCTGAGAACAAATCATGTTGGATTATTATGCTTCTTCTTCATGACTGGAAAGACATTTTGGCGGACAGCTGAGTAGAATGTGATACAGGAAGGTCTGCAAGAGAATCCTGTACTGCAAAAGGCCCTTGCGCGCAAAGGAAGTTGGCGCAGGAATCTTTATTCAGGTAAGACATCCTCATGTGTATTCTAATACGGAAATGGCAAGGGTTGAATTATTCAGAAGAATAATAATTCATTAAAGAAAACGAAAACAATAACTAGCGTCTGTTTCTAAAATAGCAAAAGCAGATGACTAATATCACTTAGCAATATCACATAGTGCACTTTTCGGACGCCTCCTACATATTTCTTGGAATTGGAAGAATTATTTATGCTAAGTTACGCCATGGTGAAGAGCGGACACTGCAATCCACGAAAAAGCGAACATTGAAACTCCTAGACAGGACTACTGAGCGCCTTTTGTGAAAATTTCGGTGAATTATGCTCTTTCAAGAATTTTCGCTTTCCGGTAATATATCTGTCATGTTGACATCTATTGAAAACTGAGCTGCAAATGCTATACTGTGCGGCGTGTTTTTTCTTCGAGTTTTTTGGCCTTTGCTGTTTCCCTTCTCTATACTTGTTTGTCTCTTGCCTCTGGTAATAACTTCAAGCGCTGGTGCAAATACTCTGTTTCGTGCGATTAGCGTGCCTTCAGTTTCATGCTATTATCTGGCTAGTCAGTGGAAGCTGAATGCCAAAGCGGATACATTTTTGAAAACCCACCCCGCCGCGCCACGATGCGATGTGCAAACATGAAAAATGACGAACTGGTAGTTTGGCACGATATGACTCGGGTCAGTACCACCGGATTAGTGCCACGTACGACGAGGAGCAGGGAGTGCCGCGAGACGGAGCGCTAGCACAAGGACAGCTGCGAACAGACAACGCGATAACGGACGATTTTGCTCGGGGTTGGTATCCATCGTATAAGTGCTTGCGCACTAATAGAAACAACCTGTAAAAATTTTACTCAGTATTAGTTAACCAGCCTATTAGCTAGCACGTCTCATCGGTATTCTGATGCGCTACACCGCAGACAATATATGCCTAAAAAAAATTCTAACGAAGATTACGATACTGCCTAATTCGAAATTTGAGCGCAACTCCTTCGCTGTCTCAGGCTCTGTGGGCGCACTGTTTCACTTGCTGGGTCGTCGGCACGTCTGGCGACGATCAGTTCAGCACCATTTGATGAACACGATGATGTGGAATGCACAGCGCGAGAGAGTGTTGCAGTTTAACACGAGGCGTGGTCGGCTGCGGCGAAAGGCTAGTACAATGATGCGATGCTTTATCATTGTAATAAATACCATGTTGAAAAAAAAATGAAACTCCAATAGTCTAGTGCCCTCGTGCAGTGGCCACCAAAGCTGCTCATTCGTGGTGCCGTGGGTTCGAGTCCGGGTCGCGGCAATGGCTAATTTTCTTTATTCATTGATTTACGGTTGGCCTCGGTTACACCGACGGCGGCGACGCGGCTCAACCCACGAATGGGCGCTTAAGAGGCGAGCTGCAAACGCGCTCTTCTAACTCAAAAAGCCAATTTTGTAAAATTGCAGAACACCTCTGGTGAAACACCCGGTATAGCGAGCGAAGTTCTTGCATAAAAAAAGGAAGAGAATATTAGGTGTTTAAAATGCTGCATCGACTTCTTCACAGCATAGATGTTCTGTTAGGTTCATTCGCAATCAATAAGCAGTGAAGACGAAACCAGAAGAAGTTGGAAAGTGTTTAAAAAGCTGTCCCCGACAGCAACAAGTTTGAGCGAGACTGTGAAAGGGCATATTGTGACGAAGACGAAGCTGGCAGTGGCGCGTGACGGAGCGCCCGCGCTAGGCCAGCGGCCATTAAATCATCTCATAGCCATGGTTCACCACGTCTCATTCTTCGGCTGGCCGCCGCGTAACATTTGGTGTGAGGTGCTGGGGTCCCTTCATCGCCATCCTGGTCACGGATCTTCGGCGTCCTGGGCCTGCCGTGGACGTCGGCCGTGAGTACCTGGTCAGCGCCGCACGGCCGTGCCCCAGCCCGCCCGACCTGAACCGACCTCGCCGCTCACCCCAGCCCCGTCCCCCGCCCGGACCACAAGACACGACGACACAAGACCCCACCGACCCGAGACCTCACCGACCCGAGACCCCACCGACCCGAGACCCGACCGACCCGAGACCCGACCGACCCAAGACCTACACATGAATACACCGCTCCCCTGCCCCTGCCGTCCGGTGCGTCCACGGACCTCGGCCGTCAGCTCCTGGCACCCTCTGGCCCGGATGCTTCGTGGACCGGGACTCATTCTCTCATCTTTCTCATCGTGGCGGCCAGCACTGCACCATCTTCTACATATTGTTCGATCCTTCACTCAAGACCATCGCCATTTCGCCGTCTGTTCGTCACCGATCGGGACGATCGCTCGGAAGCCCCGGGTAGTGTGACGAAGACGAAGCTGGCAGTGGCGCGTGACGGAGCGCCCGCGCTAGGCCAGCGGCCATTAAATCATCTCATAGCCATGGTTCACCACGTCTCATTCTTCGGCTGGCCGCCGCGTAACAATATACTCGAGTTTTTTTTTAAGTTAAAAAGAAAACGAAAATGTTTATTTTTCTGCTGTGACACTCAATTTATTCCTTCTGAACATGTCAGTAACCTCCTAGCTGTATTTTAGGCTTCTTTTTTTGTGGTGCGCTTGCTCAGGTAAACTTTTGTGCTGGCCTCTGGTTGGCTTTTGATTATCTCCAAGACCGAGCTCTCGCTTAACTACTCCGTCGTTCCTATCACTCATTTTGCCAGTACTTGTTTTCCAGCCTCTCTTGAAAAGCGCACCGTCGGGCTAGTTTCAAGCTCGCAGAATTCTTGTGCCATTGTTTATGTTTACGAGTGGCAATCAACCCTGTCACACAAGGTGGCCGCGCTGGCAGCAGTACACACATCGAATTTTGAGGAGGAGGGCAGCTGGCAGAGATGCTTAAGCGCCCGGTGCTCGTCTAGGCTGAGATCTGTGTCTCAGCGACGTCGTTGTGCGGTCACTCATGAATAATGCATCATTCAGCCCAACGCATGAAGCGGAAATTTTTACATAGTGAGCTTCGCGTACTACAGCGCCAAGGATGTAAGCGCCATCCTGGTTATGCATGCGGTTCCTTTCTCCGAGCGCGATTTATTGAGCCGGTACATACCAATTATGATGATGATGATGATGAAGTTTCATGACGTAGGGCACCTTTGGCAAAAAAGGGAAACGGAGGAAGGTGTGTAGCATCGACTTATTCGCTGCGATGGTTAGCTGTTAGGTTCACTCGCAATCAATAAGCAATAATCAAAAATCAATAAGTTTTATTCAAGGTGGGCTGAAATGTCCACATACACGCTAAATACGTAGCGGAGGAATGGTCGCAGGAAGTGTGCTGCATATTTTGCAGTGTTTAGAGCCGGAGGTGAAATAAAGTCGTAGGAAAAATTTAAAGGGACAGCCAGTTCCAGTATGTGTTGGCAATGCGAATTCATTATCAGCTGATGATGCCCATACCGAAGAGACATCACTTGCGCTCTGCTGACGTCGCTTCCCTCCAGCCAATGGGAATGATTCCCTCCGGAGATGTCACCTCCCTCCAGCCAATGCGAATGCTCCCATTCGGTGATGTCGCTTCCGCCCCGCTATTAAGCAGATTTAGCTCCCGACGACATATTTTTTTCCTTATGAAGCTTCTAATACTACCGCAATTATTGGTGATAGGGAACAGAGAGCTCCCAACTCGGGTTGCGAATGCCTTAGAGTTTTGCGTCTTGCAGCGCACGTGACAGTCATAAAGACAAACATTGTCATCTCAGAATTGCCTATCACCTTATCTACAGGCTTATGCATGATATTCTGTATTCGCTACCACATATGCCTGAAATAGTAGTAATATAAGGGTGAAAGTGTGCCATAAGTATGCGCAAACAGCAAGCGGTTCAGGGAAGATAGCGAACTAAAGAAAGCTTCATATATAGAAAGGCTAATATATCTTCTTTTTGAACCATCTTAGTTTCTTAGATGGTCCGGGTGGTAAGTTGCCACCATGTGAATTTTTGTTAATTTTATTCGTTAGTCATGCGTTTGCGCAGCAACATACGTTCGCTTGTAAATCAACTCTATACAAAAATCCCGGAAGAGAAACTAAACTAATTTTATTAACATAACATTGAAAGCTGCAAAACGCAGATACGAGTTCATTTTTAAATGTACTGGGTTTCATAGGTTGTGAATGGTTATAAGCAACAGTACTCTTTACAACTATTCTCGAGGAGGAGGAGGAAGAGGAGAAGAAAATGTAGTGGTGAGTTATTATTATACTCCAGATCATGTACTTGACAAGGGAGCTCTAACCGGGCTGTTTTCAAGGGTTATTTTAGAAGTCAGGAAAAAAATAGCATTTACCTTGTTACGCGGGCCTTACAGCCATACAGTGTTTTAGAGTAGAAAACTATCTGAGGAGCTAGGAGCAAGTTGCGTGGCCTTCTGCACATAATATGATATGTGATCATACGCGAAAAACAGATGAACGCTCAAACTGTCAAGTATTTGGAAACGCGTGCTCAAGATGGTATGATCAACAGGGCAACGATAGTGTGGAGGAGAAACACGTTAATGACAGACGGCGCAATCGTAATACAGAGGCGAATTATTAGGACAAATTTCAGGACAGTATCAAACGGGAAAAAAATTACACGATAATGAATGAAGATGCCTGCCTAAAGTAATATCACGAGACTACTTGGTGCCTACATTTTCTCGGTCGCGGAGGCATTGAGAATGCAGCCCATGAGAATTGCAAAAGGTGCTCCCAGCAGTAGTGTGCCAATAGCATAGCAACCCAAAAACAAACAATAAACAAAAAGGAAAACAATTAGCTGAATGACTATGAATGCTGGCACTCTTCGCAGATATTGGAGTTAGCGCAATGCTGTCTGATTTCATGTATTCCATTAAACTATCGAGGCGGAATAAATAACTGCCTACCCGTGCCTCAAATAAGTGTGTTTAAATTAAAAACGAAGTGGTCTCCTCTGATATAATATGTTTGTAGTCTAGCCATTTTCTCGGATGGCTGAAACACAATTGCAGTTGATCAGAAGGGCAGACTAAAACTAGAACTGAAGCGTTGAGGTAAAAAAAAGAAAAACAAAGTTGTGGCTAGATATGTTTTTTGTCTGAAAAAAATAACCAGATCAATGAACAGTGTGGAGCTTTTATATGGGGAGTAAAGGCATGCAAGCGTTTACTTAAAAGTAACGCCGATAATGCTTATTCATGCGACTAGACCTCCCGCCTAGACGACCAGAGGGAGGGAGGAAGAAGGGGGTAGGCTAACGAGAATAGGGTTCAGGCTCTCTCTCCGGTGTTCGCTGTCACACATGCGGTGTCCTGTCATGAAATCTTTTTTCCTATTACCTTTACATGGACCCATTAGGGATAGAGAAGGAAAAGAGAAATTGATGTCAGTAGAATTGTAGGGGCGAATTTCTGAACGTTCGCTACAACACGAAAGAGGCACAAGAAGAATTTTGACGTAACAGTTGTCACCGACACAAATATACAACTGTCCTAGAATCTAGATAATAAAAAATGCGGCCGAACACGTAGCGAAACGAATTCTCGACAGGAAATAAGAAATCACGTGGTGCGAATGAACATCCGACCTCAAGAAACTCGCTAAAAAGGAGCGCATGGAACGTTAATTCACGACAAAGTTAGAACAGCCGGAGTGAAGGTGGAAATTATTTGAAACAAAAGTATCGCATAGGTTGTGTTTTAGTTCGGTATGTTCTTTTCTGAGAAAAGGGTACGCCTGACAAAGACATGAAGCAACACAGAGAAAATACTTCCACAAGATGGCAGAAACCCGTTGGCCATAATTACTGCCGATTACTTTGAAAATTACTTACTTCATTTGGTCCTTTTACCACTGCCACCGGCCGCATATGACGTCAAAGTTGATGCAAGACTGCAGTATCGATTGTCGCTTCTTGTATGAAAGCCAAGGCGATCAACAGACAAAAAGCGCCGAGACAACACCCCACACAAAACAATCTACTGATGCGTTGTTGAAACGATAGGATATATTCCGGATGTGTTTCCTCTCACAGCAAATCGGACAAGCAAGCGGCTGCAGGGTAGGTGGAGGTATAACGCTTTCTCAAAGCCATGAAACAAGAACGCGCGCTATCAAACTCCGGCGGAATTCAGCACGGACAGAAAAGCAGGAAGTGGATTGCGATAAAAAACTATAAAGCAACCAAGACTCTTCTCTATTTTTATTTTTGAGCCTGGATGCATGCCTGCAGGGGGTTTACAGAATGCGGTAGGATTCCGCAAAAACTTACGAAAATACGCCGGTGTAATACAGTGACCCAAACAGCGGCCAAGGTAAACTGGAAGCCACGAAATACGAAATCCCATCCGGTGCGTACGCGATCCATCTGACCCTCGAGGGTCACAACCAGGGAAGGAACAAGGAAGTAGTGGAAGCGACAACACGACAGGAAGTACAGGGAGGTCGTAAATAACGCTTTGATCCGCTTTCCGGTCAGGCGCAAACCCGATTGGCCTCGTGGATTTCTGAGAACGCGCTGGTGGGTCTCTTTTGAATACCGACAGGTGGATGGGACCGGGAGCCCCGGAGCAGTGTTGCTCTCACGGCTGGGGCACGACGTGGCCTGCATTGCAAGCTCGAGATAAAAACACTGCCATTGACACACGTCGCTTCGGGGCTAGACATTGATTTGGAGCCAAGTCTAGATTCTTAGTTCCATGCACTATGGTCCAGACACTTAGCTTGTTCATCAGCAGGGCTCTGTGTGACATAGCGATTCGCGTTTTCTTTCAAAATTTGATTGCTTTATCTTGCTGTCTTCGTGTGCACCTATTTGCAGTGCACCAGCGGTCCGGAAAGCGTCGTGCCAGGCAGATTAGATTAGGTGCAGAGGCTCCAGTCATGCTGCATGAGTTTAGCTTTTTGCTCAAACTACTGTGCGCAGCTAGGACAAGGAAGCCACAGGAGGCGCTTTTCTGTCTTTACCACCCAAACGTGGATAGCAAACAACATGTTTACTGTCCAATGCACCTGCATAAGCCCATTGAAAGAGTTGAACATATGCAAAATGAAGTTGACTTTTTTCCTATAACTACAGGTTTTCCCACTGAATGTAATCCTAGTGCCAGCAGAAATAATCTGATCGCCGACAGATATAATCTGCCTGCCATGTAATTTAATCTCAGTGCCATGCACTTAATCTAAGCGCCAGCGTATTTAATCCAGGTGCCAACTCGAACAATGCCAGCGCCAACCAATTTAATCCCAGTGCCAACGCAAATAATACAAGCGCCAGCTGTTTTAATCCAGGTGCCAACCAATTTAATCCGCATGCGGAAAACGAATGCGGTGGAAGATTCCAGAGCGCAGAGCACGAATGCCAGAAATAAAGCGAAGTTACGATAATTTGTGAGACCATGCAAGCCTGTGAATCACATTCTCATGAACTATTTCGTTTTCTTCGCATACCTTGCAACATCAAAGAGCCACTAGCAGCTGTTAAACCTCAGTATTTGATGCAACTCTTGCGGCTTGTGGCTGTCGTGTATTAATTAGTTGGGTAAGTACTGCTGATTATGGGTTGTATTATGCGCTGAATCTGCATGCTAGTTACAATTACGGCCTTCGTACTGTTTTCATATTGCCGGCCGTTTTCATGCAACCGGTGCGAAATGTTTTCGGGAGGCTCTGATAAAGATTCAACACCACTAGCAGAAACAAAAAGGGAGTAGTGTAATACAGGGTTCTTCCAGGTGGGACGAGTCATAGAACCGGAGTAATGGTTCTTCACTTTACGGTTTATTTAGTTTTAAAAGGGAAAGTGAGCGAAGCTACACCGGAGTTTACAGCCTAGTTCAAGAATAGCTACTAGCGGCTGCCTTATAGCGGTGTTAACAATCTAGGTTTATACAAGCACAGAAGGGGCCGTCTTTGATATGCAGTTTTATTTTCTGTAGGACATTAGGTCGCGCAAAGTGTGACCTCACACTTTTTACATGTCATCTTCACGCAAAGCTGCTGGTATAAAAGAAAAGTTATGGCGGTCGAAAGCAGCGCACTCTACTCGCTCTACTTGCTGCATGCAGTGTCGAGAAGCGTCGAGCAACAAACTCCGCCGATGCTCCCTTTTAGTAAGTCCGGGCGGAGTGTTGAGCGCCAAGTCTCTCCGCTCGCTGAGGAAAGCTTTCACTTCAGACTTGAACTTCGAAAACACTTCCTCTATAGAGTTAAAAAATGGGCTGTACGGAGGCAGCCTCTTGATTGAGTGCAGCTGACTGGCCAGGATTGCCTGTTCCGCATGGTTGTGAGCGGGGGCATTATCAAAAATAAAAACAGCTTCTGAACCAGGCTCTTCACTTTCGACACGGGCTGATATATCGCTCAAAAATTCGTTAACACGACCCAGTGAACCTTTTCGACAGCCGTCCAATGTATGACACCATTTGCTGACATACAGGCGATAATGTTTAGGTTTGCACCTCTGGTGCCAGTCGTCGTCTGCACTGCAGGTTGCCCCTTAACCGCACGGCCGAAGCTCCTTGAACACCATATGTTATAGTTAGTCTGTCAACGTAAAACCTGCACAAGCGGGGTCCTTCACACTGCAGCCACTGCGCATATGCTTTGCGGGTGCGTTTCACGTCATCTCTTGTTGCGGTCGATAGGCCTCTGAGTCACCAACTTCATAGAGTACCCATGCGCATCCAGTAGGCGATCAATGCTACTTGTGCTGATGGCAATTCCGGGCAATTCTTCTTCCACCGCCTTCTTATTTGCTTTATCGTGAAAGCAGGGTTGCTGTCCACAATATTTCTGAGAGCCGCTACAACCTCACTTCCGAATTTCTACGACGTTCCGCCTTTCTTCAGCACCTCTCTGTCGGTAGCTGCAATGGACCTTGCTGTCTTTAAATTGATGCCCAGCGTGTCTTCCATTTTTTTTCACATCTCCTCCACGCCTTCACACATCGAGAATTCTGGCCCTGTCATGTTCAGAGACTTTGATGTTCTTTCTTCTTGGTGCATCTGGGGGCTTGAATGGCGGTCCACGTTTTCGGTGTCTAATTAGGACGTAAGAGCACGGCTCACCGGCTTCCATGAAAGAAAATACTGCGCGTTAATGTCCATGCGAGATGAAGAAAAAGTCGTACACTATCACCTGCTTATAGTATACGAGTGCGTACCAGCACCGTCAGGCTCTACTCCGTTGTGCAAATGCAGCCACAATGCGGCACAAACAAAGCCGTTTGCTTTGAAACTTCCTTGTCTTCTGTGTTTTAACAATGCTTTTTTACGTGCCTGAGAAATAAATCTTATTTCTTGAAAAAGAAAGTTCACAGATTTCTAGTAACGTGGGCACATATCTATGTCTTTTTCTGTTGTCCTAGCATATTTTGCAAAAGCAGACGACAATCCACAGGAAATGGAGGCGCAGAACTTGCCTTCTGCTTTGGAACTTTCCATCACTGGCTGTGTACCTTTTTTTTCACACGAAACTACGTAGGGCTAATCTAAGGTATGGTTTATTAACAGTTTCTTTGACTATCTGACAAAATAATCGCATCTTTTATTGAACACAGTAGATTCAATGTTCCATTATAAACAGCGTGTGCATTTATGCCCTCCTCCGTTCTATGGTCATAATAAAGAGCCAGTAAGCCATAGCACTGAGCCCCTGTGCAGCTTTTTAATCCTGATATTGTGCGCTTTAAACGGCGCTTTAAAATACTTGTATCAAAGCAGTGTTGGTTATAATATTAATGAAAGCTATGCAATATGTGCACACTTCGCTCAGGCATCGCATGGTTTGAAAAATTATCTCATCTTTATTCCTGGCATTCGTGTTCTATGCTTTGGAGTCTTCAACAGCATTCTTTTTTCGAGTGTGGATTAAATTGGTTGGCACCTGGATTAAAACGGCTGGCGCACGTATTATTTGCGTTGGCACTGGGATTAAAATGGTTGGCGCTCGCATTGTTTGAGTTGGCATTTGGATTAAATACGCTGGCGCGTGGATGAAATGTTTTGCACTAGGATTAAATTCATGGCACGCAGATTATATAAGTCAGCGCGTAGATTATTTTCACTGGCACTAGGATCAAATTCAGTGGGAAAACTTGTAGTGTACTAGAATTTTGTGGTCTCATAGAGTGTAATTCCAGCACTGCCTGTTTCACACGGTTGTGTCAATTTGAAATCATGCCTAATGTTACCATGAAAGAAATGGCAATGGCAGTCAAACCGAGGCTACTCAGCATCAGGAACATCTACCAGTAAAGATGTGAGACAAACTGTCATGAAAAGCTGCGTGAAAAGCTCGGCTCCTCTGCAAAAAGTTCGGCACGGTGGGAGAGCAGAGAATCAAGCCAGTTGGCTGGTTTTGGGCTCCAGCGAATATTCAATGAGGAAGTTACCCAAGGGCAAAGAAATTACAGTGTAGGCGGGAGCCTATCGGATATCTCTTGTTTCCCTGTCTACGAAAAGCATACAAACTCCTGTCTGTTGAGCAGAAAATAAAAGAAGATGAAAGTCTTTGTGGGTTTCTGAAAGGTTTTAAACCTTTTGGATTAGAACATCGAAAAAGAATATTAAAGCTACACGGTAGGTTCGAGCCTCAAATAGGACCAACGTGGCAATTCCCAAATGTGACTGCAATTTCAAATAAATGGGTGCATTTGTATTCAATCTCATCAATATACTTCAAATATTCGAATGTCGAAGCTGCTTCTTCGAAGCCCTTAAAATGTTGTCATATCTGATGTAGCCTTCAGGCTAAATTCTGCAATTTTAGGAATCAACGGGTACTCATACTTGAAGCGGTGCTCAATATTTAGGAACAATGAAATGCAATAACGGTTTCTGAACTCCATCAAATGCAAATTACGTTTTCAGCTCTTTAATGCAACTTAAAACATAATGACCGATAAAGTGCGTGTTAGACCTGATCTCTCCCGCACTTAAACGCATTTTAGTTTTGCCTTAGTTGATGAAACTTTGCAAAAAATGCTACAAGTTGGTAAAGGGATGGTTTTAAAAAAGGTTGTAACCAAAAGATACTTTTTATTTACAAGTTTATTTCAATTTTAGCAGTTCAAAAAAAAAAAACCCGTGGAAAAACAATTTGTACTTGTTCTCTGCTATTCATAACAAAGCATCAGCTAATCCCTCATGCACAAATTAGGTTTTTTAAACAGGCTGGCAAACTAGACGGCATTTTTGGGACGGAAATAATGTTGTAGACGACTTTGAGTGAGAAATGTGCGTATTAGGCATATTTATCGGTCTATAGCCCCAGTTACGCTAAATCATGAAACAATGCTACCAAAAATAAATCATTAGGGTTCCCGTGACTTTTCCTTCAGTTGCTAAAGTTCTATTTTCAGCGTAGCTGCCACCAACTCGTTAGCAATAATGATATCTCTGATTCGAAAGCTGTTCAGGCAGCAGAACCGGAGGGAAGTATTTTGAGGTTTTTGCTCTTTTATTTTTGCATTATCGATGTAATTAACATTGAGAGCAAGACAAGATTTATCATACCTGGTGACGAAACATAAGCGCTAAACCAGGACGACGGAAAAAAGGGGAGAGAACACACACCAACAACACAGGCGCTAACTTCCGACTGACGAAGAAAGCCAAGCCAACCAAGTGAACGGAACCTGAGCAAAAGTATCGCATGCGCTGACCTTTTGATGCGACGATTTATTAGATGCGACGAGTTGCAGCGTGATCCTGGAGCAGGGAGAGAGCACAGTTGGCTGCATGTGAACAACGGCGACCACGTGGGCGTGGTGTCAGTTAGGCCATACGGTCTTCTTTCCGCCTTTTCTAATCACTTCTTATAAAATGTAATCGGGTTCAACAGTTCTCCCGCAGCTCAGTATGGTAGTTTGTAGGTCAACCTATCAGAAGCGTTCAGCAGGTGAATTCCGAGGTGCGGTGCTTTCGCTAAGTTTAGATACTTCTGAAAGAACGTGAACGCTTGGCAGTTTTTTCTTCAATCAGCGCTGTTGCCAAATAAAAGCTTGGGACCACCCTTCCCAAGCAGCACATGTAATGGGCACAACTGTGGAAATGGATGGCTTTACTTACCTCCTTTCTATGGCCGACCGTAGCCAATAATGGGCCGATTAGCCGTGCTTCTTGGGTTAACATAGCCATTCAAAATGGCTTCCATAAAGGGCTCGCCAAAGTCCACCCTGTATAATCATGAACATCTCCATCTCCCCTTAACAAAAGAAATATCACATTGCTCTACCGCTGTGAAACCAAACACGAACATGTATTTTGCAACAGATCATATTTTCCCCTGTTTTCATGTCTGTCTGCAGAGAACATCCAGCGCGATCCATGTCCTTACCCGGAGCATCGCACAAAGTATACATCTGCGAAGAGGTTGCTCATCGGTGCTGCACTGCAGATTTACCATAACGGACAAGAATGTTCCGCTTCTACACGATCCACTGGCAAGCGGAAAAGCAAATCGGCAGAGATTAATACTTTTTATTTCAGATCTTCGATTCAATAAAGTTGTGACGCTGTTGGCCCATGATGGCAGTATCACCAATACGACCAGATGGGTGGGGGGGACATGGAAACTATTTTCTTGCAGACATAACGTGGTCTGCATGCATCGACAGGCTTTGGCTTCATTTCTCTGCAGCTCTCTTTCATTAGCGCTTTTCAAGTTGCGAATAAACTCAGGCGGAAATATGTACTACACGGTGAGCCAAAGAATGTTTGTTCCGATAAAACGCATTCCGTGTTTCTCACCCGCATTTTTTTTCTTTCCATACAGCTCGCTTTAGCTAAACTGAAAAGTTCCTGCCGACATCAGGTTTGAATATAAGACGTTTTTATGTGTATGATCGCAAGAATAGAACACATACTGTGGGTCGGACGACACAGGAAACTAGAAACAAGCACAGGAAAATAAATATTGTCGAGAATGGCTGGAGAAATAATTTTAGATTGTCAAAAGTTGCAAGCACTGAAGCATGCACGGATGCTACGTGCGTGAATTTGTGCGATGTGGCTCTAGTTGACTCTTTGTTTGACGTTTAAACAAGGAGAGCTGCGTCTCACCAAAACATCAGGCTCATATTGAATATTTGAGCAAGCTGTCATGCTTGCGCGCGTGTATGTTTGCTTCAATGAATACATAACACAAAGGGTGTCACTTCTTGAAAACTAGATGCAGCCAAGCGCAGTATGTGAGACTTTGTTTACATTAGTCTGCTGTCTAACGTCAAGTAACGCAAGCGGTGGCGAACTCAGTACTTGGATGAAAAACACTGGCACTAAATGTCATACTTCCGGAGTGAGCGTCACGTGGAGGATCTCATTTTCAATGCAGTCCGTGCGCTATGTTCCGACGATGCACTGACGGTCTCCATCAAGCTGCTTATTATGCAGAGCGCATTCCGCTGCTGAAAACACACTTACAATGAACAGAGGCCAGGGAAACTGCGAGCTTCTAAGTTTAAGGACATGTACGGGCCCGTGCATGAAGCTGGCCGTAAACTAGGGCTAGGCCATTTTACGGCGCCTGAAGATTGCCTGATATATGCGTACCCGGCAATCTAGATAGGGCTGGTATGCAGGGTGTTCACGGGAACTATTCTCATATTCTTTCAAATCTGCTTTTTGAGATTAAATGATTATTTCGCAATAATAGACATTGGCGCAAGCTTGCGAGATGAGTTTATTACAAAGGAAATTTAACAAAAGTTTGCTAATATGAATTAAAAATTTTACAATTTAGAAGCTTGGTTGCTATTAGAGAATTATTCTGGCCCATCAGGGCATACATTATAAGTTATTAGTTTAGTAGACGCATAATTGCCCTTGGTGCCTTTAGGCAGGAATTTTTGCCTGCACAGATGCATCGAAAGGGCTGGCTCAGGTCACAGTGCGCGCGTGACCGTACTCATCTATCTACTGCCTGCCCGAGCTCTGCGTCGCATGCCGCCACTCGAGCCAAAGGGAAGTAATGAAAGGACTGCCGAGCGTTCGCTCTATGCTGTCAATGAAAGGCCGTGACTATGAGGGCCCCGCCGCAGCGCGCGCCTGTTCGATACATCCGGGCGGCCGAAATTCGTAGCCTCACAGCGCCAAAGGCATTAACAATTTTCTCATCTGTTTATGTATTTCTTTTTTTTTCAAATATATTCACGAATCACTAACATTTATGAATAGATATTTGCAAAGCACGACTGCCGAAAATTGCAGGCAACGCTTGGGTGTGAGACCTGACCTAAGAAGACGAGCGCTGGGAAAACGTGTCGCTTGCGAATAAGGTTGTACGGCACCTAGTTAGTGCAACATTACATTGGTGACCAAATGTTTAGAGGAATTCCCCAAGGTGGAGTAGATTTGCAATAAGGGAGTTAATTACTCATTGACGTCCACCCTAGCGTAGCCATACGGCTACAAAGGAATGTTATACAGCTTTCTCAGAAACTTCGCAGTTAAAGAAAAATTCGTCCTCGTTCGTGGTTTGAACCCGGTGCCACCGCTTCACCAGAGCAGTCGCTCTACCAATTGAACTAACCGAGACGTCAAGCCTATGGCATGGCGAGAGCGAATTGATCAATAATTCGGAGTGGGAACAGTGTTGAGCAAATTTTTTAGGGGAATCCCTTAATGTGGAGAAGATTTGTAATAAGGGAGTTAATTACTCATTGACGTCCACCCAAGCACAGCCATATGACTACAAAGGAAAGCTATACAGCTTTCTCAGAAAGTTCGCAGTTAAAGAAAAATTTGTCCTGGTCCGGGGTTCGAACCTGAGACCACCGCTTCACTGGTGCAGTCGCTCTATCAATTGAGGTAACTGGGACGGCAAGCTTATGATAGGGTGAGAGCGAATTGATCAATAACTCGAAGTGGGAACAGTGTTGACCAAACGTTTAGCGGAATCTCCCAAAGTGGAGTAGATTTGTAATAAAGGAGTTAGTTACTAATTGACCTCCGCCCAAGCGCAGCCATACACGGCTACGAAGGAAAGCTTTTGGTCAACACTATTCCCACTTCGAGTTATTGATCAATTCGCTCTCGCCCTGCCATAGTAGGTGCAGGCAGGCTGATGATACTGATGATGAAAATTCGACCACCGCTGCCGGGATCGAATCCGCGCCTTTCGGGTCAGCAGCCGAGCACAATAACCACTGAGCCACCGTGGCAGCTCCTAATCACCATTGAGTGATATCACTTAAGCGTGCCTTTCGTCTCACATGTTTTTAGGTTCTCCCTGTTTTCCACAATACCACCACCGACGGCGCAGTGGAGCAGACAGTTGCTAGTTGGTCTTCGTTGTGTGTACTTTGTCCTATCCTTTATGTTGTACTGTAAGTTTATAAGCAGCGCACACACTTCTCATGCATATAACATGTGAGACGTGAGTAAAATATAAAGCCAGGCTACAGTTTGGCGCCCTAATACATGCGAAAATATACGGCAGGTAGCTGGTCCTTCTGATTGAAGTTAAAAACATGTTAGAACTCAAGCCCTCACTGTGCACGGCAATTGCAGGCTTCTTTATAGTACGCTGTCGGTTCTGGTCACCGAGATCAGGCCGCACCCCAGGCCTGCTTATGCACTTCCATCGACACGCGGAGTGTTTTTTTTTTCATAACAGGTGGGGAATTGCTCGGCACAGTGATACGAATCACAGCCTTCTTGCACGCGAGGCGGATTCTGTACCTCTACGCCATCGCTCTGCACCTTCCCCATAAACAGCAGTAATTCTGCGGTAGCTGTAGACAGGTGCAACACCTTCCCCCAAGTAAGAAATTCGAAGAAGCTACGCGGCTGTACCTGCGTGATCAAACTATTTTAAGTTTTTAATGTAACACCAAGAAGGCACAAGTTATTTAACGCGTCTTGTAGTTTACTGTTAGTGAAAAGATATCGTTGAAGTGATGAAACACTGAGACAGTGATTCGCATGGGTGGGCTTGTTATCGATCCGCATTAATTTCTTTTTTGCCCTCTCACACTGAATACGCCAAAGAAATATCTCTACCGGGTAATTAGTGTGAGGTTGGTATAGCCATAGTAGGCTGCCGTCATAATTATTTTTAAAAGACTCTTGTGTCAACACGGGGCGTCTTCGCTCGAGCGGAAGCCAGCTGGAGAAGTTACGCGCCGCACGTTCACGCAGAATACGAGCCGGCATGCGGCTATCGTTTTCTTTTTATTTCTTCATCGTTTGCTCAGCGGACATAGCTTCCATGCATGTGTTCCCTATTTCCGGAACAGCCTCGTCCACACGAAGTGTACACCGAGACACCCTCTTTCATTACTTTTAGCTTTGCCACATTAAGAGCATGTCTGCAGTGGTGCACTCTTTACAGGACAGTAAGTGTAAAGCACCCAGAGCGGAAAACAGCGCTACTGACCTCCACAATATTGGTAGAGGGATAATATAGAAACATATTCAAAAAGACAGAGGTGGCACCCATGGTAGAAATTTAAGTATTTTTCCGAATTTTCGATTAAGCAGGAAATATGCGCGTTCATATCCTTGTGGCGAACAGCGCAGCACGTAGGTGCCGGGGTTCTTTAGTGTGAAAGTACTACTTCACGAGGTCAAACCGGCTCATCGGTTTGTGTGATGCTGAACCTTGAGGGTGACCGTCGGTAAACTATAAATAAATAAATTATATATCGCCGCGACTGGAATTGTACCTGCGTCGGCGCAAACAGATCAGCTTCGTTGGCCACTGCACGAAAGCTGCAGGCTAACTCCGCATCCGATCACGCCTCATATGAAGCTTCTCGCGCTATGCACTGCATATTGTCTTCTTGACCAACTAATACTACTATGAAACTGATATCCGCGGTTTGAGCTATGTGGGATAGTGACAGAAAACCTTGCGCTGCACGCATTGGCAGGGACAACGTTGTGGCAAAAACACGGCACTAGGGCCATACGCGTTGGTGCTCCTGCAGAAACACGGCACTGGAGCATATGCTGCCGGCGTACATTGGGCAAATAGGCATTGACGATGAAAAAGTTGAAGACGCGCATAACTGGCCCCCTGGGTCAGTATAAACCTCCATCGCGCCTTCAGGTACATGGTGGTTATATGTATGGAAACCACTG
This sequence comes from Amblyomma mixtum, assembly GCF_055824585.1. Taxonomy (NCBI): domain Eukaryota; kingdom Metazoa; phylum Arthropoda; class Arachnida; order Ixodida; family Ixodidae; genus Amblyomma; species Amblyomma mixtum. Next base: position 94,899,325 of record NC_143016.1, read on the forward strand.
AACAGCGCTGACAGGACATAAGGGAACACAAACATCACCAATCAGCACGACTAAGCCCTCTTTTTGAACTCGGTGGTGTTCACTGTACTTTTACACACTATTTCGTGCTTGGCAGTGCTAAACCACCAGCCCATTTTTTTTTTATCTCCCCTGTACGTCCTGAAACAATTCTGGCATGAGGGGTGCATCGTATGCACTCTTCTACGACTTGCTGCTATAACCTGCCCATCATCCTTCAACATCAACATTGAAATTAATATATCACCGGGACAAAATTTAACAAAATTTTTGACTACCCCACCCCTTATGTAATACCCCGAAAGGTAACTTTTAGGTAAATAAATGAAATAAAACGAAATGTCCTATTTCTGCCAAGTCGAGTGCCCAGCCGACGGCGGTCTCGGTCTATTAACAGTATCAATGAACATAGCTGGGCAACCGTTTGATCAAAGCTGGCATGGCATTGCCTTTGATCTCCGGCAAATGACGCTGTACTCGCTTCTTTAACGTCTGCTGGCATAATCTGCATGGGAATGCCACTCGGTACCTTTGATCGTGGGCGAAACGCATTCATTTCTGCCAAAACTGCATCGCTGTATAGCGACCTATATCGCGACTAATAAAGGGGCCGACTTTTCTCCGTTAATGCAAAACAGAAGGTATGGCTCTCGTCGCAATCAGTAAGAACATACGCGTGCCTCAACGAGAATGTGGGTGACATAATTTTGATTCTCGTTTCATTTCTTCCCAAACAGGCATCCAGCACTCTGAGGTGCTTTACACCAAAGAAAATAGTGGCCGAATGTATCAATGTAAAATGCATATGGCGCATGACTGAACATCACAGGCGCCAATGCGCTGCAGACTAGCAGAGGTTTAGTTGGCACCCGGGAGCAGCATTAGCCACTGTTCTAAGATCATGCCCCAGAGTTTGTTTGCTGGGGTGTTAATGGCTGAGATACTATGTTACTTGAGCGACTACTAGGAATTCGGGAGAACTCTTTTAGATACCTTAGCTACCACCACGTGACACATGGTTCTGAACATTAAAAAGAAAAGCGTTGACTTCATCCGTAACATAAGAAACAGAAAGATCGATAGGATGCAGATGGTGAGAGTAGTCGACCAACCCTTCACCAGTCCCGTGACGGCTTGCCACTCTGTCGTCAGCGGAGTGATACGTAGTTATCGGCGAAAGCAGAGTCCACACGTATTTTTACTCTCGTAGGCCTAATTTTCAGCTATGTAGTCTCTGACTAGGTCTATTTATTTACGGAAACCTAAAAAAGAAAATAAAAGCGAAAGCAAAGCTACCACGCGATTGCCTGAAAGGCACTCCTTGCGTTAGTCGACCCCTTCCCCGTCTGCGGGGAATTAAAGAAAAAAAGGCGGGAGCCAGACGTTAACCCGATTTAAATTGGGAAAAGTGGCCGCACAAGGCAATAATTAGAAGTTTGCTCAGAACGTGTAGATCCAGTTCTCGCGCCAAAAAGACGAGTTCAGATTCATCTTCAGGGCATCTTTAATGGCTGAATTACTATGTTAGTTGAGCCACTAATAGGAATTCGGCAGAAGTGCTTTTAGGCACCTTAGCTCCCACCAGATGGCACATGGTTTCCAACGTTAAAAAGTAATGCGTTGAATTCATCCGCAACATAGGAAAGAGAATGACCGATAGGACGAAGAACAGAATGTGATAAGCCGCAAGGCGCTGGTCTCTTGTCCCAGTGTTTTGCGCTGTTCCATCACAATGGTGTAACCACCATGCCCAAGCTGATGTCCTGGCTTAATGGCCGCTGTGCTAATTTCCTATAATGACACAAATATTATTGGTGAGCTGTGGCAAATTCTGGATTGGTATTTAATTGATAAGAACTGCATCCAGAGATGGGTTCACTCCCAACAACTGGATGAGGCATACAATTTCGCTTGCGGTCGTGACGGGTGGCGCTGGTTCAGTGAATGCCGAATAATTACGGAGCAGGTGATAACCAGCACGTTGACACAAAATGGAACAGGATGAGTTCTACGGGTAATAAAGTGCACCTTCAACATCATTATTAATCGTCTTTTCTTGGGCTAGTTGGTTTTTCATGCTGTAGGTGTTTGCAGCGCACACGAAACACGGACGGACAGAAAAGGGAACGAGCGCTGTGTTTCGTTCCCTTTTCTGTACGTCCGTGTTTCGTGTGCGCTGCAAACGCCTACATCATTATTAATCAGTGTAGGCTGATGTGGTGTCACTGGAGAATGTAAAACAGGCAGAATTCCTTTCGAAGAGAGCCGTTGAGGAGAAAAAAAGAACGTGAATTTTTATCACCCTTAGTCGTCTGTATGTTTTATTAATTGGTTTCGTTCCTTATGATTCTTTTGTTTTTCGTTCGTTTTCCCTTTTTTACTTTCATTTTTCATTAACTTAAATAGAGGGAAAAAGCTTTGCTGGACAAGTAGCCAAAGGTTACTCGGAGGTCTCCTTAGAGAAGAATCAACCAGACCTGAGTATATCTAGCACACGTTGATCAGGACGTGAAAATGTTGGGCTCAATGGCCGTAAAGTTCTCAAGAAAGCATCAACGACTCGACATTATAACAAAAATGGCGCTTTACGGCAAAAAAAAAAAAAAACGACTGATATATGGACATATTGAATTAATAATTTCTGTTGTGCACATAGTGCAACAAATTAATAAGAAAGGAGTGCGTAATCTAGTTGTTTATTACAGAGGTTAAGCAATGTCATATGATTATTAAATTACCATAAATGGGTGAGCACAAAAATCCTTATGTGATATTTGATGAGGACAAAGAAAGTACCCAGGCCCCCCGCTATAGCAAGAGCGCTTGCTGTGCAGCTGAGAAGACGGCGTGCTGCAAGCAATGCAGAAAGTTGGGCGAGTTGGTAATACAATACAATCCTGCGTGCTTCTTCTTCTTGTCCCTGTCTTTTTATTGCGCTTTGCTAAGTTCAACGGCGTGCTGGTTCCAGAACCAGATCCCAGTTAATGGGTGCACTTCTTAATGGTGGGCTATTTCGAGCTGTATGCTACCACAGAAAGGCCAAGTATTTTGCGGAAATCATAGAAATGGCACCAGGGGTATTGCCAAATCTAGCGTCTTCTATGAGAGAGCAGCATGTTAAAGAAACTACATTCTCTTACCCCTACTGCACAGTACTGCTCGTGAGGGGCCTAAAAAAATTGGCAGCGACTTAACTCACCTATATCAGGATATACGTAGCGAGATCAGTTTCGTCCACTGACATTTCGGTAGCGACATGCTGTCGTTGTCTTTCATCAGCTTGGCGGCGCCTCTTCGCGAGACGTTCCTCTCATTCCTGGGGCCTCTCGGCCTCCCGTTTAGCCTTTCTCGCCTCGTTTTCACACTGTCGGCCGGCCTTGTATCATGCGACGATTTCTAGATCGGAAGACTCAGTTCCTGTACTGCTGGCGTGACGAGCACGGCCGCACTCCTTCTTCCTTGGTGCGCGTCTGACGAGCGAGCGCATCGCTTCCGGCTTATATCCCAGCTGCGCGGCGCGACTTTGCGCATGCGCAGTGTGGCGCAGTGACTGCAGCGTAAAGTTTGTTATGGTACTGGTTGCCTTGGTAACAGCGCATGCGCAGTAAGGGCTTTTGGCAGGCACCGCGGAATTCTAAATCAATCTACCACCTCGGTTATGAAAAATTATTATCTAACCTGAAAAAATGATTGTATTTCGTGCTTGCCTTTTGCTCAGTACGAAACTCTGACAGTAGAAAACCTGCACACTGCACTGGTGTAATCTTTACAAAAGCATTCGATGCCCGGCTGCTCTGCCTACTACAGATCTACGAATTAAGGTCTGAAACCAAGTTCCCTGTCCTGTTTACTCTATTCTTATTTTACTACCCCTGGACATTTATTGCTGCCTGCCATATGCTTCTACCATGCGCAGAAGTTATGCGAGAAGGAATAGTGACCGTCAGGCAAAAAGAATCACACTAGCTAACCTCGTCAGTATTTTGAGCAGACAGAAGCGTAATTTAAGTATGCGTTGTGGTGTCAGCGTAAGCTGTTTCACAGAATGACTAGGCCCATGCCATTAAATACATAATATGAAGAAAAGCAATTCCGAAGCGGCTTTAAATGGCGCACATAAACATGGAACATGGTGACGATAAGGAAACAAGTGGCAAAAATACATGTAGCCGGATTTGCCTGCGAACTCGATTGCATACCATGTTCGGTACTTGATGCAGTCTCTGACGAAGACGGCAATGGGCGACACCTGCAAGCATACTGCAGCAGGTTCAACTTATCGAACTCGGATTACCCTGCACATCTTTCCTGCTGTGTAGAGTCATTTTTCGTCGTTGTTTGTAGAGTTTTGCTGCTCATGTCCATAGCATACGGGTTAGGAGGACATAGCAGTAGTGCTAAAAAACCGGGAAAAGGGTAGACGAAGACAACACAGGCGCTACTACGCTGCTATGTCCTCTCGCTACTATGTCCTAGGCGCTACTAGGCGCTACTATGTCCTCTCAATCCAAACACCAACTAGCCGAGCTTTCTACCTTAAACAGCATACGGGCACACCATAAGCACTACAGCGAAGACAATCATACACAACAGCTTATGTTTGCGTTTGGTTATGGTCACTTCGTATCGTTTTATTTCCACCATACATGTTCTTCTAGCGCAACTCGCTCCAGCTAACACAAATATACTAATAACTATTGTGTGCGGAACGCAATATAGCGCCGTAAGAATATTTTTTGCTTTAAATAAGATAGAGGCACACACATTTGTTTTGTCGCTTTTTGCATGCTTCCAAGGGAGGCCATCCACTCTCGAATTAAACCGAATACCCCTGAAACTTGAGCAACTTTCAGATTGCGCAAACGAAAGCTGCAACAGAGGAGGGTCGCTTGGTCCATCAAAAAGTGTTTAAAAAAATGTATATCGAGAAGCTGTGCTGTCCAAGAGGTTCTGTCTTTTGAAGTGGTCCTTCTCAGGGCTAGGTTTCTCTTTGAACTTCAAGGGCACAAAGATGCAATAAATATCGTCCGAGATTCCTCTTGCATGAGTGCTCGTTTTACATCGAAGCTCCTTTTTTTTTATCCTGCTTGAAAACCTTCGGTGAATGGAAGGCTGATGAACTTGAGCCACAATCGAACATGCCGGCATTTCTCTATGGACTCTTGAGAGTGGGCATGTTCTCGGGTTTTCGGAAACTCGGACGAAATTTTCTCCGGGGGTTCGCAAAGTGAGGATCAAAACAGAGAGGAAGGTTATTGCTTTTCTTCAAATTGCGTTGTTGCAACTCGGAACGCCTTTCAAATTTTTCCGCTGCCTTCTTTTTAAAGGAAAGCGGTTTGCGAGAACGCGATTTCCAGAAACGCACTCAATTGTGGCAGGAGCACTAGAGGTCAAGTGTGTTTGGACAAGCTTGGAATACAACGGGCCGGCGAATCTTTGTCCGCATGCGACAAAAAAAAACAAAAACAAGCATTGTGAACTGAGGCCCTATCATGTGGCGCACTCTAGTGCTCTCCAAACGACCGTTCTTTTGCTCTAAAAGCTTTTTTTCTCAATGACGCTTTCAAGACATGAACATGTGGTTTATGAGAAACTGTAGAAGGCGAAAAATTTTGTGCACAAGTCCGAGGCGGAATATTATGTCTGAGACATCCGAGACGCTATCTTTAACAAAAAAGTTAATAAAACAACACTTGTGTTGGATCAACCACCGGACACCTGGCAGAGCAATGTTAACGGAGTTGCTTCTACCATGAGCTGGATGCAGTGGCGTAGACAGAAATTTGTTTCGGGGGGGGGGGGGGGGGGGGGGGGGGTGTTATTAGCCGCCGGTAAAAAAAAATTAAAAGAAAGTGAGGCTGCAGCCAAAAAATGTCTTAGAAACTTTTTTGCTTTAACAAAGCCAAGGGTTAGTTGTTGCTCATTTGTAATCTGTACGTACACATACGAGTGCGCACAGGAATCCGAGAGCTTCATTCGTAAAGAACTTTTACTTTCTCACAAAAAAAAAACACTCATACGAAAAATCGCGGCTATTTACAATATTTTTCACATAATATACAACAACACAAAAGCTTCTGCGCTGTAAGAGAGTCAGCAACTGCAAACGAGTGGCATTTGTCAGGACTTCGACCTCATGCACCTGAACCTGCACCCAGCCGCCAAGTAGATTAAAAATAAAGCACTTTTCTTTTTCGCCAACCTTTATAATCATCTTAGGAAAATGCAAAGGATGAAAAAGTGCGCTGACGTGAATAGGTATGTTTAATTAGGTGAACTGTGCCTCCAATTAAAAGTAGTGTCATACGTCACACAATGGCGAATAAGAGTGACTTATCTGAAATAACTTCCGCTTCCCATTTTAGAGCCCCTGCTACATGCATGAATCTTTTCGAGAATAAACAACAGAGAACGTAAATGGATCCGAACACTCCCGAATAATTACTGAATCATAAAAATAAGGGTGAGGAAAAAGAGCGTTATTAAAATATCGTCGCGGCAATGCATAAAACTTCTGTGAGTTCCTCTACAAGCTGAACATTACTTGAAATGGTCCGTTCGGCTCCGCGACCGTAAAATCGCTCGGGGGGGGGGAGTATGCGCACTCAGAAAACTTTGGGGGGTGTTGTGACATCGAAACATCTCCGCCCCCTCCCCCCCCCCCCCCTCTTCCCTGGCTACGCCCCTGGCTGAATGCCGGGGAATGCCGCTTCATGCATCGCTGTTATTGAAGTCATTCCGTAAATTGTGGTCGCATCCATGCAAGAAGTTTCTAAGTAATATTTCGAGGGGCGTTTATTGAGTAGAAACCCTATTTATTCCCGGTCTTAGCTTCTTACTCGAGGACGTGAGACTTCTCGTGCAGCTTTTGGAAGGCCAGTGTAGAAAATGGAAGGAAGCAGTTCAACAGGAGCGATCGCCATAATCTTATTAGTGGTACCTCGACTGTGCACTGTAGCACTGACATGCAGCCAAAATATAAGAAAGGCATCCTCTTTAGAAGGCCCAGAAGGCTCCACAGAAACCGCACTACGCAATCCTGCGACAACTACAGCCATTGTGAAAAGTTTAAATCTGAGGAGGTTTGCTTCAAAGCAGTGTAATAGGGGTCTCCTAGCATCTGTGGAAGTCCTTACCTTTCGAAAGCGGAGGACCAGATTTGTTCTTATCCTAAAGAGATTTGGAATGCTGGGCGTGCACAGCAAGCCTCATGACACTCCCCAGAACCCACTTCCACTCGCCTTTAAACTTCCCACAACAGATATGCTTCTATTAACACTGACATAGAGGTTGCAGACTTGTCTTGAAAGACTGGGTGCTCGGTACACGTAGATAAGATATCTCGAGCCTCAAATTACCTGCAAACGTTTGGTTTTCTTTCACGTGTTGCTATTAATGTATACGCCTGAAATCGCAAGAACTTTCATACCTGAGAAAACCCGCACTATGTGCAGTCGAAGTCTGCTGCTTTTACATATTTACTACCCACATCGCGCAGCATTTTGTTGGCAGTTCTCAAAGTAAGACATGGTATGCGGTATGATGTGTGGTGTTTAACGTCCCAAAGCGGTATGGCCTATGCACCATATGAGGGAGGCCTATGGTCTATGAGGGAGGCCGTACTGGAGGCCTCCGGAATAAGTTCGGCCATCGGGGGTGGTGGTGAAAATATTTTAATGAAATTGTTTAGGATGTTGTAGCGGCGGTTGGAGCTCTCAGTCCAGAACCCCACTGGTGAAGGCTGCAGTCCGCGCTCTTTCGATGAGTTCTTTTTGACTCGTTTCATCCGAGCTGGTAAGAGCTGCCTCCCACCCCTCCTGCGTTAGCTGATTATTGACAGTGACCGCCTGATTTCGTTGGCAGGCCCATACCAGGTGGTACAGGTCCGCCTTCTTACCACAGAATTTGCAGTGTGAGTCAAATGACTCCGGGTCTCTTGCTTGTACGAGTAGTCTTCGTGGGTTGTTGTAAGTGTTGGTCTGTAGCTTTCGGAGGTGTTGTTCCTCCCCTTTGTCCAGTGTCTTAGCCGGCGGAGGGTAGACCCGACGGGATAATCTTAAGTGCTGAAGTATGTCGTTATAAGTTAGTAGTTAGATAGGAGGTTCTACGGCATCCGCAATGGTTGCCCGGGGATCTTAGGCTAAGCTGGATGGCTCCTGCTAGTTCGTGTAAAAAGGAAAGCGGCATCATCCCGCTCCCGAGAGGGTACAATGGTGCCTGCGTCTCAGCCGTACTTTTTTCTAGTTTATGCTTAATAAATAAAAAAAAGCGTTAAACTAAAAGCTATTCTTATAGATGAGTTTCAAAGAGATTGCAATGAAGGGGAACTTCTTGTTCGCGCACTCCCGATATGTATGCAGAGGAAGGGGTGAAAATGTAGTCTGGAAACAAGCCTTTTTTGTGGAAACTTCTTTGCGGGAAATCTGTCATAGAAAATTTTGCAAGTTCTAAATCTGCCGCTGCATATAGTAGAAATGACCAGTGATAGGCAATGTGTAGCGAAAGCTGTCTTCCTACTACAATCGTTTCTGACAACATAGTTGAAATCACCTAAATACGTATCTTGTATTTTCAAAGCCTGTTTTTGCGCACTTGTATTAGCCACAAAGTCTGTACAAAACTATAATTGCCTTGCATCCGCATTTTCCTTGCCGAGAGTCAAGCGCACTCGGCTATGCGCAAGTGGGAGAGAGCCTAGGCCAGTTCAAAAGTGAAGAAGACAATGAAACCAAATCGATCGGTGCAGACAAATAAAGAACGGTGGGCTAAAGGAAATAAAACCAAACACGATGCCGATGGAATGAAGCGTAACGGGCTAGAAAAAAAATATGAGCAAATACGTTATTTTTTTAACCCGGAAGAAACAAAGCAGGCTTTTCTAGGAAACGCAGCTCCGGAGGTCCAACCAATGAGGTAGGAACGCGATCAGCAACGAATTGGTACGGAGCGGTGAAGCCATGAAAAAACATGATTGGACAAATTTACAAAACGAACGATATCCGAGAGGCCCAGGTTCATTTCCTCGTTCATCACCGTCAACAAAGCCTCGAAAGAGTAAATGAAAGGAGAAGGAAAGCACCAGCGCCAAAATTCAGGATGAGATGGGGGGGTAAAATTTCATTTCTCCCGGCCATTCGTTTGGTCTTCTTTTGAGTCACTCTGTGCAGTAATCCAAATAGTAGATTTAGGGGCGCAAGTGTCAGAGAGGCCTATGAAACAAATTACAGATAAGAACGTGTTGTCTTTGTCTTTCTCGGCCTTTTGTGAGTGTGTCCTTCTGCGCGATTATTTCATTCCAAAAAAGTTAAACACATTATAGGGATGAAAAGAAAACAAATGCCGAATAGCAGTTGATGGATTCTTTTTAAACAGGAATTTCAGAGTATAGCGTGTGGCACAAAATTCCCACGGGGAGAATGAAGGGGTTTAACAGCCACGCATTGTTCACGGCGAAATGCCAACACATGATGATTTTGGCAAGTAATGTCCTGAAATCAACTTGTGTCGCGATCACGCCCTGCGGAAATGCTGCTGCGGAGCCAGTATGTTAGAGAATTAATTGCTGAATTGGCAACACTAAAGTATCTTTTTCTATTACGCGAGAATTGCATTTCGAGAATAAGCAAGAAATTTAAACACGCCAATTAGGGACAACACGCAATCCTGATTTTATTCGGAGTCACGTACGGACGGTCGGACGGCCGATGTCGCCGCCGATATTCACAGCGCCAGCCGTAGCACCTCCAGAACTCGGTGAAATATTTATTGAACTTATTTAATGATATTTATTTAGTTTGATTTATTTAATTCATTAATACTGAGTTCAATTGCCACCTGACCACTGTGGGTGGTGGAACCTTAGAGGTGGAGATTTCTTTCTCTCCATATTGCCACCTGCGAACCGTGGACGGTGGCGACCCCCTGCCGCTGTGGGCAGGTGGCAAATTGGACAGAGGGATTCGCCGTGTCCACGTTTCCACGATTCTTACCATTCACTATTGTCAGTGCATGCTACAAATGTACATAACTCTGTAGTCGGATCCTAACTTCCATCTTCTTGCGGCAAGGAAGCAGAGAAATATACACCAAAACTTTTTAGTAACTAAAAAGTATGCATTTGTGCAAGGCGATGCGATAGGCATACTTTAACAATCATGCAAAATAGGTTCCCCAAAAGTGATGTTATGAATAATAATTGTTTTTTAAACTCAGCTTCTCCATCTTTGTTGTTTCAATGAAATGACAGGTGTTCGCTGAGAATGGGTGCCTTAATGTCTCTATTAGCTTTTTATTGGCTACGGAACTTCTCAACTACACACTTCGGTGGCAGTGATTCTTTTTCACACTTTGTTCGGCGCTTAATATTTTCTATTATATGAGGCCACTATAAGTGGCACTCCCAAACATACAAAGCGAGATTGCAGACTCGATCCCCTAAGCATACGTAATTTGTCAACCAGAGTTATTACTGAGGACAGCGAACGCAAGATGACAAATTGTAATTCTAGGGTAAGCAGTTAACATATCTTGTTTGGGTAGTATTGTATAACAGAATGCTCTCCATTTGCAAAACGCATCAGGAGAAAAGCCTATTGGAAAACTCCAATCCCAGTAAAGTTCTTCCTCATCTCGTAGCCATGTCCAGCATTCGCGGACAAAAATTTTGAAAGCTTTAACATTGTAAGATACTTCTATGCAAGTATCGAAGTATTCTTCTGATATGGAGCAAAATGATTTTTCTTAAAGTGTTTCCGTCGATCGCATCCAACAGTTAAGACTGCCACAGAAAACCAACGAGGAACGCTTTTGACGATAGCAAAAACATTATAGAAAAAAAAATGCTAGACTACCATTGGGTGATATGCAGATAAATTGATTGTTGTAGTGAAATCTTGCATTATATGAAAACAATTGCTGTCATATATGATTTCCCGCTCAAAAGTGCTTTTGTACAGAATTGTTGGGTATCGTTTAAAATGTGCAACAAAAAGAAACAGATTAGTGCAATTACATGCATTGATCTTACCATTTCTACTGTATTTAATGGTGCTCTGGGGGTGGAAATAGGAATTTGGTCCAAACTGAAGAGGCCTTTTTTGCGACGCTGTCGTCAGCTTTTTATTAGAAGCCGGGTAAATTCAGATAACTAAGGCACTAAGGCACTAAGGCACGGAAACGAAAATAATTCTTTTTTATTAAGCTCCTGCAACTGCCTACTGGAACAGTTCTAATGACGCCTTCACTACATAACTCAGGTGAAGTTAATAACGAACTCGAATAATTAGTTTATAGGCTGCTATTGATATTAAGCTGAGTTGCCGACCATGAACTAGGACAGCACACTTGCTCTGAAAAGCGATTTGGTTTTCGTTTAAGCTGCTTAACGTCCAAAACCGACTCAGGTGATGAGGGACGCCGTAGTGGAGGACACCGGCGGCAATTTCGACCAACCGGGGATCTTTAGCGTGCACCGACATCGCACAGCACACGGGCCTCTAGCAGTTCGCCTCCACAGAAATGCGACCGCCGCGGCCGTGACCGAGCCTGCAATTTTAGGTCAGCACCCGAGTTCCATAACCACTGAGCCACTGCGAAGGCTTCTGATAAGCGAATTATTCGAAAAAAGTCGCCGAGTAGAATGAGCCTATTTATATCTACTTGCGCCTTGGTGCACGGGAAACGCACCCACACTTGAGAAAAACTGTAACGATAAAAAGTATTTGATAACGCAATCACTTTTATAGACTGCCTCCTGCAAATACTCAACGAAGAGCGGCCGCTGACAGTCCGGGAGGGCGTTGCACCGCGAAATCATGCTTTTGGTCGGGACGGACGAGGGTCAAGCTCGGCGCAGCGTAAACTAATTATGTGACGAGTCGCACCTTCCGGCGCGTAGGCTTCTCTCCTCTCTGCGCTTATAAAGCAGTAGTGTACGCTTCTTCGCGCCAGAGGCTAATACGATTACTCGGCACAGGGAGGTCCCGCGAAAAAAGGCCAGCCGCACACCGCAGCAAGTCGAAGGGCAGCTTGGGAAACGGGTGGAAAGGAGGGTCACTAACTGTAGCGAAATAAGGCGGCGACGTTTTTGTACTGAAAGGGAAACTGAAACACATTGGAATGGCGCCGTCTTCCGGTTGGTTGGTTGGTTTATGGGGTTTAACGTCCCAAAGCGACTGAGGCTATGAGAGACGCCGTAGTGGAGGGCTCCGGAAATTTCGACCACCTGGGGTTCTTTAACGTGCACTGACATCGCACAGTACACGGGCCTCTGGAATTTCTCCTCCAAAGAAATTCAGCCGCCGCGGCCGGGATCGAACCCGCGTCTTTCGGGCCAGCAGCCGAGCACCATAGCCACTGAGCCACTACGGCGGCACACGCGCCGTCTTCCATTCGAGTGCTTGAGCTGGGAACGCAAATATTTTTGCGACACTGATTGCCAGCGACTGGTGTTTCGTCAACATAAGAATTGTTCTTGGTAACACGCCGCTATCGACATGTTTACTTGTTGTAGTTATGACTTCGTACCTCTTTTTTGAAAGTCGACAAGACAGTGGGCTTGCTTAAAGGTGCGGTATTTCTACTCGTTCGTGGTGGCCCCAGTTAATAGAATTATTAGACGGTAACTACGAATTTTGTTCTCATTTCTCTTAAGTATAATACAAAACGACAGTTTTCTCGGAGAAACATAGGAAGACCTGTGTTCAAAATGATTAAGCTATTTTCGCCTGCCCAGTTTCATAAATGTGTGCCGCAGCGATCAGTCCGAAATCCCCAAGCAGTGTGATAAGAATGTAAATCACCGACCAGTAGCACATGCGTTCAATGTTATCGATAAAAGAAACCAGACGACGGGTGGCATGAACTCCAGATGGAAAATAGACATTGCCAATTGCTCCTGGATTGAATACAGTTGTGGAGAAAAACACCACCTTAGTTACGCTCTCGACATTCATGTATTGAATACTACTTTACGCCTGTGACAAAATTGGGATGATACTAACAAATGTAAGCCGCATTACCTCGAGCAACAAACAAGCCTGTAGGTTCAATAATTTTTGAAATTAATGCTAGAATCTAAGTTAGCAACTTGCTTTGAAAGGCAATAGCGTCTGGTGAAATCCGATGAGAAAGAAGGATGAAATCAGTTAAATAAGATTGAATTGAACCGCAGTTCCATTGCAACACTCTCGGAGACACTATGCTACCAAGAAAGATGCAGCCGCAACTGCCTCTTCCAAGATGCTGTTATTGTGCGCGCTGGGGGATCACAAAAAACGCTACGCAGACCAGCTATAGTCTGGATATTCTGCATCAAGCTCCACCACTTCAATGCACTCAGAAGTTTCACCTGTTCAGACTTTTAAGCCACAAGGTGATGAGGTGTGCACTTTTTATTCCACGAGACCTTCCATTACATTCGCCATGGTTCTCAACCGCTTCTACTATAGCTTGAGAAACGTTACATTGCTGCAAAATGGGCTGCCTTGCTGCCACACCAGAATAACCTTACGCCTTTTCTTTTACAACCTCAAAGGTCCCGTGCCTACAGCAAAGACGCTTATCTAACATGAAATTTTCACCCCGAGAACAAATCCTCTTACGTCCTAAACTAAGTTCATGAAGCCCATTTCAACATTGAGCTATCTTTCTTTTTTATTGTAACTCTTTCTACATTCAATGTTTCAAAATTTTATTAGAAACACCGCATGTGTCATACCCAATCCTCCTTGCGGGTACGAGCCCATATGTATCGGACTCAACAACAACGTTACGGTCCTTCTGTTTTAGAGCGCAGCTCTTTGGCGTCCGTTCCTGGGTTTCGCGTCGTCGTCGGCGTTGTCGTCGGCCTCGTAACCAGCCCTGCCCCCCTTTCATCCCCCCAGCGCTAGCAGCGACCGACTGATACCGCTGGATGCCGCTGACACCGCTAGAGAGTCAAGATAACGTGACTGCATAGAACACCGTCGCCGCCATGCAGAAAGAGGAGGAAAGGGTCCCCCCTCCCCTCCCCCTGTTCTTGTGTGGCGGATAGGGTGCTCTTCAGTTGCCGACGCGCCGGTTATTTCACGTAGGCCCCGGCATGTCGACGAATACGTGACCACCTTCCCACGGCTAGACCTGGTTCTTAGCGCTGCGGAAGCGAGGGTATCATATTGTTTGTGTCGGCATCGGCGGCGTTGTCCCTGAAACTAACTCTGCAGCTGGGGTTGACTCACTATCGGCGTCAGCGGCATCAGTCAGTCGCTGCTATCTCTTCCCTCCTCCCTTTATCGTGTTGTCCGCTTGCTGCGCGCGCTTCTGCCCCCATCGTTTGCCGCTGGGTGTACACGCCGCCCCCCCTCCCCCCTCTTCCTGCGAATCTCCGGTTGTCAAAGCGCCGGCTCGAACTTAATTCCGTGATAGCGCATACATGTGTTGCTCGATTTCTTTGCCTCAATCTATCGAAAAGGTGAAACAGCTTATTTGCTGCGCTCAAATTTCGCATTAGGAAGTAACGTAATCGTCGGTAATTTTTTGTTGTTTACCTCAGTAAACATTCGGAGGCGTATTCATTTTCCTCTGTCTCTATTATCTTGTCGTGGCCGCTACCACGTGCACTAAATCTCGCGCCAGAGAAGGACAAGAAAAGCTGGCAGTCATGAGAAAGTTACACCTCGAGGCCGATCTGCCGGATTTCGTTCAGGCGAACGAGCAATAACGGCGACGCTTCTCTACGTCAGCACGCCTTCTTTTGGGTAAGTCCAGTTCCGAAGAAGGCACATGGACGTCGTCTCGGAGGAAACGCTCACATGACCTGCCTGAAGACCAGCCGATCTCACCTTCAGACAGACAGCAAGGAACCGGCGCCCCAACAGCCTTGGCCGCCGCTGTTGTCATTGACCTGTGGTCTCGCCATCGATCCTTAGCTGAAATATAGCTAATCAAGAAAATACGAAGACATCGCGAATTTCTCCGAACGGTCTCGCAGCCGACCCGACTTTATTCTTACGTCACTGATGTCTCCAGAGCTTCCAAATTCTATCACTGCATCATGCATAGGAAATAAAGCATAGCGGTGGGTATATTCCGTTTCGAGGCTCTACACCTCTACACCGCCATGCCATGTTTGATTATAAATTCGCAGTGGAAGTTCTCGGTTCCATGGCTATGTGTCATACGAGAGGACGGTGAAGCGTGGCGACAATCTATATTTACTAATTGGTTTTAAAAAAGGTGCTACCGTTGTATGTACTTATGGCGTTTTGCTGCAAAGTCCTTCTCTGTGTGCAAAGGATACCCACAGAAATACAGAAATTTGTATCATGAGAATAGTTCGCATCCATTCTATTGACTGATGTATCTATTGGGAATGTGACTGTATAGATATTAAACATCTACGATGCACTCCAAAATACACAAGCTTATTCTGCATCTACGGCTCTAAGCAAGAAATCAATAAAGAAGAGACAAAATTTAAAACACGAGGTATCGCTTGCTGCTGCTGAGCCCATAAAACATAATTACGCTCGAACGGGAGCAAAATGAATACCACTGTTCTTTAAATTTCCTTAGTAGAGGGCGTGTCCCTACATTTGCCCATCACGTGTAATTCTTTGGAACTTTGTCCTATAAAAAGTAAGCTCTTCGGGCACTATGCTTGACTTATCGACGACAGTCATATTTTCTGATAGCACATAGGAACGCCACGTTCCCCAAATGTTGTTGCCAAAATAGTGGGTGTTCAAATATTTCTCGCGGCGATTGCAGCCCAAGGCAGATCATCATTTATTCGAGCCCATCACGCACAGGGAACGCCTAGTTATTGTCCCATATTGATTTCGAAGTGCATATGCTCTTCAGCACTCTTCATTGCTTCCATGTACTGGAAAGGATTTATAGCTTCGCGGTCACGTTTCTACCACCGAATTCAATGCACTGTTGAAGAAGATTAGATTAACGGTACGCTGTGCTTCATGCAGCCGAGAAAAATTTTCGCGTCAGCTTGCTTCCTGGTAGCAAGCTTTTCTAACTGACCTGGTGCTTAAGCCAGCTCTTCTGAATGGTCTTTTCTTTGTGGTCTTGTGAATTATCCTCGTGGACCAGACATGTAGAGCTTCGCGTCGGCAGAATATAGGCTGTTTAGGAGTTTTTTACACTTTGAAAGATGGCAGCTCATCATGTAGTCGGCTAAGTTATACGACAACTACTATACGGCCCCTTCACGTCGAAATTGAAAAAGGTTTTGAATCCTGGCACTCCATTTTCGTATTATTCCGCTCCTGACAGTTTCTTTCCATATGGCAGCAAAATAAAAACCAGAATATCAACGGTGTTATCATGTAAACATTCAGAAATTTTTTGAATACTATTTCGAATAAAGACAAATTTTTTTCAGCTCAAAATGTTCTGAAAAATCTTTCTTCCTTCCCTTGGTAGCCGCATAGCTGCGCTCAGGTGACTTGCCGTGAGTAAATTTTTCACCTTGAGGGACTCCCCTAGATATCTTAGAATATCTGGGATAATATTGCAATGCGATTTACTGGAAGCTGAAGTAAACGAACTAAAACTGTTCTGCCTTGAAGAAGTCTTGAAATTCGGTGGACGTGTCACTGTTTTTTTTTTTTTTTTTTACTTTCAGGAAAGACATACTTGAGTTTCCAGCTCCAAGAAAAGCGCTGCACCGAAATACCAGGAACGTGAAAACCTGTTCAACTGGGCTGGCCTCATTTGAGTGTAGTCTATCTGCACGCAACCTGTCGTTTATTGGGATTATATATGCGCCCAGCAGCATAAATGGCCGCAAAACAATATGACTATGCTAACAATGCTCACAAAGTTATCCACAACGCCCTTTATTGATGACAAAGGGAATGGCTCGGGGCGGTGTCTATAAGTCAACACAGGTTTAATGCTAAACACATGCTTCTAGAATCGTTCATGGGTTTCCCGCTTTGATCATCATTATACACGTGTGTGGAGACATTTTGTGGCGTTTAGACGCAGTTTTATTCCTTTTGGTTTCAAATTTGTTAGAACACAGAGTACACACGGCAGAGGAGATGGTGTGGCCTTTTTTTTCATGTTAGATATAAAAATATCCGAGCTCTAATATTCTCCTGTGCTGGAATCGGTGTGGCGCAAAGGTTATTTCTATCGTACTATCCGTAGTATAGTTGGCGTTACTTACCGACTTCCTTGTTGTAGCATCGAGCAGCGGCATACATCAATACAGTTTTTTCTGTAAAGTGCCTTTACACCCTCAAATTTATTTCTTATGGGTCACTTCAGTGCCCCTGGCATCCAAAGGCCTTCCTATTTTTCACTTGGCATAATTTCTCCGCCGGCAGAGAATTAATAAATTTTTGATTCACATCGAATAGTTTATTACTCCAGGAGACAACGTGCTGTCGTACATCTGATTTTTCTCCTCACCCCTATTCTTGGAAATCCCGGCCATTGGGACATCGTAGACGGCATCTGAGATACGAAGGATGTATTTTACTCAATTTGATAAGTTTCGCCTTACCCAACTATGCATGCTGTATATTTTCTGATTTTACACGCACAGATGATACGACCATACATCATGCCCTGAGCGACTAATTTGAACCGTTTGAGTACCTAACTCTCAACGGTGATGCAGATGGTCTTGTTCGCTGCTTCCTACCAAACGCCGATTTGCTGAGAAGCTTCCACCGCCGCGCCGATCGAATTGTCCGATGTCGAACGCTGAATAGTTTTCACCGACGCGCTGACTGACTCGTCTCGACCCAAACTCCGAATCGCTGACTAGCTTCCGCAGCAGTACCGATCGAGTCACTTCCAACCGACATCGACAGGCCCTGGTCAAGGCAAGATTTCATAGGACATCCCTGTTCTCGTCGACACACAGGAGGTCAGCGCTTTAGCCGACACAGGTGCAGATCACTTCATCCGTAGCAGACTATTTACGATTACACTGGAAAAAGTGACGACGCCGTGGAAAGGGCCAGACATACGTACGGCTGCAGTACATGTCTTTGTTGCTCTCGCGCCAAGCCCACCTCCAAATGATGACTTACCAACAAGAACAAAATTTCCGCTATGCACAACACCACGGATGCCACCCTCCCTTACGCAGTCTGCTATGTAGGAGACCACTGCTATGTAGGAGACCACCCAGATGGCACCACTTAGGCCCGTCCACGCCCGGGAGGGAACCACTACGCTCGACGCCATGCCCCCCCCCCCCCCCCCCCCCCCCATTATCACTGATGAGGACAACACCAACGTCGCCGCCTGCCTTCCGAGCGCAGAAGCCCAACGTCTTGCCCGGAACCGACCAAGGACAAACAATGCACCGACGTCCGAGGCTAAAATGTACGCCGTAGCCGGACGGAATACATGCTCGGGGGGTTCTGTGAGTGTGGGAGACCCTTCGCCCCTGAGAACTCTGGAAAAAACTTTAGTGCCGCTACTTCAGCTCGTGCAAGATTCTTCATCGAATCGGAGAAATTAATAAACATGTCGTCCGCGATGTAGTTGCCGGATCTCAGTGGTGCAGTTCGCGAATAAAGTTGTGCATGTTGTGCGCCTGAAGTCTTATAACGGACGGTAGTGGGTGATTTGTGTTCTCATTCTAAGTGTTTTTTTCCATTCCATTTTTTTTTGCAAAGCATTGAGCCGATGGTTATTTGAGGGAGGATTAATGTCACGAATCTTTTCAATATTTGTTCAAGCCCAATGCCAGCGCCATTTGGCTTTTTAATTTTCTTGTGACGCAGACGCAGCCAAATTTCTCTCGATTGATCTGAGCTAAGCACAACTGCTTCCACTTAGTTAGAAATAAAAGTAGCTACTTTCGCGCATTGTTTCGACTGCTGCTTGCCAATATTTTAAATTAAACGTGGCGGAGAGAGGCAGGCACTTAGTTTGACGATCGCCGAGCACACTTATTTCTACTCTGCCGCCGTGTCACTTAGTTGCTTGTGGACGCGAGTCGGCGCAATAAGGAGTTTATTCTGAAATTTGGAAGCCTTTTTGTGGTCTTTCTGGCTGCCGGACCACCGCCACCATTACGTGACACTATTGAATTCGAAGAATGAAAGATTTTTCGAGTTTTTTTAAACTTGACGCAATTCCAACAGCGCAAATGAAGACGTACGAAAGAAAATGCAGAGGCAATATGGTCTTTATTAGAGACAACTGGTTCCTTTATTCAGAAAGCGTGATCATATACAAAACTAGGAAAAAGCATTTTATTCTAAACATCCTTATCTATTCGTAATTCCTGAAAAAAGCAATGATTGATAATCAGTGCCGTGCTTTCTGCCATTTCCTTTGTTCGTCCCTGTCCGCACTATCGTATCTATGAGACCTGAAGAATTTGCTAAAAACTAAGATTGTTAACGCGCACTCCCACTGAGATTTTGGCTGCGACTGCTTAAGTTCGTTACGCTATATTATATATAAATCAGAACCCACCTCTGTTGCAATTCGTGGCGTTTTGTCAGCATTGCATCTGTTTCCGGGAACAGTGCCGCGAAAACCATTGTTGGAAAGGCAGAGTGTACACGCTGGCCTGAAGCCGCGTTTACATCTCTTCACCGTTGGCTATGGAAATGCCTAATCGATATTCCAATAAGAGATTATCACCTTCGATTTCGTTTCTCTCTTTCCTTTTTTTCTCTTTCCTCGGCGCAGAGCAGCCGGCCTGGGTCATTTTTCCGCCGGCCAACCTCTCCGCTTTTGCTTTCATTAAACTAACTTTTTTATCT
The DNA here is from genome assembly GCF_055824585.1 of Amblyomma mixtum. Classification (NCBI taxonomy): domain Eukaryota; kingdom Metazoa; phylum Arthropoda; class Arachnida; order Ixodida; family Ixodidae; genus Amblyomma; species Amblyomma mixtum. The sequence continues at coordinate 94,919,079 of NC_143016.1, forward strand.
ACCTCCATCGCCTTTGGCTTCAACCGACGAACTCTGCCGCTGGCGAACGAAGGGCTGAAATGCGTAAACACTCTCTATGAGCTTTTTGCATTTCGACCACAACGCAATATTTGTGTGGTGTTTGCACACAGAGGAGGTCGATGTATGGCAAGCCAATCCCCTGCAAAGCGCACGTGCCTAATGGAATCTCAGTGTTACCGGAACAAAAAGCCTGCACTGAAAATTATGCGTACCAAGCCCGATAATGAGCCTCTCTTAACCTACCTACCCCCCCCCCCCCCCCTAGTTTGGCCTATGATTAACACCGTTGCGTGAAGTGGTTCGAAGGTTGCGGAACTAACTATAAAGGTAGTAAAGGACGTGATGACTACATTTCTGTATCATTTGGAAGGGGTCGTTAAAGCGGCGGCTCCCCGAGTTTGCCCACTCGCCAGTTGCAGTGTAAAGAGGTTGCTGGCGATCAATGTGTTTCAGTCGCGGAAGTGCTACCGCCTCCATTAGCTGTTTGACATAGGGAGTAATAAATCAAATAGCATGTCCAAAAACATTCCTCCTTGGGTTGCTATGGGTGCAGTGGCTGTCCTTCGTGTATGACTATTTTTCCGCGTGTTCTGAAAGACAGGGAAGCGTAAATGAAATGCACTCAGTTACCTAACTCACATTGCCAGACGGAGTAGGCATCGTTAAGTGAGATCCACGGTGGCAACTATTTGTGCTCTCAGTGGATTTGCTTCTACCATGACCCGCTTGCTCCTGGCCCTCAGATGACTACACATTAACCCGCACTCCCATATGAAAACTGGGTCGAGCATGCGCTGCAATTCCCTGCCGGTACTTCGGGTCCCCGAGCGAACTTGCCACCTACGCCCGGTCGATACATTGACTAGTATACCCAAGCACACTACTTACCTAGCACTTTCTGTCCTCAGCAACAAAGGGCTCATATGTCATGCTCATACAGAACAGCAGAATGAACGGCGGCGCTGAAGAAAAAAAACACCAAATGAATGATTTTTCACTGCTCCTATCCTTTTCCGGGCATATATCTCATAATAACACCTCCCATCACCATGTCCGGTTTCCGCTAGCTTCTAGACATTTTTGAGCTATACCTAGAAATAAAGCGGGTTTCTCTTTTCTCCAATTAAAACTCTATCTGGCCAAAGACTTGACAATAATTGATTGGCACTTACGGGCATTCACGGCCAGTTAAGAATAGGCAATAATAGTACCCGCGAAGATTAGCAAAATGTGTTTGTGCTCTGAACTTCAGTCATCATAATTCTTAAAATAAATAGCAGGGATGCACCTGTGCATCTGTGGTATAGGTCTCTCCTTAAGCTACATATTGGTCAATTTTTAAACATGCATTATGTAAGTCGCTAATTACAGTTAACTGCCTTGTAATGACAGCTTAATAAATCATGTGTTTAGTTCCTCGTGGATTGGCCGCTAGGGGGCCGTGTAGTACAGACGCACCCCACATCGGCTCCGCACAAAGACAGCGGAATTCGCCAATCGCCAGCATCATCAGCCAAAATTTCACCACCCACGGATCTGCGAATGTGAGCGCTGCACGCCATCAATTTTTGGCCCGCCTACGCCCTTTTTCGGGCACCCACGGCCCTTTCTTCTCTGTGACCTCTCCGCCTGAGCTAGGCCTACTCCGACGGACGCTTCCGCCACCAACGCCATCATGGAGGTGCAGGTGCAGGGAGAGGTTCTTAACCCCAACGACTACGACCCAAGGGACTGGACGCACATTCTTAGTGTGCCTGCTCGCTCCAAGGACGTCCTTTCAACAACCCGACGCCAGGAGGGCGCAGCCTCTGCTACCGGTACCCCCAAGTCTCCATGCCTTGAAAAGTCAGCGCACCTGCAAGCAACGCGCACAGCTGCGCAGCGTTCGCGGCAGCAGCCACCGCTTCCTGCTGCAGATTACAAGATCGTTTTTAGATCACGAGGCGGGCTGCAGCTGGACCTGCCTCCACCCCGACAACTACGAGAGGCCATCCTCTAAGCGGCGTCCCAGCTTAAGGAGCCAGCGCGTACCCAAATCAGGGTACACCCGGTCAACAACACCTGCACCGTAAGCACGCCCCTAAAGGATGACGCGCTCGCTCTGGTTCGGGTGAACACCATCACACACCAAGGCAAGGAATTCGCCGTAGCACCTTACATAGCCCCGCCGGACGGAGCAGTACGCGGAGTCATCTCCAATGCTTATTGGAATGAGACCCCGTCAGAGCTCCTGCAAGACCTGCTCACCGGCAACCCAGACGCCCTCATCGTGGACGCCCGCCGAATGGGCTCCACGCGTTCCATCTTAATAACTTTCCGGGCTGGACCTGTCCCACGCGCCGTCCTTTATGGAGGAGCCCTCCACAGGTGCACACCCTATCGAGGGCATATAGACGCCTGCACTAACTGCCGCGTCCCTGGTCACCGGGCAGACGTGTGTGTCCACCCAACATCCCATAAGTGCCCCCGCTGTGGGCAGTCCCACCCAAAGGAAGATGTGCCCTCATGCACCCCCAGCTGCATTCTCTGCGGAGGCCCTCATATGACCGGCACCGGGAACTGCAAGGGACGGGGCCGCAAACTAGCGTCCCCGAAGAACGCTCTCTCTCCGGGTACATCGCGGCTTTCCCGCTGCGATCAACCAGGCACAGCCAGCAGACGCAGCTCGACGGCTTCCCGGTCGCCTTCTACAAGCCGGCAGAATGGCAGCAAGAACGCCACGCGTCTCACCTGGGCAGACCGCGTTTCCGGCAAAACCACCCGTCAACCCCCACCACCCCAGTCCTCCCAGGCAGACCCGAGAGACCAGGAACTCAAGGCCTTGCGTGACGAGGTAAGCCGCCTTTCCTCTCTCCTAAGCACCCCCGCCCCCTCCATGCCCCCTCAACCCGCACCCCCTGTCATTAATTCGAGCTCATCATCCACAGACACTTCGAGCACCCCTCCTGCAAAGAAACAGCGCACCACAGACGTCACACCCCCTCCCGTGCCCCCAGAAATAGACGCTAAATTAGCAGCACTCGAAGCAAAAATTACGAGGAACTTTAGCGGCTAAAGTGCTGAAAGGCGAAAGCCTGAGTGCTGCATTCTGCTACGCGATTGTTCACTTCACATTTTGTGGGTGCATTAATTAACTGCCAATTAATGACGCTTGAGCTTCACCTTTAGGAGTGGAACGCGACAGCGTGTTGTAGCGCTGCCACGGAGTCCATTGAACGCCACCACCCGTTCGGCGCGATGCCTTGCCCTTTGAACGCAACGCTTTTTAAGGAAAGTAAATGGCGCAGTAATTCTCTGTCGTCTCGGTGGACACCTGAGCCGCACTGTACAGGAAGGGAGGAAGTGGAGTGAGAGAAGAAAGAGGGGCCGTAATGAAGAAAATGAAAATTGTATTTGAGGAAAGGAAATTACGCATTAACTGTCTCGCATATCTCAGTAGACACTAGTCGAAAATTGTATTTGACGAAAGAAAGTTGCGCAGTAACTGTCTCACATATTTCGGTGGGCACCCGTCAAAATTCGCGCGTGGTGACATCACGACAATTTGGACCAATCTGAAACGCGGACAAATACGCCTTGCTCGTCAGTAAATTGTTTTTTGAGGAAAGGAAATGTATCTGTCTCGCATATCTCGGTGCAAACCTGAACCTCGCCGTAACGGGAAGGGAGGAAGATGGCAGTGAACGGAGACACCGTATTCACTAGACGCACCTTTGTTCATTCCAAACCATCGAGCTGGCATAGCGGAGTGGTAGCGTCCTCGACTCGCACTCCGGAGACCGGGGTTCGATTCCCAAGCTCGGCCAATTTCTTACTCGGTTTTATTTATTTATCTGGTCTGACTAGAAAGGTTAATTGGACTAATTGGTTAAGTAAGCAATTAACTAAACTCAAACTTACTTGGAGCATCACTATACGATCCCTTTAATTGGTTGCATGGTTAGTAGCCAAAGTACAATTGGCCCCGTTTGAAATTCGCGCACTGTGACGTTACGACCGTATCGACCAACTGAAAAGCGTGACATTTCTTGTCGACAGCTCCTGCTTACAACGATGAGGCATTAAAGGCTTCCGCCTTAAAATTTGACCATAAACTAAAGGAGCTAGACGCCCGCCTCGAGGCCAGATTCAATCACCTTGCCGCCGCCCTCACCGAAAAACTTGAGCAGCGCATGGACGCTATGCTTACCAAGATGATGGAGCTCTTGGAGCATAATCTTACCCATCGCTTCACCCAACTTCAAACCCCCTCCACTCCCCCCATCCTACCTCCACAAGCACAAAGCACCTTCCCTGAGCCACGCATACCAATTGACACCCGTCTTAATACCCTCCTCAATCCCCCCACCATCGAATATGGCGGGGTGGAACACTAATTATCTCCCCATTATAACTTGGAACTGCCGCGGCTTCCAGGCAAAGCGCGCACCTCTGCAACTTCTCCTTCCCACCATCACACCCACGCCCCACATACTTCTTCTCCAGGAGACTGCACACCGAGCAACCCTCCCCAGCTACACATCTACACACTCGGATACCACTAACACACCCAGGGCGTCCACACTCATCCACCGCAGCCTCACCTACAAAACTCATCACATTAAGTCTGAGACGCCCTGCGTGATCACGGAAATTATACATCACACACATTCACTTCGTTCTATATTTATAGCAAACATATACCACCCCCCGTCCCTGCCGATGGCCCCGCTAGAATCACTTCTGCGAAAGCTACACCATCTAGCAGGGAAACATCCCCTACTCATCGGTGGGGACTTCAACAGTCAGCATACTGACTGGGGATACACAACCACGACACATCGAGGTCGCAGGCTCTGGCTGCTCCTGCAGAACCTCCAACTCACTGTGCACAACACGTTTCAGACGCCTACGCGGATCGGCAACAGTGTCAGCATGGACACCAGTCCGGGCCTGACGCTGAGCCGCTGTATCCGCGGCGTTACCTGGAACAGAACACAACATACACTGAGCAGTGATCATTACATTATACAAATCACTGTCAAATACAAACCACCCCGTCACGCAAATATGACACACGAACTCATTAACTGGGATGCCTTTCGCGCTGCACGCACCGCCCTCCCAGACACTCCCATCGCAGACATCGATGCATGGGTGCAATCACTCAAGCCTGACGTTCACCACAACACACGACACATTGAAACTACAACCGAAACACCGACCCTTGACACACGCCTAGCCCACCTCTGGGAGGCTTATCACAGCATCCTGGAACGCTGGAAAGGCAACAAACACAACAGAACGCTTAAAAAGCGGCTGGCCGCGCTGCAGACACAAATCCAACAGCACTCTGAGGAGCTCTGTCGATCCAACTGGGGACAGATATGTGACGGCATCGCCGGAAACCTGTCCAGCAAACGTGCATGGCAACTCCTCCGACACTTCATTGACCCCACACGCACCAAATCAGCAGCACAGCACCACGTGACACGCCTCACACATGAACACATTGACGATCCCGACACCCTTCTAGACACACTTCAAACCATGTACACATCTCCAGGCGGCCCCATACCTCTACCGCACTACACAGGACAAGCAAATCCAACACTCGACACCGACATCACGGAGACGGAAGTCAGAGCGGCCCTCCTGACTTTCCGCGCCAACTCCGCACCTGGTGCAGACCAAATCACAAACTCCATGCTCCGTAATCTGGATGACCAATCGATCACCCACATTACGAAATACTTCAACCAGTGCTGGAGGGAGGGTAACCTCCCGCAGTCCTGGCGCCACGCGAAGGTAATATTTATACCAAAACCCAACAAACCACTCACCATTCAAAACCTTCGCCTGATTTCGCTAACCTCATGCCTCGGGAAGCTCCTCGAGCATGTTGTGTTAGCGAGACTCACAAGTCACATGGCGGACAACAATCTCTACCCGCATAGCATGGTGGGATTCCGCCCTCAGCTATCCGCACAGGATGCCATGCTGCAACTCACACACGACCTTTTTGACCCGCTTCTTCCAGGTCACACCAAGGCAGTCTTAGCTTTGGATCTCTCCAAAGCTTTTGATCGCATTGAACATCAGGCGATCATGACTGCTCTATCCCCATTGAATGTTGGTGTGCGCACGTATGCCTACATTCAAGCATTCCTGACTGACCGCACGGCTGAGATACACTTCGGGCCTCTGTCTTCCACCTCCTACACACTTCAGAGTATCGGCACCCCTCAAGGGTCCGTCCTTTCCCCCTTTCTCTTTAACATAACCCTCATACCCCTCGCCCGGAAATTGGCAACTATTCCCCACCTCAAGCACACTCTTTATGCCGACGATATCACCCTGTGGACCACCCACGGCAGTGACGGCGACATAGAGAACACCTTACAGGAAGCAGCCACCCTCACCCAAAATTACGCACGGACCATCGGACTGTCTTGCTCCCCAGAGAAGTCCGAACTGCTCCTCATCCGGCCTAAGAACCACCGCTGTCCCCGCTCCCCCATTGCCATTGAATTGAATGGTAACCCGGTACCTGAGGTTGGCACCCTCCGTGTATTGGGCTTGCACATCCAGAACGATGGCAAAAACACCACTACCCTCAAGAAACTCAAGCAGGTTGCAGGCGCGATATCGCACCTCATCCGCAGGGTTTCGGGACATCATAGAGGCATGAAGGAGCGCGACCTATGTCGCCTCATTCATGCCTTTGTCCTCAGCCGTGTACTGTACACTACCCCATACTTACAACTATCCAAACATGACATAAACACTTTGGATGCTTTGATTCGCAAGGCATTCAAGGTAGCACTTCATCTTCCCCTCAACACACCCACAGACAGATTACTAGGCCTGGGCCTCCACAACACGATCGGGGAACTGGTGGAGGCCCACCGACAGGCCCAATACATCAGGCTCACAAAAACTTCCACAGGTCGGTATATCCTGGACTCCCTGGGAATCAAAATACCGGCCAACGACCCAACCCTTCTCGCCATCCCACGATCCCTTCACCGAGAGCTTCTCATCAGGCCGCTCCCGAGGAATATGCACCCGTCCCACCATGAGCAGCGCCGCAGAGCCCGTGCGAAGGCACTCCATCGAGCGTACGGCCCCCAGCCGGACGCCGTATGGGTGGACGCTGCCTGCACGGGTGATGAAGCGACAGCAGCTGCGGTGGACTCCTCTTCATCCACCCTCCTCACACTACCTCTCCCTCCAGATACGTCCCCAGAGGCTGCAGAGGAAGCCGCCATTGCACTTGCTATAACCCGCACGGAAGCCCGGTATATTTTAACTGACTCTAAAACTGCGATTCTAAATTTTGCTCGAGGCCGAGTTCATGTCCCTGCTTTTGGCATACTGGACTCGCCCGATGCACCCCCGCCCCGTCAAGTGGAGCTGATATGGGTGCCTGCGCACTCCGGGAATCCCGGAAACGAGGCCGCCAACCTCTTAGCCCGAGGTTCTTTAAACCGGGCTCAGGTGGCCTCGGATCGGGGATTCACGAAGGATCGCATGCACTCATTCAGTGAGCTGACCCAGGCATACAGAGCCTCTCGCCAGCTCTACCCCCCGCCCCACCCCTCCCTAGATAACAGACACGCAACACTCTGGCGCAGATTACAAACACATACTCTCCCCTCGCCCCTTACCCTAACCCACTATCATCCCTCCTTCCCCACTCCTGCTTGCGCCCTATGCCCAGAACCCTTCGCTTCTTCCCTCCACATCCTTTCCCTCTGCCCGGCGGACCCTCCCCCGCGGGACCTAGAGAACCTCAAGACCTGGGAGGACTGGGAGACCCTGCTTCATTCGGAGGACCCGGCCGTGCAGACCATCGCCACCGGCCGTGCTGCCAGTGTTATGGACCTCAGGAACATAAACACTTGAGTGCAGTGGGGTCGTGCGGGGACCCTGGGGCGTGCCCCGAATTCCTTTGTAAATAAAGTTTTCTCTCTCTCTCTCTCTCCTCGTTAAAGAAGAACTCATCCAGCATAAAGATCTTATTATGCTCTATTGTACACAGGTTTAAAACGGGACACCAGTGCTAGGAAACTGCCCCGGAAGACCTTCTTATTAATGTTTGAAGAATGCAGAGGCACCTGTTATTTGCGCAATGAATAAAGAACAGCTCACCCCATTAACCATTTACTACATTCCTCCAGCTCAGACTAGACGTTGCATGGCTGTTTCTTTCAAAGTGTTGGCTTATTATTGAGAGATAATGACAGTGTTGCCGATTCCGCTGCTTATTCTTGAGATTTTTTTGTCACGAACTAGGAGACTACAAAATGGACAGTGGCGCAGCACGGAGAACTTTGTGCCTCGCCGCTGTCCATTTTATCGTCTTGTTGTTTGTGAAAATATCGTTTACTAAAATGAGTCAAGTATTATTCTTTTTGTATATATGGCCCGTCCACTAATATGTTGAAAAGAGGAGTGGAAACATTCAGTAGTAGCAAAATAACTAAATTACAAATGCCACTTCCCAGTGAATATCTTAGTGCTTACTATATGGTCTCCAATTTCGTTTAAACGCATTAGCACTGCTACTGCCATATTCGCTAAATCTGTCCGGTACTGCCAGCATGAGGCCGGGGAGTAAAATAAAAAAAAGAGGGCAGGAGAAAGAAGAGAGGAGTAGACGCGGTGGATAATCAGAGACGTGGAGAGGGTGTAAGGGCACACGCGCTTTATGACATGCCAGCGGTGGCGCCCGCTCCATTAGTTCTATTTAAGAGCTTGAAGGGGCTAGACCTATACTGATAGTACTCCTCCTGTCTCTGAAGCCGTTAGAGTTGTGTCCTGTGAAAGACCAGAGTTCAAAGCGGCACCGACAGGGAGCGGACCAGTGACGAATTCCGCCGCTCAATTGAGACTGTTCTTCAGGTTCTCCTCGAATGTCCAGCGTACGCCAACGAACGTGAGCACTATCAACAATGCATGCAGTTCGTCACCCAAGTGGCACTCACAGTGGACTAGGTATCAGGTCCTTTAGGCTGCCGCAGACAACAGCGACGTGCAATGATATTATTATTTGCCCTTTTAGACAGTACTGGTGTTTTACATAAATTTTAAATTGCCGAACACTTGATCACCCGCTATACATGAACAGAACTTCGGTCTCATGCAAAGAAGCCATCATGCACAACCCTCTTCAATGACCGCACTGTTTTCTACCACCCTTCTTCCATATTTACTCCCCGCTCCCTGCCCTGCGCAGAGTAGCATGTCAACGAATATTGACGCCGGCTAAAATCTACATTTTTCATCAAAGAGCTCTGTCTCTCTCACGGATTGTTTCTTTACCAGTTAAGGCACTTTTGTTTGCCGTTTCTTATCGTTCAGTGGAGATGCAGATACAACTCTTCCTTTAATATTTACTGCCGGCTGCCTGAAAGTGTCATTACAGTAGCAGTATTACCACGTCAACATCGGTATCTCTTACACACCGGTGGCGCTAATGAATTCTAGAAGCAGCGCACATGTGCAAGCATACAGGGGACAAAATTGTAATAAACAATTTATTCGTCAATCCTCTTCTACAATAATCCTGTAGGTACACTGCCCCTTAAAACATTGAATTAAAGGAAGGGAATGGCGCAGGAATTCTGGTCCTTTATGCGAAATTATCCGACGGTATGCCGGTATATGCAGACACAAGGAGTTCTGCGGTTGTAAATGCGTTCAGGCGTTGATGAGGTAAATGTATTTTCTGTTTTGTGCACATCTACATAACTATTACTATGTCTACAACTCATGCATAACTATTGCACAAATACGGCACCAGAAAGTCAACAAGAAGCGCTAACTATCTGATCTGTCTAGGGAATAATATGGATCATGAGGTCAAGTAGCGGAAGGAGCTGAAAATGAGAAGTGAATAAAAGGAACGGACTAAAGGGCCTTGATGTGGCTACACTGCGCACGCCTTGCGTAAAAGTGCTGCATATATCTTAAAAGAATGTCTTGCTGGGCAAGTTGGTTACTGTAGATCTTTGGTTACAGGCGCGAAATAAGACAGAACACAAGACAGAGAGACGGGACGAAGCGCCTTCATCCTTCGCTTCGTTCCGTCTCTCTGTCTTGTGTTCAATTTTATTTCGCGCCTGTAACCAAAGATGCTGCATATATATAAGGTATTTCTTCGCAGAAAAATTCCGAAAGTCGCAGGATCATTCCTCGCCAGTTCTTTGCGAGGAAAACGCGCATAAAGTACTCGTGGCTGCATGTCTAGTGTTGATACCTTTTTTTTTCATTTTAAACTGCTGATTTTTGCGCGCAACGAACACTTTCGCTATCAATCATGAGCCGTGGAGTTCGTTTCATTTATTTTTTCGTAGCTTTTTTACATAAATTTCATTCACCATCTTTCTTATCGTCTTTCCTTGAGTGACTCTCGTTCTCCTAGAGCGCCTGTCGTGGCGATGATCAGTTTGCATGGCAGTTTGATTGCTTCCTACATGTTTTCCTAAAATGCCGGACACAAAAATCTAGCATCATAAAGAAGAAGTCGTTAACCCACCCTGAGCAACCCATTAACGACCATTCCATTTCAAATGCCTGTTTCAGTTCGTTTGTTCTGATTTCGTTTTGTCCTGAACGCGAAATAAATTGCTCCTAGGAGGAGAGTATACTGCCGCCGACTTCATATTCAGATCGAGACGTTTCTATTTAGCGGCAGTGCCATCGATCATCTTTGTGCGTTTCGTGTATTCGGCTTGATTGAATTCCCATGTCTGCTTATTTCTACAAAGTGCCCAGCGTGGGGAGACTACTGCACTAATGCGCTGCAGCATTGATTAAACTTGCTCATTATTTTTTCTTGGAAAAGCATTCAGAATGGCACGTTTGAATAGAGTAGCTTGGTTTGCGGTTTTGTCGCTCTACGGTTTGCTATTAAGCATGGAACTCAAGGAAAAAATGCTCGTTATGGCATACATGACGGAATCAAGAAAGAGAGAGATAAAGCGGAAGAGGGAAGGCGGAAATGTTAACCAGAAGGGTGTTCTGGTTGGCTACCTTGCATTGGGAAACAGGGATGAGGGGATTGAAAAGGGAAAGAGAGAGGGGCGAGGGTCACAGTTAAAACTGGTCCCTCAAGCCAGTCGCTCTCAGAAAGTTAAACGATGTGCTGTAGGCATTCAGAACAGTGTATTTGCTGAGACCTCGGCCTCAGTATCTTATCCTCTGTTAGAGGGCAAGGATCGAGGTGGTCCAAGGCGCGGCTCAGCGTACGTCTTTCGGTCACCAAAGCGGGGCACTCACACAGGAAGTGGGCAATTGTCTCTTCGCAGCCGCATCTTTCACAAGCAGGGCTGTTGGTCATATCCTTGTTCTCCTTCTGGTTTATTAATCGCCCATCGATGAAAAACTACAAATTCAGAAGAAACTATGTTCCTTAGCTTCGGAATTTGCTCATAAAATACTTGCATATATTCCCTGACCTCTCTCCTCCTTATCCTCTCTGGCAGTCCCCTCGCCTATTTCATTTCGTTTCTGCAGCTTACCTCATCGTTCGACCAGGTTCTTACGTGGCACTCTGGTAATGTAGGATATACTACGTCCACCGCCAGAGAGGAGGGTGGCGGTGGTGAACACTGTCAAGGATTGCTTACACTACACGTAAATACCCCCGAAAGCAGCAAATCGGACAGCCGTCGCCGTAGTTCAGTCGGTAGAGCACTGCACGCGAAACTCGGAGATCGTGTATTCATATACCACCGGTGGCATGTGGTTGGCTTGCGCCTGCTTTTATTAATCTCTCAGAGATGAAAAACTGAGAATAAAAAACATCATGCTCTCCTTTGTTTCGGTAGTTTCTGGCTTCCACCTTGTATGGTTTGGTATGGCCTTTGTACGTCGTGTTTCCTATTACCTCCTGAGATGGCCTTCTTCTCAAGTTTTTTTTTATGTGCATTCGGAATAATTAACATAATATTCGGGTTCACTCGAAATGGCTCATAATTATGGCGCAATAGGAGGCGTTTTTACGTCATGCAGTTGAGATAAGACTGCGTACACTTGCTGTTTACATTCGTTTTCTTTTACGCAACAGCTTAAGACTCCCGTACCGCAGACAGTCCGGTGTCGTCGTCGTCGTCCGCAGCGGTATGAGTGAAAATCGCGGTGTGAGAGTAAAATCTGGATTGGTCGAAAAGGTGGCTCTGTCACACATGGAGTGGCGGATTTAAAAAGTGAATAAAAATGAAGTAACCGTTGGTTAAAAAGTGGCAACATGAGTCAAATGTCATTATGATATGTAAAAATATGAAGTAGAGGAATTACGCGGGAAACAAAACTGGAATAAACCGAACCACTGGCCTTTGGGATGCGAGTCAGACATGCAGTCAGGTTTTGTAGCGTGAGCAACATTGGGCCCAGTCTCGCCATTTCGCGTGCTCTCTAGCTCGACCATACTGCGCATGAGCGAAGAGCAAGTGACGTCTCAGTGGACAGCTGGCGTGCCTCGCCGCGTGCGCTCGGAGTCCACTGCTCCCGGGAGCCATTATGCGCACTTCCTTTCCTTAAAATGATCTGAGTGTAAAACGTTGTCGATGCCAATGCCAACGAACATAACGAACGCCGAAGGCCTATGGCTTCAGCGCCGAGTTTCTGGCACAACGTTGTCAATACACCTCTTGCATTGCCCAGGGGGAGCCATTATGCGCACTTCCTTTCCTTAAAATGATCTGAGTGTAAAACGTTGTCGATGCCAATGCCAACGAACATAACGAACGCCGAAGGCCTATGGCTTCAGCGCCGAGTTTCTGGCACAACGTTGGAGCGCACATCTGTCATCGCACAGGTGACACAAGCCGTAACGCACATTATCCAAAAATGGATAAAAGACAATCCGCGCGTCCTTAAACGCGTAGGACCCATCAGGGACGCTAACCGCCCCTCAAAATTCAATAGAGCTATTCCCGATGAGTTTGACTTTTCGGAAGACTCCTGCACGTCTGCGCCGGGCACTAGCGGACTGAAGAGTCTTAACAACGTAACCCCACCCTCCGCCTCCGACCATGGCCCCCAACCCTAAGTCGCGAGCAAGAACAACTCAGCCGCTTACACTAACGCAGTGGAACTGCCGAGGTCTCAAGGACCACAAGAAGCGGACTCATCTCCGCCTCTATCTTGAGAACCTTGAGTTCCTCGTCGCCGTGGTAGCCCTTCAGGAACCCGGCGCCAGTGCCAAACTAACAAACTACACTACATTTCAACACAACCCGCAGACATTTATACTTGTTCACAAGCGATACACTGCGCAGGAGGTCACACTTCCCACAACACCGTCTTTCCCATACACGATGGTTTCAGTGCTGTCCCTAAAGCGGTCTGACCCACCTGTACACATTCTAAATATTTACTGCCCACCGAAACTTAAGAACGTCACGTTCAATGAAATTTTCACTCAATATATGCAGGTGGCGCGTAGGGATCCCCTCCTAATCGTCGGCGATTTCAACGCCCCGAGCAGGCTATGGGGATACCCCCGGGAGGACAGGCGTGGGAGGAAGCTTGCGGAACTTCTTTCCACACTTGGACTCACCCTGCACACTGACCCCGCCAACCCAACACGTGTCGGCAATTCCATTCAACGAGATACTTGCCCGGACCTCACATTTACACGCAACATACGACATGCCGACTGGCTGAATACAGAGGACACTCTAGGTAGTGATCACTGTATAATCAACACAACCATTTACATGCGTCCCCTGAAACGCCCACTAAAACAAGCTCGTATCCCTGACTAGACGACTTTCCGCACCTCTCTACCTATTGTAGACCCCCTCCAGTCGGGATACGACGCCTGGTCCAGATTGCTCACGTCTACACTCACACAACACGAACAGCAGATACAGCTCACAGAAACACAAACAGACGTGGACAACCACCTTCTCCACCTTTGGGAGGCCCGTCGCAGCCTCACGAAACGATGGAAGAAACAGAAACATAACAGACGCCTAAAGAACCGCATCCTCGAACTCACACAACAGGCAGCGGAATATGCTACTCAGCTAGCCGACACTAACTGGGTGGACCGGTGCAACGCGGCTGCTCGCCAGATGTCTGGCCGCAACACGTGGCGCCTGTTCCGCGCTCTCATCGATCCAATACAAAGACGCACGGAAACCCAACGCCAATTACATAGGGCCTTGCACAACTTTACAGGAACGACAAAACAACTAGCGCACACGCTCAGGGATCGCTACCTGTGCACCACTAAGGACCCCCGGCAGGCGGCGTACTCGTATGCAGGCGAAGAGAACACGGAGCTGGACAAGCCTTTCCAACTCCACGACCTCCGGGCAGCCTTAAGCAAAATGAAGCGGAGCACTGCACCCGGGCGCGACAAGGTTACGGTCAAGCTCTCGGCCAACCTTCCCGACGCAGCCTACGCCGCGCTCCTCAAATACATCAATAGCATTTGGGACGGAGAGACTCCTCTCCCTCTCGATTGGAAATCGGCTCTCGTGACCTTTATTCCGAAGGCCGGCAAACCTATTGATGTGGAGAACCTTCGCCCCATCTCCCTCACGTCTTGTGTCGGCAAGCTGATGGAGACGATGGTGCGCGACAGACTCTCCAATTTTCTCGAAACACAGCACACTTTCGCGGACACCATGTTCGGTTTTCGCCCTCACAAGTCTGCACAGGATATACTTCTGCAGCTTCACCACGACATCTTAGATCCTGTCGAATGTCCACACAATGACAAGGTGGTCCTGGCCTTGGATCTTAAAGGCGCATTCGACAACATCAAACACGAAGTAATCCTGGACCACCTCAGTAACACCAACTGTGGCCACAAAACATTCAACTACATAAAACAATTTCTTACAGACCGTCAAGCCTACATACGCATACAAGTTGCGGAACACGGGCCATACACCATCGGCTCGAGGGGAACACCTCAAGGCGCGGTTCTGTCTCCCCTCCTCTTCAATTTGGCAATGCTTCATCTTCCCTCCAAATTGTCCTCTTTGCCCGGGATACATCACGCTCTTTATGCGGATGACATTACAATCTGGGCCACGCAAGGTAACCTGGGCCACATGGAATCCTGCCTGCAAGCAGCGGCGACCCTAGTCGACGACTACGCGGCCTACTGCGGACTCCAGTGCGCCCCATCTAAATCAGAATTTGTGCACATACGTCCCTCCCCTCGGGACACAACTCCGCTTTGCATCAGTCTCCCCTCGGGACCGATCCGGGAGTCCAAGGAGATCCGCGTCCTTGGTCTCTTCATACACCATCAACGCAGAGTCGACACCACCCTAGCCAAACTTCGCACGGTGGGAGACCAGGTGGGCCGCATGGTCCGCCGGGTCTCCAACAAGCGGGGCGGATTACGAAGCAAGGATGCACTGCGGCTTGCCCATGCTTTCGTAACGAGTAGAATCCTCTACTCAACCCCCTACTTGCACCTGCGCAAACATGATGATGACCAACTGGAGGTCATCCACCGGAAAGTCATCAAGCGGGCTCTCGACCTCCCGGTCACCACGTCCAACAAGCGACTTCTGGCCTTGGGCGTGGTAAACACATTCCGGGAGCTTCGAGAAGCCCACTTAGTCAACCAATACACGCGTCTTGCACAGACCACGTCCGGTCGCCGCCTCTTGGACCGGCTACACATCAAACATGACTACCATATTGAGGAAAGGAAGAGAGTGCCAGAACCATGGAGACGCGCCCTCCGGGTCCGACCCCTTCCCCGCAACATGTCCAGAGAAGACCATAGCGGTCGTCGCCAGGCGCGCGCGGAAGCGTTGGCGCGATACTATGGTAACCAACAACATGTGTATTACGTGGACGTTGCCGGCCCACACAACGGGGTGTGGTACACGACCGCAGTCGTACACAACACAAACACAGTCAACGGGCTCACTTTCAAAGCCTACAGCGCAACACACGCGGAGGAGATTGCCATTGCTCTTGCTCTCACTACTCCCAAGTCGAAACACATCATCACCGACTCGCGAGGGGCCTGTCGGAACTATGAGTTGGGCTGGGCTCCCCCGCTTGCCTGGCGCATATTGGAATACAGCGGCCGATGCGAAGATCCAACTCCACGCAACCTGATTTGGGCCCCCGGTCACCAGGGCCTCAAGGGAAACGAACAGGCCGATCAGGCCGCCCGCGCACTCTCTCCCCGGGCTATCTCCCTGTCCTTCGGCGCCTACTCCCAATCAGACAATCTGGCCCTTACATTCAAACACATCACCGATTACTACAAGGAGGAGCACCGGCGCTACCCGGCCCTTTGTATGGGACTGGATCGCGCTGACGAGCGCCTCCTCATCAAAATTCTTACTAACACTGTATTGTGCCCGGCGGTACTTAAACATTTCAACGCATCCTTTGATGGCACGTGCCATTTCTGTGGGGAGGTGGCTGACACCTTCCACATGGTTTGGGCGTGTCAATCAAACCCATCTATCCCCCCCAACCCCAAACCCCACCAGAGAGGACGGGGAGGCGGCCCTGCTCGGCTGTCAGGACCTGAAGACCCAAAAGGGTTTGGTTCACCGGTCGCGGGCGGCGTTGCTTGCCAATGGGGCCCCGGAATAGGGGCTCCACCTAGTATTGTTAGGGGAAAGGGCCAATAGGGCCTACCCCAATCACCTCTCTGTAAATATTTATTGCATTATAAATGTTTTTTACCACTACCACCACATCTGTTACTACCGCCACTTAGCTTAAAGCATGGTCGAGGCATCGACAGTTCCAAGAGGGCAGTTATACGCCTTCCATCTGGTTCAGGCATCCACCAAGATGTGGACACCTCGCCGGAGTGGGCTACTGCGCATACGCTAGGAGATTGCGCCGCGTGTATAAATGTGGAGGGATACACAGCTACTGTGCCGTGTTCCATGGATGAAAAAGAGTCGGGCTGCTGCTGAGCGGCGCAGGAGATTTGAGAATCTCAATTCATCGAGCCCCGAGGCTGTCGCGTGGCATTTAGCCATTGAGGGCAGGAAAAATAGTACCAACCTGCCAATTTCTCTGCCGATGACAACGGATACTGCGCGTTGCCTCGTCTTTAAATTTCCTCATAGTTACACGTACCGGATTTCCAAGGTTTAACAGGGGGGAAACCAAGTTAATAACAACAAGCTTAACTACGATGTACCAATACTTCACGCTATGTATATCCTGGCATAGCAGAGTTAAGCCACTGCCATTTTTTTTTCTTGATTGGTTAAGGCACGCAAATGATTTCGTACGGCTTGGTTCAAGCGAGGCTTTATATTTTTTGGTTTGGTTTATTGGGGTTTAGCGTCCCAAAGCGACCCAGGCTATGAGGGAAGCTATAGCGAAGGGCTCCGGAATAATTTCGACCACCTGGGGATTCTTAACGTGCACAGACAACGCACAGTACATGGGTCTCTAGAATTTCGCCTCCATCGAAATTCGACCGCCGGAGCCGGGATCGAACCCGCGTCTTTCGGGTCAGTGGCGAGTGCCATAAGCCCTGCGCCATCGCAGCGGCTCGAGGGGCTTGATATGTATGTCGTGTGGTCTTTTCACTTTATGATTGCCGTTGCGCATGCTGAGGGATCCATTAATGCTACCACGTCATACCTTTTAAAGAGGAGCTTTTTTAAAACTTGCTCATAAAGTTCACAATATTGCTTAAAAACAGCAGGGTACTTCATGCCGGCGTGTATAAAAATAGCCGCATATTTATAGGTGCTGATCTTTAAGATTGCCTTCCTTAAGCCCGCAAACCTCCAAAAGACGCACTGAAAAAAAGCGTATGAGGAGCAGCAGCTAGATAGAGTGCATAAAAATGTAAGTAGTACAACGTTTATTATAGCTCCAAGACTCATTAAGACGTTATTACCGTAATGCGTGCGTCGGCTTCTTTCAGCATCCTTTTAATGCGTACTCATTCCAGTCAAGTGCATCCGAACTCCACGATCATTAAAGGCACAACAAACTAACGTTCCTTTGAAGATGCTACGGAAGAACAAGTCGCCCCACTCGCCCGCTGCCTGCCCTGAGGGCAGGTGCCAGGAAAGTGTTCCAGATGTGAAACCATACCTGAGGTGATAGTAAGAAATGGCAAACCGCATGAGAAGCTTCGGCTTCGCAACGCCAGAACTGACCTCACCGCTGCACTGCACGGGACTTCGTTTGCGTTGCTGTTCAAATGAAGATGTTATTCGTGAACGTGAAAGCGTTTGGTTCAGTCAGCGGTGCAAACTTCAGCAGTACATTTGGCTTGACTCACGTTTATGAGCCAATTGAATGCTTTACAAGTAGACAGGGACAGCAGTAATTCGCGGCTACCTTCATAACATGGCACATGGCCGAACGCTATTTGCCTATAGATGTCTTCATTACAGACTTGTTACGTACATACGCACCTTTCATATAGCCCTGCTTCACTTCTGTGCAATTAGTTTTCTTTCGTCTTTTCTGGAAATTCGGCTGATATCTGAGCAGTAATAAATCTCGGTATCGGTTATGGAGCGACTGGAAATTAGGCCTCGCTGCGATTTCTACACTTAGGAATAGTACAGCTGGTATCGTAATCTGTCTTATTAGTCAAATGCACGGGAAGCAGAAGAGTGGAGAACAGTCGTGATGATTCTACGCGCGAAGACGTCCAGACTGCCTATCTTCTTTCACATCAACGGCCCGTTCTCGAAAAGTACCGGTGACATTATGTGAAAGGCGATTTCATTGCAAACATTGAAATGTGGCGGATAAAAGTGTGTAGCGCTACCAGCTGTGCTATAACGCGCTATATCTGCCTGTTCAATGGTTTGTTTTAACTTTGAACTATAGGTGGAAAACATGTGCACCCAAGAAACTGTGCAGAAGGAACTTCTACAAGTCGCTGAATTTGTATGAGCCCACTAAAAGTGAAAAACATGTGCACCCGAATACTGCGCAGAATGAACATCTACAGGCGACTGAATTTGTATGATTGTCGACTAAATGAAGTCGTTCTTTTCCGGAAGGCTTTAGTCAAGAAACACAGCAACAAAATCAAAACTTCCACCCACTAATATTTGCCCTCAATTTATCTTAACTTGGGCTTCGTCTGGTATTTTGTTGCAGCCGAAACGCTAAATTTGAGAAGGTTAATCAGGCACCAGTACATTTTCCTGCATGCAGAGCAAAAATATGTAACGTTTGTAAATATGAGCTTTTTTCCAGCAGTTGTTTCCTCCTCTCGGCTGATATAGATGTATGCGTTCATCTTTTGGGTTTTTTTCTTTATTTAACGCGTACTTCTGACAACCATGTGCATTACATTGTCCGTTTTTTTTTTGCAAATTCGATGGCCAATTTCTTACTGCCTTTAAAAAACACTTTCACCTCTTCCCGTCCACATTGCCACGCGCACGCGCCTTCTCTTGCACATGCTTGTATAGTGGTGGAATTAAGCGCATTAATTTCTCCGCCGTGTCGGCGTAACAAAATTCTTAAAGAACACACCTCATACGGTTCTTCGGTGCAAATACTTTTCAGCATCTTTCTACTACGCTATTGCTGCTGTCCACAGGGCGATCGTTCATGTTTCCTTTATATACCAGACATTTTTATTTTCTTCTTAATGTCGCTAGTAATTTTCTTCATGTCGCCATTTTTTGTGCCTTTTGCTCCTAGAAAGCTTCTTGGCTTCCCACATTCCTCCGCCAGATTGAAAAGCAGGTGCACGAGCAGGCACGTGCCCATGGCTGTGTGGATTGGAAGAGCCGATTGTATTACGCAAAGGTAGGACTGAATACGAGTACACCATCGATTCAAGAAAAAGAATGTAATTCACTTAGCAGCATGTTCACCGCGCCAAGTGGCAAAACGACAGTGGCGTGCATTATGGTTAGTTATTAATTGGAACCAACACTGCAGCAAGCCCAGGGGAGCACGCTGATCAAAGGCGAATGCATTACTGCAACAAGTTCAGGTAAACCAGCAAAAGTTAATACACTGGGATATGACACAAGGCGCGGCATTTCGACGCGACAAAATTGAAAGGACATCAACTCAAAAACCAGCATTAGTAGAAGCTTTCATTATATAAGCTTTGGAGCAAAAGCACCACTCGACGCACGTTTCTCATGTTAGACTGTCTGATCGTCCATCTAATTTACTCCCTCATCCGCGTAAGCTGATCCAGAACCGCTGTATTTTTTATATGGGTAATGGCTTAGGTAAGGACCATTAGGAAGAATTGTATTAATCCGTCTTCATCACATAAACGCAGGTTATATCCCACTCACCACGCCGACTGGCAGTTTTTTTTTTCCGATTTCGCACCTCAAGCATCTCTCCTCCGGCATCTTTTCAGTCATCAGGACGCATACTCTACTGCGTCCAGGCTAAGCTCAGTAATGAGACTAGTGGGCTAACTACAAGCATACGGAGAGGAAGTAATTTTCTCCGACGAGATGGATGCCCTACCAACTTGAATGATCGGCACTTCAGCCCAGAATGCAATCAACTGTGTTGACTGGCTCCGCAAGTAATCTCTGCCTCTATTTTTATGCTCTTGACTACTACCAGCTCGGTGAAATATTATTGCGCAGTAGGTTTTTCTTTTCAGACTCATTACTCTTACCAGAACGGTTTACTACCTACATTGGTGCAGTTTCATGCGGTACGCTAGCTTGTTCCTTTAGATATGAGTGGCTTGCTGCTACCTTTAGTAAGCCAGATGATGGCTGTGGCGCTCTATTCTTGTTCTGCGAGCACATCTCGAATTTCTGTAAGGGGGCAAATTGCCAGGTGCAATTACAGCTTCGTCCCCGTGTTTTTCTTTTCTCTTTAAACTCATTTCTGTTGTCATTATAGGACTCCTCCATTGCATTCACTCCAGTTCCCCGTCATGTCTTATGGCTTATGTCCTTATGCACGCTGTCGTCCTCGGATATTCCTGCGATTTTATCGTAAACCGTAGTCTTCGAAACATACAAAGATACTTTTATAAAAGTTTGAAGAAGTGGTTTCCTTTAAAATAGATGTTACAGCTGCAGGTATATTTTTTTTTGGTGTCATCATTATACTTCTCCAGCATGAAGGTTGCAAGGCCTCAAGACAGTCTTGTTATACCTTAATTCGGAAGAACATGTTGCGGAACTTATAATACAAAAAAAAATGTTTTTCCGACTCGAGAGCTTACAAAGTGAGATGCTCTGTTTGCGGTAACATATAAGCCACTCAGAACCCCCGGCGCCACGAAAACAACAAGAAAAAGTTGTGTTCATACAAGGCCGCCTGCGATCGACGCGACGAGAGTCTGTTCCAGCACACAGCGCTCTGGTGCTGAGGGCACGGGGGAGTGGTCGGTCTGCCGTCCGTCGGCTCCCGCCATGCTTTTGCGTTTAGCGTTTAGCCTTTTGCAGCGTCCTGAGCTTAACCAAGCTTCGGTTTGGCGTTGTACCCTGCTCGTGCACGGCACATTTGTGTACGTGGCTACGAAGCAGCAAAGCATGATTCCTGTTACGGGGTCGAAGTGTCCTTCATTCGCCCTGAGAACTAAAGGCATAGAACTGAATTACGTCTGTTATTACGGCATATATGCGCTACTCATCTCGTTATAAGGCTTGAAGTTTCGGCATTTCAAGTGCTCCAGTGGCCGAGGTAACTTTTTGTGTTGATATAGCCCGCCATGAATGCTCGTTGTTACACATGCTTCCAGTGTATGGTTGTCAATTTTGTTTAAACCTCATAGTCTTTTATGGTCTCAGGAGGAACCCACTAGCTACTGACGATTACTTCAGCTGCTGATTTGGCTTTTTTGCGTACCGTCGGAGGGGAAATTACGCTATTTTTCAGCGTGAAGGGTCTTGCAGTGTAAGCTAGCGGCTTCGTACGCTGATTAGTCTTGGTTTGAGTCGACCAGTCTGACATATCAGTGCTCGTCTGTGTGCTGCGGATGATGCGCTAATTGGTTGCATGTTCTACTGAGTGAATAACGCGTCAGAGTAAGCATTTCTGCTTAAAATTTCTACCAAACAATCATCTCTGTGTATGGCTTTTTTTTCGTAGCATGGAAGAATTGAAGCTATATACTGAACTTGAAATACTTACCCGTGTGCTGCTGGTTACTTCAGCATTAATATACAGTGAATATGTCAATCTTTGCTTTTTACGGGCAGTATTTGTTCGTAAATGTTGAATTACGGGGAAAAGTACTCTGATTACAGAACCAGAGCAGCAGACGGCCGACGGTAGCGGAAAACGCACGCTGGCCTGCTAGCCAAGTATCCGAAATGTCAGAAAGAGTTTCTACCAATGCTCGCAGGTTTCCCTACGATATTGCCCTTACTTCAGGCGTTTCCGCTCCAAGTCGAACCTGTGCCCACAGGACTGGCCAAGATCCGTGCAAAAGCTTTTTCGCAGTGTGAAAACAGGTGGTTTCAGCCATAATGGTTGGAAAAAAAGGTTTTTTTATGCGAATAGTGCTTTTTTGAAACTTAATCGACTATGAATAGGTTTGAAATGCTACCTAAATCGAATACTAATTGCAGAGTGGAAGATGCGTTTACGAATCAAATAGTGAAAGAACCGAATGGAATAAGAATGGAATATTTGTGTAATTATTTCCTACTAGTTTGTATATTCGTATGAGATGAATATTAGGGCGAAACAGCGAAACTGTAGAGCCGGTGTTATAAGTGAAGAAATTAAAACTTTAGCTTTTCAAAGACGCAAAACGTACTTGCATTAGGGGGCGCGCAGTATATTAACACCATATTACCTCTATGGTCTTCTTCAAGTACGCATAGGAGAATTACCTCCTGCTACTGATGACGATAGCATACAAACTAACGTCAAATTCCACTTTATGAGAGAGGCGAGATAGATGTTTTTGCTGTCACCTCCAATGTCGGGTATCCCAAGAGGGTCTGCAAAACTTGTCTGAACGCTGTCACATTGCCCAATCTGGACAGGCGTATGTATTGATTATGAAGAATGTCGCCCCAGAATGGACCCCGTCGTGGGGCTAAACCTTCCTTTCTGCACAGACTGATCGCAGCAGTATGCGGTGCAGCATCGTAGTAGGCCTTCGTTTTGAAACAGCAACCCCCCCTCCCATCCAGAAAAAAAAAAATGTTGCGGCGTGTCATATTCAACCTACATGCAAATTATTTGGAAACTTTTCAAATACTTGCGAACGGATTCGACGCGTTTGGAATAAAATTGAACACATGCTCTGATTGCTTCCGCGAAAAGAATACAAGGACATTCGATTCCCAATTAAAATTCTCCAAAATTCGCGTGCCCCTATTCTGCTTCAATATTTTTAGAGTATTGTGTGCTTTGTGCTGCCGTTTACGCCTTCTCTGTTTTTGCTTCTGAACGGCAATGGGCGTTTTTTGCATTGCTGCACTCTAAATGGTAGGATATGTGCTAGGAAAGGATAAAGAATAATTCTGTCACGATTTCCAGAAGCATACATAAAATATGCCAATTTTTAGTTACTAGCCATGCCTTTCTTATGTTACAACCGAACCCTTGAACATTTAATTGGTCACAAACCTATTACACACTCGATGAGCCACTGTATTCATCAAACGTAGCGAATTCCCTAACGAGATGAACAATATCATTATTTAAGAAATTACAGGTTGTGGAAAACATCGGCAAAAGCTGTTAGGGCAACCAGTAATGGGTTATTCTTTTACCGCCCTAGTCTATTTTGTTGTACGGGAAGCTTTGTACATCCAAACCAACGAAATATCTGGCAGGTTCTTGCCTGCTGAAGCTAAAGTAGCAGTAACGTGAGTAGCGCGACATCTCTACGCCCAGCGAGCTTGAAGCCACGCCGAGACGTTCTACTGCAGCCAAAGCTGCAGACGCCGAGCGCAGGAGACGATACTGAGCGCCACCGTGGAGTCAGGTACTCACCCGGGTCATGTGTAAGCACAGTGGTTACGTGAGCCGTCGTGGACGGTAAAATAGACGTAACCAATAAGTTACAAACCACCGACGGTACGAATTAGGACTCTTGAATTAACTGTGAATGGCTTAGAGCTAGCGTTGAAAATCAATGCCACAGGGTAATCCAGAAATTGCTCACAGCAGGTGGCACAAATAAAGGCCCCTAATCCGCCAAAGCTACTAAGTATCATCGACCGCAAAAGTTTACGGCACGGGTGTCCCGGAAATAAAATTTGATTGTAGCTCCGACTCGCAAACTAGCTGCTTGGTATTATTGTTAGCGGCTAGAGAATGCACATCCCCCCCACTTTGACACATTTCAGGCGACTGGATCATGTAACGTCTCCGAAATAATTTTTTTCCCGCACTCTCACGTCCTGTGAACTTTTGCTTTCAATACGGCATTTGAAATTTGAAAAAAAAAATACGCTGCATGAAAATTTTGAATTGTGCACTTCTAATTTGCAACATCAGCTTTACAGTGCATTTCCAACGCAATATGTTATCTTCTGCTTACTTTTTAAGGCTCTGCTTTTCTTGACTCTCAGGTACGCATCCCCAACTAACGCCGTTAAACATCAACCCCAGGTGGTCGAAATTATTCCGGAGCCCTCTACTACAACACCTCTTTCTCTCTCTCTCTTCTTTCCCTCTTACCTTCCTCTCTTCCGTTGCGGTGCGGCGCGGTTTCCAATGAGATGTGAGACAAATACTGTGCCATTTCATTTCTTTTTTTTTCTTAACGAATGGTTGCTTCAAAATGTCGCTCTTAGGAAAAGAAAGCGGGGAAAGTCCTTCGGTCTTTAATGCGTAGTTATTTTTGATGTTCACGGTATTGCTTAACCCACAGCAGTTCCTACACATGTACAGCAATGCCTTAAGGTTCTTGCTCCTGAAGTCGTGCTCTTCGCTAATGTCAGCAGTTATATTTTTTTCGCCCACTCTTTTTCAAGAACATAAAATTACTATCCTGTTCTTGTGCACAGTGTATATTTCCACCTTACCCCTACCCTTTCACCTACCGCTCCTCCCTTTCTCTCCCTCCCCTGTCCTCTTCCTGCCCTGTTCACAATAGCCGCACTTCAAGTGCTTCAGGTTTAGATGGCAGATGCCGCGGCTAGCAACATCATTCTCTTCCATTTTTATTTTTATAAAAATGGAAGTGCTTCCTTTCTATTCCTCATGTTACCTTTTTTTTATCGTAATGTGGCTTCTATTTGCTTCACGCTCACCTGTCAGTTCCTAATTGCACGCCAGCTGGCTCATTATGCCCTCGTTCCCAACTCCTGTTAACTGGTTTCTGTTTTTACGTAAAAACCTTGTATCCGTGGCGCAACCTTTGCTTCTTGGCTCTCCACGAGAGAACCATACCACACACGTCAGCCCCAGGAAGAACAGGCATGCAATGCCGCTTGCAGTAAACGGCTACAAGGGGCGAAATTGCGAAACCTTGGCTTGTGAATAATCTCGCTTGCTCCTCTCACTACAATGCCCCTCGAACCCGCACTTTCTTGCTCTAACAACAGTCTCCCTTTCTACTTTTTATGTCTTTCGTCTTTTCATCTTGGCGTTGCTTCCATGTAGCAACGTAGCTATTTTCACGATTATGTTCTTGTTCGTGTGGCTTGCAAGACCATTATCATTACCTCGTCTCCTCTCCTAATCGGAAGCTCCATTCAGACTTTGCGGCGGTGTCTTGTATCAAGCTGCGCTCTCAACGCCTTCGGTCGTTTGTTCCGAAATCTCATCCATCGCACTGAGGTAATTTTTACTCACCTTGAATTTCATGTGGTTCGCTATGTAACGCAGGTAAGGAAACGCGTGCTGGCGTGCTTATTTCTTTAGCGTAGTTGCGGCTACTGCTCAGCATAAGGTTACTGAGAAAAATATCTTCTCCAAACGAATGACGGGAGCTGTTTTGCACGTTGGTACCTTTCACTACAAAGCAGCATGAACGGACTTTCCTGAGCTGAGATACATGATCTTGTAGGCCGCATTTAAGGATCAGGTTTATTCGTTTTATTTGAGCAATTTAATTCATTAGCAAGCTTTCTGACACCTCTGGGTGGTGAATAGCATGGATATGTCACAGGCGTTACCCAAGAGTGGATACCATTTAATTAAAATCGTGCAGCTTTCCAGTGAACACGCATGCTCCAAGGCGTATGTAAGCGGCTTTCAGCTGAAAAGGTTCGCATGTATCTATATCTACTTCCGCTGCGATCTTCTGCAATGGCATCACTGAACTCACTATTGTATACTCAACATGAAACAGTAAACGTGGACTCACTGTAGGCGCCTGTCTTTCATGAAGACATAAAGCATGTTTAGTACAACTGGCACGCCGCCGTCTTTTGACGCGAAGGTGTTCATTATTTCTCTTCATCTTCGGACAGTTCATCAATCCAGTGTTCACCGCAGACCAGGGAAGAAAGTCTGCTTTCTGGTACTTGTGAAAAAATAAATTTAGTTCATTGCATTCGAAGATTGATGCTTCTAAAATCCGCCGAAAAGCCATGCAGTAGTAGTGATCCGTACAATGTCATGATGATATTTCCTTTTCGTTTTAGCTATTTTAGCAGCTCGCTCTTGTGCTATTTTTTTAAAGTGGCTCAATCCAACGTCCACTCATTTGAATTCATTTTTAATTCATACTAATAATTAACAGTTGCAGTAAGCATGTAAAGTGGTATTTTTCTTCTTTGACGGTGCATTCACTGGCTCAGCAAGCTTGGTTTTCGCCTCTTTAACGCATGATTGCACTGATTAGAAATATTATTTCAATAATAACATCTGACATAAGGAAGAGTTAACTAGTACAGCACTGACATAGCCGCGCCAATTCTAGTTTATTGGCTGGCTGCTGTTATTCTTTTTGGCCCCAGAAATAAATTTTTATGACATAGTATGGAGCCATAGCGGCGGAGTAGCTTTGAAACAAATAATTTAAAAAGCAAGGACAGCTACGAACCATTAAATATATATGTAATTTAACAGGATGTGCAAATTAATAAGCGCAGACAGAGAGCTGCAAGAAGAGCGCAATAAAAAAAAGTGGTACTGTTTGAACGTAGTTAAACCCAGTATACTTGGGAAATCATATCAAATCATATCGTCTTTATTTTCTCTCTCAAGGAGAAAGGGGGGTGACGGTTAAATACCGCATAACTGCGGCTTGACAGAGACCGGCCCCCTTTATGTACAGTTCGGCAGTAGTGCTCGTACACATTATACAGGATTCCATTTCACACTTCATCTCACAGACCTAAAATTTGCACCCTACAGAACAAAAACACTCCAAATGAAAGCACATGCAGTTTGAAATACATTCGAGACACACATTCTAGAAAACATCCGGTTTTAAACATAAAAATTTCAAACACACTCAGTTTAAAACACGTTCAGTTTAATAATTTTAAATTTTTTAAAATTCTGGAAAGACGTTACCTTTAGTGGTAGCAGCAATTAGAAGACATTTTACAGCAAAAAAAGCACCAATAAAAAATAAAAGGCACCAAGAAAAACACGAAACGCAAGAATACAAGAGAATCATGTGGTGTTGGCTGCAAGGAAATGTGCATGTAGCGCACGTAATGACAATTTTTCCGGGAAGGTATCGATGAGCGCAAGGCTATTTAGAAGAATAGCAGCATGATACGAAATGGACTGGCGACCGTACTCTGTACGACAGTGAGGCACCACCCATGCGTCATTATTTTATTTATTTTATTTCAAAATACTGCAGGCCAATAGATTGGCCCATGCAGGAGGGGCTATACAAGGCATTGAAAATGACAAATACTAAGAAAATACATGGGGTTACAAACAATGAGCAGAATAACAAAATACAACGGTCATTTACTCGAGAAAATGCTTCTCAAGAGCTTTACTAAAATTTGAGGACTGGAAAATGGCCTCGGGAAGAGAGTTCCAGTCGGAAACAGTCCGTGGAAAAAAACTGTGCTTGAATGAGTCAGTCTTTGCAAAAATGGGTTCAAGCAAATGAATTCTTGAATGGTGTGTTCGGCGCGACAATTGTTTGAGAATTACAGGACGGGGTATGTTTAGTTTATGTGTTAAAAGGTTATGCATAAACAACAGACGGGAAATTTTTCTGCGTACTTCAAGTAATGGAATATGGTTGGTTTTCATTAGTGTTGTAGGTGAGTCTAACCTCCTGTATTTGTTATAAATAAACCTAACCGCTTTCCTTTGCACCATCTCTATCTTGTATATGTCTTTCTTTATGAATGGATCCCATATTACCGAAGCGTACTCTAATTTGGACCTAATGAATGTTGAGTATGCAAGGAGTTTAACTTTACTTGGGGCATCTTTAAGCTTCCGCCTTAAGTAGCAAAGCTTAGAAAAAGACGAGGAGCAAATGTCTGCAATGTGTGAAGTCCATGTTAAGTCATGAGTTAACGTTACCCCTAAATATTTATATTGTGTAACTTCGTGGATTACATGATTTTGCAGGGTGTAAGAGAAAGAACTAAAATGTTTTTTGCGCGAAATGCGTAAGAGAACAGTTTTATCAAGGTTTAGTTGCATATCCCATTTTACGCACCACTGATGAACGGCTAGAAGCGCATTTTGCAAGATGTAGTGATCGTTCTGGTTATTTATGGTCTTAAAAAGTATGCAATCATCTGCAAAAAGCTTTAAAGAGACATTTCCTGGGATCGAAGCAGACAGATCATTTATATAGATTAGGAAAAGTAGTGGCCCTAAGACGCTGCCTTGAGGTACACCTGAAGTAATTGGAAGATTGTTAGATCTGCAGCCATTAACGTCTACGTATTGTTTCCTATGTTTAAGATAAGCATGAATCCAGTTGACAAGATAAGTAGGGACGCCAATACCTTCTAATTTAGAAATGAGTTTGCCATGAGAAACAGTGTCAAAAGCTTTGCGGAAGTCTAAAAAGAGCACATCAACCTGCCCGGATTTATCAAGAACAACTTGGAATTCATTAACTGTTGAAACCAACTGCGTCACGGTGGACATACCCTTTCTGAAGCCGTGTTGCAAAGGTGATAAAATGTTATTTTCAGCTAGAAACGAATTAAGGTACCCAGAGACTATGTGTTCTATTAACTTACAACAAGAAGAAGTAATTGAAATCGGTCTGTAGTTAGAAATACTTAGCTTATCTCCTTTTTTATGGATTGGTACAACGCGGGCCATTTTCCAGTCCTCAGGCACATCACCAGAAATTAGAGAGACTTGAAATATCTGTGTTAAAAATTCGGATATTTGTGTTGCAAAACGTTTAAGAAAAGCATTTGCAAGCCCATCAGGACCAGAACATTTCTTATCATCAAGTTTACGCAGCATCGACAGAACACCATTCACAGAAATAGCCGGTACGTTACCAAGATCTTCACCTCGAATTCTAGCTGTGGTTGCCCTCTCCGTCAGAAATACGCTTTGAAAGTAAGAGTTAAAACCTTCTGCAATCACTTTGCAATCGGTCACAATGTCGTCATTAATTCGAACCTTACTCAACTGCTCATTCTTTCGACCTAAAAAATTCCAAAACTTTTGGGGATTACTTCTGATGAATTCGGGGAGCGTCATGTTAAAATAATGAAACTTTGCTGATTTTAACTTTAAGGCAAGTTTCTGTTTGAGTAATTGGAACTGTTGTAAGGAAGATATCATTTTCTTCCTAAATCGCTTAACTTTGCGTTTCAGTTGAAGAATTTCTCGACTTATCCAAGGATTGCGACGGTTGATATGAACTTTTCTAAGTGGAATAAAATGTTCGGTACAGTACTGCACTGCATTCTTAAAGTGATGCCACAAACTATGAACGTCATTCCCGGAAGAGCTGCTTAACAGCGACTGTAAGGCGTCGATGACTGCATTATCATCAGCACGAACGAAGTCCTTTATCATTCTAGCTGGACGCGCTCCCGAAACACCAGGCGAAGCACAACAGAAGTATAAAAGACAATGATCTGATATTCCCGGTTCAACGTCAAGCACTCCATGAAAGAAGGTTTGGCTAACAAAGAATAGGTCTAGCACAGATGACTGTCTGGTGTATTCACGAACAGCTTGCTTAAGGTTTAAAGAAAACATCAGATCTAAAACAATATCACATGAGGCACATAGGCCATACGACGGTTTGTCCCAGTCGATGGCAGGAAGATTGAAGTCACCAGTAAGTATTAGATTCCGATTCTGGTAATGTATTAAATGGTCGAAAAGACTAGACATAAAATAATCCGTTGCATCAGGTGGACGATACAGAGCGCAAAGGTAAAAGGTGAAGCCGTGCGTTACTAGGCGCAAAAACAAGCTTTCATGCTGATCAATTTGGTCAAGGAGCGTTACGTTCACTTCACGCCTAGCAATCACAGCAACCCCTCCACCACGTGAACCGCGATCACGTCTGTAAATGACGTAGCCCGGTGGCACAATTTCATCATCTAAAATACCACTGTGTAACCATGTCTCGCTTATCACCAGTACATGGGGATCATAAGAGAAGAGTACTACCTCAAGGCTGTCGGTTTTATTAACAATGCTTCTGGCATTCAAAGATATCACACGTAGTTGGCGAATTTCAGGTGGTGGTTTCGTCCGACTGCCAAAAGAATTGCCAATGATATTCTCTGCAGATGACGGTAACTGTTTAATTTGATGATCAGTAATAAGGGCGTTGAAGGAAGACCGAATTGAACTTGTGGCCTGTCAGGTAGAAGAAGCGGGAGCACATTTCCTTCGCGGACGCCCGACATTCTTCACTGATTCAGAGGAAGTTGCGTCATTACTCGAAGCGATTTGACCGATATCACCTGAAACTGCACCACTTACTTTATACCTTTGGTTCTTCTTTTCGTCCCACGCGTACACCTCTTTATTGACAACTAATTTGTCATATTTGAGGTACACTTTATCCTCGGGTTTCTTAACATCCTTAACAGTAGCCCAGAGTAGCTTTCTCGTTTTCCGTTGCCTAGGTGAAAAGTCCTCTGAGATGGACGTTTGGGAACCCTTCAATTTTGAAGCATTCCGGAGAACCTCTTCCTTTTCAGCGAAATCAAAGAACCTCATAATCACGGGACGCTTTTTATCTTCCGCTTTTTTCCCCAAGCGGTGCACCCTCTCCAAACTCCCTACTTTGACTTCAAGTTTGCTTTCAAATATTTCCGTCAGAACATGCTTCTTAAGGTCATCTACTGTTTCAGTTCCTGACTCTTCAATGCCATAAATGAGCAGGTTGTTTCGACGAGAGTAGTTTTCAAGGTAGTCCACCTTTGTTCTTAGCGAAACTATTTCTCTGTTCAATCCTGCCAACGAGTGCTCGCATGCTTCCACCCTTTGGGCTGTTTGCGATAGTACTTCCAGTTTGCTTTCAATTGAAGCAAGTCTCTGATTTGTTTCTGATATATGCAAGTCAAGTTTTGCCCCTAGAGACTGTAGTTGGCATGAAGAGACCTTTTGATTCTCGATAATTTCATCGAGTTTCTTTGCTACCTCTGGACCTGGATTAAGCTCAACGTCACCACTAAGCAAAAGTGCAAGTAAACAAAATGAATCAAAACACTCTGCAAATGTTTCAAGCAAGACGCCTGGGCAAGGCAGCACGACCAAACAAAGAGAATCGCTTTTAAATTCACAGGAGTAGCGATATCTACTAACCTGCACAAAAAAGACGAACGGGTTTAGCTGCGACTGCATCCCACGGGTGCTGCCTTGCCCACTGGTGAAGGAAACCTTAGGGGCGGTTCCCGAAAGATTCGATGATGCCGATGTTCCTTGGGATAGCCACTGCGGACGTCGAAAAAGTTCAGAACCGCGGCCGTCGGTGTCGTTGAAAATTCCGGTGTTGGCGGGGAACAGCACTGTCACTGGCACATGCTGGTATCGTTCATTCCAAGAAGCAGCACATTCGCCGCCACCGAGCTGAACAGAGACAGGGTCGATGCACGAAGCAAGGACCTGCACAAAAAAGACGAACGGGTTTAGCTGCGACTGCATCCCACGGGTGCTGCCTTGCCCACTGGTGAAGGAAACCTTAGGGGCGGTTCCCGAAAGATTCGATGATGCCGATGTTCCTTGGGATAGCCACTGCGGACGTCGAAAAAGTTCAGAACCGCGGCCGTCGGTGTCGTTGAAAATTCCGGTGTTGGCGGGGAACAGCACTGTCACTGGCACATGCTGGTATCGTTCATTCCAAGAAGCAGCACATTCGCCGCCACCGAGCTGAACAGAGACAGGGTCGATGCACGAAGCAAGGACCTGCACAAAAAAGACGAACGGGTTTAGCTGCGACTGCATCCCACGGGTGCTGCCTTGCCCACGTGTATTGTAGATGTAAGTGCGGGGGCGAAGGTTTAATAAATTCAGGATGCTGTGATTGCACGCCGATACGGATGAGCGATATGTACAAGCTAGACGGTAGGGATAAATGCATTCCGTGGGAAGAAGCTTATAGCGCAAGAAGTAATCGGAAGTGTGTGCATGACAAGGGACATTAGCAATAGCACGCAAGGCACGTTTCTGGCAGATTTTAAGTTTCTGTATGTTTTCTTTTGATGTAGTTGACCAGACTAAATAGCAGTAGTTAAGTGTCGACAAAAATAGTGCGTTATAAATTACGCGTTTAGTTGCTGTTCGCAAGAAGTTGCGGTGTCTATTTAGTATCCCGCAAACCTTATTAAGTTTGTTGCAAAGCGCATCAACATGCTTGTTCCAAGTTAGAGTTTCCGATAATGCTACGCCAAGAGTCTTAATTTCATTAACAATGCTTACCTCTTCGCTGTCTAAAAGAATTTTGCCCTTGATGTTTACCTTTGTGTTCTTAGTACGGAAAATAATAGCTTGAGTTGTTTTGGTATTCAACCGCAGGTAATTTCTTTGCGACCAGTCTCTAACTAATGATAAAGCGTGATTTGCAGAGCATACTAGATCATCAGTAATTGCCCCTGCGTACCAAACCCATGTAGCTGTGTTTAGAAGAGAAAAAATGTCGTTAATATAAACAACAAATAGCAGAGGTCCAAGAATACTCCCTTGCGGGACGCCGGAGGTGATGGTTCTTATGTCGGAATTGTGATTGTTATGGCTGACATACTGGCACCTGTTTTGAAGGTATGAGGAAAGGAGACGATTTGCATATGTTTAGCCTGGTTAGCTCATGGGTTTGTTTTGCTGGGTCGTCGGCACGTCTGGCGACCATATTAGACTCATGGTTATGCTTATCTGATCTGTTCGCGCCGCAGATGGAAGTTCTGCTTTTAATAGATCCTTGCAGTTGATAACCCCAGTGTACTGCTCTAACGGTTGCGAATATTTGTTTGCCGCTGGCGTCCGCAGCACGGATTGTTTGGATGCTTTACTGCGCAGTAACTCAGCGCTGTTTCCACCGGAGGCTTCAGTTCGCATCATGCTATATGGGGTCTCCGCAGAGATGTCAGTGGGCAAGTGTTTTGGTCTTGGATGTCTCGAAACCATGTGCGCTGCTACAGCAGCCGTGATATCCCTCCCTTTTATGACCTCTTCTGCTACATATGGCATTAAGGCTGCTAGATTCGAAGACCTGGCATCTGGCAACATTGATGCCGTAGGTAGCATAAGAGGGTTCTCGCACAATTGCCGCCCTCAACATTCGACCACGTTCCTACGCGGCACTCGCGGTAATACAGTGAACACTACGTCCGCCGTTATGGACAAGGGAGGCGCTGCTAAACACTCTCAAAGGTCAGCCTACACAACAGATAAATACCCCCGAGAGCAGCAGATTGGACAGCCGTCGTCGTATCTCAGTTGGTAGGGCATCAGACGCGAAATTCGAAGGTCCTGGGCTCGGAGCCCACCGGCTGCATGTGGTCGTTTTTCTACTGCTTTTACGCATCTCCCATTGAAGAAAAAGTACAAATTAAAAAAAAGACATCCCCTATGCTCCTTGGTATCAGTTGTTCTTGGCTTCCGTCATTTGTGAATAACGAGCACCTCTTTTCCCTTCACTTGTATGCTTAATCATTTAAATGCAGCTCTTTGCAACATCGCACTTCAACAGCCGTATTTTGTGCGCCTCAAAAATGCAGCAGCAAATGAACACAAAAATGAAGAATCGATAGCAACGGGTTGTCAAGAAAGATAGTAGTATTATTATGCTCGGTTAAAACTATTCTCTTGTTGAGCAACCTGTTTCGTCTAATACAGCAACTTCTTTCCACTTCTAGAGCAACCTTCGTGTCTGGCCTACGCCACCATTCTGCGTTAATTGCGCCCTCTCCGTCGTGTGGATTGGTTCTCCGCTTGAGGAGGTACTGTAGAGCACCTAACTGCATTCTCGAAGGCACGTATGAGCTTTTTAGTGCTGAGTATACGTCTTTTTCAGTCCTAATATTGTTGAGAATCGCACCATTTAGCCGTCCTCCACGCTAAGCTTTACTTACCAATCTTTTCCTACGTGGATTTCGTTGCGTGTGTTCAATTAGCAGACCCGTGAGTGCCTAGGTGGCAACGCTGGTCTGAGCAGCGTCTAGAAAGTTAATACAAACAAGCACTTTTTACTCTTTAGTTAGAGTTCTTTCGGACCAGGGGCAAATTTTTGACAACGAAATGCTGATTAGTAATTTCCTCCTCTCACTTAACGTTCGAAGCATTCAGAGGGCTGGAATGTTGAGATCATTCCTGCTTTCGGTCGAAATTCACACATCAGCGTTCTGCAATCACGTGTATCGCCTTAACTGAGAAAGCAATTTCACGTTGCGCAAAGACGTGGAACAAAACAGAAGACTGAGAAAGAGAGCAAGGCATGTAGCAAGTGCTGAGCTGAGAAGTTTACTTCGCCGTAGTCTGTACTCTCCTCATAAAAGAGCGCCCTATTCTGTTGACCACATCAGGGGAATTTCTGCAATGTCACTGCACTGCAGAGACAGTCTTCGACATTGTTGATGTCACAACGCACACATTGCAAAACGCTGCACAGCACTCGCGGCTTGTATTATGCCGCGGCACTTAATTCTTCAGTCGCCGTTTCCCCACCGCAGTGCTGAATCATTCAGAAGAAGCGTAAGCAATAGCTATGGCAGCACTGTTCCAAGCCTCAAGCGGTTCTGCGACTTTCGCAAACCTTTATAAGACTTGTGGCTCCTGACCATGAAAGATGCTTATTACGCCATGCGGGGGCTAGAGGAGCCGTTCGTTGCACTGACCGCAACAATCACTGTGCATTGCCTCAGGCTTCGTTCTCGATCCCTTTTTTTATTTTCTGTGCCTGCTGGGCCTGCCTCCACTATTTTTTCATTTATTCCTATACTTAATATCACGCCACATACCGGTAATCCTTCCCACGGAAACGGCCAAAACGGCTGCAATTGATTTTCCTTCCTTCGTGTCGTAAAGCTCTTCCAGGGTTCTCCCACGCTAAGTCCCATGCTTTGTCGCCAGTCTGTGACGTTAGTATTGTCTCTGATCCCCCGTTGTTTTCTTAGTGCGGGTGGAGACAATCAGATTCCCGGATCGATAAATCGAACGTGTGAGAAATGGCACCATTTTCAGAAGACCCAACCTACTCGCTTCTCAGGACCGATCCCCATCCTCTCTCCTTGCTGAGCTCCTTTGTGTGGTTGAATACACAGCCCTGTGACGCAACATTTCTGTTGCATTGTCATTTGCACCAGAGTCACATGACTCATGATAATGCCATTGTTTTATTATTGAAGCAGTGACCAGTGACAGCTACAGTTTGAGACGACCGTTACCGCAGGATCTTCCATCGGTTTTGAAAGCTCCAAGACCAAGGTGTTCTTGACAGTAGCCGTGCCCGTGACAGTTACGTAAGTGAGCAACCGCTGTAGCTAAGCCAAAGGGGTCAAGCGCTAATGCTCACTGCCTCGAACGAACAAGCCAACGGAACCTTAGCATGAAACAAGGCGTATGACCGCACTGCAGGTACGATGGCTTTCGCGTGGGAGTTTTGGTAGCATGTAGTACCTGTACATGGCGATGAATATAAAAATTTGTGCACTGCAACACTCCTTTCTGTCTTTATTGCAGTTTGCAGCGTTATTTGTTTTAATCAAACGGCCGTAAAAGGGTTGCAGTGCAAAGAGAACACCATAGGCTTAAAACTGAGGCGAGTAGCTATGACGACCGGCTATTTTATTGCGCACTGGCGCGTCGCTTTTGTCAACGAAGTGCACGAAAATTCGTGACTGACGCAGTTGCGGATGAGAAGCGTCGCAGAGCTCTCCACCGACATTCCTTGTTGGTTTAGCAGGCGTATATGTTATGAAATAACCTCGATACGCTACACGGTCACCCGGCCCGAAAACGGTCAGCGCGCCATTAGGCAAACTTTTCCACAGTAATCTTGGATAAGTAAATAAGTCTGTTATCTTTAATATTAGTCAAAAGTTACGTTATAAATACTTCGCAATCATTGAAATGGAGTCGTGTGGACAATTTTCACATCATTTCATTATTTTTTTAGGTGCTTGGTAAAAAAAAATTAGAGATCACTGTGGCGACCCGCATTGGGAGAATGCAGAAGCGTTGACGCTCCCTTGGCACTCGTCGTCTCTCTTTGCGTCTATTTATTGATTAATCATAAATGAATTGATTAATCACCAACCAAATCATTAATTGTCGATGAAGCGATTAATTATCAATCAAGTGATTATGTATCGATCAAATGATTATTAATCCATCATATGATTAATTACCACTAAAATTAATAAATATCAGCCTGTTGGTTAACTATCGGTGAAATGATTAATTATAGATAAATTGATTATTGATCAGTTTTAGCCTTATCGATCGATGGTTGATTAGCCATTTCGTAGTTCAAATTTGACTCCTTAAGTGCTTTTCCGTCCACTTACTGTATACTCGTTCAAACCATTCAATCCTCTATTGCTTTTGCTTCTAATTAATTACTCCAAATCGATAAAGAGTCTTGAATCGATTACTTTAGATTTCATTTAACAAACGCGTTTCAATCCATTTCGAAATTTTATTTTTCACTCCTTTTGTACAATTTCCTGCTATTTCCTGCTGTCCGCGCTATTTGGACATTCAATTTCGGAATTTTAACACTAATTATTTCTGTAATCAATGACCTAATCTTTTCAGTGACAGTTTTTTGTTTGCACATCCTCTTCACTTCGTCTTTTATTGATCACAACCATTCGTTTGATGTTAGCTCTTCTGGAAGCGTCTCATCTGCTGCGGACACGTTTTAAGGACACGTTTTGCGGGCTACATTTATATACACGTTTTTTTTATTTATTTTTTACACGACCCCGTCGGCATAGCCTACAAATGGTTTCGCATTAATAACCGGACCTATTATAGATGAAGAAAATGTAACACTGCCCCAGAAAACAGTTTTGGATTTAGCATCCATGGAAGGTGATACGATTGGTGTGCTAGCTGAAATAATGCTTTGTAATCTTCTCTCTTAGCATGCGATCTATAGACGTTGCTACAATGAAACTGAATGGAGTAGAGTGTCCCTGCTCAAACCATCTTATGCTGATTCTATTTGAACGTTACGATTTGCCCATGAACAAATATCTAGCTCACACCCTCCTATGCCTCAGTCCTCTACTATATTTAAACCATAGAGTTGGTTCACTTCCCCTGAGGAGTCACTCGACTACACGAATTATGTTTAACTAGTTCTTCCTTTGAAAACCAATATTTCTCAGTATAATAAAAAATTCGTAAATATCTGTGCATTTCCTCTTCTTCTCGTCCCTTTCTTTGCGCTAATTTATTCAGGCAAAACGACTAGCCCAACTTTATTCTATGGCGGAGCTTGGGTTTGGAGCGGGCATTAAAGTGATTATCACTACTTTAGGCCTTAAAATCTGCAACAATGTCCCGATTGTCCCATAGGTAGTTTGCTGTTGGAATAATTACCTCCTTAAATCACCAGGTTCAAAGCATCGAAAACTGTGCATTTGATAACACCAATAGCAATGTTGTGACATAATTACCTGCCTTAAATCAAGATGCTTTGATAGTTGTACTGCAGAGGTGTGAAAAATGTGGCGGGAACAATTTTTTGCCCGTTCGACTACAGCATTGTTCGTCAACGTTCTTGTGGCCAATTATTGTTCTCCATAGCAGATGCCATTTTATTCAGCTTTAACCTTA
Organism: Amblyomma mixtum; assembly: GCF_055824585.1. Taxonomy (NCBI): domain Eukaryota; kingdom Metazoa; phylum Arthropoda; class Arachnida; order Ixodida; family Ixodidae; genus Amblyomma; species Amblyomma mixtum. Next base: position 94,957,140 of record NC_143016.1, read on the forward strand.
CTTCAATGGACATACGGTGGGACTTACCATATAAGTATAAGACTATAAAAGTTAGGGGCAAATATAAAAGTTAGGGGGCGCTAGGCAATCAATTTCAACGCACGCCCCATGTCATTGTGTGCCCATCCTCTCCTAATCCAACATAGTATCTTACTGTTCAGTGCTGCAGAAGATTCTAGAGGTGGTCTTTCCGGTTACAGGCACGTCCATTTTTAAGCAGTAAAAACGCTCTCCCTAGTCTTGCCCTTCGGGAAGCGCTGCCCTCTGGATAAGGTTGCGTATCTCCATGCTCTTCTTTCTGTGAGCCTAACTTCATGTCCAATGTCTATCTTGTCCTCGAAACGAGTGCCATCTGGCATATTTCCTTTGTCAACTAGAAAGATTTGGTGAAACAAAAGTCAACCAGTGAAACACCTCTCATTGTCAATCGCTTAATGCTTCATTCAGTAGAAAATTGATAGCTTCTAAGATAACGTAATCTGAAATGGGTAACCACCCGTTGCGAAAGTTCGATGCAGCACTGCCTGATAGGCAGACAACGCCTGCTCTTTCTTGCTTCACCACGACACATGATCTGTCTATTTGACAGAATATACAGGGAAGCAAAAAAAGGTTGTCTGCCGAAGGCAATACATGGCCGGAATGTGAGCAGGTAGCTCTCGGCTACGGTGTGATAGCAGAAAAATTACGATTTATCGAGAGAGTGGGATTTTGCATGTGTGCAGTAATATATACAAACACCAACGCCAAGGGTTTAGCGACGAATGAACTGGGTGAAATATTAGGCTCCTTGCGAGAGAACTCCGTGAGAATAATACCGTCCGTGTTCATTTGGTTTGCCCTTTAAACTTGCGTAAGTGGGTTATTTTCTAGCTTAACTCTTCCTCTGCTGAATCCAGCATATTTCGCCTATCTTAGTGTATGTTTTTGTTTGTTTTTCTTGACAACCATAATCAATTCGAACAACGCACGAATACAGTCTATGAGCGGAGCTGCCAACGCCATGCGGGAGTGGATAAAAAGAGAGTAAGAAGGCGTCCAAGCGCAAGAAAAAAAGAGACAAAGTGAGAGAGCACGTCCCTCTCCTCTACCTTTTTTGTTACGGCTGTCGCCCAGGGCAGTAAGCATTAGCTCGTTGATGGATATTCGTTCGATCGCACTGGGTTGCTTTTATCTATATCAGTTATGCTAAGGTAAAGAAAAAGGTCTTTTTCAGCAGATAATCCAGCAGTGCTATAACTGCAGCAAACCTCTCTTCCCGCCTTTCTTTGTTTATTTAGGAGTTGGAGGGGGGGCGGGGGTACGCTGTACATTCAGATGTTCAGTGAAAGGAAGAAATTCCCAGGCCACAGGGTCGGCTTTTGAGCAGCGTAGTTGGGCAGTTATGACGTCCGTACCTCAAAACCCCAGTAGCGGGCAGGAGTATCAAACTCACTTAGGTAAAGTTTGGTAACTTTATGAATCTTTAAAATACAAGAATATATTGCTGAACAGCATACCCATACCCTGTGGCCTGGGAGCATTTGACGCGTTTTCTGCATGCTTAAGAGAGACTGCTCACGCTATAGGCGGTAATGGGATACAATTGCCTATACTTGATGTTTTAACCTGCTTGTTGAACGTCGTTCAACGCGAGAATCTAGACAGCAGTCCCAAATGGGCAACGATGGCATATTTTTGTTTTCTCTTAGCCGCATTTAGTATGACTGCTTTACATTGCTTCCTTCAGCATTCATTTGGGTCTGGCTCTTTCTCCTGCTTGTGCCGTTTCAGTGCACCTACCTTTTCTGTGTATTAGAACGCATATGTCACCTGGCAGATGTCTGCATAGAAGACCCAGAAGCAGCGCGAAAATTGCCCACTGCTGCGATAAGTGTTTTGGGCGACCGGGCTCAGTACCAGAAGTTCATTTAACACCTACGTTAGGTTGTCGCCACAGCGGTGTACTGGAGACACAAAGCTGCCGCCAGTCGTCTACGGTGCTTGAGTGAAGAGTTTTTGGGTGCTAGCTTCTGGTTCCACGTAACGAGAGTTTAGATGTTTACGCCTAGGCAATATGATTGTTTTCAAGCTGCAGTTACGTGTGCATGCAGCATCAGACCGTAGGTCTCCACCCGAAAAGTTTCGTGGTTGTTGAATTTTTTTTATCTATATCAGTAATTACAGCAATGAAAGGGGATTTTATCCGGTGAACCTGCTTTGTGTTCAAACCACGTGCAGTGACGTCAGTGATGACGCATCATGGCGCTCCAAATGTCTGGTTTCTGAACTTTCAGGTATGTGGAATAGATAGGGCTCAGAACTTTGCTTTTGGTGGATTCAGAATATTTGGCAATTTTACATTGGGCTAAGAGGCGTAATGCACGCGAGTGAATCGGATTATTTCAGATCTTGTGAGACTCTTTAAAAAGAAACTGCTTTAAAATTTTTAAGGTTCAGTTAATTTTCAGATTGAAATGAAGCATACTACTGCCTTAATTAAAAGAAGTTCCGGTCTTCTCATGCCGTTATAATTACTAGAGGCACCTATACAGAGGGTAAAGTCTGCTTTAAGCAGAGAACGCAGAAATAAAACAATGCAGCTCCAAGAGTGCTGGAACCGCTATCATAAAGAAGGGCGTCTTAATATTTTCTGATATTCTGTGTGTTGAGAACAAAAACACAACCCCGCCTGTTCCAGCAGGCACAGTATAATCTTCGCCCTTTAAACATATCTGATTGGTGCAACTGTTGCCTGAACGACGAAAATTGCGCATTGTTAAACTTACTCCGAGAAGGAACAGGAATACAAGTAATCATTTGGCAAGCATACGTCAAAATTGTAACCATTAAGAAGGCTATAAACCTCTTGACAAATGACATCGTACATATGCGGAATTCGAAGTTTGGGTTAAAACACTGAGGAATGTAGGCTTAAGATATAGTACAAAATTATGGTGAAGCAAACTGATTTCTTCTTGAAAACATCACCGTTGCGCACTACAATATATGTGATTTTATACATGACCGCGGCTCAGACGCTGAACAGTAGTATACTCTGCATGCAAGCATAGTGCTGAATTTAGCTAACAGAGCCTCGAGGTGAAGTATACTCATAACGGCTTCTTTACTAAATCTAGACTGTTACTAACTGTACAGCTAGTTCAGGCAGTCCCAAGGACTATACGGTTCACTTCATTTAGTTTTTTTTCTCATAATAAAGGTGCAATAATGGCGAGTCATTTGCTGTGAGTTCGTAGTTAGGTTTCTTCACTGGGTTGGTATTTTTTTCTTTCGCGAGCAAGAAGATCTCGAAAATGAGAGATTGACCTACCATTCTTCTATAACAGCTGTGTCATTATCTCGCTTTCATTAAAACAATGACCCTGAATGTAGCTTTCTGCTCACAGCTGAGTCGGTTTCATTTTTCATGGCGCCTGCATAGCTCGCGGCGATTTAAATACTGTGACTCAAAGCCTCTGCGCTTCATCTATTTTCTTTTTCTAGAGTCTCCACCGCGTTCATGATACCTTCATTGGTAGAATGTATCTTAGCTTGCTCCAGATATCCATTTGTTTATGGGCGATGTTTCTTCTCAGTTGTTTTCCCTGTACAACACCTTAACTACGTCCTTTGTATATGTCCCACTGGAAAAATGAATTACGTGCTAGCATAACTGAGTCACGTCGGCAGTCATATTTTTAAGACGGTTATTAATCTTTATGCCGCGTCTCACTTCACAGAGCCGTTTCAGTTTGTACTGCACTCGTAGAAGCTCAACAAATAAAGTAGTAAATCAGTTTGCTCTGTGGACTTAGTAACAAGTACCTCCTAAAATGGTGAAACATTTAAGGCTGGAATTTCCAAAACTACATGAAATTTTTATGAAAATAACAACTCAGTCCTTGAAGTCCAGTTTCCAACCCTCTAACAATCAGCAGCATTCTCAGGGGTTCAGTCTGGTTGTATTCGCTTTCTTCCATGTTTCCTGTACGTGCCATTTTACAACTTTTCGCATATATTTTTTTCTGTCATATTTTCTCGAGTTTAAAGGTCCACTGAAGAGGAATCTGAACTCGTCTTATTACCATGGGAACTCCATCTACACGTTCCGACCATTCTTAGAAGCTTCGAATTATTGCCCTGTGCGACCGATTTCCATCATTTAAATTGGATTAAACGTCCGGCTCCCACCTTTACTTTTTGAATTCTCCCCGTATGGTGGGCGGAGTCGACCAACGCGTGGAGTGCCTTTCAGCCAGCTCCGTGGAGGCTTTGCTTTCGCTTTATTTTGTTTTTTAGCTTTCCGTGAATAAATAGTTGCATTCTCAGATAATATAGCCGCAAAATAAGCCAGCAGAAATAAAAATACGCGCGGACTATTTGCTACTACGGACTACTACGTATTACTCCGCCGATGGCAGAGCGGCAAGCCGCCACGGGACTGGGTGAAAGGCACTCCACGCGTTGGTCGACTCCGCCCACCGTACGGGGAGAATTCAAAAAATAAACGCGGGAGCGGGAAGTTAATTCGATTTAATTAGGAAAATCGGCCACACAGGGCAATAAATCGAGGTTTCTAAGAAAGCTCGGAACGTGTAGATTGAGTTCCCGCGGCAAAAAGACGAGTTCAGATTCCTCTTCACTGCACCTTTAACGATAATTAAGGGGTTACGACGCCTATCACGAAATATACTTCGTTAAGACCTCGGAGTATCTTGCCAACAACGCACACGTGTTTTATCCCTGTCTATAGCCTTCGTCCATTCAGTTTGCCAGTGGCAGGGCTCTTTACCCACCTCCATATAAATTCTACCCCCTCTGTTATGACACAGACAATCATTTTAGTGTAAAAGTGAACAGTTGCAAAATACAGGCGACATTTTTAATACCACGAAAATTCGAATTTTAGAGATATTTCATCAAAGCGAGTTTGGAAGCCTTATGACGTAGCAACCTTGTGGCCCCAAAATTTCTTATAACGGCTCCATCAAGTCATTTATAATTAATAATAAAGTATATCCATCTTGACTGAACTGCTGCGTCCATAAGACCTTCATCAGCTCTCCAAAATTTGAGCTTCGTAGGCACCAACACGAAAAACGGCCACATAAATTTTGTGCTACTTCTTTACAAATGCTTGTTTACATTCTATCTACTTCATAAAGCTCAGGCTGCTCACCAGACTATCCTGCGCGACAAACATACGAAAGGAACTGCTACTGCAGTATTATACTTTTGGTTGCAACCTCACAGGAAATAAACGAAAATCACAAGTAGTATGCCGTTGTCCTTGCCCTTCAAAGGCACGCTTTTACACGGCAGGAGAGTCAGGAAATATGAGGAAATCGTGGTGCAGCAGCGGTTCATGAGGGAGCTTCGGAGCTACATGCCACCGGAGCGTGTACCGTTTTCGCTCCCATTTCACTTGGCTGGCATGGAAGCAGCCTTTGAGTACTGGCTGCGGCGTCTGTTCAAACAAGCTAACCGGCTGCCGAATTTATGCCTACCACTGCTGAGGTAAACATGGCCCTTTGTAAAATCTTAGAAAATGAATATAGATCCCGAACAGCTAAGCGTTGCAGGTAGAAATAGAAACCGCCTTAGACGAGGAGACATGCATGTTTCAAAACCAGTTCCATAGGACCTTGTGTGGGTGAGTGAGAAAAACCGAAAGGAGCACTGTTTGCTTACCCGGGCGCCATGTCCCACGCGCAAGTGTTTGCTGAACGCTTCGCTTTCGCCACCGAATGTCCACCACCGAGGCCTACGCTGTTGCGCAGGTTGTTGCTGTGGAAAGGACAGCTTTCCTTGTGAAGCGTACGGCTTGGTCTACGCAAACCTTCAGGAGAGAGCTATTTGGAGTTAAGCTGTGAGTTCTCTGCATGGAATGTTTACTTCGCTAGTTGGCAATTGGAATGGGCTGACATGGCTAGAAATACCCCCTCGTCTCATCTGCTGTGTTTTTCAGTATAAAGCATTTCGTAAATTACATTTTGTCAACGTTGCAGTTCCTTTGATTCCATCCGCAAATATTGGCGAAAGTTTCTACATACAATGCAGACTACAAACCCTGATGAAGGCATGCCTACAAACTTGAGTAAATTACCGTTCTACTTTCTGATGAATTCTCGGGAGTATTCTTGGAGCTGGAAACACGTGCGAGGAAAACTCGAGGGCTCCGCCGGGTCATTGCACGTGGTATTGCGTATGTTGTGCTTAACGAGTTAAAATTTATTTTCTCGAACTCCTAGTTATTAACACCTTAGTTAATCCCCCCTTGTTATTAGCCACCTCATCGACCAAGCTTTTATTGTCCGGCCGCAGGATAGATAAGATGCCCGCCTTCGCTGTCGTTGTTGCACTCTGTTCAGTGAGAGAGTAATGTCGTCACGGTCATGTCTTTTTGCTTTTCTCAGAAAACACTAACCTCTACTCCAAATATACTGCGTATCGATAGCGGCCCTCGTTGTCAGGGTGTTTTGCATGAATGGCAACTGGGAAAGTTCTGAGACGTGATATGCACAAAAATAGGCACGCCATGTTGTTCCGCAGCAGTTGCAAGATGACTGCTCGGTCATAACATGTGACCTGCTGCTTCTAGATAAGATTACTGGCTTTCAGCAGTCAGAGTCGATGTCTATGAACGGCTTTCGGCATGCTATTCGCTATATCAAAGTATGCAGGAAGGAAGGAAGGTTAATTTATTCCGATCATAGATGCATACTCGAGGGGGAGAGCAAAAGCTAGAATAGTAAGTTTTACGAAGCCCTTCCCCCCTGGTGCATTGATTTATAGCATAACGTATATGAATAGTGACACACCATGTATAATTTCGCACGCACAAATGTTGCAACTGTAAATTACAGCAGAGAAGTCAAGGTGAAGACTAGAATAGAAAGAGCGTAAGAACCAGTGACAAGAACTATTTTCGAGAAAATGGACTGATCGCGGAGGTAAAGACTTCATTTCTTTTACTTTTTTTCCTAACTAAGCGCGCACTTGCATATTTATGGATCGGATCTTTTATTTCTCGGCCAGAAATAAGAAGCACAATTCTCGGCAACAGTGTACTTTGAGAACCGTACTTTGTTCTTTTCGTGTAGTGTCATAATAGGGTTTCTTCCTACCTATCAAACGTCATGTTCAGAGTGCATGATGTATGAAGGTGTTTCTCTTTAAAGGGGGGCATTTTGACGATGTAAAGTGCGCCAGTCGAAAGCCTTTCCAAGCAACTTAGGCTGCACGGCCGTAGGCACACATGAGACGGCTTGGGGCGACTTGGACTGGCTAGTCATGATTGGTTAATTACTACCAAGTCATGACTTGTTAGTGACTAGTCAGTCATGACTAATCAGATGATGACTAACTAGTCATGACTGCTTAATGACTAACTAGTCATTATTGGTTACTAACTAGTCACGACTAATTTGTTGAGAGCTGTTTAATGACGTGTCATTCATGACTATTTAGTTGATGAGTGGTTAATTACTAGTTAATCAGAATTTGTGACTAGCAATGACTAGTTATTAATTTCAATTCAGATGTAACGGAGGGACGGAGTCATGGCCGCGAGTATAAGCCATTAAAGATTTTCCTCCTTTATAATGATGGGCATGAGTGGCAAGAAGCAGGGTATTTAGTGCAGTGCAGTTTTCATGCTGTTGACGCCGCTGCCTTAAGTGCTAGCAGCGGTTGTTGTTGTTCCTGTTGCTTGCGGCGTTGTGTCTTCGATTGTTTATAGGCTCAGATTGAAACCTAAGCCGAGACTTCAGTGTTTGCTGACGGCACGCCATAAAAATTCTCTCAAATTACACGCGGCGGTCGTAGCTCAATTGCAAGTAAAAGAAGCACTTGGAATGAACTGATGCAGTGGCACTAAAAACATTGAGAGGAGCGGTGGAGCCGCAAAAGAAAAATCTCATATTCTTTTTTTTATTATTACAATTAAAACAGTTGGCCTTGATCGAAACTAAATTGTTCTTTACTTCAATGTACGAAACATTGAACTCTACTCTTGCAGCGCTTCTAGCAATAACACTACAAAATTCAATTTCCAAAAAAAAATCTCATATGTTTTATATACATTTGGTTTAAAATTTCAGGTTAATAGCATGCTTGGAGGCTCCTCGTAAAAAATTTTGTGCTAAATGAGTTTTTGACGAGCGAACTTTCTTTTACAGGTTTTTGTTAACGCATCTAGTCAGAATGGGACACCGCAGCTCTTGAATGCCGTGCTTTGCATTCTTTCATGAGGCCCCATGTTGAACTAAACAGCTCCTTTAAAAGGATTTCTAGCACTTTTTCTCTCGTATAATATACACTTGCAGCTCGAGCCGTGTTGCCTACCTGGCATACGTAATGCCACATTTTTGTCTGTAAAAAGTGAACCACCTGCTTCCCCCTCCCCCCGACAACCCGCTTGGTGTCTCCAAAAGAACCACCGCCTTCGAGAACCGCGCCCTTCCTAAGCTCCTTTCCCACCCATTTCCAACCTCACTTCAATTTGATCCTCCTTCCCTTTGATACTGATATATTTTTAATTAATTTAATTCATCTGTATATAATTTTCATGTGCTGAGATAATGTGTAATGCTTACTCCTTAAATTGCAATCGATAGTGTCAGTTTTCTGTAGATGGATATGAACTACGATCGAATACACATACTCATGCGCCGTACTCCGCTAGTTCCGTGGGCATTCATTTATTGAATGAATGCAACGTATTGCGCTTGATCATCCTAGTACATAGCCTTCAGAATATATTTTTTACTGCTGTTGACATCATCGTGGCTTTGTCGCATGCACAAAGCTGAGCATAAACCGGCTAACGCTGGGCGTCAAACACTTCCCTCTTTTGACTCGGTTCACAAAGACGCCTCTGATTTTTCCGCAACCGTGACACTCACGTAGAAACGAATGTGAACTGAAACTAGAAGCCTTTCTGCGCAGAGCAAGAGCAAAATGAAATACGAGGCACGGCTTGTAAACCAGGAGAAATCTGTGCGAGAGAAGAGGCCGTTAGGGAGACACAGCTGGACGGCACGTCAAAGATCTCCAACTCTGCGGTTGTGTTGGAGCCCGCGTGATAGGCGCCGTCACCAAAACCTTATGGCTGCTGCGGTTAGGGGGCAGCCGCGATTATGACCACAATTACATACGGCCCAAAACGACACTTATCAGCGTCCGGAGAGACCGTACACGGGCCGCATTAAGCGGGCGCATTCTGGAACTTGCTGAGACGATCGTCATCGCCACCCCATGCGAGCACAGCAAGTTTTAGTAGCAAAATGAGCCATAATGACCCAAACAGGAGTGGGGACGTTCCAGGTAGGCTTAGGAGGCATTGTTATGTTAAAGGTGACTGACATATTCACTGTTGATTGAGTGTCGTGGCCGCCACAGCGAACGAGTGGTAATCTATTGAAAGTACTGTGTTTTGGAGGGTCGCTAGAGAAATATACTGTTAAGCGAGACTAATAACAGCCATGAACTATATGAATGACTAATATGGTCTAATAGAGCTGATGCACAAACGACTGTCAATAGGTCCTTTGCCTGAACTTGACAGAAAAAGAACCTTTAATTATTTTGTAACACCGAGTACAGGCAAAATAAAAACGAAATTTTCGGGCAACCAGCATTACGAATATGCTACCTATCATGTATACGCTAATTTGCTGCACGCGTGCGGTTTTGATTCCTGATACTATATTATTAACGGGGACTTTTTGTGCCAATTTTTTGCGACAATTTTATTCACTTCAGCTACACTGCGACGATGATTGAAGATACGAAAAAACGAATGAAAGGAAACCTTCAGATCATTTGTCGATATTTGAGGACGGCATATTTCAATAGAATTCAGCAAGCACAGATTTTGTCAAACTGAGCCACACATCGTATCTTGTCTAAGAGCAGACAGTTCTACAGCTTTCAGATACCAAGGTATCCCTGACATAAAAACTGCGTAACTTGGCCAAGGGTCTGTATGTATTGTGTGTGTGAGTGCGCGGGCGCCATTGTGTATGTTTGCCCGCACTTGCTCTGTGAATTCCAAGCAGCCTGTGAGACAAGGAAGGTTGTAATTAATGATGTAATTGGCTGCACATGGAACGTGTTTGAACATAATAAGGAAGAGACGAGTGTAAAGTAAAAATAGGGTAGTTACAAGTAAATTAACGTGAAGAGCACGCAGCTTTTAGTCAATTTTCTAGTGAATACTCTGTACGCTGCGCTAGATATCTTCATATGACGTATGCCACAAACGAACTTCTAACCTTACTTTCCCATTCTCTGCACTTTCAAAACCACCCAAAACCCACATCACTGCATGTGCAGCAGTGATACACCATTCTCTACTGCATAGCGCAGACCAGCGCAAACACCTCTTTAGATAAACCGATCCCCAAACGCACTAATGCTTCAGGGGAGGAGCAGCTGACAAGAACATTTATCGACACCCAGGGGAGACTGATGACGCAGGCGAGCGCAGTGGAGGTCTCCACTGGTTCCCTAAACCGACTACACCACCGAGGATAAGTGCAACTCTTTTCAACAAATGAGCGTTTATTCTTTGCCCGTCTCCCTGCGAGCCCTGCTAAGTTCAGCTATGACTCTATAAATAAAGAACACATGGCATTCTAACGAAGTATAAATAAATGGCGCAGTAGAAAGAGACAGAAGAAAGGAAACACAGGGAGGTTGACCCGGCAATGCACGGTTAGCTACCCTATAGGTGGGATGGGGGCAGAGGTAATGAAAGAGAAATAAAGTCTAAGCTAGTCATTTTGCTGCATGCAACGTGTCCATGTTGTTGTATTGTCAGTTACGCACTACGATGAATGAAAAAAAGAGAAGTGACGTTTTTGCTTAACCATACTTCGTAAACTGTTCGTATCTTGGGGCGCACAAGCACTACCGGAACTCGAGACTAAAATAAAACGACTTATTTCAGCGCCTTCGTTAAACTAATTTTTTTTCTCTGAAGTTTGTTATTTGTCTCTGAGAACGGACAGACTTTCCAATCAACTTCTTCCTTGCCTCTAAACAACTATGGTTGGTCTCACGTCAATTTTTTCCAGCTCAAAGTGTGCTGTTGATAAAAAAGGAAACTGGCGCCCATAAGGGCCGGTAAAGTCAAGGAAAAATATTTTAGTGGACAGGGGTAATGGACTATGCACTCCAAAACTTGAAGACAAACACTCTTCTGCGCCTACTCACTAGACATATATGGCTGTTTGAGATACTGCCTAAACTTGGACCTTAATCCGTGAAGCAATTAAATACCAGCACGTATCACAGCGTGCCACCACGAATGGTGTCTGAGGGAGCAGATTTACGGTCAAAGAGCTTAGATATTAGGCTTAAAATATAAACTTGCGGTGGTCGTCACTAGCCATGGCACCCGACCCTGTAACTGATTCCTGCCTGGCCATTCAGCAAACTTTATCACTAAGCATGGCGTTTTTCCTTTCCGTTATGAAGCTGCTCATACACTGAGATTTAAAAAAAAGAAACAATCACAACCCACTTTGTGAGAGGAAAACAAGAGCTTATTGTGAGCTCCATTAGTTCGAACTATAGGTTGAACATTGGATTGGAAGGAGACAACGACCGCATAAGGAGAATAGAATACACTGTTGAGTCGTTGGCAAAAAAAAGCAGCAAATACTTGTAAGCTAGACGGGAATGATAAAGGAAAATGAAGTTGCGAACGGAGGTATGAAACGAGCCTGAAAGGATCTCTTAGAAACGTAGGCCCAGCTTTGGCTCTTTAAGAAGTCCGCGACGCTTCTCTAAGATTAAGAAAGGCCGGTTTTCATGCTTCTATCCCTGTTTCCCATCTATTCTGTCTGCCTATTATCCGAGTTGTGCTTTTCGTGATAATTTTATTGTGGCAGTCTGGGCTTTCCAAATTCGGGGCAATATTGAGGAGTGGGCTGTCGTTGATTATTCGATGTGAACAGAATTTCCAGGATTACGCTCTCTGTCTGTAGCAGCTATTAAATTTTTTAGATAACGATTAGCGTTTTTTGTTAGCTCTCTTTGTGATCGATTACCAGCAGACTTCTTACAACAAAGCAGAGCTGTCTAGATTCTTCCTCTGAAAAATCACAGTATTTAATTATTCATTCCTCAAAGGCCCACAAGGGACATTACTTGTGGGGTATACAAACAAGCCTGTATCAACATGAATGCAGATTTTCTACGATAGTGGTTTTAAAGCTACCGAAGATGGTGATGGTAGCCACTTCGGATGGAAGGTCATTCGAATATCGGACTGTTTTGAGAAAAAAAAAGACGGGTAACCTCTTTCGGAGCGAGTTTTCACGTAGTATACGGTGACAGGGTGACTGTTACGGGAAATACGATGAGTGCGTGTGATAGTAGTAGCTACGCGATTAAAGGCATGATAGAATTTATTATAGAAAGAGGGGCAATTTTGCAACGACAGGCCAATGTAGGAAGAAGAATCTTTAATGCGTAAACCCTAATGTGATACGAACAGTAAGAAGGAATGAATCTGGCAGCGCAGCTCTAGACAGATTCGATTGTGCCAACCAGGTTAAAGTGAGTATCATGCGCAGCGCATGCAAACTAATTTTGACCATACAAATGTTAATAAGCAAGCAGTTTTATGGAACGGGGCGCTAAGGTAAGGCTACAACGCATGCACGATAAACTTGATTAGCTGAATTACTGGCATGGTGAATGTGATGCGATCAGGTTAAATCTTTATTTAAGTGGATGTTGAAATATTTGTGGCAGTCTACTGACTTGATCAGATATTGTTAATTGTATAAATAACCTTCTAGCGATTGTGTCGGCTGCGAAAGAAAGAAAGGATGTTTTCGCAAAATTTATTGACATTAGTGAGGTGTTACACCACTTTGGGATATGAACAAGATCTTCTCGATGGCTGGTGACGTCGGTCTGAATAGCTCTATGACGATATACAGGGTGTGTCCCCTAGGATTTTGCACAGCTTTTAAAGACGGAGTTCTTACGTTAGAAGACCCCTTTTGTCGACGAATCATTGTCAGCGGTGTAGATCATCAGAATACAGCAAGATGTGCTAACTAGCAGGCTGGTTAGCAAATATACAATGGTTAGCTTCTGAAGTATTATTGTTAGGCTCCATGATTATTGAGTGGCCTCTAGCCCACCATAAGTAGTACCCATATTAGTTTTTAGAATTCCGAAAATGCGGTTACCCTCGGCGCTGTTGTCACTGCCCCACTGCGTCAGGACTGGAATGGGGACTCCCAGGGATCTATGAACGTAAAGTAGAGAACATCGAATTCCTCATATATTGGCATTAATTCATTGAATTTATCGCTTCATACCCTTACGGCGGATCTTAAGTGTCTCCTGCCATTTTTATTATTATTGTTAGAATGACAAGGTTATATCAAACGATTAGGAACAAGAGTTAGAGAAAGCTCAAAACGAGAACTGCGTAAGATAAAAACTCCTCCGCATGCTCTTCGCAGTTAACGAGTCATTTCTCGCCCATCGTAAAGTCCAGGTGCATCACGCAGAGTTTATTTCAGACAGCCGAGACGCTGAGTGAGCACTTTGTGGACTCAATGACCGTTAGTAAATCGATTGAGGATGCCAAAAATCGGCAATATATGCCTCACTGAGCAAAAGAATAATTTGAACAATATTCCCGGCATCCATAAAAACTTCAGCATGATGGCGAAGTTCATTACTTTCAAGTCCACGAGGAAAGCCCTCATCCTTTGAGCCCGGGTTGATGTCTTGCGCGAGAGAAAAATTCTCTGAGCTGAGAGCGCTGTGAATTTATTACAGCAGTTTTCTAAGCACCATGGAATGCGTGTAGTAGTTATGGTCACCAAGATACAAACTCCATATCTGCACACATTAGCCTGTTAATAAGAGCACCAAATAAAGCACTTGTTGAATAGCAGTACTGCAACCAGCGGCCGCTCGTTAATTATTTCGTCTCTCAATCCGAGCAGTGGGGTGGAAGCAAACTCCGCGTCTTGACATGGAAGCGAAGGTTGACTGCTGGTAAACAGCGTATTAGGCAGAGTGGTCAAGTAGCAATAAAGGCCAGGAAACGTACCGCTTCAAAAGAATAAATCGCCATTAACTATCAAGCGTTCACCACGGAAGCCCTGGCAGCATTTTTGCCGTGGCTTCCTGTAATAATAAAGTTATCACTTTTATGTCTGGACTCTAGCCACGCTTTAAGAAATGCGGTCTGGCCGTGCCTTCCAAGTACGTCGCCTTGACAACTCGTCTTGACGTCGCCTTGACAATATTCCGAGACCAAGAACGGGGCATTACAGGTGCAGCTATTGAGCTTAAATTTCAGTGCTTCTTATGAATTATTTGAAACACAAGGTCTCTCAGAGAAGCCTGCCCATAATTTTTAAAAATAGGCTTTTGGAGGTAAACTAACAGCTTTTTCGTCAAAGTAATATCATTGTTCGCTAACGTCAGAAAACAGCTCCATCTTGTCGAACAGAAGCATGCACGCCTGTTATACCATGTGTTTCAAGGAAGTCTACAACTAACTTTTTCAAATAGGCTTCCGAGAGTAAAAGGAAAGGTTCCTCGGGAAACTAATACCGGTGTTGGCGAACTTAAGAAAGCTGGTTAATCAAGTTAGCTATTAAGCTGGTTAACTAGCAATAGTTAATTTTAAACTGTTACAAATAAGCACCTGGTGGCCATTCGAGATTTGTAGCTGGCCATTACCAATAACCAGGTGTGTTTTTAGAATTTAGAAAACGCCACTACCTGCCGCACTGTGCTACAACAAAATCTGGCCATTTCTCGTGCAGCTCAAAAATCGCGGTCGGGCTGTGTGTGCACAGCGCCGCCCACCAAAACGCGGAGCGCGTACCACGTGACCATCACTGTCCTGACAGCGCTACCCGCAACGGACTGCTCGCTGCTGCTCACTGCACTGCGTAGAGACGTGATTTAATGGACGACGCTGTGCGCACACAGCCCGACCGCGATTTTCGAGCTGCACGAGAAATGACCAAATTTTGTTCAGGCACAGTGCCGCAGGTAGTGGCGTTTTCTAAATTCTAAAAACAGACCTGGTTATTGGTAATGGCCAGCTACAAATCTCGAATGGCCGCCAGGTGCTTATTTGTAACATTTAAAAGTTAACTAATACAATTTAGTTAACCAGCTTAATAGTTAACATGATTAACCAGCTTTCCTAAGTTCGCCAACACTGGTATTACTTTTGCCGCGGAACCTTTCCTTTTACATCCGAAAGCCTATTTGAAAAAGTTAGTGGTAGACTTAACTGAAACACGTGGTATAACAGGCGAGATTGCTTCTGTCTGGGAAGCAAAACAGTCAACAAGGCAGGTGCCGCATTTACGAACAAATCAAAAAGTGACGCCTCTGCCTCGCGCCCAACAGAGGAGCTCACAGGTCTTACAAACGTCACTTTATTACCGGACATCACTCATTCAGCTTTATAGCGGATACTATAAATGATAAGACACAAAGAACACACAACTCACTAACGCCAACTGCGAACGGTCGCAGGCGGTGCAAGAAGTGTTGGGTTGATTTCTGCATCATTACTAGAATCACAAGCCTTCAAAAAAAGAAAAAGATAATTACTAGCAAGAATTCGCTGTTGCTACCTGAATGCTCGATGCGCAGCTGGTCTAGACCAAAAACGCATTTGAAACCATCTTTCTTTCGTGCAAAATTGCACGCACTGTACCTTCACAGGCCAATTTGTGCTTTTGTTTTAGCGCGCTTTGGTATACCTTGCACTCTTATAACTACTGCAGAACGTGGGTCTTTTTGATGAGCTGCGCCAATGATAAGCATCGAACGCGAAACTCTGCTGCATATGAGAGCATTCGTTTAAACGCCTTGTACTGCATTTTCTGCGGAAACGCCATTTCGAAGCTAACCGACTCTCTCGTAACCCGTAATGGCTGGTCGCCGCTGGTGCACACCTCGACGGTGTCTTTCCAAAAAGAAGGTAAGCAGCATGTGGGTTTTTTCTGTTTGTTATACCTTCCTCTGCGTAGGTTGTTCTATCTTGCAATAAGGTAGTAATTACTCCTTGACATCCAACCGAGCGAAACCAAACGGCTACGCAGAAAACCTATACAGCTTTCTCAGAAACTTCGCAGTTATAGAAACATTCGTCCTGGCCCGGCGTTCGAACTCGGGACCACCGCTTCACCGGAGCAGTAGCTCTACCAACTGAGCTAACCGGAACGGCAAGCTTATGGTAGGGCGAGGTCGAATTGATCAATAACTTCTAGTGTGAACAGTGTTGGTAAACGTTTAGGGGAAACCCCCAAGGTGGGGTAGATTTGTAATAACGGAGTAATTACTCATTGACATCCACCCAATCGCAGCCATACGCCTACAAAGAAAAACAATACTGCTTTCTCAGAAAGTTCGCAATTAAAGAAAACTTCTTCCTGGTTCGGGGTTCAAACCCGGGGCCATCGCTTCATTGGAGCAGCAGCTCTACCAACTGCCCAAACCGGGACGGCAGGTGGTATCTTGTGTTTGTCTTCGCTTGCTATGCAAAGTATGTTGCCGATCTTTCTCAAGATTTTCTCTGAACATGTATGAGGCAGTGGCTTAACGACGCCTAACAAGTCGATATTGTAGCGGCGACGGCCAGCGCGTGTTGGGGGAGGCAGTCGTAGTGTTATTTCACGAGTGCGACACCGCTGAAGCTTGTCCGCTGACAGCGATCGATCATCGTCGTAAAATATGGAGCAAGAAATGTCTGTCGAAAATTCTGTTCATTACAAAGAGCCCATGCCTAAGCCTTTAGTGACGCGATAAAAACTGTTATGTCTACCGGGCAGTTATGTTAGTCTTAGAGTTCTAAAGAGATAGCAGATTGAGTTTAACTTCAATTGGCTAAGCTGAGAGAACTCGCATTGCAAACATCCGCGAATACTCTTATGCCGCCGGCTCGGCCAGAACAAACAGCAGAGAATTAATGCATGCAAACTTGCTGTTCGATAGCTAGAACTTCATGCCGATTTCCTCGAAATCTTTTCACGCTCTGGTTGCGAAGTTCATTACGACAATGTCAAGAACGGGAAAAAGATTGCGGGTGTCTCTTTTTGAGCTCTTTTTAACAAGGCAGTGAGTGATAGCACCTGCTTACTGGGTTTAACACCACCAAGCTAAGAAAACCAATTGAGCCAGATAACAGGGACAGGGGCATTACGAACATGATTGCATCTAAGGCTCCTTGCGCCATTTCTTGCTTGAGTTACGCAAAATGGAGTAGACTTCTTTTTTTAATTACTTTGTACTGCAGAGACTTTGTTTCACTTAGGGCTTTAAAAGCACATTAAAGGGATAATACAGCTGATGGGAGGAGTAGGGGAGGCTACTTATCTCGAGACGAAGAAAGCTCCAGGACGGTGATACGGCCAGTCATTATTTTTTACTCGGCAGGAAAATGAATAATAGCGTACCAACTGGGTTAGAGCAGCTGTTACGAAGTTCCACTGTTCAGCCCGAGGACACTAGTTTGATACTCAGCCTTACTACACTGTGGCTCATTTTTCTAGTGCAGAAAAACATAACTACAGAGGGAGAGTGGAAACCTAGGTTTGGTTTGGTTTGGTTTATGGGGTTTAACGTCCCAAAGCGACCAAGGCTATGACAGACGCCGTAGTGGAGGACTCCGGAAATTTCGACCACCTGGGGTTCTTTAACGTGCACTGACATCGCACAGTACACGGGCCTCTAGAATTTCTCCTCCAAAAAAATTCAACCGCCGCGGCCGGGATCGAACCAGCGTCTTTCGGGTCAGCAGCCGAGCACCATAACCACTGAGCCACCGCGGCGCTGAGCTTAAACTGCATGCTGTTCCACAAAAAGCAGGCCTTTGTATACCCTACGCGGCGCTGCTGACCCACAGCGAGCGAATATGTTCTGGGAACAGCAAGAAAATAATTCAATGTAGCGAAAACAAACACAGGCTTACGTTTCCAACAACTCGCTATCATTCTTTCTCATCTACGTATTTTCGCTTTTTCTGCGTGGTTGACGCGATGGACAAGTTTGCCTTTAGGTAACCAATTTCTTTTTCCTGAGTGCAACACAAAGAACACGGATGCAAGCATCTTTTTCTTTGAAAATACACAAGGCTTAAAATAGTTTCCCGCTTTTGTGCATGTTGAACGTGCGCACGGCTTCTTTTCGTTTTGTAGCCAAATTGTTTTATGAACGAGAAACAGAAAAGTCCACATGTGCTAAACTTTACCCAGCAAATAGAACTCACGGATGTCAAAATTAATCCCCAGCCCCGCATTAAAAGATGCTTCGCTTCCGACGTGAAGCCTTCTACGTACTGCAGTTATACCTGGGCACTGCGCATAGCATGGCTAAGGAAATCTCAAAACCAGATAGGTCGGAAGGCGATTAGAACAAAAAAAAATAGATGTATGTGTATGATAGTACGTTTTCACATTTAGAGTAGTGTTTTTACTACGTTTCTTTAAGCCTCTTTATTGTTGTGCGGTTTGTCTACTTTTCTCCATTATATAACATTCAGGGTTCCGAGTATTTCTTAAGTTTCTTTAGTATCCCACCTATGGTTCAATTTTTCAGTCCGCACTTTGTTGTATGGAGAATATTACAGCGATAGGTGGAGGGGGCAGAAGTGGTACCACGATGGGAGGCAATTTAATTCTTGGGCTGTCTTTCTCTAAAAAAAAAAAAAAAATGTCTGTGCCCCCTGTTGGCCAAGCTCCCATCAGCACCATTTACAGCGAAAACCGCCAGGCGTCATTCACAGTCTACTCAACTGTCATTAATTCTCGTTTTTTTCCTGTCCCACTATACTCTCTCGCACTTTCTTAACGTTCCACCAGTCATTTTCGTTTGCCTCGTTCGTTGCATTGTCCACAGTTTAAATTTAGCATTTTGTTTAGCTTCCACGTTTCTGCCCTGCAACCGGTAAAATACGGTTGTTGTATACTTTACTCTTGAGGGGTATGGATACGTTGCCTTTTGTGATGTGAAAGTACCTGCGAAATGTGCTTCCTCCTTTTTAATTCCCCCAGGTATTTGAGTCTCGTGGTCCCAATATGTAGTTACTGCTTACCCTCAATACATGTATTCCCTTACTACTTCCATTGCTTCGTTTCTTATTGGAAATTGACTTTCGCTTCGCCTGAACATTAATTTAGTTTTCTCAATATAAATTTTTAGACCTACCGTTCCCATGTGCGTGTCGTGTCTTATTCAGTGATCATGCTTTGCACTTCGTTCCCTGAGTTATATAGCAAGCCACTGTCATCATCGTACCGGAGATTAATAATGCATTTTTGAATAACAATTATTCCGAAATTTTCACAATTCAATTCTCTGTATACCTCCTCTAAACATGCGCATAAAGTAATAAAGAAGTGCGATCATGCCTAAACGCTTTCTGGTTGGTATTTTATGGCTTTCCCGGTGTAGGACTATAGTCGCTTTGCAACCGCGTCAAATATGTCCCAGCGCCTTTATAGATGCCTCTTCTACACCTAGGTTCCGCAATGCCTGCGTAACGGCTGAGAATTCGACTGAGTCAAACGCTTTTCGTAATTCATGGAGGTTCTGTATGGAGGTTGGCTGTGTCCTGCGGATTTCTCTATCGCCTGATTGATGGCGCGAATATGGTGCTTTTTCCACTAACCATTCCCAAAGCCAACCTGGTACTCAGCAGCACTCAGCAAAGGGCTCTTGTGAGAGTGGGTGCTTTCCGGTAGGGCGAATAGAATGGGGAACTCATTAATGCAGTGGTGAAACAGGAGTGGTTCTGCTGCGCGGAGAGCTGTAAACGCCGATCGAGGATTCTCAATAGTGCCAGTAAAAAGCTGAATACGGAACAAAACTCATGCACGAACAAAAACATACCATTGCTCTTTTCTTTTTCGTTAATTTGGTCGCCAGTCGCCGTGCGGAAAGAAATTTGTTGAACCTTTTGCAAATAGTCCCTCATTGCATACGTGCCTGTCTTTCTCTTCCTTCTCGAAACTCCAATGGCTAAAAACTGCAGGAAGGTAGAATTTTTTTTTGTAATTTACTACATTCAAAACAGACGGCGACGGTGCTGTGGCGATGGTGGTGTGTCAGACAGCGAAGCACATGTTTGAAATGGCTACCGGCATAGCAGAAGTTAAGGAGCTCCGAAGGCGCTGGTGAGCAGTACAAACATCTGTGCTTAAAGCATCCATGGCCTACCCGGCGCCTCAGGGTACGTGTGCATCTTCAGACGTGGCCCGCATTTGCCGAGGATCCGCGCCGTTTCACCCTTCCTATAGAAGAAATATTCCTATTGGTGTGGGGCATAACTTTAACAGTGAATTTCTAACTATGGTTTCCAACAGGCTTCTGGCCTGGTTCTCGGAATCTCGTGGCATGGTTCTGGCATGGTTCCGGTAGGCTTCTGGCCGGCTGCTGGCTGGCTTCTGGCAGGCTTCCTAACCGCAAAACAGCGTTCACTTCTGTGCACTCCACTTTTTAGTTGGCGCAAATGCGCTGCAAACAACTGCGTATAACCATTCAAGCGTTCAGTGCTTGCATCCTATCCCGCTAAGCTGCACGGATGAGCGAAATCTCACATAAACTCTGAATAAACTTTCATATCCTTATCGGATCACCTACGCCATGCCTGCGCAGACTCTAATCGCTAGCCGTGATTGCTGCAGATGCAAAAGCTTTTCCGACCTCTCTTCACTGAAGCTTTGTTCATGCATGGCCGGGCTAGAGGGGTGACGCGCGAGCGCGCGCGTCCCCCCTCTAGCCCGGCCATGGCTCATGTTGCCCTGAAAACTGTCTTTATGAAGTTATGCACGTCAAGATTTATTGTGATGGTCATTCGGAAAGCTGTACGTGACATAAAGCTTATGTTACATAGAGTGGCATAAATTGTTGAGGTCAGTATTTTTTCCTAATCCCTTCTCCATACGCCATTGCCGCATCGTCGAGAAACGCGCTTTTAGGGTGATTTCTCGAGGAACGCCTCATCGGAAAAAACTGCGAGGGCCATTCTTGTATCCCAACTAATCGTACAATGTACGAGCCACTGTGTTCTATGGTTGAAGAATGGAGCTGGAGTGCCAAGTCGAGGCACATTCGTGAATTCGACCATTATTTTAATGTGGACGCGGATTCCAGATCAACTTCCCAGTTGATAAAAGCCGAGAGAAGGATAGAGTTATCCAGATACACGAGCGAGATGACGGCGTTGGAACTCACTGTTCTGAAAAGCGTCGTGGTGGCAAAAGAAGCATGGTGGGTGACGTGGCGTACTGCTCTCGCAGAGCACTCACCATTACAGTGGTCGTGCGAAACTACTGCTTTAGGGGTGGTGTACTTCTCCACTCCTCCTCGCTTCATTTCTCTGCTCTTTTTATTCACTGGAATAAGCCACTTGACTTCTAGTTCACCCACGGGACGAAGAAGTAGTAGTGATAGCATTGGCGCCCCTACCCCATTTCTACAGGATGTGAGCGCCCTCTGCGATGCCTACATGGGCTTTATACGGCAGGGTGACGCGACCCAACTTCACCTTCAGGCCTGACTGCATGACCCAAAGGCACATTGACCAGTGGAGTCACTCCTGGGACAGTTTAGACAGCATTCTTACCTGCCTGCAGATCACTGCAGGTGTTTTCGCTTTCAGCTTAATACGACTTCCTTGCCGTTTATTCCGGTCGACATCTCCTGAACAGCCCTTTCTCAATAAAAAGTGCATTACATCGTACCCGAGAGCAGGAGCCTACGTGAATGCTTCGCAGGACCCGCGTAGAACCTTCTAGAACCGGTCATTACTGCTGCTAGCCGCACACCCAACCGATGTCGCATAGGTTATAAACTATCAACTTCGTTTCCATATGACAGTGCGTTCTCTTAAATTTTAAGCCCTTTTGTTATATGCCAAGTTTCTGCCGGGTAGACGAGTAGCAGCAGGATACAGCTGTCATTAATTAATTAATTTATTTATTTAATACTGCAGAGTCACTCGACTTCAAGCAGGCATGAGCAAGGGCATGAGCACAGATAGAAATAAAAAAAAAACAAGTTATGTACGAACTTCATGCAAGTGCAAACGATGATGCGAAAAAAGAAACCAAAAAGACATTACTCCTGAAAGATATCAGTAATGTGCTGTTCATAAGTTGAAAGTTCTTGCCTAGTGAACTGCAACTACCACATCTGATGTAATATTTAGCCTACACATCTACTTCAGTGACTCACTCCTATAGCTACCTCGGTTCTTTCAGTATCGATTAACACACACTTATGAACTATAACGATGAAAAAGTTCACCGGCACAAGTGCGGCAAAAATTAACCTCGACGAAGTCATGTAATGTAGTCGTGTGAAATGAGTAAGGGCATGGGGCAACATGCACGCCCTATGTGCTGGTAACAATACCACACAACTCTGTCGCGAGGCAGATCTGCAAAAAACACGTGTCCCATAATTTTTTCATGTGAATAGCCCATGCACTTGCATAATCAACGCGTGAACAGCTTGCATTGCGGGCAGATCCAAAAATAGCGAGTCAATGTCAGCATCTTAACATGAGTTAAAACCTCGAATATTGCAGCACATCCTCAAAGAACTCAGTTTTCACCTGATACTATAATACCGAAGCCGCGCGTAGGCATCGCATTGCATTGTTACGAAAGTAGAATATTTCTGTACGCACACAAGATGTTTTATTGCTACACCCCACTGGATTGTTCGTATCCTAAAACTGTAGCTCAGAAATGTAGACTGAACCCAACACGCAGGTAGATGGACGTTCTTTTACTAGACGCAAGCTCTCTGTCTCTCATTAATAAAGCAGCCTGTTTGTAGGTCATAAGACTTTCTATATAACTTACCAATAGCAAAGATTACAGCCGCACTCTAAACACGAAGTAGTAAAAAGGAAGCAAGCTGACCTCTTGTACGCTCCCCTTTATAAGAAGTGTGCGCTAGGTAACAGCTTACTCCCTATTTACTGCCTAACGTGTGTTTGAAATGCATGACACGCATCCCATAAGGCTGCATATGCTTTTTGTTACAGCTATATCTTTCGAACCTAAGCACGCAGGTTTGAGCTAAAAGTTTCTTTGGTGTGGAAGCTTCTTTGGTGTGGGGACTATCGGACCCACTGAGCATTTGTTCGCTGCCTTTTAGAGACTGCAGGCTATCTGATAAACGTAGGGAAACCGTCAGAAGTCTAATTTCTTTGAGAGGAAATCTTCACACAAAGCCTGTGCAGTCGCAACGACATTAAGCTATTAGAACACTGCCTGCATTTCCAGCCTTAAAAGAATTTCGACTAAAGGACTCCAGCGCATTGGAACGAGCCTAGTCAGTAGTGGACGAAAACAAGAAGCGGAGTGAGCAATGGCGGTCGTATCTGGCCCTGTTAACGCGGCCAAAAAAAAATTCCCGAGAAGACAGTGGCTCTGTCACAGCCACTGGCTGGAAAGCCGCGCGTCCGGCACCCCTGGGCGGGGCGTTCGATGTCCGCGTTCCGCTCATTCATCTCGGCACAGGAAAACAAGGCCCCCAAAGCCGAAGATGATCATCGTGCCTGTGCCAGATCGTACTCCGAATCTTGAGCAACTAATCAGGCAGAGGCACGCTCCTTTCTGTGCTTCCGTAACAGGAATACGTCAACCTGCAGCACGTTGGACGCCCTGGAGACTCCCTCGTTGTACGTCGAGAAAGTAACAAGATTGCGTTGTAGCCTTGTTCCTTCGCAAGCAGTCATCCCCTTGCTGCAATGCTCCTGCGGCTATCAATCTCGGGCGTTGAGGCGGTGAGCGACGGCGCAGAGGATGGGGCCGACGTTGCAGCTGTCAGCGTACAAGCTTCACCTCTTCCTTTCAAAACCACTCCCAACTCTTTTATTGCACTCTGTGAGGCATCGCACCTGCTGTAAGGTCCGTGGAGTGATATCTGCCTCATTGTGGAATTGCTGTTTTTTGTTTGATCAAGGTGCACCCCCTGCTTAAAA
Organism: Amblyomma mixtum; assembly: GCF_055824585.1. Classification (NCBI taxonomy): domain Eukaryota; kingdom Metazoa; phylum Arthropoda; class Arachnida; order Ixodida; family Ixodidae; genus Amblyomma; species Amblyomma mixtum. The sequence continues at coordinate 94,981,132 of NC_143016.1, forward strand.
AAAGGATACCAGTAAGATCGTTGCTCCATCTTGCATGCGCTAACGTACAAAATCATGTTTCCGATTGGCAATTCCTGCAGTTAGCAAACATAAAACAAGGAATGGTTGGTTGATTATCTTGAAAACGTGCTATTGAGTACTACAACAAAACAGAAAGAAATGAGGATGCATAACTCAAGTGCGAACTTACAGATGTTTAATACATCCCCTTGACAAGGCTTTCGAACAATGCAGTAATTATGGTCTCTAAGTGAATGCCGAATTATCCCTGGCATTATTGTACTGCCGTCAACTAAACAGAGATTTACATATAACGCTTGCGCAATGAAAAAAAGGGCAGGGTGATGCTTCAGGATGCTTCAGGCAGGATGCCTGCTTGCCTCGCATTCATTCTGGGAGCCTGCGTCGCTCGATGTATTTTCTTTTCGTCAATTTGTAGCACAGAGCAGCACGTTTTTTCATGGTCAAAGATTTCCAGTAGGCTTGACAGAAAATAGATTGACAGAAGTTAGCCCTGCGCTTAAAAACACAGAGTGTTGTAGACTGCTTTACCAAATAAGAAATTGAAGTTTTCTTATGCCGATACATTGCTTAAGGCCTACGATGCACTAGTAAGCGAGGAAAAAAAGCACTATTAGTTTTTCTTTGGGACACGAGTTTGGGGGACACCCTTTGATAACCATGTGTGTTTGAGTGTCTGAGTGTTGAGTATGCTTGATTTCACCTTCGACCCTCTCTTTTTCCTTTTTCTCTCTTTTTCACCCTCTTCTTCATCTCTTATCTTCTTCTCATCTTTCGCCCTCACCTGCAGTACCATGCGAGACTACCAAATCGAAGCCTCACCATCCTCTCCCTCCTAGGCGCCCGTTGTGCTCATGCAAAAAATTTCTTCCCCGACCCTCATGATGTTGAGGTTGTAATTTTGAGATTGTCTGTGATGTACCTCTATATTTTTTGTGCAATGGAATATAAAACAGTGTTTTATATTTCCTTCCTTAGACTCTGTCTCCTCGGTTTTGTTGTTTTGTGCTCTCTTTCTGATCTTCCACATCCCCGTCCACGGAGTGTTGCTCTTGGGATAATTCCACTTGTTGACCACTCACGTGGCTGTGTTTAACAAAAAAAAACTGTACACTTGAAAATCTCTGGTATAATAACACCACAACACACACTTTAACCGCATACTTGAGCGTGATCGCCTCAGTTTCTTATGTGGCATAAAACAAAACACAACACAGCACAGCTGTTTCTGGTCATGAAAAGCGAGTTTGCAATGTACGTTTTGTGAGTTTTTTGTTAACGTTATTTCAGGTGCTCTGACATCAGACCGAACGCGGACGCTTTGGCATATCTTCTTGAACGGAACACAAAAGCCGGGACCTGGATTCGATTCCGTGAAGTTCGCTTAGCGGCCGAACACCATAACAATTCAACCAGCGTGGCGAATGGTTATGAAACGAAAAATAACTCTGGACGCACGAATTTAAGACAGCCCTTTCGAAATCACTACATGTCTTTTTTGTCCATAATGAGGGAACAACACAACATGGGTATTTATTGCCGTGAATATGTTGTAGATCCAGCGTAGATAACCTGCTAATTACGTTCGATAAAAATGTGTTTCTGGCGTGCTCTATACGAACTGAGAATGCAAACGCAGGCACATCACTGCTGCAATTAAAGCACTGCTGCACCCGGTCTGGTGGTACTTTTCTTGTGCATGTCTCACGAGAGCATTTGTGGCGATTGCGAGCTTTGTGGCGGTCACAAAATACAAAAGAATACAACGTAGAAAGGAGACCTCCGGGCAACGCACAGAAACAAAGATCAAATAATAAAAAAGTGAGTATCCGACTTTCTATTGGCTACTGGTTTCGGGAAGCAAAGGAGAACAAGGATTGCGGGCATCTCACAACAAGCATTGAAAGATTTTCAGCTGAGGTAGAGAATATTCCAACTCTCATTAGAGCACCACGGAATGAAACACTCAAAGTACAACACACTTTTAGACAAAACACTTGCCTTCCCCATTCTCCCGCTGTGCCAGGCTAGCTTTATATCTTAGCTCATGTGTCCAGTAAACTGGAGCTAAATAGAAAAACAATTGACTTTATAAGCCCTTAATATTGTGGTAGTAATAAACATATTTGTTCCCACTCTGGCTCTGCTTCTCGCCATGTGACAAAATGCACTTGTGAAAGCCTGAGATAATTTCTAACAAGTGACCTTTGCTTGCTTCAAGGGCTGAAAGAACTTGCAACATTTAGTTCAGTTCAAAGCTTCTGCGTGAAAGAAAAACACTTTATGAGATGGTTATCAGGCAAGAAATGTTACGTACTTAAGGAGAGATAAGTTTCCGCTTTTTGCAGAGTTTGCGACAAGAATGCATCGCAATAAAATCACGCTAGAAATTATGCATGTGGAAAGAATAGTAACAAGGTGAACAAAGAAAGAAAAACCAATCTTACAAGCTAACACGATGCTGCAGTGGAGAGCTGCCAAGCGTTTTGAAAACTCTAAACGGTTTTAAGGAAACTCAGAGCCTCTTGTGCTGAATCTAAGACAAAAACATAATCTCTATTTCACGCCGAAGCAGCGGCCATTGCACAGTGTAAAAAACACGTCGACGGAAACGAACGCAAGAAGCAGAAAAAAAAATGAAAATGGATCTGCAGCTGAATATCATGGGAGCCGCAAAATTCAGTATCTGAAGACAAAAGGAAGAAAACAACTGGAGGCTGTTTGAACTGCATAGCCAGCGGGTTGTTACTGCCATTATTTGCGGCGGTCAACGACCTGGACCCGTAAATTATGCATGATTTTCTTGCTGGGGTCTTTTTGTGTAGACAACGAAGAAAATAGACTAAGCAGAACGAAGGCAAGCGTGCACATCAAGTATGGTAGATTGTGGTATGACGACAAAAAAAAAAAGAAATAGGGATCTAAAATGGGAGTGACGGAAAAAAGTTTGACGGAGAGCAAAATTTTTTCATATTTATAGCAAGTCACGTATTGAGGAAGTGAGCACTTCGCATATGCTGGTTGAATGTCACTGAACTATCACGTATGTCTGAGGTCCTCTGTATTGCAGTGAAGCAGTCAGCCCTACGGCAACCATTGAAAACGCCTATTTTTGTTTATTTCAATGAAATGAACAATTAAAATGCAAAGGATTAGCAATTACAACAGAAAATGAACAAGGCTTTTTTGAAGCCCTTCATTCACCCTAGAATATTTTAGAAAATGTATTGATGCGATACAGGCTTTCATCTTTCGCTTGTCTTTCCAGCTTTTTTTCTGTCAGGAAACTTCTGTTGAAAGGTTCTATTGAGAATAAAACGACGGGGAGTGAAATTTGCTTAACATCCATTGCAGGTGATCAGCGGCGGTAGATGAGAAGATATAGGATGGTCGGTTGCTGATAATCACGTCGTGGGATAGAATCCTTTCCGCGGTGACAGGATTTAAACGGCCGCAAAATTCACAAAAACGCTGCTGGGGTTTGCAATGTCAGTGCTCGAGAAATATCAGCTGGTTAAAAAACGGGGATAAGAAGTGGAGCATGATCGCCTAGCAAACCGCGGTAACGAAGAGTAATCCTTACATTACATTGAAACGTCCGAACGTGTGTTGCGGAGCCGCAGCGAAGTCGATAATCAAGAGCAATTTGTCGCCAAGGGAGCTTGAAAGTGCAAGCCAATATATGCATAGAATAGCTATATGAATATGAAGTGTCAGTTCGCTCTTAGTGCAACTAAAATGGCGCAGCCTCACAGGGTGAATTCATAGTTAGCTATGCTCATTGACTGCCTGGACGGCATCGATGCTTGCATTAACTGTGATTTTCTGCGGCGGCTGCAGAGCTGTAGTTTGCGAAGTAACTCTTGCTACAAGCAAAACATTGCCAGTAACATAAAGATGTTTCTATTTGTGCCCTATGTTCAATGCCTGTCATGATTAACCGTCTGTCGGCTACCTCGGAGTCAGCCGTACACTCGAGAGTACTCAACAAAAGTACTAATGGCCCCTGTTATTCTAGTTTGTTTGTTTATTCGGGTTTAACGTCCCAAAGCGACTGAGGCTATGAGAGACGCCGTAGTGAAGGGCTCCGGAAATTTCGACCACCTGTGGTTCTTTAACGTGCACTGACATCGCACAGCACACGGGCCTCTAGAATTTCGCCTTCAAGAAATTCAGCCGCCGCGGCCGGGATCGAACCCGCGTCTTTCGGGTCAGCAGCCGAGCACCGTAACCACTGAGCCACCGCGGCGGGGTTATTCTAGTCAGTGCGTGCCTAAGTAAGAACATGCCGCGACTGCTAACCCCGAATGCCACCGCAATAAACGAGCAGGATTTATTCAGCCCGTTCACCTTCTGAAGGCCCCTTTCCATCAAGTGAGTAGAAAGCTACCTGGTCATTTCCTGATGTGATCGTATGAAAAACGTTCGATAGTCGTAGCGAATAACCACTTAACATGGCACGGTGAGTCGACGGCACTTGACAAATGAACTGCAGCTGATGCGGTGCAGCCTTTCGTCCACAACACTGCTCTGCTGCATGGCGGCCCCACCGTAGTCTTTACTGGCCGTGGGACTGCTTTCACCGTCCGCTTATCCGACTCCGTCATGAATCTGACTCTCACAATCGTTACACAGGTACGGTGTGTCACTGGCAGATATACTGGTTGGTGGGGCGACTAAACCCAACCTACGCCGACATGGTTTCCATATATTGATGTAGAGCTTAGAACGTCACATGCATCTTTTGTATGTATCGTTTTACTGGACGCTATGCTGCCGCCGACCATTACTGCAAATGCTATGCTAATACAGACGTCGAAATCTTCGTTCAGCGTGCTCAAGATGTGCGGCAACAGGTTCGATAGTGCATTCACCGTCCATGGCACATTGAATCACATGAGTATAATTTGGGACGAAGACTCATTACAAGCTAGGCGACTTCGTGTTGTGGCGAGCACTAGGTCATCCCCGCTGACCTTCTCAATAGTTCCCATCCAGATACTTGGTCCTTACGAGGTTGACTGCCGCTTCAGTGACGCGACGTACGCCGCCCAGATCCCGAGCTAGTTCATCGCATTGATTGAATGGCACTTAAGTCTTGCACTTGTTTCGAATGAAGCCCTCTTGGGAGATAGGGCATGACTGAACTTGCCGACTGTGAAAGTCGTGTGCACCCTGTGTCTGACTCATCATTTCTAGCGGCGGCACTCCGCAGAGGGGCAATGGTGTATGTATGTGGAGAGAAGAATTAGAAATTGGTTGCCTCCCGCTCGCGCTCCGAGACACTCTCAGGCCTGCGCAGTTTCCGGCTCTCTCTCAGTTCCTACTTCATCGAATACGTTAAATTATTATATTCCTTGTCCGCAGTGGGCCCCTAATGCATCTTCCCGCCCATATACGTAATCCTTTATAAGCTGTGATCTAGCATGTTTAATATCCTTCCTGAAATAACGCGAGCATGTTTAAAATCCTAGGAGAAAAATTCTTAAAATTGAAAAATTGCAAGATACTCTTATGGAAACATAAATATAATAGTCGATTCTTCTGATATGAAGCAAAATCTTTTTTAAATTGATTTTATCGATCCCATCGAACAGTTAAGACTGACATAAAACGCCAATGGGGAACGTTCTTGACGACAGCAAAAAAATTTATAGAAAAAAGTTCAGGACTGCCGTCGGGGATCAGCAGATATATTAATTGTTATAGTGAAATCTTACATTATATAAAAAAAATTGTTTATAAACGGTTTTGCGGTCAAAATGTTTTGTCCAGAATTGTTTAGTATGATGCACTGAAAAGGAGAACAAAAAAAAAACGTTTTGTGCTCCTTTCTTTTGTAATCTATTTTCCGAGGTTTTCATAAACGTTGAACTCTGGGTGGCGGTAGGAGGCAAACAAACTCGGCAGACATGCACAAAGACGCTTAATTTTTCTTTTCCTTCGTTCCATACTGCATATTTCTATACGTTTTCTTAATTCCAAATATTCACAATATTGTCTCTCTAAACCAGGCACACTTTATTCCAGCATCCGTTCTTCCAATCGCATCGTTACTAAGCGCCGCTTACTATACCCGTCTTCACACAGTGAATGCTGAAGGCACAGAAAGTGAATTAATCTGCTGGAAACCTCTCAGCAGACCTCTCGCCATACTGCTGCGCTCTCTATGCTGCGTTTTGCGCTTTTTGAATACGTCAATTCCAATTCAAAATTCCAATTCCAATTTTTGAATACGTCAATTCCAATAAGTCCAATTCCAAAAAAATTAAGTAAGCCTAACTACACCGAATATAAAAGAGAAAAACATCTAATTTGGTGATAACCCACGGGAAGCAAGAACTATGGCCTTGGCGTTCCTTCTCCCCATTCATTGATACAGCGCCCCCTTTACGGACTTTATATTGCGCGCTTCGACTTCAAGCATACGTATACTGATATTAACGGTGCGTGAAATTGGCGCCTTGGTTTTCCCTAAGATTCCTCCACGCACCAGTTAATTTATATAGAAAACGGCAATATCTGACCAGTTTATTATGTGGTTTTTCTGGCCCCATGCACTTTATTTTCATTTCCTTCACCTTGCCTCCAGGAAAAAAGCGAGCCTGAGATAAACACGGCATTGAACGGCTGGAGCTGCCTCTTCTCACGATTACACCTAACATCAGCTAACCTTAGTGAAAGGGAAAAGATAGCTGTGTCGAGAGATCGGGATAAACTAAGCTACAGGCAAACGAATTACGGTTTTATTATCGATCTTTTCTCGAGTGTGGTGAACGATGATGAGAGCTCTGAAAAGCATTTGAACATGGGTTGGCACATTCCTGCGATTTAAGCGAAGATATTATGTTTACTCCCATAAGATCGAGGAACTTTACAGCATTCCGGCTTTGAGACCAGAAAGCTGGTTCAATTGGTATTTCTGAGCACCATGTATTGATTCGAAGACACGTGCGAGGTCATACTGTGTTCTTGTCTATGTCAGGCACTAATAACGGAGAACGTGTCTTTCTTAGTGGCATGAAAACCTTGTTCTACAGGAAATGAACGTGTAACTGCCACAATTTTAATGGCCCCTTGAAGGAGAACGTAGGCTTAGCCCTCCTCAAGAGGAGTCGTCGCAAAAAAAAAAAATCTCTGCTGCAACTTTCGGTAAAAACACATAAATCGGCCTCTCGAGAGCGTGTTGACACTACACAGAACAGGCGCGACGGCGCATGGAATTGAGAGATCTGTCTTGCCGGTCCGGTGCAGCCGCCGACATCGCCGTTCCTGCACGCCGCCTACAATGCTCACATCGATCATTTGCCTTATTAAAATGCCTCTTCCAATGAGACCCCTTCGACACCTTGCTTTTGAGTAATGGGCATGGGGGCGGGTTTGAAAAGAATGAATGGGCCCTAGGTAATGCTGGTACGACCGGGTCCCTATGGCATTTTCTTAATTTCAACGAACCAATGTCGGTCGTCTGCCATAGCATGGTCGTATGCGGACAACCATAGGCAAATATTTAAGGCCACGCGACGGCGCATGTGTTCGCAAGCTTTCGATGAGGTGTTTACACTACTGTTGTTCGAAAACATTTCTTTCGCGCTTATTGACAGAGAGAGAGAGATAAAGAGAGGGGAAAGGCAGGGATGTTAACCCTTATTGACAGCCGCTGCCTGAAAAGTCGGGATTGTAGTTCAACGCACATCCAACGCGCAAAAACTGGAGCGCACACGTAAGACTGCAGTTGGATTTTTTAAAATTCAGTTTTGTGGGTACATAATCTTTGCAGCAATTTACTCGTTCGCATTGTCGGTTGCCTAAATATCCAGTTTTGACGTTTGACAAGAGCGTTGCATTTCTTCCACAGCATAGTTATTGTAGGTTCCGTACAGCGTTCAATAAAATTCTTTTTAAAGAAGCCACAGTTCATTCAGAGCATTCTTGTCACTTTCTTACTTCGCTTCTTTCTACCCTTCGGTTCAATGGTGGCATTAGCATTAAGCGTTTCGTGTCAATGAAGTATAGTCCGATGTTTAGGCCGTTGTGTACCCAGAAAAACCGGTCTCCTCACTTTTCCCTATGGCGGTTATCTGACAGTCTGAGCTGCAACCCCTAATACATGTGAACGCTTTTCGTGCAGTATCTTCTTAATTATGAGTGCGAGCTGTCAGAGTAGGTAAGAACTACGCGCAGGTGGAAAAGGCTGAGGTTTGCGAATTGGTTGATTCATTTCGATAGGAACGGTCTAAACTTCAGTGGCTTCTTAAGGCCCCACTCTGTTCATAAATTTTGTATTTGGCTGCTTGATAAACAACAAACTTTCATTATTGTTGACTAACTAATATGCGCTAAAGTTGCGAGATACCACAATGTACCCGAAGAGCTCGCGTGTTCGGTCTTCACGGAATAAGTATTTTTGGTTTTTTCCCTTCTGAGACAGTGTGCGGTGCATAACAAGAGCAGTATGTAATTCCTTTGGAAAGTTATTTAATAAGAAAACAAAATAAGTAATGAAATAAATAATGAAGTAAAGCGTAATTTAAGTTCTCCCTCTTCGGCTTGGCTTCAAACACTATTTGTGTCGTTATCCTATGCTAGACCGAGGGCAGGTAGATGGCTTCCTTGAAAGCACAAAGCGAACATGGAAGAAGTCCTCCAGTCGAAACCCTGGCAACCATTAGTGTTTTAACTAATACACCTTAACAATGGCGTAGTATACTCTACCTTTTCAAATGAATTTCTATTAATGTACGACATCTACGAGCTATCTTGATTATTGTTCTGAAGAACCATGCTTCCTTCTTCTCATGCGTAGTAACAACCTAAGAATTCCGAGCAATATCCTCAAATTTGATAGAAATGCCGAATAAAAAAACCTGCAACATTCGTGTTTCGGTTCTCATGTAATCCCCAAAAGCCCTCAGTTTGCCCTGTTGTGCAAAGAGAGCTGATATAAAGCTTCAGTGATTCTGGAACCATAAAGTCAGCAATAAAATTCCAATACGGAAAGGTGTCAGGCAGGGAGACACGATCTCGCCAATGCTCTTCACTGCCTGCTTACAGGAGGTATTCCGGGGACTGGAATGGGAACAGTTGGGAATAAGAGTTAATGAAGAATACCTGAGTAATTTGCGATTCGCTGATGACATTACCTTGCTTAGTCACTCTGGACATGAACTTCAAAGCATAATCAATGAATTAGATAGGCAGAGCAGAACGGTGGGGCTAAAGATTAACATGCAGAAAACCAAAGTAATGTTCAACAGCCTAGCAAGGGAACCGCAGTTCGCAATTGGTAGCCAGGTGCTGGAAGTAGTAAGAGAATACGTCTACTTAGGGCAGGTAGTGACCGTAGATCGGGATTATGAGAGAGAAATAAGAAGGGGGTGGAGCGCATATGGCAGGTGCTCCCTGATCATGAATGCCAGTTTACCAATATCTCTGAAGAGAAAAGTATACAAAAGCTCTATCCTACCGGTACTCACCTATGGGGCAGAAATGTGGAGGCTAACAAAGAGGGTTCAGCTTAAGTTAAAAACAACGCAGCGAGCTATGGAATGGAAAATGATAGATGTAACGTTAAGAGATCGGAAGAGGGCGGAGTGGGTGAGGGAACAAACACGGGTTAATGACATCTGAGTTGAAATCAAGAACAAGAAATGGGCTTGGGCAGGGCATGTAATGCAAAGGCAAGATAACCGCTGGTCCTTAAGGGTAACGGAGTGGACTCCAAAAGAAAGCAAACGCAACAGGGGACGGCAGAAAGTTAGGTGGGCGGATGAGATTAAGAAGTTTGCGGGGATACAGTGGCGGCAACTGACAAAGGACAGGGTTAATTGGAGAGACATGGGAGAGGCCTTGGCCATGCAGTGAGTGTAGTCAGGCTGATGATCATTCTGGAACCCTTGCGTTGGCCCAAACGGGACAGATATCTTATCCCTTATTTCTCTCCTTCGAGTAAAAGGCACTACGAGCAAGGTAGTATGCAACCACATTGCTGTTAACCATTGCGTTTAATGAGTCGAGCGTGGACAGAAAAGAAAAAGAGCACAAATGACGGGAAACCAAGATTGTAATCTTTCATTTTTTTATACTGCAACGACTCAGCCTTGCCCAAGCTAGAACGACAAAAAAGGTAACAAGCAACAAATACCTTCGACACCTGAAACCACTTCCTTTTCATTTGTTTTTTTTTTTTGTTTTTTAAACGGCAGCAGCTAAGCAGCCTCTTAGCGCTACTTCTCCAAGACGTCGTTAAGAACCTTGTCAGCAGCGTGTTCCATTTCGCCGTCCTTAATCTGGCTGAAACAGAAAACAAACGCTAAGGCGCTCACGTGTGTACATCTCGTCGTTCAGATCCGTTTCCTTTTAAAGAGTGGCTGCTTACCGTCTGAAACTGTCTTTAAGCTGCGAGCAAAAGCCTCCACGTGTTACGATAAAACGGGACAAAAAGAGAAAACGGCTTGAACGAGCTCAGGAAGACGGTGGAGTGACGTCGTGAAGGCCACGACATGATGCTTTAGAAGGAAGCTAAGAGGAAGCCAGGGCGGCTGCGCAGCTGGTGTGAAAGGAAACTGCGCGTCCTTAGGGAGGTAGAAATGCGTAGGAGCCCATAACAGCGAGAACTGCCGCGTCTGAGACATCTCAGCACTGCCAGTGAGGTTAGTCTAGCAGTGCTGTTTGAGAAATTAGCGGGTATTAAATGAGATGTCATAGGGCTTAATAATGCTAGAAGGACCGATGCACTCAATTTCTACCCTTTGTACCGGTACTTACTTATGGGGCAGAAATGTGGAGGCTAATGGGACAAATGATACGTGTAACGTTAAGAGGGAGGAAGAGGGCAGAGTGGGCCAGGACTCAAACACGGCTTAATGACATGCTAGGCGAAATGAAGGAGAACAAATGCGCTTAGGCAGGGCATATTATGCGAAGGCAAGATAACCGCTGGTCCTTAAGGGTGACGGCGTGGATTCCAAGAGAAGGGAAGCGTAGCACGGGGCGGCAGAAAGTTAGGTGGGCGGATGAGATTAATGCCTGGCTGTGCATCTGCGTAGCCAGAAAATTCAGGCTTGTGATTTCGGTGTTCCGAAAACTTCTGTGGGGACCTCTACTATTGTAGATGTACGTACAGGCGGAGACGCAAGCGTAGAGCTTAGCTGAGGTCGAAACATCTTGCTGAGAGCACGAGAAATCTGAACAGTAACCTGGGAAAGGGAAGAAGGATCACTGTCTGCAAAATTTTGGCCACATGTCGTCAAGCTATTAGTGTTGGGGAACGCATGATAGGCGAAGGTTTTATCCAGAACTTTTCTTTCTGTCTAAGTTTTCTGCCTCTTTTCTTTTCATTGTTTGTTTGAAGGTGAGGGGCGTTCAGCGCGATAGTTGCAGGAACTTCGTTTCAAAAAGCAGGTGTGTTGCGCCTAAATCACTCAGCGTTGAGCTTGGGAATTCGCAGAAGCTGTTCGAATTCTACGTATTGCAAGCAGTGAGAATATCTTACTCAGTGCGAGGGCAAAGGAAGAGCACACTGGGTCCGGATATGGATGGTTCTGTATCAGTGATAAAACCATGACTGCTATCTTTGCAGCCGAAGTGAACTGATGTAAATGCTTTATGTTTTATTATCCCGACTGCGGTATACATAGGCGAATAAAGGAGAACAGAATGCGAGAAAGTGTGCCGGATGCCTTAATAGAAGCGGGAAAGACAGTTGCGCTACAGAAATGAAGAACTGCGTGCAAAAGGACAGAATATATCGAATATATCGAAGAAGTGTTTGCAGACCAAAACAAGTGTGTCACAGTTTTCAGTGTCAGCACCGCGATAACTACAACCAGAAACACACGTGACTCGATGTCGTCGTAGGCAAGATCGCGAAGCTTTGCATGCCTAAATGAGGGGGTGAACACCATCTGTCGGGTCGGATGATGTCCGCACAAAGCTAGGTGATTGGACCCACGATGCGAGTTCAGTCGTATTCATATGCTGAACGACCTTTCTAGCAATCGCCGCAAACTCTCAGGATATTTTATTAGCTCTCGCCTCTCCTCTTTTGCCTTTTGCATGCATTCGTGCTAAGTAAAGATCACCAGGTCCTCTTAAATGCTTTGGGGAGTTACAATTTTCTAGTTTTTCCTGCTCTGTATAAACGAAATAGATCTGGTTTTTGTTCCGTGGACACAGGATTGCACTTACAGAACTTAATTTTTGTTCCGTGGCCACATCAGTTCCACTGCTACGCCTGCGCATGATGATCATCCAGTTTTCATGAAGTCAGAGAAAAGTGCGATCTGTCCTGAACAACGCATTTAGTCTGCTTTTAGAGAGCGAAGCTTTCTTGCCATCGCCTTTTGTTTTCGTTAAAAAAAAAAAAAAAACGCTGCACCTCCAACGGGGCGCTCGCAATCGAGCGCAATCTTGCGCGTAGCCAGTGCTTCACAAATAAGTCACAGTAGGATAGAGGGGCAGCTATAGCGAGAACGTTTAGACCGGGACTGATTTTTCAATACTTGCGACGTTAATTTTTTGTTTCCACAGACCACAACAGCGAATTATCGCTTCCTTGAATTACTTTACAATGAAGTATTAATGAAGATTTGTTTTTATCAAAGTTGTAATCCCCCCCCCCCCCCCCTCCCTGCTTATGCGCCCTTTCGCAAAGCTGGGTATATCAGAATATAGAATAAAGAATGTGTTATCGAAGGGTTATCCAGTGGTCAGGGCTAAATAAGTAAACTATACTGGTTTCTTCATTTGCAAAATTTCATACATACTACTTCAGCTTCTTCATCGCGAAAACAACCAGCAAATTTTCCGAACATGCTACATGTTATCTAAACATCCCGTACCTAAAAGTATAAAAAGTAGCTCTCTTTCATATTTACACCGTTCGCGACGAGCATGGTGCAGCTTATCACAGCCGTGCTCCGTATGTCGTAGAAATATCGCCGAAAGACAGTGAGGAGCATTCGAGGCGGAATGAACTTCGTTTATTCTCTCGACCCTTGTTACATGAAGAAAGTCATCTTATTACATTAATCATTCATCTTTTTCTTTTTGCTGCACATTAACTTTCGTAATTGCTGACTGTTGATGATTCCTATCGAGAGTACACGCAGTTATCAATATTTGTCTACACCTCGAACGCGTCTTTTTCAAGTTAAAACATTATATTTACACAAACAGCAGATAAGAGAAAAATGAGCAAATTATGGTATTGGAAAAAATTAATGAGACGCATTTTTAAGCACTTTCGTAACCTTTAAAGACCGGCAAATATGAAGGAACGCTTGAGACAAGGGCAAGTAAATTTAGTTACAAATACGCTTAATTATACGCACGAAGGCACGTGGTTTAATTACATTAAATCTCTGTGAAAGGAACGGGGCGCAGTTCATGCAAAAGAAGGAAAAGAAAACAAAAACAAATCACGGACCCACACGTGCCGTCCTCAGAGGAAATTACCTGCCGCGGCAATTCATAATAAAACAAAAGCATGTGGCGTGGTGTTGCAAGCACAAGTACAGGGAAAAGGAGATAAAGCACCCTTGGCGCCACAAGAATCTGTGAAACGGTAGATATGTTAGTTATTTTTATTTAAAACATACTGCAGCCCATTGAACACCAAGCGGGGAGCGAGGCAGTACAGCAGAAATAGAACAGAAATAGAAATAGAGCAGAGCAATCCTGAGCAGCAGCAGTGGTTTGTAAAGAGCAAAAAACACTGAAAACGCACGATGCAAAAAAAAATACAAACTAAAAAAGAGAAAACAATCAATCCAAAAGAGCGTATTACGTACACCTTCTTCAAAGTCAGTTATGTGACGCGTAAACGCATATTGATGACGATTAATAATTTGAGGAAGCAAATTTGCCGTCCTTGATATGAAAAGCCCCAAAACAAAATTTCAAACCAATGGTCTGATATATTCCGTGCGATATCGATAAGAGATCTTCTTCATGGAAGTCGGTAACTCCAGGCAACATGTGCCCCTCGTCGCTACTGAGCCCATTGCCACGTTGAGTATTTAGTCAGGGTATAAAGCCGAGTGGAATTTATTTCAAAAAAGGTGCTCAGAATGAATGCATTTTGGATGCAAGTGGTAATGAGCACTATATTTAGAATGCCCATGAAGAAAACTAGCGATATTATGCACGTAAGCTGCCTCGATTAGGAGAGTAAGACGTCCGTGCACACAGCCGTAGTACGAGCGCCGCCACGGTGGCTCAGTGGTTATGGTGCTCGGCTGCTGACCCGAAAGACGCGGGTTCGATCCCGGCCGCGGTGGTTGAATTTCTTTGGAGGAGAAATTTAGAGGCCCGTGCACTGTGCGATGTCAGTGCGCGTTAAAGAACCCCTAGTGGTCGAAATTTCCGGAGCCCTCCACTACGGCGTCTCTCATAGCCTTAGTCGCTTTGGCACGTTAAACCCCATAAAACCAAACCAAACAGCCGTAGTACGAGGAGCAGCGCTGTTAGTACGCATCCCCGCGCCTGAAAAACTCGCCTGACCATGTCTGCTCTCTGCGGACATCACCCTAACCCTATAGTCGTTGATATAAATGTTAGCGAAAGAACGAAGTTAGCCTTGCAACCATCGCTAACTCATTTGGCACCTCAGCTTAGACACAAAGCATTTCTTTGCCCTCGGCAGTCAAACAATTGTCAAAAAAATATAAGCAACCGATACTGAACCTTTTTTTATTTTTTTTTTCGTAGAGTAAAAATTGAATGGCTATGACTTAGGGGCAGAGGGCATGCATTGTAGTTTTCGTTCCCTCCATTACCGATGGTATTAGAGATTTGAGGTCATACTTTTCCATCACTCTCTTCCTTCACTCAGCGCCACTTACGATTACGTCACGGCTAATACCTAACAAGCCGCGCCATTTGCTGGCTTCGTAAAAAAGGCAGCGTACGCAAGTGATGATGACCAAAAAAGATGAATTAAAAAATAGCCGCTGCATGATAGTTATTGTTTGAAGCCAGAGCAACAGCAGCAACATGTCAAATAAATGTCAGTGGATATCGCCAAAAAAAAAAAAGAAAACGGCATGCTGGAACTGCACACATCTATACGGCTTTTTGAATTAGTTCTATTTTGTAGTTCAGTAGTGATAAAAAAAATAATATTTTAACGTCATCGAGAGTCGTTGAGAAAAAAGGCTTACCAAGGCAAACTGCGCTTAATGTATTGTCTGCCAGAGCTGTACTTCCTTGTCTTAAGTTACAACGAAGCACATCCTGTACACAGGAGCTGAAATGAGATCAAGATTACCGACGTGCAAAAAAAATATAATACTCCACTTCGGCAGTTTAGATTCCTGAGGCTCCAAAAGTAAGTCAAAGGCATTGGTGACGCACCGAAGAATGTCTCTCGTTATTTGAGTAAAGCATTTAAAAAAAAAAAAGGTGTTCTTCCAGCTGTATAAAACTAAGGACGTATTGCTTCTCGTCCTGTGGCGCTGCTCAGAGTATTCTTCCAATTCCGCTCAATGAGAGATATCAATGAAATTAATTATGCAAAGCTTTTTTTAATTCTCTGCAAGGGGTAGTGAGTTTCCTTAAGTTTTAGAGGAATTAAGAAATAACCGATGCAGTTTCTTATAGCAATCGATATCATACAGGGTCCTTGTTTCAACATTTCAAGAAAGCTCATGAAATATGAAGAACAAAAAACACGTGCTTACGGGCTCGGGCTAGCGAATTGTAACGCTGCCAAATGGGTTTTGAATGAACTAAGCGTGCGCGCTCACCGTTTAGAATCGAGCAGCCGATGCCGCTCTGAGCATAGTCTTTAAAGTGCATCATCAAATTGTTCCGGAACATATAATGCGCGTTGTGATCAGCGATAGGTGACAGTCATACCACACACAACCATTTAAGACAGGGCTTCTCTAGAGCCAGCTCGCATATACTGTACAACAAAAAAGGAATAGAAAGCAGCGAAGCCACCTAGTTAGAGCTAGCCCAGTTTTCATTATCTGTATCAATCTGCAGCCTGCCGAACTGGGCCGCGGCCGCTCACTTGGGCAGAGACTGCGTGCACGTATCGTTCGTTCGACACACCGTTGGGCGGGCTGCAGTGTAGAGAAAGTAGAAAAAGAAAGCTTGAATAAAAATATTGCACACCATGACTGAAAATGAAAAGCCAGTCACATTAGAAAGCTGCCCGGTAGTAAGCTAAAAGGATGAGACGCAAAGTATAGAAGCGTGATGAACGGGTAACATGCCACATCCGAGTGTTTCGAGACTAGAACGCCCAAACGTAAATCGGTTAATGGGCCTGTTTACTAACTAAGCACTGCCGAGTCTTTTTTCGTCTCCTGCAAAAAATATGATGAAAGTGTGCGCGGTTCAATAGCTTGATAACGGCAGGCCATGCGTGTTGGCTTATTCAGCAATCAATGAGTTAGCTTTGACTGTGCGGGTGCACTCATATCATCCAGGTATTGTTTCATCGCGGGCTGTTGTCCTCAAAAGAATATGGGCCTTGAATTGATCGAGGCTGCGGACTAATGATGTGCGTAACTGCCGTCCAGGTGGAAGCGTATACGGTCGGAGGAGCCGTAAAATTACTTCCTATCGACTTTCATGTCCTCATACCATGATTCGCCATCCTGTACAAGAAGTGTACGGTTCGGCTCCAGCAAAGCCCACCATACGGTTCGACTGCATGGTGCTCATTTTTTGATGATAATAATAAATAATTATTGACCAGCAATTGTAGCGCCGCGTACTGCGCATAAGAATTTTCAGAGGTTATCCGTACTGCACATGAATTGCCCCACTGCATAGAAGGCAGTAAGGTATACCTTTATGCGGCATGGTTCTTCGTTTACTCTCATTATCACACTTTTCTCACGGCACCGTCCGTGGAAGCACATTTGTTCTTCTGGTTTTCTTTTCCTTTGTTTGTTTTCTTCCTCTTTCGCTGCTTTGTCTACGGCATCTTCGTCTTCTTAATCTTCCATGCTCTCCTGGGTAACATGAAAACCTAAACCTGCTACCTACGTGGCCGTGTATACCGTATGCGTTTATGAAGGCACTGTTCCCTTTATTGTTTTCCAGGCGAGCACTGTCTTGCGTTCTTAGGATGCCACGCCATGGATGGACACGCAGACTGAAAAAATTGCGAACACGGGAGAACAGACACGGTGAAAAGAATCGCATTAAATTAAGAATGTTGATTTCAATGCAAGAAGTGTATTACCATCCCACTAAAGGATTTTGCTGGACATGCTTCAAGTCCTCGTGCTGGAGGTCCTAAGCCTTGATTTCGAAAATCTGTTATCTAGTTTTGCGGTTAATTTTATGGCCAGACAAATACGGCAATCTTATGGAAAGACCAGACTGAGTAGGCGAGTGTTTCTCGGACGCCCATATTTCTTCGTAACTATGAATGCCGATGACTGCCCCTTTCACTACTGTGCTCAGAACTAAGGGGAACTCGATCAGACTAGCATGGAGGTCCCTCTGCCTGCAGTGCGGTCGGTGTTACGAAAAATTCAGAATACGTGCCATTAAAAGGCATAACACTCATACGAACCGTAGCAGTTGCCCTCCGCATAGTAGAATGAAAAGCGAAAGTTGCAGGAAGCTGAAAAGAGGGAGCAGAATACATGTTTTCGCTTTTTATCGCGCCATGTTTCTGTAATAGGTGCACAGGAATCGATGTAGGCGACGCGCAGAATTCAACAGTCCGCGAGTAAACCGCTCTATTCCTTAGCGCGATGCAGCAGAGAGGCACTTCAATTAGAGCGTGCTGTAGCTGCACAAATTTTGTTTAACAAGCGTTCTTCTGTAACGGAGCCTATGAATGAGTGAGAATGTCTTTATTTTTGTCCATTTAGAGCTAGCCATTACGAAGAGTAAGTACAAGACGCAATTAAAATGCAGAAAAAAAAATGTATGAAGATGCTGAAATTCAAAACAACAAAAGGACAATTTATAGCGCATTAAAGAGACAGCGATTCCTGTCCTTCCCAGGACAGCCCTGGGAAGCCCTGTCCAAAGCCCTGTCTGAAGTGCATTTACTGATAGGAACATACAGGGCGTTGACAGAAAAAGGCTGTTTAGAAGCACCTATATACAAAGGAGGGCGCGCTTCTTTCGCAATTCTCTAGGTCCAAGAGCAGGCTTTTTGCATAGCTGTGGATGGAAGGCAATGTTAGTTGTAGGTAACGCCATGGCCACGATGTAAAACAAAAGTTCTAATTTACAGGAAGCAAAATAACTATTGTCACCACTTTCAGGCCCGAGGATAAACATTGTCCTTGTATTGCATTCCGTCGCTTTCAAGAGGGTAAGGCAACAAACATAAAGGCAGTGCTCCTCAGAACAGGTGAGTCTCTGGCCATTATGACTTCGCTACAGAAGAGGCCTTTTGTACAGGACCGCCCTAAACATTATTTTTCATTCTTCATGAAGGCGTCTGAACCAGATTTTGCGAGGCTGCAGGCGTGGGTTACTCAATTCATGGAACCTCTCGTTTAATCGCTTTGATTTCCCGAGCACCGAAGGCGACCTGGAAAAGTGCGGTCGCTGAGAATGCTTGATGGGTGCTCTGAGACCGGCGAGTGACAGCCACCTGTATCAGAAGAAAAGTGTGGGAAAAATTAAGCTGGCCGGCTCTTAAGTGTCACTACAGTTACGCAAATGACAATGCATCAGTATTACGTCTTCTACTAGCGTGAAAAGCTAAGGTCGCTTACTTAGCATATAACTCATCGAAAACTGACTGGCAATAGCTGACTGTTCCTCCCATTTCCGGTGGCCACTGGCAAGGAGGAAAATCAAAATTTTGAAAATTGTTTTTGAGGAAATGAATGGCGCAGTAACACTCACATCTCCGTGGACAGCTCAACCACGCCGTGAAGGAAGAGAGGAAGGTGGGAGTGAAAGAAGAAAGAGATGCCGTAGTCATACCCAACAATTCTGGACAAAAGCATATTTAAGCGGGAAATCGTTTATGAATGTAATTTTTTAAGATAATGGAAGACTTCACCGCTGATCACCCGTTGGCAGTCTTGAATTTTTTTTCATTAACGTTTTTGTTATCGTCAAAAGCGTTCCTCATTGGTATTTTATGGAACTCTTTACTGTTCAATGCGATCGATGGAAACAATTTAAAAGAAAGATTTTGCTATTTACCAGAAGAATGAACCATTACATTGAATATATCCTCAAAGGTTTTTTTTAATAATTTTTCCTTTTTTATAGCTTGTTCTGAGATTTTTGGACATGTGGAGGGTCCAGAATAATTTGGACCACCTGGGGATCTTTAACGAGCATGGTGGCTGATATGATGAGTGGTACTCAGCCAGCATTATGAGATGTCGAATTGTATATAAGTGCTGTTCTTCCGTCGCTGATTTCCTGTTTTCCATTCTCTTTCAAAAACGCTGTCCAAGTTACGGACGCCTGCCTATGCATCGTCTGGGTTCCTACGAAAAAAAAAATTCATCTAAAGAGCACTCCGTCAATGTGAAATCCTGCTTTTGCCATCTCCTTACTCTGCGCGCTCTTACTGCTAGTTGATTTATGTTTCCATATTACAGGGCTCCAGAGGAGGCGCAAAACTGAGACAGACATTAGCTCTCACTAAGGAGTTCGCTACTAGCTGTGTATTTCAGGCTACGAGGCACGAATTTATCGAATAGAGGGGCACAGTTCGTAGCAACTGCTGTGCTCCTATCTTCCGCCTTTCTCGGCAGTCTTGCTCCTCTTTAACTTCTTCCCTTGCAATAAATGGTTGTTTTTTCTTTCCTCTTGGAAGGTGTATGCACTAAGGAAGGAAGGTGTATAAAGCGCTAAGCGGATAGTGACACAAGGTAGCGAGTGGCATGGTGCATAATTGAATAAATGTAGAGAAGACATTCGTGCTCAGTTGCCGACGAATGCAAGAATGTTTCTCGGATTTAATCTGCTCTGTGGTGGAGGGTTTTGTACTAAAAAAAGTGTTGCTTTAGATTTTGTGATTTCCACTCATCTTCTGCTATTACAACTCTTCTTGGATACTGGCCATTGATGAGTGTTATGGTAAAATAAATAGAAACACTGCAAGGTATGCTCTATTGTTCCTTGCTGCATGATCGTCTTCTTCTCGCTGTTCTAATTAACCCTGACAATCTGGTTTGAAGAGGTATTAAACTTATGCGGAACCACTCAGAACGAAGAAATTCATGAATGCATGGTAATCGTTAGTGATTACCATGCCTTTAGGGCGCGCTGTTTATTAGTTTACTTCAGACAAGCTCGACGCGAGAGGTATTGTATTATAAATTATAACGTTTCCTGCTAGCATCAGCTTACAATGAGATACCATTTAGTACACCGTAAATTATCGGAGGTGCTTTTTGCGGAGTGAAGGAAAAAAAAAAAATTACCGACGATTACGTTACTTCCTAATGCGAAATTTGAGCGCAGCAAAAAGCTGTTTCACCTTTTCGTTAGATTGAGGCAGAGAAATCGAGCAACACATGTATGCGCTATCACAGAGTTTTTTTTTTTTATTTTTCACACGTATTCCTTTAACAAAGATTCCACTAACAGTTCTTGACAGTCATGAATGAAGCTTTGTGGTCGGAGAAATAGCCTGATATATGTTCGACTTGGTACACCAATGCTTGATTCTCAAAGACGAGATCTATACAAGTGCCTCGCGAGGTTGCCACAGCCGTGGGACGCGTTACGAGCGAGAGGAACGGGATGTTCTCCCGCATAAGTGTTAGGAAATTGCTGTTTGTCTTTATGTCAACATTAAAGTCCCCCACTACTAACATCGGTGTGGATCGATGGACGGTTAATGCGAGTTGCAGGAAGTGCACGACGTCTTTCGTGAGTGCGGTAGGGGCGAAGTAGGCAGCTACTACCAGCAAGCCGTTGGGCAACTTTGCGGCGCACAGTTCGCCAAGTTCATGTGACGTTCCAAACATTTCGACTGGTATTGCAGAGAGACCTGTGCGCAAGTAGATAGCGACTCCCGCCACTCTGTTGTGGTCTCTGCGAGCACCACAGCAGTATAGGAAATCTATGATTTCGAGAGGCTCTTCGGGATCCATCCAGGTTTCAGCAAAGCAAAGTACAGAGGAATGGCGCAGAATGTGATCGTGGTGTACGTCCTTGGCATGTGCGGCAAGAAGCGTACGTTAAGAATGTGGTTGTGAATGATGAATCAAGTGCTGTCAGCGAATGACGCGTCCATTGGCTGTCTGCGTGTGTTACTGATGTGTTGTTAACATGTTAAGCTTCGCCTGTAAGAGTGGAACGCGACAGCGTCTTGCAACGCTGCCAGGGAGTCCACAGAACGCCATCGCCAATTCGGCTGTACGCCTTGCTGGACGGTAGATTTATTTTTTGAGGAAAGGAAATGTATCTCTCTCGCATATCTGGGTGGACACCTGCACCTCGCCGTAAGGGGAAGGGGGAAGATGGGACTGAACGGAGATGCCGTATTAGCTAGACGCGCCTTTGTTCATTCCAAACCATTCAGCTGGCATTACGGAGTGGCTAGCGTGCTCGTATCGCACTCCGGAGACCCTGGTTCGATTCCCCAACTCGACCAATTTCGTTCTCGGTTTTATAGATTTATGCGGTCTAACTAGAAAGGTTAATTAGGCTATTTCATATTTACATTATTGCATTTCTATCCATCGTGTTCTGTCATTAACCTGTCAATTGTTGGAACTGTCTAGGATGTTCGAAACAACGTATATGAAACGAGCAACGTCTTACTGAATGGGGAAGTGCGTGGTGGTGGTGGGAACGCGGCTTCGTACTTATCTGTTTTTTTTCAGCAGCGTCTCCTTCCGCGGACGCTGTTGTCGCTGCGGCGCGCGTCTTTCTTTTCTTTTCTTCTGACCTCTTCATTCTCCTCTATATTAATTAGGCTAATTGATTAATTAAGCAATTAACTAAACTCAGTCCAACTTAGTTGCAGCATCACTATACGATCCCTTTGATTGGTTGCATGGTTACTAGCCAAAGTACAATTGGCCCCATTTGAAATTCGCGCACTGTGACGTCACGAGCATTTCGACCAATTGAAAAGCATGACATTGGGGGCGGAGCTGGTTACGAGGCCGACGCCGACGCCGACGCCGACGACGACGCGAAACCCAGGAACGGACGCCAAAGAGCTGCGCTCTAAAATACGAAAGCGATACCAGGCATAAACTATTTTCATTCTACAGAAGCTGTATTAAATGAGGTATCCCATGAATGGGGTTAGGGCCTTTTTCTCTTTTTGCCTTGAAAACAAATGCGCAAAGTTATAATCTTTTATCGTTCATCACCGCGTATCATCAGGATTTCGGAAACACTGTTGAGGTGCACACCTGTCGCCAGCGTCTTGTCCCTCGCATCTCCCCTTCAGTTCGCGTGATTGAAACAGCGCAGCCCAATGGAACCTAGGGCGCACGTAATCTATAAAGAATATCTGTATTCATATATTTGCTTTTCCGCTAACAAGGATTTGTTGACTGCTGTCCATGTCTTCGAGTCTCTAACCAGTCGCAACAAGGACAAAAAGTTAACTCATAACTGCAATGCTACATGTTAAGCACTTTGAATACAGGTCATGTTAATAGCTGACACAACCTTCAGCTTCCACACGGCTGCACGATTTTCGTCACGAAGAAGTTGCGCAGCTAGAAATCGTTCTTCGAGCCTCTCTTTCTTCACAGCATTGTGTGCAAGAATAAGAAAATAACTTTGAAAGCATGCTCCTGCTCTCCTATACCGCTCACGACAAGTAATGGGAAAACTTCGGTGCGCATACACCCGCCTGAACGCCCACACATTTTCTTTTTCTTTTTCCTTAATGTTCCAGCCAAGCAGAATGCCGGCAGGTGCCGAGTAAGGGTTCACAAAATGCGAGTCACGAACGGACTAAGGAAGTGATGAGGAAAGTGTTGCGGAAGAGTTCGTGCGAACTTTTTGCGCTCTTTCCTTGGTGCGCTAGAATAGAAAATGCGGAAAAAGCTCTTGCTGTGCTGGTCACGTGCTCATGAGCGAGGTAGAATTTTGCAAGCAAAATTAGAGGCGGATGAATTTAAGAAGATCGCCGCCTTTGCTGCCTCCGTGGGGAGTACTGGATGATGAGGGCATAAGGAGAACAAGGGTGCTAGGTAGTGCGTGAAGGCAGAGCGGTAGCAGGGAAGAAAAATGAATACTTGCGCGCGTACGCATGCAAAACAGCACAGTTGCAAAAGCAATGCCAGGATTCATTCGAAGAAAAAAGCCCACGTTGAAGAGATTTATTAACACTAAAAAAAGTAAAATCGAAAAGTGCTTGCCCGATTTTACCAGAAGGAGGGGCACTGGCCGAAAACCATCCTGTCAGTGCTTAGAAACGAGAAGCTGAAATGCACTCACACACGTGTGGAGTGAAAGGAAGCTGCTGCAGAGGTTCACATTTACAACCTGCTGCGTTGCATCATACTACTTTTATTTCTTGCTGCGACTGCAGTACAGCCGTCCTTCGACGAAAAGCTGTTGTTCGCGTGTGTCTTGAAAGCCTCCACATCCCAGCGCCCGTAGCGGCTCGGAGTGCACCCTTCCGGCACTCTTCGGGCCTACAATTACAACCAAGAAACACGTAACTGACTTGATATTGGTCAACTCGCTTTTCTGAGAGGTCATGTCAGTCCACTAGGCTTGAGGCCATGTCGAAGAACATACTCGGGCGCAGCGTCGAAAAAAAACAAACGAAGCGAAACGAAAACAAAATCATAGTTGTATACCGACCCAGTTCTTTGCTAGGAAGTCTCCACGGATGTAACGGTATAAATGGTGTTGAGATATTTCTGTTTCACTTACTCAATGAAATAAAAATCGCAAGACGGTTAGTAGTCCGTAACACGATTGTTTGACTGTTCGCTGTGGGAAGACAACATAGAACGGGCAGCAGACAACATAGGGAAATTAATTCGATATATGTGAATGTAATCGTGTGTCCACCTTGAAATCTCATTCAACTTCATCTTTCGTAATAGACTTGTGCGCTATTTTATAGCTTTGCCTTCGTAATTTATATCTTCAACATATTAAATTACGTATGTATACCGCTTTAGCCACTTAGATAACCGTTGATTTGCGTGTGTTACCTAAATTCCGCACGATTTCTTTTTAATTGTGTCATTCAATAATTTTTCAGCATAAAAGGTTTCTCTGTGCATGTAGTGGCACTGTGGTGCTTCTTACCTCTGTTTGATTTAACTGAAGATGAAATTGTTTTGGCCATTTGGAGCATACTTTTAATCTTCAAAGGTGCTCGGAAATCTTTATGTTTTTTCATAAATGTGCATGTGCTCGAAACACGAGGATTAGCGGACGTCAAATCTGCATTGTCAGAAGGCTATGTGAATTATTTTCAGTGCGAGCAGGCGTGTGAAAGAAAACACCCGTCCGTTCATCCCGTCTCGTCCCGTCCCGTCCCGTCCCGTCCCGTCCCGTCCGTCCGTCCGTCCGTCCGTCCGTCCGTCCGTCCGTCCGTCCGTCCGTCCGTCCGTCCGTCCGTCCGTCCGTCCGTCCGTCCGTCCGTCCGTCCGTCCGTCCGTCCGTCCGTCCCAACGACTCATCAAATAAATCTAACTAATCAACTTTTTCATTTTTTTATTTTAGTACGCAAGATTATACTGCGATACGAAGGCCGTCAACATCGAAAGTGAGCGAGGTTTTAAGTTTGTTTTCGGAATCAGCATTGTAGTTCGAAACATAGACTCAAAAATATGATTTTAAAAGCTTCTTGATTTTTCTTTGCCGTGTTTCAGATTTGTAAATTTGCTTCGCTCGTATTTTTAATCCAGCAGATAGAAACACAGGTTATGTATTTAGGGATGAGGAAGATGTTAAAGTTCTCGACAAATCTATGCCAACGGCAGCACATAATATCCGCCTTCCTGCACAATCCAGCTGCAGAGAACGCACCGGCGTATTTCTGACCGTTTCTAAGTAAAAATATGCAAACTGTAAAAAAGAAATCACCCTCTATATCTTCTTTTACACTGAATGGTAAGGTGTAGTTTTATCTTTCATTACTGAGTTGTCTGGAAGATATACGTAGTTAAAGGAATTGATGGAGCTTCTGTATTGAGGTCGTACCATCTTGCTACTTCTCATTGACAAATTTAGGTTATGTGCATTTATGTGCTGCTAACTTTTTTCAAAGTACCAGTCATAAAATAAAGATTGCTGCCCCAGATCCGCTCAGATGAGATAAATAAGTATGCAGATTTCACGATGCAGCCTGAAGTCGGCCGCAGATGCGTGCAAGTACCCACACACGCAGGCTGTGTACCGTGCCTGGAATGCACTGCACTTCCTGGCTTCTAGCATCGCTTGCACGGGGCTGCACGCAGCTGTTAACGTCAAAGGTTAAGGTAGAGATTAAGGAGGAGGTTGTTATGCTAACTGCAATACATCCATGCAGTGATTTTGCAATTGATCTGCAACAGCGGAGTTGTAAATAAATAAAAAGGACGACCACCGAGAAAGAGAAAGGCATTGCGCTCTTCTTAACTCATAACCTTCTCTCCATTATTACCTCCTCATCTAGCATTACACCAAGAGTGAGGGTCGAGGTATCTCACGTTCTTTCGAATATACAACATCTATTGTCCGAGGATTTCCTTGACTGTAATCTAGCGGTTAAGTTCAGTCCTGATGCAATTTTGAATGCCAGTAACATGCCAGTTTTGAATGCCAGATACATCCTGCAAGTTATAGCCGTTAACTTTCGCTTTTTTCCTCATCTAAAGTCGGTGTCAGGTGTGAGATAGCCTACGAAATAAGCAGCCGTTATCATACTACGTTACATGAATGGCAATTCACCTTAGTTCATGGCGCAGAAAACGAGCCGGGTCTAATGTCACTCCCGTTGGTACGGTACATGAAGATTTTTGTTTTCTAAATCAGGTGAATTGACAGAAATTAAGAAAATCGCAACAATGTTATGCCTGCAGCAAGGTGTTGGAAGCTGTTGATTCTAAAACACGTAGGTTTATAGGCGAACTTACAGGTGAATGTGACTGTTCTGCGCATGGATTTTCCTCGTTTGAAAAAAAAAAAGTTTTTGCTTGCCTTAAGAGCAGCGTGTCGACTCTCTGTCAGAGAGTCAGAAGATCGACTCCCTAATAATTATCCCTATTTTCATTCCCGCTCCGTTAATTTACTTTCTATAACTACTTGCCGATATGACATTTGCGTCTGTTGCGACCTTTTATTCTAAATTTATGTAATGTTTTAATTTTTTGTTGCACATCTCCACATGTGACGTCAAACATCTTCGAGCAATGACTGCGGAGTTTCGCAAAACAATATCGCTAAACAGAGGCGTCGACGGGACGACGCCGAGTTATATCGCTTAATATTCCCTAAATATCTTCCAATATTCCAAGTAAACTGGAACCACGATATTCAAAGGTGAACGAATGAACACGACAAGGTGCAGAGGTCAAAGTACTGCCTACGAAAAGAATTGGCCCCCGATTTACCTGCTTAAGCTAAATGCTACTTGGATGCACTGAAATGTTCGTCCTTGTTTACTCTCGTACATTTTTGTACAGCTTAAATAGTTTTGGAAATTTATTTTAGACCTAATGTTCTCGCCGCCGCTCCTCGGCTTCCCTGTTGCGATAAGCTGCCTGAGCTTCTCGTTGTGATTCCAGTCGTTATTCCCTCTGTTCAGCGCTCTCTGAAGCCACTTGTGGTTTCCTCTCACCACAAGTTCCTCCATCGACTTCATCATTCGCCTTTTCATTCTCACTCTTCTTCGCTTTCTTCATCTTCATCTGTTTCCGCATCCTGTTTAGCAAAGCTTTACTGCCATTCGTCCGTCATTTCCCGTTTCCTGCACTGCAATCTCCTCCAGCGACTTCATTGCTCGCCTTTTCTTTCTGGCGTCTGCATGCGCACGCCACTGCGTTTCTCGCGCTTCATCGCACACCCTCTCTTCACTCGGCTGAAGATGGCGCGACGCCTTCCTTCTATTGGCTGCAAATGGAGCGACCCTCCTCCGAGCTTACCCGAGCCTGGCCGAGTTATTCCGAGCTTCATCCGAACATAATGGCCTTTTTGCTAGGACCCATACAGTTCTAGCGCAGAAAAGGATTACACAGGACTCGTGGTAACAGCGAGAAACTTACACCTGCGAAATTTTAAGCATGTAGCCCTTCAGAACACTGTTGCAACTACGCCCCTCTGAGAGTGAATGACTAGTCATACAATCAATATACTGCACTCAGACTAAACCAAATAGGAACAGTTAGTCGAAATCTCGGAGAAAAAACCGCATCACATAACGAAGCCGGCGAGGTATTACCAAAAGCCTATTAGGAGAGCCAATAGCAGAATTTAAATACTTCAGCGGAAGTGTCGCATAATGACTCGGATTTATTATACATCGCTTTTAATTAATTCATGAGGTTTCATAAAGAACTGTGCGCGTGTTATGCAACTCAAATGTATCAGCGTTTAGTAAGCAAGGCCTGAACTTCGATGCCGCGGAAATCGACCGTAGTTATAGTCCTTGCAAGTAGGTTTACCGGCCATTAAATTTGAAGGCTGCATATGTATGTGTGCAACACCGATATTTACCCTGATATGTATTTTCTATCGCCAGATTGTAAAACTGTTTCTGTGCAGGAATCCTGTTTTTGAAAGGAACATTCCGCTTATGACAGTGCTTGTGATTAGCAAGGTGGTGTATTGGATTGCGTCCCGACATGCAGTTTACACAACTCGTAGCAATGATGGCATACAGATTAACATAAACATATGGCTGCCCCTGACAGTTATGTAACGAAAGGCTAATAACAGTCAAGGTGCATGACCGCAAGTCTGTACACCTCATCAAAAGAACTAATAAGCTCACGCTCTCACTTAGAGAGCCATCAAAAAGCTCTGATGAATGTGTACATGGTAAAGGAAAGTAAATCACTATATATGGGAAATTTGCGCGAAAGACGGTAAATACTCAAAAGGCTCACATTAGTGGATTCTTTCTATACCAGAATTGAATGAATTCTTTCAAAGCTCGTCCATAAAGCGGGAAGCTTTATACAGCCAGCAGAATTGAATAGGGAGCGTTTTCTTCAGAAATAGTAATACTTGCCAAATTCCATGTCGTACGTCCTCGCAGCGTCCTTTTCCGTGTTACGCAATGGCATGCCGTTCAAGCGGCTTGTGCCTCGTCAGAGGCAGCGTTTGGGTCGAAACAGACAGCTATGCCCAGTCGTGCAGCTGGCGCACCTACCCCTATCGACGAATACGCAGCAATCGTGAAAATTTCGACGGCCAACACAACAGCCGATTTTTCTTTAGCCATTGCAAGCGTATGAAAAGGAGGTGGCGCCTGCAAAAAACGACGGACGATACGCGGAGTCTGCGCAAAGTAAGCAAGAAAAAAGGGTCAACAACGCAAATGGCCCAGGGATATTTGAAGAATGGAAGTCATGTTGATCTTTGTGCAGGAAGCTGCTACTTCTGCTTTTGCTGCCGACGAGAACATCGAGCGCAGTAGCTCCGATGCCGGGTCCTGACGCGGGAAAATGCTTACACTTTCCGTGTAAATAACAAAGACCTGGATTATGCTCGAGCTTCGATGAAGGAGCGGTTCTTTCAACGGACAGAGTTCGGAAGTTTGCTTCAAGCACGAGCAGAGTTTCCATTCATACCCCATGCCTCGTTGTTTGGTGCTGTCAGGAGCAAGGAAAATATTGTCACGACCAGAGGAGCCGCGAAGGTAGGCGTCGGCAAGAACCCAAGACTGGGAGCGGGAGCCTTCTTTTAATTCTAGAGCCAGCTTCCACGACACCAAAACAGAACAAGCGCGCCGCGAGAGTCCACCGCCGCTTCGTCGTCGTCTTCGATTCAGCGCGGAGGCCGCGCGGCGCGTTAGGCGCGTGGCATTATTCCCCCCCCCGCGAAAGGAAACATCGTCTCGATGTGGAATGGGGTATGTACAGTGAGAGGAGGAGGAGCAAAAACAAGAAGAAAAGGGGTGAGGTGAACTATACAACTTGCGCTAAATGAAATGCGGCGAGAGTCAAGGTCACACGTGGGGTAAGGGGAAAAAGGTAAGAAACACAGCGTGAACGCAGCGCTCAGTCACGCGAAAAGTACGGCTTTAAGCGCACTACATGCACAATTTCAGGCCGTTGACGCTGAGGGCCGACGATCACAGTTCCATGGGGTACAACTTCGTAGTTGACGCTGTTCAAACGGCGCAGGACTCTGTACGGGCCAAAGTACCTATTTATAAACTTTTCGCACAATCCCTTGCGGCGCACGGGTGTCCACACCCACACGTGGTCGCCGGGCTCGTAGTGCACGTCCCTGTGCCGAAGGTTATAGTGTCGGGCATCGGCGGATTGCTGGTCCTTGATGTGCAAGCGGGCCAGCTGACGGGCCTGCTCTGCTTGCTCCACGAAGTGGCCAGCTTCAGGGGGAAGCTCTGTGTCGCCGTACGGCAGCATGGCGTCTAGCATCATGCGGACCTCCCTGCCATACACGAGACGAAACGGGGTGAACTGGGTGGTTTCCTGCGTCGCGGTATTATATGCGAAGGTGACGTACGGCAAGACCTCATCCCAGGTTTTGTGTTCAACGTCGACGTACATCGAGATCATGTCCGCCAATGTTTTGTTGAGCCGTTCCGTTAGACCATTGGTTTGGGGATGATACGCTGTTGTTGGTCGATGAGCAGTATGGCTAAGCGCTAAGATGTCACGTAGTAGTCGGGCTGTAAACGCCTTGCCTCGGTCAGTAATGATGGCCGATGGGGCGCCGTGTCTAAGCACGATGTCGTGCATAAAGAAGTGGGCAACTTCGGCGGCAGTACCTCGCGCAAGGGCCTTCGTTTCAGCGTAGCGGGTCAAGTAGTCTGTGGCGACTACGATCCACTTGTGGCCGGTACACGAGAGAGGAAATGGCCCCAGAAGGTCCATGCCGACTTTGTCGAATGGTATTTGTGGCGGCTCGATGCACTGAAGCAGTCCAGGAGGCTTGAGCGCGGGTTTTTTTCGCCGCTGGCATTGCCGGCATGTCCGGACATAATGCTTGACACTTGAAGTTAGGTTGGGCCAGTAATAGTTCTGCCGGATTCGGGATAAGGTGCGGGTAACTCCAAGGTGGCCGGAAGTCGGTTCATCATGGCAGGCAAGGAGGACTTCATCCCGCAGATCAGACGGTATGACGAGCAGGTAAGTTGTCGGACTTGAAGTAGAGTTCTTTTTATAAAGCACCCCTCTCCGCAGGCAAAACGACGATAGTCCACGAGCTAGGTATCGTGGTATTTCAGGGCAACCACCTTCGAGATGTTCGATGAGCAGACGGAGCTCAGTGTCCGCACGCTGTCTGGAAACGAGCTCAGATGTGCTGACCGCTCCAAGGAAGCTATCATCGTCGGTGGTGTCTTGCGGAGGAGGTTCGACGGGAGCGCGTGACAAGGTATCAGCGTCGGTGTGTTTCCGGCCTGACTTGTAGGTGACGGTGAAATCGAATTCCTGCAGGCGTAATGCCCAACGTGCTAGGCGGCCGCAAGGGTCCTTTAAATTTTTCAGCCAGCACAGCGAGTGGTGGTCGGTGACGATACAAAACGGTCTGCCATAGAGGTATGGGCGGAACTTGGCGGCGGCCCAGACTACCGCTAAACATTCTTTTTCCGTGGTAGAGTAGTTCAACTCAGCACGCGACAGTGCGCGGCTGGCGTAGGCAATTACTTTGTCGGCACCGTTTTGCCGCTGAACTAGAACGGCGCCAAGACCGACGTTGCTCGCATCCGTGTGCCCCTCCGTGTCGGCATCTTCGTCGAAATGTGCCAGGATGGGCGGTGATTGGAGTA
Organism: Amblyomma mixtum; assembly: GCF_055824585.1. Lineage (NCBI taxonomy): Eukaryota > Metazoa > Arthropoda > Arachnida > Ixodida > Ixodidae > Amblyomma > Amblyomma mixtum. Next base: position 95,011,991 of record NC_143016.1, read on the forward strand.
GGCGTCGTAACTCGTCGAAGGCAGTCTGTTGTTCGTTGCCCCAGGAAAATGACGTGTCATCACGGGTTAGGAGCGTCAGAGGGCTGGCGAGCTGGGCGAAGTTTCTAATGAAGCGGCGATAATTGGAGCACAGGCCCAGAAAACGTCGGACTGCTTTTTTGTGGCAGGGGACCGGAAAGGCAGCAACGGCAGCAAGCTTCTCTGGGTCAGCGCGGATTCCGTCAGCACTAATGACGTGCCCGAGGAACTTCAATTCGGTGAACCCAAAGTGGCATTTTTCTGGTTTGAGGGAGAGGTTGGCGGATCGAACGGCTTTGAGGACAGTCCTGAGGCGGTGCAGATGTTCCGTGAACGTTGCGGAAAAAATGATGACATCGTCAAGATAAACAAGACAGGTCTGCCACTTCAAACCGGTGAGAACGGTGTCCATCATTCTTTGGAACGTGGCAGGAGCACAGCAGAGCCCGAAAGGGAGGACGCGAAATTCATACAGCCCTTCCGGTGTAATGAAGGCGGTTTTCTCACGGTCCCTCTCATCAACTTCTATCTGCCAATAACCACTTCTGAGGTCGACCGAAGAGAAGTACTTGGCTTGACGAAGTCGGTCGAGGGAGTCGTCGATACGCGGGAGCGGGTACACGTCTTTCTTGGTCACACTGTTCAGCTTCCTGTAGTCGACGCAGAACCGTAGTGTCCCGTCTTTCTTTTTCACGAGGACGACAGGAGACGACCACGGACTGCTTGACGGTTGGATGACGCCGTCTGTGAGCATCTCTTCGACCTGTGTTTGAATAGCATCTCGCTCACGAGGGGACACACGATAGGGCTGCTGATGGATGGGGCGGGCTCCTTCATGCGTGATAATGCGGTGTTTAACTATCGACGTTTGGCGCACTTTAGACAACGACGTGAAACACGCACCAAACTCCCGCAAGAGGTCCTGGAGTTGCCTCTTTTCAGTGGGTGGAAGGCCAGGATTAATGTCTACGCTGGTGACCGCTTCGGCGTCAGCTCCAGGTGTGTCCTCCGCACAAGCAAAACATTCGGCCACTTCCTGAACATGGTCGACGTAAGCGATGGCTGTGCCACGGAACAGATGTCGATGCTCATTGCAGAAGTTGGTGACAAGGACCTCTGTACAACCGTCATGAAGGGATCCAAGGCCCCGTGCCACCGCAACCCCCTTAGTGAGCACGAGGGAGACATTAGGCTCGACAACCCGGAGTCCCCTATGTGGCTCGTCGCAGGTAACTCTAGCGAGAATGCTGGCACGTGGTGGCACCATAACGTTATCGTCGGCGACTCGCAGGGCGGACCGAGAACCCTGGTGCGCAGGTTCTTCTGTGGCCATTGCGGTAGAAAACGTCACCAAGCGGTTCGGCAGGTCTATGATAGCACCGTGCTCGCGAAGAAAGTCGATGCCAAGGATGACATCGCGAGAACATTCGCGGAGAACGAGAAAAGTGGCAACGAATGTGCAGCCTCGAACCGTAACCCGGGCCGCACACATGCCGAGTGGTGCGACAAGATGTCCGCCTGCCGTGCGTATGTCGGGGCCGTCCCAGGGTGTCGTCACTTTTTTTCAGGGCCGTCGCAAGCCGTCCGCTAAGGATAGAGTAATCTGCGCCCGTATCGACCAACGCACTGACCTCCTTTGTGTCGACGAGAAGAGGGATATCCAAGGAGACCCTGCCTTCAGCACGGCCCGTCGATGGCTGTTGTGGAGGACTCAGTCGGTGCGGCGGCGGAACCTGGTCGGCGTCTGGGGTTGCGCTGTCGGGGCGATTCAAGCGGTGCGTTGGGGGAAACTCTTCGGTGATGCGGCGTTCGGCGTCGGGGCGATTGGGTCGGTGCGGCGGCGGAAGCGGGTCGGCGATCGGGGTTGCGGCATCGCGGCGATACGAAAGGCGCGTCGGGGAAAACTGTGCAGCGATGCGGCGTGCGACGTCGGGGCGATTCAGTTGCTGCGGCGGTGGAAGCTTTGCGTCGGAACGGCGTTCGGCGGCCTCGCCTCCAAAGGCCGCCGGAGCTAGTTTTCCCGACGAGGGCTCGAGGAACCACGTTGTCCTGGGGCGAAACGGGACCCAGAGGGCGAAGACCGGCGTGGAGAGGGCGATCGCGACTCGCGGCGCGGAGGAGACGGTGAACTACGCTGGCGGGTGACATACTCAGCGATGTCTTGAGGGCGCTCGCCAGGGCGTGGACGGGGGCTGTCGATGGAAAAACCGCGTAGTCCCATTTCGCGATAGGGGCACCGCCGGTAGAGATGGCCGGCCTCACCACAGTGGTAGCAGAGCGGGCGCTGATCCGGAGTCCGCCAGAGGTCAGTCTTCCGCGGTGCCTGGCGCCGATCCGCCCAGTAAGGAGTCGGCTGGGCAGAGTGCACCGCGACCAATGGTGCGGTGTAAGGCGAAGGCCCAGGAGGTGGGGCCGCGCGGCGCACGACGTCCGCGTACGTGACTGGCTGGACAGGAGTCGGGTACGGCGCGGGATTGTATGGGGTCGGTTGCGGCGCCGGCACAGCTGCAGCGTCTTGTGCCCTGAGTGCCTGCCGGACTTGCTCGCGGATGACGCTGGTGACGGAATCGACGCGAGGGGCAAAGGTGGCTTGAAGGTGCTGCAGCTCCTCGCGGACCACGGAACGGATTAGTTCGCGAAGGGAGTCCGGATTCGGCCTGGGTTCAGGGTCGAACCGGTCCAACGTTGATAGAGTCGAAGGTTGACGCAGTTGCCGGTCGTACTGATGGGTTCTCTGCTGCAGCAATTTCTCCATGTGCACGGCGTCGGCCAGAAACTCCGCGACGGTGTTGGGCGGGTTCCGCACGAGGCCGGAAAAGAGCTGGTCTTTTACGCCGCGCATCAGGTGCCGCAGCTTTTTTTCTTCAGGCATGGCCGGATCGGCGCGATGGCAAAGACGCGTCACATCCTCGACGTACATAGCAACACCCTCATTGGGAAGCTGAATTCGAGAGGACAGTGTACGCTCTGCGCTCTCCCGGCGGTCGCTGTTGGCGTACGTACTCACGAGCTGACGTCGAAAGTCCGGCCACGTACAGAAAGTAGTCTCATGGTTTTCGAACCACGTTCGTGCGGAGTCTTCAAGGCTGAAGTACACGTTACGCAGCTTTGTAGCGTCGTCCCAGCAGTTAAAGGTCGTGACCCGTTCGTACTGAGCCAACCAGTCTTCGGCATCTTCAAACAGGTCACCGTGAAAGGGCTTAGGCGTGCGTGGAGTCTGAAGGGTGAGATAGGTGGGGCTGGCTGCAGGGACGGTTGTAGGCAGGGCGGGCAGTGGCGTCGCCATGAGTGGAATGGTAGTTGAAGGCGCGCTGACAACAGGGAGGGCCTCGGGGGACAGGCCTCGGATCCTCCGGCTGGCACGATGGACGGGGGTGGTCACAAGAGGCGGGCGCGTCGAGTCGTCCTCAGGAGTAGGGAGCATCGGTCGCACCTCCACCAGTGTCACGACCAGAGGAGCCGCGAAGGTAGGCGTCGGCAAGAACCCAAGACTGGGAGCGGGAGCCTTCTTTTAATTCTAGAGCCAGCTTCCACGACACCAAAACAGAACAAGCGCGCCGCGAGAGTCCACCGCCGCTTCGTCGTCGTCTTCGATTCAGCGCGGAGGCCGCGCGGCGCGTTAGGCGCGTGGCAATATGTTTGCCTTCACGTTTTGGAACTTTGATGGTGCATAGAAAGATTCACAGGTAAAAAAATAAACAAAACAAGCGAGTGAACTCTCTGCGCCTGCAATAGGTCCAAGCTGCTAGGATACAGTTTGTTGATTCCCGTTCTGTCACTTTTCTCTTGAACAAGATCTTTGCTTTCGAACGTTTCATGCATACTGGATCCTGCTCTATCCGTAATTAGCCACTTTGTTTAATGCTGGCATAGCCTTGAGTGACAGTCACACAAACTATTCGACGCCGAGGCCCTCTGACCCTCCTACTAAATCATCGCTTCGGCCTCCAGCCGTTAAGTCTCTTTCATCGGAGGACATGGCCTGGAATTTAAAACAAAAGGCTAACTTACGGTTCATTCCTGAGAAGTCTCGGAATAGATTGGTGGATTCTGCTTAGAACGGAAACATATCCTTCATTATATCTATAACTACTACGATCATCCCCATAAGCTAAACGAACTCCCCTGTTGAATGAGCACCCCTCTCAATGACATCCATTTACCCTAGTTCTTTACTCAATGTAGGCTCTCTATCCATTGGAATTTAGCAATATATTTACTACGCTTGTTTCAATTGAGTAAAACTAAAAAGAAAGAGACAGCTTCTTGTACCGCTTTTTTCAAGCCGCAATCTTCAGAGCAGATAGCAATGTCATCGGTTCGAGTGTAAAAATTCATCGCGGAAAAAGTGAATAAATTTTCACCTTCTGGAAAAACTTTTCCCCACCCACACTTTTTCTTTTTAACGGCGACAGCAAGTCATAAGCACTTTAATTAAAAAAAGTAGTCTGCCGCCGTCGGATGCCGCGTTGGGAGAGAAGGAAACCCGTGGTATGTAGCACCCAGGCACTCGAGTTCGATTGCGTTTATGGCTGCTGAGAGGAGGAACACACATGCAGAGAGATGTCCTAGTGTTGTCTGCAGATCTGCACTTCACCGCTCTGAGAGTGAAGATGTTATGAGGCGAAAAAAAGCACGGGCAAACCTTTAATGTTGCACGGCAGTGAGAAAATTGATATATTTGTTATACGCACACAGAAACTCAATAAACGGCCCTTTAACAAAAAAGATGTCTCATCTCTTTCAGATTCTGGCGCCAGTACATTTCTTCTGAAGTGCGGCGCGAATTCCCAACTTTTTTTTCCTTCTCTTCGTTCGGTTTTGTATTCATGAGCCTAATTCAGGCGACTGGGTTGGCGCTTTCACCACTCTTTCATCTTGGCCAGCTCACATCAGGATGCATTCTCCGATGCGTCACATATTTAACACAGAGATCATAATTCGCAATAACTACTTGAGCGCACCCGATTGGATGGCGCCAAGGCGCAAGAAGGCGTGCAGGTGTGTGTACGTTATTCGTCACGCAGCGGGAAAGCCGCTGGCCATGAGAGTGATCCCTTGCTCTCCACGGAACAAGCCGCTCAGCCTTGCTCCATAAGTCAGGCGCCGGCTGACTACTTTGCCTCGTCGTTGTGAGTTCGCTGCATCAATACAGTGTGTGGCGGCCTTCAGATGGACTCTTGTACTTTTGAAAACAAAACCCCAACTCATGTCACCACACAGCGGCCAGCGGAGAACAACGCTCAAGATCTAAGACGATCAGAATCAATATTTCGGATTTAAACACGATACTGACATGTTCCGCGTGCTGCGCTAACACCGTTATTCGTGCGTCTCAGCCTCATACCTTGTCAACACTTTCACCAGCAAATACAAGCTCCATGGCACCCTTCCCTTCTTGTTAGGAGAAATAAACGGCTCAAAAACGGGCCTGAGAGTGACTTGACTTTCAAATTTAGGCTTCTCGCGCCTTCCCTTGCACTATGGCAGAAAAACTTTGTAGCCACGGGAAGTTGGGCTTGTTGAGTATAAACAGAGAAGTTGGCAAGATATATGGTTTTAAACAAGAAAAAAAAAAGAATGAACAGGCTCTTCAGCTGAGCAGCGCCGGACCTTCGCGAGGAAGCGAACTTGACGACCTTCGAGAGACGTTGACAAGGAGCGGACGCTGTGCTGGAAGCCTGGGGATGCGTTGCATTGGCAAGTACGCAGCAAATCGATGGCGGCGTGGGAAAGATGCTTCGTTCCGTGCGGGCGCGCCATCCACCGAGCGTCGACCAGTGTGTGCCCCAGCGTTCTGACGTCTTCTTTGACGCACCTAACCATTCTCTTGCAGTGTTTCTCACATTACACCGTCCCTTCATATAGCTAGTGCGATGCGTGACAAACCAGATATTGCGGTCAAGGCACAGGAATATCGACCTGAATTAATTCTCATCATCATCATCAGCCTGACTCCACCCACTGCAGGACAAAGGCCTCTCCCACGTCTCTACAATTAACCCTGTCCTCTGCCAGTTGCGGCCAATGTATCCCCGCAAACTTCTTAATCTCATCCGCCCACCTAACTTTCTGCCGTCCCCTGCTACGTTTGCCTTCTCTTGGAATCCACTCGGTTCCCTTAAGGACCATCGGTTATCTTGCCTTCGCCTTACATGCCCTGCCCAAGCCCACTTCTTCCTCTTGATTTCAACTAAGATGTCATTAACCCGCGTTTGTTCCCTCACCTACTCCGCCCTCTTCCGATCTCTTAACGTTACACCTATCATTTTTCTTTCCATAGCTCGCTGCGTTGTCCTTAAGTTAAGCCAAACCCTCTTTGTTAAACCTCCACGCTTCTGCCCCATAGGTGAGTACCGGTAAGATACAGCTGTTGTATACTTTTCTCTTCTCATACCTGCACTTAATTCCCACACGTGCAGAAGGTCAGTCTCTACTTTAGATTATATAGATCCCTGGAAGTCTTCATACCCCTCCTGGAGCAGCGGTGCAGCGGTTAAGCGACGCTCCACGCCCTGCAATGGGAGATGCACCCAGCCATGTGCGGTCCAAGTTGCTCCTCCCGAGTGGCCAATCATTGTTTTAACTGTAGACAGTTTGCTCACTATCTGTTGGGCAGGCTTTGATCAGGCTTCAAGGCTACGTGACCTAGGTGGGCCGCCTGCCTACTACGTGCTCTCTGGGCACCACCAGCCGGAGCCATGCTCGTGATTTTTCGCTTACAACGCCGACTCCGACTACGCCGAGATCGGCGTTTCTAGAGAACGGGGCCTTTAACGCTATCACGTTAGTATAAAAGAGCAAAGCAAAACCCTTGCGTTAGACGCCGCCTATTTCGGTGTGCTGGCATTAAAATAGGGGCATCACCATGTGCAGGAGGTGATTACGCGTTCACGTCAGTGTAGCTATAGCTTCTAATGCGAGAGGTAAAAAAAAGGGAAGGAGAATTTTACCAGCCTCGAAGAGAAAGGGGCCGTGAGAGAAGGGTATTAGCAAGCAGGTATAGGTATATATTGCATGCCAATGATCAGAGCTGCATGCACAAACGGAGTGAAATCAGATACCCAGCAGGAGATGCAGACGTGAAAGGCAGGATAGGAGGGAAATGGCCAAGAATAGGTATAAACAAAGCTGCCGTTGCAATATTTGTAAAAAAAATGTAATTGAAACATAATGTCGTCCAGCCAAGTTCCACGCCGTCGTCTGCCTATCTCGAGGTAAATGGCCGACAAAAATACCAGCTGACCAGAAAGGAGAAAAGGAGTGAGGGGGTAAAAAGAAGTGTTAAACAAACAAAGGTGTCTGCCTCGTCGCCTCCCGTCACGGGCACTTAAATTCACCTGCGGAGCCGCTGTGCAGATTTGCACACGACCTCGGGAAGACAGAAAAAACGGGGGTAAAAAAATGGAGAGGAACTTGAGAGTATTGCCGGTAGGTGCTCGTAACCAGCGCACCGTCGCCATCGATGCTGCTGTTCTTCTCAAATTTGAGGTGGAGAAATAAAGACGACGGCATGTGCACTTTGCGATCGGAGGTCGATCCATCAAGAGGCTAACCTATGCGGTCCTTGGTAAAAATGGAGATGGGGACAGCAAACTCTTACTTAAGAGGGGGACACGGGCTCTCTTTTAATGCGGTTATTTTATGCTCTGCATAGCAGAGCGCGCCTTCTACTATCTTCTTCCTCCTCTTCTATTTTTCCATCCTTCCTTCTTTTCTTGTAGTGCGCATGCACTAAAATCCCCAATCTCAGATTACGCCGGCGTTTGTCTGTCCGGACCCTCTGGCTAGTTGTCCACCTGCAGCTTTTTTTTGGCCAACAGTGCAAAGAAAGGAAGCAAAGAACAAATATTACAACTTTTTCCAAAACACGCCATGGAATTGGTTTCGAACACGCGGGTGGCTTGAAGGGAACAGCTTCGCTGGCCATTAAATTAGACCACTACGGCGTCCTCGCTTTCTGTGTTTTCATTGCCAAACAACTTATATAATACGCAGAGAAGAACCGTCATCTAACCTGCCGAAGCTTAGAATCTGGATTTTTTTTATACTGCCATTCTCTCCAGCTGTCCGCTGGACGTCGTCGCCTTCATCAACTTCCATACGGGAGCAATAGATCCAGCACACACCGCTATCGCAATCCCTTCTTTGAAGAGAGCCTTGAACTCAAATCTGAAACGGAAGCGAAAAATTTAACTGGACATTTAAGCTCCGCCTCAAGAGTAAGAGGCGAGAGTTTTAATAGGTCAATGCCCTTATATGCGGGATTAGAAATTCTCGATTTTCATACATCCCTTGGAGTCCGCATACCTTTCCCGGCGCAGTGCTGCAACGGTTAAGTGATACGCCATTGCCCTCTCTTTCTTTATACTTCCCTCTTTGTCTCCTTCCCTCTTACTCTCCCTTTTCCTTCTTTCTTTTCCTCACTTCCTTCCTTCTATTTCTTTCTTCCTTTTTCTCGTTCATTCTTACTTTATTGCTTTCTTCATTCCTTTCTTTGTTTCTTGGTTTATTTCTTTTTCTTTCCCACTTTCATTGGTTGCTTTATGATTTCTGGCATTTAAGGTCCCACAGCTATAAGGGCTATAAGGGACGCCGTAGTGAAGGGCACCGAAAATTTAGACCACCTTGGGTTCTTGACGAAGCACTCACATAGCACAGCACACGGGCGGCTAGAATTTCGCCTCTATTAAAATTCGACCAGGCGGCCCGGATCGAACCAGCGGCTTCGGGTTGGTAGCCGAGCACCGTAAGCAGTGAGCCACCGCAGAGGCCTCACTTTCCTTGATTCTAGTTTTCGGTCTTCCTTTCTGTCTCTCTTTCTTTTCTTTTCTTAGCTATTTCTTTTCTTACTTCGCTCGTTCATTGTTTCTTGGTTTCTTCATGTGTTGCTCGCTCTCTTCTTTCCTTCTATATTTCTCTATTGTTTCGTTTTCCGCTGGTTGCCTTTCTGTCTTTTTTTCCATGCTTTCTCCCTCTTTTTCTTCGATACTTTTTTGCATTCTTTTGCTCTTTCTTTCTTTCCTTCTTTTTTATCTGCCTTTCCTTTTCTTTCCTCTATTTCATCCTTCTCTTGATCTCTCTGCTTTCTTTCTTTATTCTATCTCTCCCCATTTTTTTTTCTTTCTTTCTTTCCTTCCTTCGTTCCCTCTTTCGTTGTTTGTGCCTTCCTCGCTTTCATTTTTCTTTGTGTTATGTTACGCTATATTCTTCACTGAGGGAGCCATCGAAGTACATTGCATTTCCCGCCGCCTTGCTTCAATTAAGGCGATGAGACATGGATTTGGACACAGAATTAATTTAGTGTTTTTCTTAGTACTTCTTGTGCTGACTCGTGAGGCATGTTCGCCAAAGAACAAAAACGTTGTTCGGTTTCCGGTTTTCTCCTTCACGAGAAAGACTGAAGAGCTCCTTGAATTATTACCACGTTTGTCTCTTGTATACGTTACAGGTCGGTAGAATTATCTGAATTCTTAATGGAGAACGACTGCACGAGGCGACCGAAAGACGAGAAAAAATGGCGTGTTTTTGCAGAATATTTGATATTGATACACACACAATGTGGCTTTTTCTCTTTCTGCGCGTTAGTGCGTGCGTGCGTGTGTTTGTGCGTGCGTGTATGTGTGTGAAGAAAAGGTTAGTATAGGAGTACATGGGTGCATGGGTGTCTTTTAAACACATTCCACTTTTTGCTTATATCAGGAGTCCTAATTTTGATGCCTTCTAATGGTTTATAGCAAACAAAGCAAGAAGTGGCAGTCTGTGGTTTTTTTGTAGACCTTCCCACCATGTAGACCTTCCCACCATGTGAGCCATAAAAACGAATGTAAAAAAGCAGCCCTATAAAGAATACAAAATGCTACACATAGATGTTGGTTTCGTTCCTTTCATGCACACAAACAAAAATACAAAATTAAATGGTTATAGCCACTCTAGGCTTCGCTGCAAGCTATCTGAAGGAGGAAAGACCGCAACAACGCTGCAGTTTTCTGACGTTCCTTCAGCACAAGAAATCAACGTCAATGTGCTCGTTGGGCACTGTCGGCAGAAACTGTACACAGAAATTTAGACGACATATTTATGAAAGCATTCGCACAATGCAGGGCACGCGGACCTGAAATTCCATCATATTTTTTATTTCTGCACATTTGTACTTTTTGGCCACAAATGGGCTGGCGCAAATGCGAAAAAGTTCTCTCGCCTGCGTCTCATATCGTTGTGGGAACGCGCGAAGCTATCAGGATGGCACTGACGCATAGTATAGCGTTGCCTTGTTTTTACTGTGCTTTCAGAAAAGAACACAGAAAGGAAAAGCGAATCCTCCTCTCTGAGAGGCTGCACGAATGCCAAGAAAAGTGCTAAAACGTGCAAAACGTTTGGCTTTAGAAATATCAAAACCAAAACACTATAGAGCAGGATTATGCAATGCCGCTGCGCACTTGCTAGGGACATCGCGTGGATATACCACCTTGGGAGATTCCTCCTATTGGCCCATGGGAGATCTTCTCGGGCTACATTTGGGCCACCTTTATGCGCAACTACAGCCGCTTTTCCTGAAGTGGATCACTGGACGTTGCCAGATAGTACTTGAGCTCTCGGCGGCAACCTTTTGCTGCGAACTGACTGCAATCTTTGTGTACGACAGGTAACTGCTTCCGACGGCCACCTGATACCATTATCCTGCGCATATCGTGGAAGAACTGGACAGCTCGGCGCAGCAAATCAGTCCACTTCGGGACAGCGTGACCGGAAGGACCATCACTGCCAGGCTTCCTGGAGGCGGCACTGCTGCCGCTAGACAGCTATAAAACCGTGGTTCACCTGGTTCACCTTCGCAGTCGGCGGCAACCTTTTGCTGCGAACTGACTGCAATCTTTGTGTACGACAGGTAACTGCTTCCGACGGCCACCTGATACCATTATCCTGCGCATATCGTGGAAGAACTGGACAGCTCGGCGCAGCAAATCAGTCCACTTCGGGACAGCGTGACCGGAAGGACCATCACTGCCAGGCTTCCTGGAGGCGGCACTGCTGCCGCTAGACAGCTATAAAACCGTGGTTCACCTGGTTCACCTTCGCAGTCGGCGGCAACCTTTTGCTGCGAACTGACTGCAATCTTTGTGTACGACAGGTGAGCATTGCTGAAAACTCATCACTAGCCTTTTGTCTCGTTATGCCGCCGACTGCAATCTGTGCAATTTGTACCTTGTCATACCGTGTGCTTTGCTACACCTGCTAATATTACTCTCGGCTGTTCACAATGGCACGTTGTGGGGTTTGTAATGAGGCTCTACCTACAGATGGAAAACGAACTGTTTGCTGCGAATGTAGCATTGGGCACCATCTCGGTGACTGCTCCGGTCTTTCCGAGAATACATTTTCATCCATGGGACCAGGAAAACGTGAAAAATGGCGATGTCGCGTGTGTCGCGGGGAGTCACTTCCCGTGAAATCCAATGATAAGCCAACTGAAGAACCATCGGACGTTTTTAAAAAAGTGGCTGCGTTGGAAGAAAAATTGATGGTTGTTTCTGAACTGAAGATAAGCATAGATAGCCTCCTGGCTCTGCCGGCGCAACTCGAGAAGCTTGTCATGACAATTCAAGGCCTGCAAACGACAGTTACTGAGGTTCAAACATCAGTAGAATTCTTGGCATCCAAATACGACACGCTCCTTGCGACTTGCAACGATGCCGTGCAGGCAACAAAGACGCTTGAGCAAAAGGTTGCATTTCTAGAAGGGACTATTGACGAACAGGCTTCGATGATTCACCGAATTCAGTGGGAACTCAATGAAAGTGAACAGTACAGCCGTCTGTCCAATCTAGAGATAAGCGGACTGCCAGTTCAGCCACAGGAAGACCTGCGGGCTGAAGTTGCGCAGATGGCTGAAACACTTGAAGTACGTGACTTCAACCAATCTGAGATAGCCTCCTTGCACCGTCTATCATCGAGACAAGGGAAGATTCCGGTCGTAATGGTCAGGTTTTCGTCCCCGAGCTTACGGGAGAAATGGCTGCAGGTAAAAAGCAAACTTAGGACGCTAAATGAGTCCCACAAGCTCTCCTCCGTTTTCTTCAATGAAAACTTGACCCGTATGAACAGTGAGCTGTTCTGGAAAGCTCGAATCCGAGGAAAGGAAAAATCTTTCAAATTTGTCTGGGTCAAGAATGGCAAAGTTTTCGCCAGAAAAGAAGTGGGGGCTTCCGTTATCAAAATCGCGTCTCTTTCAGACATTGACAAAATGACGTAGGGAAATTCACTATTACTGCTATGGCTTCTTTTTCAAGTTTTGACGTCTGTTTCCAATCATTCCATCCAGTTTCTTTGAGTTCTCTTACTATTCTTCACATTAACATTAGAAGCATTCGAAAACATTGGAATCAATTTCTGGTAATCGCACAAGACCTTTACCAAGTAGTAGACGTATTTGCTTTCACAGAGGTAAATATTGCTGACAATATTACCTGCATGTTCAAGCTTCCGGGTTATACGGAGCATTTCCTTACCCGCCAAATGGGTAAGGGTGGAGGAATTGCTGTTTTCTTCAAGGATTCATTATCGGTTTCTAATATCAACATCTCCATCAACGCTGCAGAGGCAATGGGATTTGAAATTTCGTACAGCAACATTTCGAGTCATCTCCTTATCATATACCGACCACCGTCTGGAAACGTGGCTAATTTTATCACAGCATTGCATGACGTTTGTAAGCAAAGGTTTAGCCAAGGTAACCTATGCATAATGGGTGACTTGAATATTGATCTGTTAAAGCCTGAGAGAGCATCTGCACAAAGCTACCTAAATGCCCTTGCGGATCATGGTATAGAAACACTACTTTCAGATCCTACTAGAGAAGAGATCGTAAACAACAGTTTGTGTAAAACTTGCATAGACCACGTTAACGTACGCGCGTCGGACTTGTCTTATGTTATGGCAGCTGTCATTCGAAAGAAATTAGCGGATCATTACTTTACGCTATGCCACTTTGCTAAGGTCGATTCTGCACAGAAACCTAATGATAGCAGGTGTGTTATGACTATACTAGATCGAAAACTATTTGACAGTAAGGTGTCATCCTTCGACTGGAACTCATTTATATCACGAAATAACAAAGATACCGCCTACGATAACTTTGTTTTGGTTCTTAAAAATTTAAAAGAATCCTGCAAAAAAAGTATCATTGCCAAAAAACGAAATAATAATTGCTTCTGGCTTACAGCTGACATTCTCGCAGCCATTAGATGCAAAGAAGCGCTGTGGTCAAAATGTCGCGCTTCACCAAAAAATGCAAACTTACGAAATGAATTTCGGGCTGCTAGGAACAAAGTAACCGCTCTTCTTCGGTCCTCTAAAAGGCGTTACTATGCTAGCCAGTTTCGCAATTGCCACCATGACGTGGCCAAAACTTGGGCTATCGTGAACGAACTGCGCGGGCGTCAGCGTAGACCGGTCAAGGACGCAATAGAGCATAGTTTTGGTCACTTGACATCCTCTTTGGCAAATGATTTTAATAACTTTTTTTCTAAAGAACAGCGCATTGCCCGTGCCACATCACGTTCGCCGTTACTTCCTTCTTCTGTGATTGACTCAGCATTTCTTCCACACATAACAGAGCCAGATCTTTTCAGCATAATCTCCAGTCTACGGCATAACAAATCGGCTGGAATTGATGGAATATTTATCAGCGACCTTTCCAGAAACTTCCAAAGCTTGAAGTGTGTCCTTCTTTTTATGCTAAATGATATGATTGAAAGTGGCTTCTTACCATGCTCTCTTAAACAAGCGCGTGTTATACCACTTTACAAGGGTGGCAAAAGAAATGATATCACGAATTATCGCCCAATATCTATCGTGTCGTGTATATCACAAATTTTAGAAAAACACGTCTTATGTACAATGTCAGCATTTTTGCTGAGGCATAACGTGCTTAGCCCACATCAATACGGATTTGTTGCTGGTTCTGGTACCCAAACGTTATTAGAAAAGATGTCGGATTCCGTTCATTCTAGTTTTGATCAAAATGAAGTGGCATTTGGTCTCTTTCTTGATGTCAGGAAGGCATTTAATACTGTTCACCATGATATTCTCTGTGAAAAGTTGTTTTGCTATGGTTTTCGTGGTCCTTTTCAAATGTTACTAAGAAATTATGTGTCTCAGCGATCTCAAATGGTGGAACTTGGACCTGTGCAAAGCAGAACTATAGACTTATATAGTGGTGTTCCCCAGGGATCCATCTTATCACCCCTCTTATTTAATCTCTATGTTAATGACCTCCCCAGCATTATAACTTCATCACAGATTTATCAATATGCAGATGACACCCTCCTCATCTCATCTAATACAGATTTTTCTTGCGCACTCCGTCAACTTCAACAGGACGCTACTAATCTATATGATTGGTTTCAATGTAACCTGATTGATATAAACCCCCAAAAAACTCATCTAGTGTGCTTTAAAAATGCACACAAGCCAATCCCGAAAAACGCTGCGGTTTTTTTGCACAGCTCCAGTTGCACTGCATGTTCTTGCTACCCCATTACATGTGTTCCGTCCGTGAAATACCTTGGCATTTACTTTGACAGTGATTTATCCTGGAACACGCACATGGCACACCTCAGTAAGAAGCTTAGAGGCGTCGCATGCTTGCTCTATGCTCTAAGGGCCTACCTGCCATTTGCCATAAGACGTTTAATTGCACAGTCTTTGGGGTATTCTCTGCTGAGATATGGCATGTGCTGTTTCTTCAACTGTTCTGCAACATGGAAAAATAGGATAAACCGTATTCTCAAGAATATGGCTAAGAGTGTCATCTATTCAATACCCCATAAACAGCAAAGTGTATTCCTTTCTTCAGGTCTGCCTTCCTTTGACATTGTGTTCAAACAAGTCACTGTACTCAGATATTTCTGGAACTCTGAATTTCGGTTCCACAACGTTAAACCAATCCCATTAAGAAAAGTTTCTCGATATATTGTCCCTGCAGTGCGAACTCATTTTGGTATGTCTATGAGGTCATATTATATCCCATGTATATTCAATGAGATGCCTGATAATGTTTTCAACTTGAACACTCGCAGACAGTTACGTGATGCTATTGCCGAGCTTGAACAGCTCTAGTGCATATGTTTTAATGTAGTACACAAAACAATGAATTGATTTGGTAACACAGGTTGTTGCTGCTGCCGGACGGCGCCCTACAAGCCCAATTGAGGCTTTGGCGCGTCCGCGTCTTGTATTGTTTCTTTGGTGTGAATAAAGTATTTATTTATTTATTTATTATTTATTTATTTATTTATTTACTCGATAATATTTTTCAGGTTCTGTAATAGCTGTGGGTAGGAGGAGTCTTTTTCCAGACAATGGGGATGACCTCGACATCTGCGTGAGCCCCGCATGAACGTGTAGGGGGGCGACGCTGGGACATGGCCGCCGCACTGCAGCCGCACTGCCGCCGCCGCACTGCAGCCGTTTGTCCAGTTTGCTACATAACTAGGAACTGGCAATTCTTGAAAACTGCGTTTTTCGTCGGTGAACCTGGGGCCACGACGCCTACCATCTCGCTTGCTAAGCGCGCGCTTAGTTGTGATCCTTTGGGCCCCGTCAGTGCTGCTATGGGTTTGTCTTCACACAAATAAACAAAGAACCGACCGACCGACCGACCGACCGACCGACCGACCGACCGACCGACCGACCGACCGACCGACCGACCGACCGACCGACCGACCGACCGACCGACCGACCGACCGACCGACCGACCGACCGACCGACCGACCGACCGACCGACCGACCGACCGACCGACCGACCGACCGACCGACCGACCGACCGACCGACCGACCGACCGACCGACCGACCGACCGACCGACCGACCGACCGACCGACCGACCGACCGACCGACCGACCGACCGACCGACCGACCGACCGACCGACCGACCGACCGACCGACCGACCGACCGACCGACCGACCGACCGACCGACCGACCGACCGACCGACCGACCGACCGACCGACCGACCGACCGACCGACCGACCGACCGACCGACCGACCGACCGACCGACCGACCGACCGACCGACCGACCGACCGACCGACCGACCGACCGACCGACCGACCGACCGACCGACCGACCGACCGACCGACCGACCGACCGACCGACCGACCGACCGACCGACCGACCGACCGACCGACCGACCGACCGACCGACCGACCGACCGACCGACCGACCGACCGACCGACCGACCGACCGACCGACCGACCGACCGACCGACCGACCGACCGACCGACCGACCGACCGACCGACCGACCGACCGACCGACCGACCGACCGACCGACCGACCGACCGACCGACCGACCGACCGACCGACCGACCGACCGACCGACCGACCGACCGACCGACCGACCGACCGACCGACCGACCGACCGACCGACCGACCGACCGACCGACCGACCGACCGACCGACCGACCGACCGACCGACCGACCGACCGACCGACCGACCGACCGACCGACCGACCGACCGACCGACCGACCGACCGACCGACCGACCGACCGACCGACCGACCGACCGACCGACCGACCGACCGACCGACCGACCGACCGACCGACCGACCGACCGACCGACCGACCGACCGACCGACCGACCGACCGACCGACCGACCGACCGACCGACCGACCGACCGACCGACCGACCGACCGACCGACCGACCGACCGACCGACCGACCGACCGACCGACCGACCGACCGACCGACCGACCGACCGACCGACCGACCGACCGACCGACCGACCGACCGACCGACCGACCGACCGACCGACCGACCGACCGACCGACCGACCGACCGACCGACCGACCGACCGACCGACCGACCGACCGACCGACCGACCGACCGACCGACCGACCGACCGACCGACCGACCGACCGACCGACCGACCGACCGACCGACCGACCGACCGACCGACCGACCGACCGACCGACCGACCGACCGACCGACCGACCGACCGACCGACCGACCGACCGACCGACCGACCGACCGACCGACCGACCGACCGACCGACCGACCGACCGACCGACCGACCGACCGACCGACCGACCGACCGACCGACCGACCGACCGACCGACCGACCGACCGACCGACCGACCGACCGACCGACCGACCGACCGACCGACCGACCGACCGACCGACCGACCGACCGACCGACCGACCGACCGACCGACCGACCGACCGACCGACCGACCGACCGACCGACCGACCGACCGACCGACCGACCGACCGACCGACCGACCGACCGACCGACCGACCGACCGACCGACCGACCGACCGACCGACCGACCGACCGACCGACCGACCGACCGACCGACCGACCGACCGACCGACCGACCGACCGACCGACCGACCGACCGACCGACCGACCGACCGACCGACCGACCGACCGACCGACCGACCGACCGACCGACCGACCGACCGACCGACCGACCGACCGACCGACCGACCGACCGACCGACCGACCGACCGACCGACCGACCGACCGACCGACCGACCGACCGACCGACCGACCGACCGACCGACCGACCGACCGACCGACCGACCGACCGACCGACCGACCGACCGACCGACCGACCGACCGACCGACCGACCGACCGACCGACCGACCGACCGACCGACCGACCGACCGACCGACCGACCGACCGACCGACCGACCGACCGACCGACCGACCGACCGACCGACCGACCGACCGACCGACCGACCGACCGACCGACCGACCGACCGACCGACCGACCGACCGACCGACCGACCGACCGACCGACCGACCGACCGACCGACCGACCGACCGACCGACCGACCGACCGACCGACCGACCGACCGACCGACCGACCGACCGACCGACCGAACGAACGAACGAACGAACGAACGAACGAACGAACGAACGAACGAACGAACGAACGAACGAACGAACGAACGAACGAACGAACGAACGAACGAACGAACGAACGAACGAACGAACGAACGAACGAACGAACGAACGAACGAACGAACGAACGAACGAACGAACGAACGAACGAACGAACGAACGAACGAACGAACGAACCGAACGAACGAACGAACGAACGAACGAACGAACGAACGAACGAACGAACGAACGAACGAACGAACGAACGAACGAACGAACGAACGAACGAACGAACGAACGAACGAACGAACGAACGAACGAACGAACGAACGAACGAACGAACGAACGAACGAACGAACGAACGAACGAGCGAGCGAGCGAGCGAGCGAACGAACGAACGAACGAACGAACGAACGAACGAACGAACGAACGAACGAACGAACGAACGAACGAACGAACGAACGAACGAACGAACGAACGAACGAACGAACGAACGAGCGAGCGAGCGAGCGAGCGAGCGAGCGAGCGAACGAACGAACGAACGAACGAACGAACGAACGAGCGAACGAACGAGCGAACAACTTTCAGAAACGTTGAAGTGCACACACTAGCTCCCGTTGAATCGCGGTAGTGGTGTGAGGAAGTCCCTGAAGGAAGTCATTTATAACACACGCAGCGACGGCGTTCCTGACCGGGGAATGAGGAACGCGCGGCATAGGAGTAGAAATAGAACGCGTGTCACATTCGTTCGGATGGCTGCTATACGTGGGGACTGTGTCATGCATCGTTCCGTTATTAGCATTAACAACGTTAGGTAAGTCCCGGTTCGTTCAAACTGCAGCAAGCCTCCACATTTCAGGCAGTTGAGTAGGCGGCAGAAGTATGATGCGCTGCAAGGACGAACGAGGAATTGCTGCATGTTGTCTTCAGACAGCAGTAAAATATCGATTTTTTTATAATGTGTTTCTTCGAACTGTCACCGTTGCTGGGGGGGAAATCTGACTGTGCAGCCTGCTCGTGGCCCCCCCCCCCCGCCACCGAATACGGGCCGGTGTAGTTTCGGCTACTAGGCTTTGTTTCGGTGCAATGCCAGCAGTGGGGATGGGATGGCCGGGACCCATCCTCTGGGGATGCAAACCCCCAATGGGAGTGGAAGCGACTCCCAGACGACTGTGAGGGCCAGTCGTGCACGTGAGGTCCGATGCCTGAGCGGAGGCAGGCCTGGGTTTATACTCAGGTTGGACCCACGAAATCCGGCCCGGAAGGCATGTCAAAACGCCAAAAGGTTTTCGAATACATGCTACCTTCCTTCCTCTGCGCGCGGGGGCGTGCAAGTCTGGCTACCGACGCGTCGGTTTCTGGTTACGGAGAAACCAGGTCCGCGCGGGGGTTCATAGTGGCCAGGCTCTGAGGACCGCCGCCTCGGGGAAGCGGCCTTACGGCCGGCCGCAGGCTTAACCGCCTGCGGGATGCCGGGGGATGAGGGCTTAGTACTGCCTCGTAAGAGTCTGGCGAAAACCGAAGATGTGTGGAGTACCGGTGGAGTAGGCCCGGGTCATCTCATCCTAAGCCACGTTCTTGGTTAGTGGCCCGGTCGCCCAGCCTTGAACACTCTCTCCTCAGTAGGAGAAGAGTAAGCTAGGAGAGGAAATAAGTGCATGGGTGGTTGGAGGAAGCACAGATGGACCCCCCGGAGTCTGACCGGTTCTGAGGCCGCGAGGCCGTTGACGTTCTGGGCGTCCACTGGCCGGGACTATCACACATACTTCCGGTGTCCGAAAAACCGCGAAAAACCTTCGACGGCTAGTAGCCGGCAGGTGGGAAAAGCCTTCTAGTGAGCGATGAGGAGCCCCAGGTAGCTACTGACCCCGTGTTAGGTTTTCCTGTCTCCGACGGTCGGAGCCCGTTGCGTATGGTGGGTGGTCGGGCATCCCGTGAGTGGGGCCGCACCATTGTGCAATCTCGATGCTCTTCCTGCCCTGACCAGGCGGGCCAGTAATGGAGTCGAGATAATTGAAGGATCAGAGCAAAAATCTCGCTGTCCCCATTCCCTTCCCACGTCCCATTTCCCTTTCCGCTACTTCCCAGGGGAGGTCAGGGGAGCCTCCCCGGGCCCGCTCTCTCGGCTGTGGGTCGCTAATGTAGCATTTTCCCTAATATTTTATTTTTCCACCCACGGGTGGTCAAATTACAACTTGCCTACGGGCCTCCTCTTTTATTGTTCAATTGGGTTAAGCCTGTTGTGTGTAAACGGTGCAGGCAGGGGCCTATTATTTTTATTTCCTTTTCGGTTGCCCCAACCTATTCAATGTCACCGTTGCTGCAGAAAACAAGAGCTAGCATGAATTGTGAACAACTTTTATAACTGCACTATTCGCACCACAGTATGTTTTTACTGACATTTTCGCAATCACTCCTGTCAGCTTGGCAAGGTGAGCTCCAAGTATCGATCTTATATAAAAAAAAAAACAAGCAGTGAGGAAGAAGAGAAGGGGCAGATGCGTGGCATACATGCTTCATGCGAAACCTAGAGTTCCAAACTGTATTCGTGGTCTACTATAGACGCAGCTCAATAACAGCAGCGTATTCAATGCGAAAACCGCACAATTTGTACCAAGTATCTCAGGATACTGTATTCTATTTCGGTAGCGAGCTGACCATGAATTTTTTTAGCATGGCTGCACCGGCGAACCATAATATTATATTCTGTTGTCAGTGATATCCGCGACGCGCCACACTTGCAGGCTACATTTCTGACTTGACATCACACAGTGCCTCGCGCGAGCACACGACGTCCGTTATTGAGCCAATGAATTGAATACAAAACAAATTATAGCACCAGTCGATCTGTCAGAGGTCCTTTGACAGATCTTCTGAAGGAGAGGAGTCTATTCGAAGACCGTCGTTTAAATTTCTCTGTTTACATTACGGATAGATAGTCTTCCGTTCGTGTCACCATTTTCTTCTCTTTTTACAGAGTAGCATGGCACGTTTTGCGTGCCTGCTAATTTAAACTAATTGCGTTGATGCTCTGAGAAGTTTTCCTAGCCATGAGGATTTACTCCTCTGGTTACAAAATGCTCAAAAATAATCGCTACTGCTTTGAAAAGATGACACCGAAATAAAAGGCCGGCGCTTTATCTCCTACTGTTCAAAGAAAAAATACCGGGTTGTGAGGCCTCACAAAAGCAGCCTGACGCCTACATTCGCTCGGCAGCTGAGGTGCGATCGTGCTACGCTAATTTGTTCCCCCTCTTCCTCAGCCTGCAAGAGCAATGCCCCAATAAGATATCTACGCGCTTTACCTTACGGGCGTGCCCTGAAAGTTACCGGTGAAATGCACTCTTTGCAGAAGGGCATTTCCAGTTGTCACTGGTGAGGATTTAGGTCAAGAAACTACTTCTAATTTGGTATTCATGGTTTCTTCGGTTAATTAGTAATCAAGGGTAAAATAAAGCTCTGTCAAAGCCGCATTGACCTTTCAATGCAAAGCTTGTTCGAATATGACCACTATGCGTCATTGCTGCTCATTCGAGCTTGATTAACTGTTTTACTTTATGAAGTATTGACAAAAAACGGAACTAGGATAAAATTAACTCGCATTTGCTCCCTGAACCACTCTGTTTTCTTCTTGTCTCTTAAAGTCGCCATCGTAATTTTTCTTTGCATCATAGATGGTCGCGCTGCTCCCTAGTTATTTTAGCTGCGCGCGAATAATAATTTTTCAAAATAAAATATTACAGCAATAATAGGGTACCTAAAACTGAATCATATACAAATACAATAGGGTTAGAATCGAATAAAATATTCAAATAATGTGAATCTAAATTTCTTGCGTGCTTCAAAGATTTTGTGACCCATGTGAAGCCATCTGTCAAACCTCGGTGTTTCCACATGACACTTTTAAGCACTGGCATATTTTGCCCGAAATGGGGTACATGCCCGTAGATACTCAACATCTGGGGCTCCGTGTTGCAAGAAATTACAAACGGTTACTTTAACGGCATAGCGCTGAACATTTGAACAAAAATGTCGAGATGCTTTTCAAAGCGTTCAGAGTATATTTTAAAAGTAGGATCTTTGACTTGGTCACAAAGCTAGCCCTATAATAATATTTATTTTCTTGCACACAGCTTCTCCGTCTTTTGCTCTTGCTTCCTACGGCGTCCTACTTACTTTTCAATCAAAACTGCATTGCGGGCAAGTTCAGACTTTCACGATAATCACTGATGTCTGTCACTTCCATTACATTTACTTTGGATCGTACATACCCAGAAATTTTGCATTAACGCTTTTTCAATGGGGCATTAGTTTGTGTAAGCCATTTTCATATATCTGAAGATATCACTGTAACAATCAATATAGTTGTAGTTCTCCTCTCAGCGGGTTTGCATTTTCTGGTATTCACGTTTTTGTAACTCCAATAAACGTTCTTTATTGCTTTTCTACGGCAGTTTAAGCTATTCGATGGGAGCGATGGACAGACGTTAAAGAAAAAGTTTGCTACGATTCCTAAAAATGGACCACTGCTTTCAATATTTTTCCAACAGCTGGCACCTTACAATATCACACAGTTGCCTCATTACTGCACTGATATCCAAGAATAATGGACTTGATGCAGCACTCATTGATACTCTCAACCGCATTAACGCTACCTGCTATAGGTCATGTGCTCCTGTTGACAAGTCGCCTACGTGATCATCACGAAGCGTTACGCTTTGTTCCAATTCACCGACAGCGTTCATTACAGCGATCTGTCGACCATAACATGACGCGAAACAGCACACGATCAGATGCTGCGAGTTCCCAAGCGCTTTAAGATTTATCGTGCTGTCGCTAGCAAGCTTCATTACACTGGATGCCCAATTTGTCGCACTGTGCCCATGTGTCGCACTGTGCCCATGTGTCGCACGACGCCTGATGTCATCAAAAGACGCCGCCTAAGAATACCACAGAGTTGTTTCTCTCTAGCGCTATGTATCCTGCTCGCATACGAGCAGTGCGCATGTCGACAACGTGCACAGAAAGAACCGGCCACTTGACGAATGGCTGCCGAAACAAGATTGCAAGCCACGCAAAATCGACACACTGCGCACAGACTAACTAATTCATATTTTCTTCGTCATTTTAATGGACACACATCCTTTGGGCTCTCACTCCTACTTGGGTATTCACTGACAGAGAATAAGTTGTTATATCAGCTTGAATTTTTAATCGTCTAGAGGTTTTGCTCTACCAGTAATAGGAGGAATGATAATGGTAGCTATATTTAAAACCCATTTATGGGACGTCAGCCCCAGCCGTATCTCATTACTGCGGAAGGTGCATGCTCAAGAGCGCCAATTTACACTGCTGTTATAGGGCTGTTTTTGGATAACAGTTGAACGCGGGAGTTTCAGTTTAGTGTACGACCCTCCGATGGCGTTCCTAATGCTTATAATTAGCATCTTAATATGTCTGATATGATATTGTTGTTGTGAAATTACATCTTATCTTGCTTCCAGGAAAATGTTGCCTTCGTTTTCCAGCTCTCCAGCTCCAATAACTCCCTACCACGACCGATGTCCCAGCTGTCCTGAGCAAGGACCACGAATGCGTTATTTTTTTTTGTGCACTGGGTAGCCCGAACTGAGACCCTCCAGCCTTTTCGGGACGCCAAGTAAAAAACGCGACTTTCCGTTACTGTTTCAACAACGACCAACCTCGACCCTATTTTGACCTGCCGCTTCGGTGCCCCGTGCAGATGGCTATAGCCGTCGAATGTCGGGCCGATCGATTCTCAGGGAAAGGCAGCCACAGCTTAACGGAACCGCTGTGTTATCAAAACAAAGGGCTCAGTGTGGCGGCCTCACCTACCCAAACAACGACCACTTCCACACCACTGCAGTCTTCTGGGGCTTGCTGCAAAAGGTTGTGCGAGGATTGCAGCAGTTCGACGGCTGTTGCAAATCAATGGTGGTCCGACAATGCTTGCACATGGCAAGCACGGAAGGGTGCAAGGTCAGCACTGAAGTGTGATGAAATACTTTTCTGAGCCATTTGTTCGGCAGCGGTAGCTTCTAATTTTTTTTATTTTGGTTTATAGTTTCTTCAAGACACAAGGAAAGCATATTAGTGCTTCTGTCACCGACCATCGACAACCAGATTCGGATTTAACATCTTTTCTTCACTTGTTGTTGGGCTAGTTGGTAATACATACTTCTAACATAAAGTTGTAAGTTCAGCGCTCCTGTCCGTCGTGTTCCGCCTTTTTCTTGTCCGTTGTGTTTTGTGCGCTGGTTCCTTCAGAAGTATCTTTTCTTCACCATTTCCTTGATATTGCGGCGGTGCAAGCCAACGTAGTGATGCTATATGAGGTTATTAAAAGCGTGTAGCTACAACTCTGAATTCTAATGTTGCAAATTTGACATATTTAGCGCTAATCATTAACTGTGAAGATATTCTTTTTGTGGCCGCTCTGCAGGTGACGTACCCCTTACCTGCAACGAGCTAAGACAGAGGAATACATGGAATGTCTTAGGGAATAGAAGAAAAAAGTTACGGCACCCTTCCTGGGCACATAAAGTCAGTTTGGTCACTGTTAAGATTTCCTAGGCAACTGTACAGCCCCGGGAGCGGAACCGTGAAAAATAAATTTTTGCACTGCACCTTAGCATATATGAAAGCATGTACTTCTATGCCTCCATAGACTACGTGATGAAAAACTTCACAATCGTGAGGTCGCCATTTCTTAGTCCGTATTTTGTTTAGTGCGAGGGTTTCGTTCAAAGGACAAAAAGACTTTTACACTCTGGAAGTTCTACATGCAGCTGCCGGTGTCGAGCAGTTTTTCTTTATGCGAAAATGTCCCACCCAGATTTATCTTCCTGATATGAGAGCAACCGCCTAAAAAGTAAACCTGGTCGTTGCTTAACCTACCTTAAGAGCACAATGCGATCGCATTAGAGGTCTCTGATGCAAAAATGCTTCTTCTGTTTAATGAATTCACCGATCGCGGGGAATCTTTACACCACTGCTGTACCATTGCTGGGGCTGGGAAGCAGTGATTAAGGGAAGCGTCACTGCGGCTGTCGGTGCCTCTTTAAAATACAACCACCGGTGGGGCTTGTGGGTCCCACGTTGCTCTTCTCGAGCTATTGTAAGGGCCATTTCGCACTGGTAGCTTGCTATTGTTACCTGTTGTGCCGGCGTCTCGCCGCTCACCTATGCGCCGCGTTCAGTGGGCGCGTTTAGCGTCGACACCTCTCCCAGATCATCTACGTGACTTTGTCTGGAAACTTGGCTGGGCAGTGCTCCCTACTTGTGATCAGTTAGAGCGGTGGGGTGTGTTACGCTCCAGTACCTGTCCGAATTGCCCGCTCCCGGAATCTAATCGCCACGCTACAGTCACCTGTGTTGTAGCGCGTGTCTTTTGGCGCGCGGTTCATGCGGTATTTCGTGGGCAGGGCATTTCGTGCTTCGTCTCCCGCGGCCGCTTCCCCAGCGGCCGTTTTGCTCGCCTGTTAATTGTTGCAGTTCTTTTTAGTTTATGGCGCAGTCGATGCGCCGCGGTCGCTAGTGGCTTTCGACGCCGCGCTGTGTGGCCAATTCTCGGCCGTCTCCGACGGGAGCTGATCAGTTTTTTGTCCGAGGAACTCTTTTTCTTGGGTGAGGAAGAGTTTCTCCGACAGTGGTCATGCCCATTTATTTCTGTAAATAACGGTCGTGTTGTCCTGGTTTTTAAGCCAAACTGGCGCTAAAGTATCCTTTTCAATGTTTCAATGTCCAGTTATTGCCTTTTCGCTCTTCTGACAATCGGTATATATGCATTCCTATTTTACATCGCCCATTCCTGTTAGTTACTTAGAAATGTTTATGGTACCTCTTTAATTGGCTCGCCTTACATGTGTCATGTGTTCTTGTAAATGTGAATGTATCTAGTAACCTTGGCGTGTGTACATATGTAAATAAAAATTTTTCTAAACAGCTCGCTGGGATGCCGTTAGGTACATATAGCTGTTAGAGGCAGATAGGTAGAGTGCCATGGTGGGCAGGTGGCAATTGCACTGAATTCATTGGAATTAATTTCATTGTCACCTCTAATTGTGGGCAGGTGACAACCTGCCCACCAGTGCAAGTGGGCCCCGTGACACGAACAGACGGTGGTTGGATTTTCTCGTGAAAGATGCGTCTAATGTTATTGCGGTAAAAGCATGTAGAACGCTGCTGCCTCAAAGGTTTAACGAGAATTGGCGCTGCCTCGTGCGAGTCAAATTAACCGACATTCTTTAAGGCGTGCCGTATTGTAATTCATCCGCTCTGATGGCAAACTCATTCTTCCTCTAGAAATTCTAATTTGTCTATTTAATCGGACACACGGGGAGAAATCGATTGACGCTAACCGACACGCACTCTTGCAGCCGCCTGTGGCTCTTGAATGCCTAGCCTTGCAGACTCTCCACGGATCCAAGCTCGTATGCACTCGAACGCACTAATTGCTCACAGAGAAGCCCGGGAGAGCTACAAAGAGAAGTTGATCAACTATATCGAAGCAAGGGGCGCCTAATACCGACGTACATTTGTGTGTGCGCGTCCGTAATTTGTACAAGGCTTGTGAGGGCGCATGCAGCAGGCATGGCTTTAGAGGGTGTCTTGCAAGTAGGCGGTAGGATGCTTTAACAGCATACCGGGAAGCTATCTCAGGAGACTAAAGATCTGATTAAGAAACGGCAAAGCATGAGGACGTCTAACTCCACGGATAGAATAGAAGTAGTAGAGTTGCCGAAGTTAATAAATAAGCGCAAGGTAGCCGACATCCGGAAGTTTAACATGGAGAAAATCAAGCATGCTCTAAAGAGCGGAGGTAGCTTAAAAGCAGTGATGAGAAAACTAGGCATAGGTAAAAACCAGATGTATGCGATAAGAGACAAAGAGGCCAATGTCATTAGCAGTATGGATAAGAAAGTAGCCGAAGAGTTTTACACAATCTATACAGTAGCGATGGCAATCAAAATGTTACTGAGAGAGGCAGTAGAGCACAAAAATGGGACATCCCGCCAGTAACGAAGGAGGAAGTAAAGAAAGCCTTAGGAGCAATGCAGAAGGGTCAAGCAGCTGATGAGGATCAGATATCAGATTTGTTGAAGGATCGAGGAAAGATTGTGCTAGAAAAACTTGCGACCCTGTATGCACAATGCCTTGTGACCTCGAGCGCGCCTAGAGCTTGGAAAAACGCTAAGATTATCTTAATTCATAAGGAGACGTCAAGGACTTGAAGAATTACAGACCGATCAGCTTATTCTCTGTTGCCTAGAAGGTATTTATTAAGGTAATCGCTAATAGGGTCAGGACAACCTAAGACTTCAATCAACCAAATGACCAGGCAGGCTTTCGTAAAGGATACTCGACAATAGACCATATTCACGCAATGCATCAGGTGATAGAGAAATGCGCACAATATAACCAACAACCATATATAGCTTCATTCATTGATTACGAGAAAGCATTCGACTCAGTAGAAACCACAGCAATAATGCAGGCAATGCGGAATCAGGGTGTAGAAAAGTATTATGTGAAAATATTGGAAGATATTTATAACAAATGTAGAGCTAGAATAGTCCTCCATAAAGTTAGAAATATAATTTCAATACGGAAAGGTGTAAGGCAGGGAGACATGATCTCGCATATGCTATTCACTGCCCGTTTACAGGAGGTGTTCCGGGGCCTGAAATGGGAACAGTTGGGGATAAGAGTTAATGGAGAATACCTAAGTAATTTGCGATTCGGTGATGACATCGCCTTGCTAAGTCATTCAAAAAATGGGCTGCAAAGCATGATCACTGAATTAGACAGGCAGAAGCAGTGGGGCTGAAAATTAACATGGCGAAAACCAAAGTAATGTTCAACAGCCTAGCAAGGGAACAGCAGTTCGCATTTGGTAGCCAGGCGCTGGAAGTTGTAAGAGAATATGTCTATTTAGGGCAGGTAGTGACAGCTGATCCGGATTATGAGAGGGAAATAACTCGAAGAATAAGAATGAGATGGAGCGCATATGGCATATTCTCTCAGATCATGAATGGCAGTTTACCAATATCCCTCAAGAGAAAAGTATAGAACAGCTGTATCTTACCGGTACTAACCTATGGGGAGAAATCTGGTGGCTAACAAAGAGGGTTCAACTTAAGGACAACGCAGCGAGCTATGGAAAGAAAAATGATAGGTTTAACGTTAAGAGATCGGAAGCGGGCGGAGTGGGTGAGAGAACAAACGCGCGTTAATGATATCCTAGTTGAAATCAAGAGGAAGAAGTGGGCTTAGGCAGGGCATGTAATGCGAAGGCAAGAAAACCGCTGGTCCTTAAGGTTAACGGAGTGAATTCCAAGAAAAGGCAAGAATAGCAGTGGCGGCAGAAAATTAGGTGGGCGGATGGGATTAAGAAATTTGCGGGAATAAAGTGGCAGTGGCTGGCGAAGGACATGGTTAATTGGAGAGACATGGGAGATGCCTTTGCCGTGCAGTGGGCGTAGCTAGACTGATGATGATGATGATTATGGTGATGATTGTATGTGATTTATTACACGATGCGTGGCGCTATCAGCTTTGTAAAATCAGTCAGGCAGCTATAACATTTATGGCCATGGGAACACGGCAGCCCTGTCGCGACTCGCCCTGTTCCGCAGGTACCCCATCGTTTGTCATCATCCCTTAAATGTACAACGCCAGGTCAACATATTTTTTCCGTCCTTCAGAGTACTATAGGCCTACATCCGCTTCCCAGAATGATGGCTCTAAATCCACCGAAGGCGCAATGACCGACTTGCTACATTCGAGCACACCTTCTTGGTGACACTTGCGCAACGATGGTGTGAGTAACACGCTAAAGATATGACTTCGCAGTAACTGGAAGCCGTGATTGTAACCTGCTAGCACAGGCATTCCCGCTGATCTCCAACTATCGTTCACCTCCGCCTTGTGTAAGTGCGAATGAGGCTCTGTACACGGGGCCGGATGTCCCGAACTTAAGGTGTGTTTTTCAAGCCAACACGTGTTCCTAGGAAATCCCAGTTGGCTTGGAGGCCTACGACACCTTGAGAGCGACCAAAGCGCGTTCGCGCGATTGCTCCTCGACAAAATGAAAGTTTTAGCGGCGAGTGGTAACCAAGTGATAAGTGGGTGTCGCCATAGAACTGAGTCTTCCCAAAATAGAAAGCAGCAAGTTGGGCACAATCATCTTCAGCTCACTGCCCAAAACTGGACCTCCCGCACAGCGCCTATAAGCTACCTTAATGTTGATAGCGAAACCATGAAATTACTAGTAAACCATGAATTAGAACAAGCGAATGGTGAAATAATTATCAATGAAGACCAAACTCAGTAAGAATCTACTGGGTCAACATGTCTACGCAATGAACCAACGCAGTGACCAGAATCCTTATGTAACTAGGTGCGCCAAAAGTCAGTTTCTGCACAAAAACAACGACGTACTCTCAGTGCCTCCATGACCTCCATGACTGAACGTTTATCTAATTGCGGCGCTACATATGAATTACTAGACAAAATACTTAATCCATGAAAAGAACCATATTCTTAGACAGCCCATGAAGGCTCTTCTTAATGTAGACCACCAAGGTAGAGAGATTACCTAATGCTTACTCGATGTTTTTGCCTCCCTGCTCATATTTGTTTTAACACTGACATGAAATGCTGGTGCCATATTGCAAGATTTTGGAAATGTACAACGGGAAAGAAGATGGCGGTTTGCGGGGAGCAGCAGATAATTTGATGGTCTACGGGTCAAGGAACATTGAGAAGATGTGCTGTCGCTGCTGTGTATGTCTTCACGTCATGTATCAAATAAACGTGTATTCAAGGAAAACTGTTGTGTTTCTACCCTGCTGCGTTTCAGCAATCGAACTGGTAGGTTCAATTTCGGCTAAACAGCCACTGTATCTGTGCTGCGTAGTGCGAGCCAGCAAGAAAGTATTGGCGTCCGCTGCCGTTCTTGATCGAGGGCTTCTATGAGTTAATGAGCTCACTTTGCAGGCCGCTTTAGAGATGTGGCGCGAAGCAGGAACTACCTCGGTTACGCTACAATTCCCGCAAGGACATTTATAAGCTACCAGTCTAGTGTATCATTGCTTGCATTAACAATAATTCGAGCTCCAAAAAAAAAGGGGGCAACTGATAGCAACCATTATGAGCCAGCTAGTGGGTACAGTTTCCGCACGCAAAATTTTGCTTTGGAAAGATGTCCGCTTTTCAGTACCAACATTTCTCTCGCTCTCTTTTCTTCTAGGTGTAACCTTGAAGTTAACGAACACGCGTGACAAGATATTGATTGAAGAGGTCTTTAGGCTCATTCCCACTCTAGTAGCGCAAAAGTTCGGAACTTTGCACTCTTTTTGTTGTGATGGGGCAGCTCGCACCAAATACTTCCAGGCAAGCTGAAGTCTCCTCTAATCATTATTTTCGACCTTGAATTGGCACTTTGTGTCAGATAGTTGTGTATTACTTCGAGATACTCAACGCGAGCGTTGGTTCGCCGGTGCACACCTCCGAAGAGTGTGTTTTTGTCCTTATATTCTACATTTCACCATAAACTGTCGTGGCAATCAATGCCATCCGTGCGGGAGAATGTAATGCTGTTTTTGGTGGCAACTGTTACTGCTCCGCCTGTTGCACCTCGGTTTTACGGATAGCCTTGCACGATGATGGGATTAGTTCTGAGCCTTGCACTTCTGCATGCAACCATGTTTCGGTAATAACCCGGATGTGTGGCTGATAGAAGAGTATTGTGTAATCTAAAGAGCGAATTTTTTGTGCACTTTGCGCACTAAGGGATACAACGTTTAGGACTTTAATGTCGCCTTGTCACGTTTTACTTTGAACTTTTTTGTTGCCAGCAGTAGAAGTACTCGGGAAAGTTGCCTCCATTCTACAATTTCGTTGCGAATTTCGAATGTGCAACTTTCCGTCCATTTTCAAGTTGTCATACCTGAGAGTCGCTTTCGACCCTTTTCCTCTTTCATCTCCTGTGGAACATCAAAGGTTTGCGCGGATGTCTGTTATCCTTTTTAAAAGTGCTCAGGTATTAAAATGTTTTTCCTTTCAGCTTTAAATAATTAGTCCAAATCTTTGCTCTGAAAAATCCAAAAAGTTTCAGCTTGATCAGAAATGAGTGGTCACCCTGGTGGTTGCTGATTCTGTGCACTTTTTCTATGGACACTACGTCAATTCCGAGTATCTCTTTGAACACATCTTGGTTGACATCTTTTGGCGATTTTGCATCTTCCGCCGGCTCTTCTTTAACATCGTGTATAATAAAGTTATTGCGTGTGCTCCTATTCTCCGAATCGGCCGCCTGGGCCACCAACTCTAACACCTGTTAATTAGTACTTTTACACTTCGCCTCGCATTCCACTATTTTTTTTCTTCACATAGCTTAAGTCGACTCATTTCTCTATCAAGCCGCCGCGGTGGCTCAGTGGCTATGGTGCTCGGCTGCTGACCCAAAAGACGCGGGTGCGATCCCGGCCGCGGCGGCTAGAATTTCTTTGGAGGAGAAATTCTAGAGGCCCGTGTACTGTGCGATGTCAGTGCACGTTAAAGAACCCCAGGTGGTCGAAATTTCCGGAGCCCTTCACTACGGTGTCTCTCATAGCCTTAGTCGCTTTGGGACGTTAAACCCCACAAAACCAAACCAAACCAAACCAAACCAAACCACTTCTCTATCAGTTAACGTAATGCTGTCATGGGAACTACTAACAGTTGATCGTGCTTGTTCCAGGTTCATTGCTATTTGTTTCAAAACTTTGTTGGTTTTCGTCGGCTCTTTAAGAATTGTTTTAACAGATCCTTATTAGAGCTAAACTCTGATCTGAGTTTGAGGCCGGTCCCGGGTTCAGCTCCACATTCCCAGAAGTCAGTAACGGCAATCTAATTGCATCAGTGCAATGAATTAGAGTCATCATCACCACCGGACTGATGCCCACTGCAAAGCAAAGGCCTATTCTATGTTTCTCCTGTTAAACCTGTCCTTTGCCAGCTGCGGATACGGTACCCTCGCAAATTTCTTATTCTGACCCGCCCACCTAATCTTCTGCCGCCCGCTGCTACGCTTGTCTTATTTTGGAATCCACTCCGTCGCCTTTAAGGACCAGCGGTTATCTTGCCTTCGCATTAAATGCCTTTCCCAAGCTGTTTTTTTGCGCTTGGTTTCGAATGGAATGTAATGAACCTTCGTTTGTTCCCTCACCCACTGTGCCCGCTTTCGGTCTCTGCGTTGTCCTTAACTTCAGCTGAACCCTTTTCGTAAGCCTCTGCGTTTCTTCCCCCTAAATGAGTACCGGTAAGATACAGATGTTGTAGACTTTTCTGTTTAGGGATATTGATAAGCTGCCATTCAGGATCTGCGAGAACCTGCCTCATGCGATCCCCTCCAATCTTATCCTTCTAGTTATTTTTCTCTTATGACCCGGGTCAGTGCCCACTACCTGCCCTAAGTAGACATACGAGTATTCCCTTACCACTTCTAGCAGCTCACTACCACCGTTACAGATATATCATTTTCCTTACTTAGAAATCATAATTGCTTAACTATTTAGCAATCTTGGAGATGTTGGAACGTTGCATTCCATTACGAAAAGCGAACTTATTAAGCATGACAAATTCTCCAGCCGTATGCGCGTCGAGAGAACAAAAAGAGGTGACTTAAACCTACTTGCGTCGTACGCAGCACTTTGAAAGATTTCTTTTCAGACCCATTCAGTTCTCTGTTTTCGTTGGAACACTTCGCCTTCGGTTACAATAAACACCACTGTCGTCGCGGTCCTCATCGGCAAAATGTCAATGTTAAAGGCTCGAACTAATTTTTTTTTTAAACATCTCATATTTGTATGAAATTGATTAAGAAGTACAAAGAGGCATGTATACCTAATACGTTTCGAGGCTTTTCATGAAATTTAAAATAAATGACGCTTAGAATAATGTTCACCTTGATTATAATATCAATAACACAAGGTCGCACCTATGTCTGGTAAAACGCCACCTTCGTCTCAACGCTATAGCCATCGCAGTAAACCAAGCAGGAGAAAAAGTTCGTCGCTTGCGCGCTTTTGGTCGCCCGAACAAAGACAAGGACCGAGGTTCGTGACAGCTTGTCTGGACGGGCTGAAGACGGAGAGGTCAGTGGGCCGCCCGTGAACAGTCTTGGCAGACATTGACCGATGACCGTCGTGGAGGGACCAGATACAAAGATGGAGGGAGGCAAGGGCTGCGCACTCTGAGACAAACGATGTCCCGATGACTGTTGTCAACAATGCTCTGACGAGTGAGTGCCGTCGGTCCGCAAGGGTTTCTGCCTCATTTGCAACACATAATCTTTCGTCAACTGCAGGTAGCAAGTGGTCTTACCCGTGCAGGGGAGGTTGCGCTTCGGAGGATCCGGGTCGGGGTGGCCCTAATTCCGGCCGTTACACAAAAGTCACCGCAATTCAAAGGTGCATTTCCCCGCCCCGGGTGTCCAGTCTGACAGAACCGAAATCTAGAGGCCGACATTCACCACCTGTTGTAGGTTTGCCCAGCTTTGAAGCCGACAAGAATTCGGCACCTGGCGGCAGCGGGTATTTCGCCCGACAACAGTGCTTCAGACACCGCTTTAAAAAAATTATTTATTAACAAGAGCACTTTTCAGGCCATTTTGGGTGAGTGACCCAGCATAGAATTTGAACCACTCGGTCTTGATTGCTTTGTTACAGGAGTCTAGATGCGGTCGCTGGTTAAGCTGTGTCTCCTTAGCGCTTTTGTCTTCGACTCTTTATACAGACTGCCGTTAAAGTGCCGTTGTGGTTATTGGGTTTAACATACAGCGAAACACTCCGATTTGTATCTATTCATTGTTTAGAATTTCACAGCAAAAAAGGCAAAAACGTGACTGGCAACCATACGGCTGCCATTTCAAACATTTCGGAAAATGGTTCCTATACTTTCGCTTCCTTGCTATGAATGCCGTATTGTGAAAGTCGACGTTGTTCTAGGGCTCTACGCTTATCCGCTGAGTAGACAGGTGACAGTGATAGCAATTCGATTCCCTCACCTCTCAACTTTTCAAAATAAACAAATGAGAAGCACTCAGACCGCTCGTTTGGACCACATGGTAACGGAGTGTATACTTTCTAGTCCAGTGGGGAATACGGCAGTGCTTTACTTTCAATCAAAAGAAGGCGTTGACATGATTCGCGTGTGGTGAAGTCATTGACGTTACTTTTGCTGCAGCACGCGCACTGGTGGTATTTAAACAACAACATCACTCAGCTTCAGCCTGGGATACTTATCGTAGTATTAGCTGAAGCGAGCAATTACTCATTAGCAGAACATTCACAGTTCGCACCTGTTTTCGTCGCGCTCCACGTGAGTTTTATTAAAATTTCCGGAATCTGTGAAAGCTGCTTACATTTTCCTAGGCGTATAACAAGATCACGTGGATGCTAATTAGTAGCTATTTTCTTTAATAAAACTCGCTCTATCTTTCTTGATTCTTTCGCATACTTCAGATTCACAGCTAAAGCATATGTAAAAATTGCCCCTGATGTTATGCAGAGATCGTTCTGAAGAAATACTATTTTGTTTCGTATATGACATGCACTTCTCTGACATTTCTACAGGAATGCATTAGGCTATGAATTTATCTTTTTCAATTTAAACCCACAGAAGATAACACTTTGTACTCCGATATTGCGACGGTCATTCAGTGTAGCACTATTACCAAGGCTTTTGACGGTTGTTGAATCTAGTTAATGGTCCGCCTCTGTTCCACATTTCCTCACCACTGCCCGACCACGCTAATACAATTTCGTATGTCTCTGCGCAGCGCAAGGCTATTGCATCAGACCCTGAAAACAGTTGCCCAAAATAATTTTCTTGACGCTCCTGCCGATCCTTCTCACTTTCTTCGCGCTCGTCATTCGTCCACCAGGCTTTCCCCTAAACGCTCGAGAAGTCCCTCACTGCGGCGTCCAACTTCTGATGAAAGGACAAAGTTATCCGTGGCGAAGCTTTGTTGTGTCAGTGCCAGAGGGTTGGCGACATCGCGAAATGCCCCGCTCTCAAGATATGATCCGAAATTTGCTCTTCCTGCAGCTGGAGTCACTGCCGCACCTCCGGTCTTCATCACTGGTCTGCGTTACCACACGCGTGTGCTGTTGTCCTCCCTTTATTGCTTCTCGGCAGAGGGAATAAAGAACCCTACCTCGTTTGCCCGTTTTGGTTTGGTGATATTTAATATTGCGATTATTTTTGCTAGCCAAGAAGCAACTGACGTGTGGTACTTTCTCTTCAGTGAGCCTTTTTGTTATACCTCCGCATTGAATCTTCCTGCCACCGCCTCCGGATACCTTTCTGTTGCACGTTGCGAAATACTGTGCTTTTATTCCTTTGCTTAGTGCCTCGAGAAGTCTCATCTCCGGTTCTGCCGTCGTGGTAGCGTCAGATGTAGGAGCTTCATTGGCTGGTTTTTGTAGTTTCTTTTTGCGCGTTCTCAATTGCAGCCCGGACAGTTAGAAGCCTTTCTGTGGCGCAATCGCTTGATGGCATGAGACAGCGAACTGTTTAACGTTTGTTTCGATGTCTGACGAGGTGTACTATGAAGCTTTTTACAGACAGCCCTTGCGTTATTATATATGCTAAAGAATACGCGTTTCCAGCTCGTGCTCCGTTTAGATTTGCTTGGCTGTGTCATTGTTAAAAATAAATAAACAAATACGTGCATTTTGGCGAATGATTGCAGTGTTCTCTCATATAAGAATTCTGCACTTCGGGACTGTTTGTCGCGCCACTGAGAACAGTTCTGATCATGCTCTTAGAAACATAAGTCCACGATTTATCTAGAAAAGCATAAAATTGTCACATAATACCAAGCTCGTTTTCTGCTTTCCGCCGGACGCACGAAATCGCTAAATATAGTTAGTTTCCAAGCGCTTATAAATCTACGAAGCTACTCTTGAGGCATTTTAATTCTGGTTAGTAGCACCTATACCCAAGAATTTTTTAAAAGAAGTATTTTCTTTCCACCTGCACTCGATACCAAAATTCCTTATTTTATTATGCGTAGCTTTCATTAGCAGTTCACGAGAAACGATCATAAATTACTGGAAGCGAAGCCTCATCTTTGCTGAGTGGGCGCCAGTCTGAGATGTCATTGCCATCACGAGGTGCAAAACTAAACATTAAACTAGCAGCCCGTTCTAAAATATTAGGATTTAGTTCCTCCTCTTGGAGGAATACATGACCGCTACTCCCGCTGCCTGTAAGATGGAGCACATGATCCTCAATATAACTAGGTGAGCTGCTTTGTTCCTCGCAGTTCAAGACTGATAGCGAAATGCCTCTTAAACGTCCCTAAGTTTTAAAACTTATGAGCGACGCTTAATTACTCGCATGCATCTCGACGTCTATTGGAGTAGAGTGAGGGCATGAGTGTGAACTTGTA
The DNA here is from genome assembly GCF_055824585.1 of Amblyomma mixtum. Lineage (NCBI taxonomy): Eukaryota > Metazoa > Arthropoda > Arachnida > Ixodida > Ixodidae > Amblyomma > Amblyomma mixtum. The sequence goes on from NC_143016.1 coordinate 95,048,358, forward strand.
TTTTAACAAATTTTACCCGTACCATCACTTCCAAACCATGCTCGAAATCTTTGGAATCCATGCCGTTGAAGGTATTCGTGCCCTATTCATCAATCAGCGCACACGCTCTATTTCTTTCACGTGATTACCTAGTCGCGCAGACATGCCTTAAGCCCACCCTTGCAGTTAAATCGGACACGTCAACTCAGAGTGGCTTACAGGAATTTGATTCCGACAAATACATGTCCTTTCCCTGTCCTTATCTAACTGTCTGCCTGTGGAATAGGAGGAGATAGTCCTTGGATATAGAGAATCCCAACCGCCCACAGACCTTTCTCCAATCGTTTAGCGCTTTGATGTGTTATGCGGGTTCTGGTTTTCCACCCGCTTTGCATTTGAGTGAGCCTCAAGGGACAGGTGATCGCCGGAGAAAAATCTGCGGCTCAATTGCGGAAAAGGGCGCCATGAAAGAGTGTCTTGATGCGGCTAACTAAAATGAAGAAGGTAAGAGCATTCATATAACCAGGAAAACATTATTGCTTTTAAGGTTTCCCGTTTTCGCACTTCGGGCTAAACGGACGGCACTAAACAGCGCTTTGTTCGGAATATAATTTAAGAAGGGGTTTGCTTTCGCTACAGGTTCCACAACAACTGGAGATAGTAAAAGAGTGGGCACCGAAACCGCAACGTGGTGAGAGCAGGTCCTACTTCTTCCACTTTATTCATTTGAGTTAATGAAACGTTTCCATGATAGCTCTTTTATCTTGTTCTACCTACTGTTGCCCCAGCTGTTGTTATTTACCTCATTTTGCCTATTTTATCTAGATTTATTTTAATATTCGAGGACGGCTGCTTCTGCAAGGCGACACTGTCCCTACGGGAAGGGTACGGCTGCTCTGGCGCCGGCGCTAAAGGGGCCACGCCAATCTAAGGAGGCTGGCTCGGAAAAGGCGTCCATGGCTTCCCCGGCTATGGAGAGACCAGAACATAGAGACGACCACCCGTCCAGCGAGACCTCATCGCTCAGTGGGGATGAGTCAACAATCGTATACGCTGCCGAGTCAGTGGCCGATATGGATGACGTGGACAATGATGGCTTCAAGTTGGTGAGTCACCGCAAGCACCGACCGGTCGGGATCCTGGTAGTGGTTGAGCCCACAGAGAAAGGGGTTGATTTAAGAGAGAGGAATCCTATACTGCTTTTCGCGGCCATTCAGTAACTGCTGGGTTCAGCTCCGATTCGTAGTGTACTCACCATGCAACGGGCTCTTCAGCTGGATGTTTCAACGGAAGAGCAGGTTTACAAGCTCCTGCAGTGCTCTCAGATTGGTGACATCAAGGTTAAAGTGCGGTTGTCCCATTCCTACATGCAGAACATCTGTGTTATTAAGGGTGCACCAAAGTGGTATTCAGAAAGCGACCTACTTGATTACTTGAAACCACATGGCGTTCTGCACGTGAAACTACTTGTGCGTCGCGTGGAGTCTCAATAAAAGGAATAGGCTTAGGAACCTACTAACTCTATCGTGCTGACATTCGCTCCCAACTCAGAGCGCCTCGAAAATATTGATCTAGGATTCACAAAACACGCAGTTGCCGATTTCACTGCAGCTCCTCCACGGTGTTTTAGATGCCAGCGGTTTGGGCATGTGGCCAAAGTTTGCACAAAGGATCAACGCTGTAAGCGGTGCGGTGGCGACCACGACTTTAAAGCCTGCAAGGCCAATTTTGCTTATGCCAATTGCGGTGGGGATCATCCAGCGAGTTTTGGAGGCTGCCCCTTCAGTGTGAGCGCTCTTCACCGTCGAATATCCTTTATTTCTGGTCCTAAACCCAACCAACTGAGACGCCTGATCCAGGACTTGTTGGAGTCAGATTGTTTTATCACTCAACAATGTCCCTAAGAGACCTGAGTCCAGCAAGACGCCAACGTCCACTGCGTGCAAGTAGGTTGTTCATCCTCCAGAAAAAAAGTGTCCACGTTACTGAGCGACCAGACCACAGCCAGACTCGATGGCAAGGGGGACTGTCATATTCACAAATGACAAGAAAACCCGCTACTGCGGCCAAGAGTGTGTCCCCGTCGGCATCTTTTGTCGAAGTTGTAAGTGAGTGCGTTGCGCAAAATAAGGAGCTCGAAAATCATGATGTCTGACCTTTTTCAAGTTTTGTTTGGGGCCCTGCTTTCACATGTTCCAGCGAGGCCGCCTGGTAACCTGAAGAGCTTCCTACACCTTGTGCTTTCTTTTGAGTCCATGATTACCACCTTCACAGCGAACTTCCTTTCGATCTGATATGAATGGCGTTGAACCTCATGCATCCAATACCCGCCGGAAAGTGCCGTTTATATTGCAATAGAACTGCGCTGAGATTTTAAGTCAATTAGTTGAACTAAATCTATTCTCGAAAGAGACTTTTGTTCCCGTATTGGCCCTGTGAGAAGCTGGCCTGCCAAGCGGGAGGCGTTTGACTCGATATGTCACCCATAAGAACTGCAGCATAAAGTCATTCCCTGCAAGAAGTGCCGTGTTTTACATTAAAAGGAAAATCCCACATGTTTCTTTAAGCGTTGCCGATCTTTGCACGGATGACATTGAGGTACCGGCTATGAGAATACAGCTCGGCTTTCGAACCCTGTCTATTGCATACATGTACCTGTAACCGCGGAAGAAGGTTGCATTAGATGTCTTTCTACAGCAGCCCTCCCACCGCTTCCCAGCTCCTTGGATCATCTGCGGTGATTTCAACGCCCATCAGGACGTCGGGGGTGACAGGAACACGAAATCCCGTGTACGCAAACTCGTAGACATTGACAGTTTGGACCTATGTGTTGCTAATGACAGAAGCGCCACTTTTTTCCGGCCTCCAACCACAGCAACACCTATACACCTGACTTTGCATTCACCTGACGTCCGCGTGAGGAGTTCAGCAGCGCCTGACCGCATGGGAAGTGATCTTTATCCGATTTTTGTGTTTGGTTCCGACTTCCGTATGCGTGGTCCTAAAATCAGCCATGTGGTCAACTTGGACAAGTACAGAGAGCATACTAAAACGGGTTTCTGGTGATGTTATTGACAAAATGGTTTCGAGTAAGATGGCAACAACTACAGTGCTGAAATTACCTGATCATTTTCCGGCCCCGGATTTAAAAACTCAGGAACCTTTGCGCAGCGAGCAGAAGGACGGAGCGACAACTCTTGCGGAAGAAAGACGACAGGGACCTGAAGACCACCTTCAATAGGCTGAATTCTGCCATTCGACGGCACACGAACAAGCGCTACAGGTCGAAATGGGCCTCATTCTGCGCTAGTTTGTGTTCTCACCGATCACGAGAATATGGCGAGTTATTGGCAGCCTTGCTGGAGAATCTCGCCCTTGGAAGCCTTTTGAACCTCTTAGAGTGCACAGGGAAAAACCTATTACGTGCTTAGCAGATGACTTTGCAGACGCACTTGTACGTGAAAATTGCGGAATGGATATATATACACCACCTGCTTCCTCCAGGTCTATCATGGACATCTCATTCACGCTTAGGGAGATTCAGACTGCGCTCAGTAGCCTGCGGCGCTGGTGTGCACCAGGTCCCGTCGGCATCACAAATCAAATGCTACATAATCTGCCCCTGGCCCTCACGAAGGAACTCCTAAACTTCATCATTCTAGTTTGGGAGACTGGCGATGTTCCTCCGTCATGGAAGGTGGGATACGTAGCTCCAGTTCTGAAGCCTGTCAAAGACATGACAGACCTTGCCTCGTATCGCCCTGTGTCATTGACCTCCTGTGTAGCTAAATTGATGGAGAAGCTGGCAAATGAACACTTATTGTGGTAGCTTGAGGACAGCAAAGCACTGCCATCATTTATGACAGGATTCTGCTGAGGTCTTAGTGCCCATGATAGCGTCTTAGACTTGGTGAGTGACATTGAACGCCAGAGCGCTTTCGGCCTTTCCACCTTAGCGATTTTCTTGACGTTGCAAAAGCTTATGACAACGTGCTTCAGAGCTCAATTCTGAACAGTTTGTAAAGCATGGGCATACCAGGCCTTACGTTAAGATTCATTTACTCGTTAATCAGTGATCGTGCGGTTCGTTTACGGTTAGGGAGTACAACAAGCACCGAAAGGGTTTATCACGAGGCGTGCCTCAAGGAAGCATTCTTTCCCCCATGCTCTTCAACGTCGTAATGGCTGGCCTTCCCGATTCGTTGAAAAAAATTGCAGGCAAGCGTGTATATCAATATATGCTGACGACAATTATATTTGGATTACTGGCTACGAACACAAGCGATCAGCCCTGATAGCTCGACATGCTCTCCTCTTGGGCAAGCTTACTTTCAAGGTGTGGGATTGTTTCTATCAGTGAGAAAATCCGTCTTTATTTTGTTTCCACGTGTAGAAAGACATCACGCGTGGTTGTTGAGAGACCTTGGTCCCTCTTGCATCCGTCATTTCAATCAATAGCGTTTTCTGGGAGTCCTTGTCGACTCCCGTCTACAGTGGCGAAAAGCTGTCAATTTCGCGTCTCAATGTCATGAGTAGAATTGCTAGTGAGCAATGGGGAAACCATCCTTCTTCAATAGTCAAACTTCATGAAGCGATGGGGGTCGGTCCTATAATGTATAAATTACCTTTAATTTCCCTCTCGGCTTCACAGCTTGAACGTCTCAAAGTTTTCTATAGAAAGGGTATAGAAAGGGCCTAAGAAGAGCCATTGGAGTTCCTCAGGCGGCTTCGAGCAAGGCAGTACTTGATGAGTCACTATTGAAACCTCTTAACCTTGTCGCCTCACAGAGACTACTACTGCATCTTGGCCGCCTAGGAGAGACGGTAGCTGGGCAATTCCTTCTCCGGCGGGTCTGCAAGCGATATGAGTCGAAGGCCTACTTGGCACGTAATACTCTGAGTTCTTTAGGCCTTAATGTCCCAAAGCAAAGGAAACAGTTGAAACTACCGTGGTCTTTTCCGACCCTCGACTGTAAGGTCACAGTTCCCCATGTGAGCGTAAAGCGCGCAGCTCTCCTTTGGAAGGAACGCGTTCGCTCGTACTTGAACATTTGGAAAATGAGTTTGTCCGCCATCTTCAAATTTTCAAGGATGGTTCTGTGGACAAGGTGGAACAAGCTAGCGCAGAGGCTTTTTACATTCCTTCTTTGGCCTTTAAGTTATGTCTACGCATTTCTGCTGTCGTATCCTCCACAACGGCCGAAACTGTTGCTATTGAGGCGGCTTTACGGAAGTTAGGGTCTTGTCCGGCTTAACGTGTTGTCATCCTAACTTATTCAAAATCTGCCCTCCGGAGGTTAGAGCGTGGGTTCCCTAGAGACACCTTGTCTACAAGCTCTCTACGCTTGGTAGAGAATCTGCACAACAGAGGCTTTACTCTATATTTCCAATGGCTGCCCTCTCCCATAGGAGTCTGAGGCAATGAGGCGGCAGACAGTCTCGCTTATAAAGCATTGTTACGAAATGCATCCAAACAAGTCCCTCCAGATGAAAAACGTTGCTTCAGAAAAAAGGTGCTCGATTATTTCAGTACCCTTTGGAGGGCGAACCACAAATCGTGTGTGACCAAGGGTCTGAGAAGATCCCAGGCCACTCTACTCCATCGAATTTGAACGAGCTCTGCTCGTACTACTCCCTGGATGCATAAGACGGGCATGTCATCGTCTCCGCTATGTTCTATATGTGGTGTGTGCGGGGATAGAACGTTAAAGAACCTCAGGTGGTCGAAATTTCCGGAGCCCTTCACTACGGCGCACCTCATAGCCTGAGTTGCTTCGGGACGTTAAACCCCAATAAACCAATAAAACAAGAACATTATATTATGTACTGCCCAGAGTACAACGCGGAAAGCTATGTGATGTTCGCTTCCTTCAAGCGAACGGGAGCCCTTCACAGTAGAGTTCAGGACATTCTCTACCCGAGTGGAAACCAGACATGCAGAAGAGAGGCTTCACGCCTTCTTTTAACATTCCTGTAGGACACTGATCTTGACTGTAAATGGTGACAGCAGAGACGGTCTATGGTCCTCTGACATTTTATGTGTCCGTAGATGGTTCCTTCTGGAGTGGTGTATGTTATTCTGTGAGTGAGTGTGTACATAGATGGTGGCTCTGCAATGAACTATGTTCTACTGTCACTGAATCTGTGTATAGATGGCGACTTCTGGAGTGGATAATGTTGTGCTGTCAGTGAATGTGTGCATAGATGGTGACTGCGGGAGTGCCCTGTGTTCTATTATAAGTGACTGCGTGCTTAGCGGGGCAGATCTGACCGGTTTTAGGACATTATTAACATATAAGTGAGGCTACGGTGGTGCGATTGCCGGCAGAATAATCAAGGCTAATTCCACCTGTAGCATACAATCGACTCAACTGAACTCAGCTCTTTTATGATGTTTGGAACGGCCAGGTATTTAGCGAATTGGGTGTTTTTGTTTGATTGTGCGCTGATCACAATCAGCTAAAGCAAAACGCCTGAGTGACTTTTCCAATGTATTTTATTTTCCACAAAATCTTCAAAACAATGAAAAAATGGTTGCATATCGGAGGCTAAATATGGTGCGCGATGAAATAATACTACGAGATGGGTTTCCTTGGCTGAAATGTTTACACGGAACCTGTAGCTGCACTTTTTCCCGGTTCTGTTGTTAGTTAGCGAACGTATGCCTTGAAATACATAACTAGCACTCTTGTGCGAAATGCTGACTTTAACATAACAAATGAGCTAGCAGACATAATGTGATGAAACTGGGGATGGTGCTGAATAGCCACAATGCTGAGCCCACTTCGAAAACTAGACAAGACAGCTGGAACAATAATTGTGCCTGCACACAACACAGCGTTAGTGTGCGTTATGGCGTAACACATCGTTATGGCGTGAGGTCATCTGGGGCCTAAGGGCGCCATGGCACAAGGTATTTTCCTTCCTCTTCAAGGGGGAGTCAAGGACCGATATTTCAAGCATTTCACCCATAGAAAGCCGAGATCGAGGCCAGGAGAAAGCTTGTATCCATTGTATCAATGGTAGGTACCCTGCGGCACTGGGATCGAACCTCGCACCTACCGCATGCGAGGCGGGCGCTGAAACCAGTCTGCCACCGCTGCGGTATAACCGTTAGTTTGGGCCTGCTAGACGTGGCTCACGGATTAGGCATTTTTTTCTTTTTGTATACAAGAACTATACCTCGCTCCTTTGACAGATCTTTCTCGTGCTATAAACAATCATTGAAATTCGGTTTATCAAAAAATGCCCTAATCTTTTAACATCGAGATATAGTTTCTTTTCTCCACAACTAACGCCGACTTTTCTTGTATCCCTTCAAGGGTTATACGCGAAGCTTCATTAGAAACGCACTATTAAATTGCCTTTTGTTTGCATTGCAAAGTGAACTTTGATACCAGAAGCAGAGTAGATAGTTTAGGAAGGAATAAATCGATAGGAAGGAAATTATAAGGCCATGGCACATTAGCATGACAAAGCTCTGGGCCGCAGATCTTTATAAGTAGCCGTGCTTACGTCTACGTTCAACGTACGCGCATGTCTAAACAAGCTAATTGCCGAGAGTCATCAGGAACACCCACCGGCTCCCTGTTTGATGAATGTTAAAAAAAAGCAAATAATATTGAGCCTTAGAGTTAACTCAAACTGATCTTAATGAATCCAGAAATGGCCTCTAAAATCCGACAGCGATAATCATAGGTCTGCGAACTCTCTCATGAGTGGACTCTGCCGGGTTCATTCAGGCTCATTTCTGATCATGATCTGAGTCGTGAGTTCTGACTCCGATTCAGGTCATGATTTGAGTCGTGAGTGAGTGCGGTCTCACATTCACATCATAATCTGAGTCGTTGTAAGTCCGATCTCACATTCGAATCATGATCTGAGTCATGGTGATTCTGGGCTCACATTATGATTACGATGAATAATGGTCAGTTCGGTCGAGTTTCTTGCGCACTGGTAATAGTTACTACGCTTAAATGAGCCCAGATGAGTCGTAAGACGAAATGAGCCAGCCCATACGAGCCGTGATGAATTAATGAGCCCAAATGAGTCGTGAGTTGAGATGAGTGAGTGAGGCCATATGTGTCGTGAGTCTGAGTGAGTCGTGAGCCGTTACAAGTGGTTGACCCCTGATGACCAGTGCGTTTGAGTGAGCCTGAGTTGAAATCCTAAGTGGGTTTGAGTTCATGAGTTCGAGTGAGCCCAGGCCTTTGTGAGTGTGAGTAAGCTCGTAGGTTGACCGAACTTTTTGTGAGTGAGCCTGAGTTAGGACTCGTGATTTTGCCGAGGTATGGCGATAACAACGCCGATAAATTCTCAAACTTCCGACAGTGAGCTTTAGTTTAAGCTAAGCACCATTTTGTTTTTCTTTTTTTACTCCGTCCATGCTAAGAAAATGTATTTGTGGGAGTAGGGTGCAAGCATTTCAGCCAGAAGCAGCCTTTGGCCTGCCTCGAGGCTGCCGTAATACAACATTAATGTGAATTCACAGACAGCGCGCTGAGCTAAGTTAAGAGTTTTGAGTATTGATGGCTTCGCGTGATGGCGTGCTTAAAGAGACAACCGGTCCTGAGAGCGCATGCGCAGAACGCTAACGAGGAAATAGCGTTAGCGTACGCACGCAATTCTTGAGAAGTTAGCATTGCGGCGTTTGCGTGCGTAACGTGAAAATATGGGGGCAACCTTCGAAGCGGGAGCCGCCTGCTTTAGCCGAATAAACAGTCATGGAGGTTCTGGTCGGCACGCTTACGGATAACTGCTGGTGTTGCAGCCATTCGCTATGCCTGCGCTTGCTATAATTCCAAGCTGTAATAGAGCCAAGTTTTATGAATGCAGTCTCGATTGTGGCGCACTTGAGCCTAATGGGCCCTCAATGTGCTCTGTAACCGTATGCAATAGCTTGAAGCTCGACACAGCCACCCGAGACGTAAAACAAAAAACTGGCAGTGGCTTAGTTCTGCTATCCCAAGTTATACGTAGCATGAGGTGAGGGCGAGGTGTCCACATCTCGGTGGACACCTGAGCCAGAGGGAAGGTAATAAATTGGCAAATTGGTTTTTGAGGAAAGGAAATGGAGCATAACTGCCTTTCTGGAACAGTGGACACCTCAACCATGCTTTAAGCTAAGTGGCGGTAGTGACAGGTGTGCGCTGCATGCGTTGGCATTGACAACGTTGTGCTAGAAACGCGGCGCTGAAGCCATAGGCCGTCGGCGTTCGCTGTGTTCATTGGCGTTGGCGTTGACAACGTTTCACACTACGATTATTTTAAGGAAAGGAAGTGCGCATAATGACTCCCTGGGTCAATGGACACCTAAATCGTGCTTATAGGTACATGGGGTGATGAGAGAGAAGTGTGGGTTGCAGGCATTCACAAGGTTGTGCCAGAAACGCGGCGCTGAAGGCATAAGCTATCGGCGTTCATTGTGTTCATTGGCGTTGGCGTTGTGAACGTTTTACGCTCCGATCATTTTATGGAAAGGAAGGCGAGCGCGCGTGGTGAGGCCGATCATCTGTGCGTTGTTACTGAACTTGCTCCTCGCGCATGCGCACCACGGCTCTTTAGGAGCCACGCGAAACGGCTGAACCTCGGCCAGTGCAGCTCACGCTACAAAAATCACAGAAAGAAAGAAGTACAGTCGCCGTCAAAAGTAAACGGAAGGCGACTTTGTCAAAAAAATTTAATTTCTTTAAATCTAAAGCATAATGGTCCATGTTTGTTGGTGCACAGTGGAATTCGCACAGTCAGAATTAGTCTGCACATATGTATTCAAGGATGCATGAATGGAGCGGGCAATGATTAAATTTTTTCGTTAATATTGCCTTCCATTTACTTTTGACGGCACCTGTACACAGGACGGGCGCTGTTTCTTCTTTCTTTCTGTGTCCTCGTTTTTTGTAGTGCTGAAAGAACTTCATCAAACCATGCTTCAGCAACTAGCCCTACAACGTGTTTGTTAAGTAACAACAGTAGGTTTCAAGCTTCGTCACACTGTTTTATGATATTAAATAATCTAACAAACCACTTTATATTGAAAGTGCAAAACCGTTTTGTGCTTAACACGTCACGTAGGGGAAATTATCGTTGCTCGAGCGGCTTGTGCTTAGCATTTCCTGGACTACATGACACCCCTGTGTTTGCGTTTTTGAAGCGAAAAATTCGCTGTGGCTTAGCTTGGTTAAGCCCGGTAATTGCGAAAGCAATATCCGTACGTACGCCATGGTACAGCTGGTAGTGTAGCTGGTGGTGGTGCTTGTGGTTACACTTGTGGTGATGCATCGGTTATATAATCCAATCCAATCCAATCCGGCCGCCGCGGTGGCTCAGCGGTTATGGTGCTCGGCTGCTGACCCGAAAGACGCGGGTTCGATCCCGGCCGCGGCGGCTGGAATTTCTTTGGAGGAGAAATTCTAGAGGCCCGTGTACTGTGCGATGTCAGTGCACGTTAAAGAACCCCAGGTGGTCGAAATTTCCGGAGCCCTCCACTACGGCGTCTCTCATAGCCTTAGTCGCTTTGGGACGTTAAACCCCATAAACCAAACCAATCCAATCCCATGCAATCCAATCCATTCCAATCCACTCCACTCTAATCTAATCTAATCTAATCTAATCTAATCTAATCTAATCTAATCTAATTCAATCCAATCCAATAATCTAATCTAATCCAATCCAATCCAGTCCAGTTCAGTTCAATCCAGTCCAATCCAATCTAATGTAATCCAATCTAATGCAATCAAGGTGAAATGAAGGTCAGTGGTGGTCGCCGCCGCGGCACGACGGTGGTCACCGGCCGCGGCAGGATGGTGGTCACCGGCCGCGGCACGGCAACGGCGTGAAAGTGCAAGTAGTATTGCTTTCGAAATAAAAGCTTCATTACGCGGGGCAGAGCCGAGCTTCGCGTGAGCCGAACTGGTGAGTTTTGAGCGAAACCAAGTGATGTCATGCGCCGCGCAGGTGGTCGCTCGTTGCCGCTGCCGCAGCCGTTGCCGCCGCCGACTCCGTAGCCTGACCTTTCGGCGCAGCCGCGCACTACTGAGCATGTGCGTCGCCTCCTCGCTGTCACTAAAACTGCGCGCTTCGCCTCCTCGCCCATCGTTTGACCTTTCGCTGCAGCCGCGTGTTGCCCGCGTCGCAGCCGGCAACTCTCCGCACTCCTGCGGGCAGTTTTAACCGCGCTGATTTCCGCGTCCTCCTCCGCCTCCGTACAGGCAATGTGTGGTGGTGGTGGTGGAAACTTTTATTGCCAATGATGTAAATCGTGGGGGCGAAGCCCCCTACATGGCACTTGGATGCCTCCTCAATGTGAGGAGGAGGCACCCTTACAACGCGAAGGATAGCCCCTGGAGCGCAATCCTTCTGTGAGCGCTGGAGATGATCCGGCGCTGGTCTTGAGCGGACGAGCTGGTCAGAAGAGACTCCCAGTAAGACTCCGCCGCGGTTGGTGATGGGGGATGAGGGAAGGTGGGGCATGTGAGGAGGGTGTGTAAGAAGTCTCCTGGTTTGCCGCAAAGTTTGCATGATGACGGGAATTGGTCTGGGTATCGCGCATGCAGCAGTATTGGGTATGGAGCAGTTCGGGTTTGTAGTTGTCGCCAATGTGCAGCCTGCGGTATGGTGAGGGATGGAGCTGGGGGAGCGTATTCCCTTCGTTTGTCTCGGTAGTACGAGAGAATATCACGGAAGGAGAGCAGGCGCTCCGAGGCTCGTAGAGGGGGCTCGACTCCTGCCCGGAATGTGAGACCTCGGGCTAGGGAATGAGCCTCCTCGTTGCCAGGGAGGCCAGCATGTGCTGGCGTCCAGATGAGGGTGATGAGGCGCCGGGGCTGCCAGAAACGTAGTAAACGAGCAGCGGTGCTGGATATGTAGCCCTTCGCATAATTTAAAATTGCAGATTTGGAATCGGAGATAATTTTTGTGGCAGATGTAGAAATGAGAGCAAGCGCGATGGCTGCCTCTTCTGCCTCTGTGGTCGAATTGGTAATGATTGAGCTGGAGGTTAGAAGCTTTGCATTATTGTCGGCTACCGCCAGGGCTATACGGGAGCCTGTCGTATATTCCGCTGCGTCCACGTAGACCACCTCATGGTCCTCGCTATACTGTCTGTGAAGGACCCGAGCCCTTGCTACTCTGCGTTCCCTGTCTCGCTCAGGGTGCATGTTCTTGGGGATGGGGGTTACGTTGAGGTTAGAGCGGAGGGTAGCAGAAAGGGGGACCCCCTCGGTAGGCTCTGTAATTGGGGTCAGGCTCAACTGGGACAACAAAGTACGACCAGCCTCTGAGCTGGATAGACGGGATAGTTGTGCCATAAAGGTAGCTTCTTTCAGCTCCTCAAAGGTGTTGTGTACACCGAGTTTGAGGAGTCGGTCGTTGGATGTGCTGGGGGGAAGACGTAGAGCCGTTCTCGTGCAACTACGTAGGAGCGCATTAACCCGGTCTCTCTCCTTCTGTTTGAAGGGTAAGTATGGAAGGGCATATGTTGTGCGGCTTATGATGTAAGCCTGGGTGAGGCGAGTCGTGTTTCGCTCGCGTAGGCCAGCCCTGCGGTTCGCTATGCGGCGAATCAGTCGAGTGGTGTGTTGAGCGTGTGTTTGAAGTGTCTTTATGACTTCTCCGTGCGCATCGTGGGAGTGGAGAACCAGTCCTAGCGCGCGGATTTTGTGTACTAGTGGGATGGGATGGGTACCTAGGGCGAGGGAGATGGGTGCATTGGCTGAATCGTGTTGCTTGGGCCGGTAGAGGAAAAGCTCCGATTTTGAAGGGGAGCAGGTCAGGCCACGCTCCCGTACATCTGCGTCGATGGTGGTTAGAGCCAATTGTAGGTGTTCTTCTATTTCGGCATCGCTGCCATGGTTTGCCCAGACAGTGATGTCGTCGGCGTAGAGGCTGAAATGGATGTCGGGAATTTGAGCTAGCTTTTGTGGTAGGTGAAGAAGTGCTATGTTGAATAAAATAGGGGAGAGCACGGCTCCCTGAGGCGTACCTCGTGCTCCCAGCGTGATCCCTGGTAGGCTGTGATCGCCGAAGGTAAGCGTGGCTGTGCGGTGGCTGAGGAAGTCTCGGATGTAGTTGTACATCCTGGCGCCGACTCCCAGGGTCGTAAGGTTTTCTAGGATAGCTGAGTGTGTAACGTTATCAAATGCCTTAGTGAGATCCACCCCTAGGATAGCTTTAGTGTCGGAGGTCTGTGAGTCGAAAATGTGATGTTTTAGCTGCAAGAAGACGTCCTGTGTGGAAAGCCCTGGTCGAAATCCAAACATGCTAGTGGGCATGAGATTCTTGCTTTCTAGGTATTGGCAAAGCCTGCGCTGGAGTACATGCTCCATGAGTTTGCCAACAGAAGATGTGAGGGAGATGGGTCTGAGGTTAGAAGTAAGCAGAGGTTTGCCAGGTTTGGGTATGAAAATGACTCTCGCCTCTTTCCATTGTGGTGGGAGGGTGCCCAGTCGCCAGCACTCATTAAAGTATGCTGTAAGTGCAGCAATGGATTGTGCGTCGAGATTCCTGAGAGCCTTGTTATGTTCCCCGTCTGGGCCGGGGGCTGAGGACGTGTTAAGCGTCTGGAGTTCAGCCTGGACCTCTGCTTCTGTAATGGGTTGGTCAAGCTGGTCGTTAGGGGGGCCTGCATAATCAGGGTGGTGTGCAGGAGGGTATGTGGGGAAGTATTGATTCCGAAGGTCTTGGAGGAGGTCTGGTGGAGGTAGATCTGAAGTATGTATGAGTTTGGTGAGGGCGTGTCTCTGGGCAGTCTTAGAGTGAGTGGAGTCTATTAAGTGCCGAAAAAGGTTCCAGGTCTGAGGCACACTCATATTGCCATCAAGCTTGTTGCAGATAGATTCCCAGTTCTGACGTGAAAGATTCGCTGCGTGTGTTTCTATCCCTTTGTTAAGGCGGGCGAGGCGACGCTTAAGTGTCCGATTCCATCGCTGCCTTTGCCAGCGGCGCTCTAGGCCTGTTTTAGCCTCCCATAAATGTAGGAGGCGGGAGTCAATTGTGTCGCTTGGGCAGTCTTCGGGTAGAGTACAAGTTACGGATCGGACATCGCTTTTTAGCTGCTCGGTCCATGCGGTGATGTCCGTGATGGGAACGAAAGTGCGTGCTGTTCTACATGAGCGGAAAGAGTCCCACTTTGTAAGAGTGGAGCCTCTGGGAGGCCTGCGATGTAGTTGAATGTGTAAGAGAATCTCGATGATGAAATGGTCGCTACCAAGATTCTCTTGTGTGTTGCACCATGTGGCGTGAGGGAGGCGATGTGCGAACGTAAGGTCTGGCGTAGTGTCTTTACAGACACTGTTTCCCGTGCGTGTAGGAGAGGTGGGGTCTGTGAGAAGGGAGAGACCGGCTTGTTGCGCGGCTAACCATACCCGACGTCCTTTCGGTGTGTCGTGTGGGTAACCCTAGGCTGTATGTGGGGCGTTAAAGTCTCCCACGACGAGTAAGGGGCACTTGTTGGCTATGCGCTTCGCGAGGGTAAAGAGGCGCTCGAAATTACCTTGAAGGCACTTAGGGTGGCTATATACATTTAGGATGAAGACACTGTTCGCTCGAGTGTGTTGCGGCACAAGCTCAATAAGAAGGTGATCAATGTCTTCAATCACTATGGAATGGGAGATGGTGGTGAGTGAACGACGAACCAGAAATGCTACCCGAGGGGGTGTGGGGGATATGGGCAGAACAGGAGCATAGCCGGGTAGGGTGAGTGGGTTTGAGGGTTCCTGCAGGGCAAGGATGTCGGGTCCTGTAGCGCAGGACAGCAGTTGGTGGACTACGTGACGCTTGTGACCAAATCCCCGGCAGTTCCACTGCCAGAGTGTAAGATTACGGAGTGGAACTGCCATCATGACAATCTATAGAGGAGGGAGCTGTAACGGGGGGTTGGGAGCCCTGAACTATGGTAGGGATAGGGTTGGCCTGTTCCTCCGGTGCTTTGGGCTTCTTGCGTCTGTTTGGTGTGGGGTCACGCTTTGGGAGGCGGGACTCAAGATCGTTACAGCGTTCAGAGAATCCTTGAGTTAGCACATCGAATCGGTGGTTAAGAATAGCGTTGTCTTGTGTTATGCGGATTACTGCGTCTTTGATGGGTGTGTATTCCTCGTTGATGCGAGTTAAAGCGTCCTGCAGTTTTGCCTCAAAGCGAGCTGCAAATGATTCAAGCAGGGTTGGTATGTTGTTTAGTGACATGGGTGTGGAGGGAGAGGGCGTTGTGCACGGAGGTGAATTAGTAAAGGGATCAGTGTCAGCCTCCATTGCTAGCAAATCAGGAGAGGAATTAGGCTCCGAGTGGGAGGACGAGGTATCGGCGGTAGGCGGGTTGGGAGGAGGAGTTTGGGATGTGGTAGGAGCGGGAGCAGGTGGAAGGGTAGAACCAGCGGCAAGAGCACTTATCTGGGCTTCCAGCTTGGCGATGTGTTGACGCAAGGCGGCGGCTTCTGCTCGGGCTGCTGTAGCTTCTGCTTTAGCCGCTGCTGCCTCCTCCTGAGATTTTGCCAGGGCTTGTTGTAGACTGGGTTGTGCAGGCAAGGATGTCGTGTGCCTGTGTGAAGAGGCGGAGGTGTCCCAGACTTGTTTCAATGGCACTGACCAAGCTGGTTTGTTTTGGTTGGGCTGTGGGAGTCCGGATGACAAATGGGGAAAATTTTCTCTGGATAGGACCAAGTCGTGCTGCTGCGTTTGTCGGTGGTTTGGCTGTTTCCGTGGCTGGTGGATGTTGCGTCCCTTGCAGGATCCCGTGCCTGTCAGGTGTGGGCCCTCGCACAGAATGCACTTGGGCGTGCAAAGTGTGTCTTCTTGGGAGTGTTGTGTTCCACAACGGGGGCAGATATTTGTCTTGGGACTCGGGCATACGTCGTGGCGGTGACCCGGCTGTCTGCAGTTTGTACAGGCATCCGGACTGCCACGGTATGGGGTGCAGCGGTGGATGGCTCCCATGTATTTGATGGAGTGAGGGACTGTGGTTTCGTCGAAGGAGATCAGGATGGAGTGTGTCTTGCCCATGCGTCGTGCTGCTAGAATGGTGTATTCAGGATTTCTTTTCACCAGGTCGTGGTACAGTTGCGTCGGCGTCTCGTCGTCATACGCGTTCGTGATGACTCCTCTGGTAGCCCCCGGTGGTGGTGCTACGTATGCCGCGCAGGGATATGTTTTGCCTCCGATGGTGAGAGAGGTCAGCGTCTTGAGAGTCTCGACTGTTGGGAAATGTGTGGTTGCCATGGTGAAAGTATTATTGGTCGGGTGGACGCGCAGGCAGAAGTCGTCCGGTGGAATGATATCGAGCTGCGTCTGCACTGTCTTCAAGAGCCGGGGTGCTGGGACATCTAGGAGTCGTAGTTCACCTCGCGGGCGAACGACTACTCGAATAGCGTTCGGTGGGAGTGGTGGCAGCTGCTTGCTCCGCTGTACTGCGAGGCGAGCCTCCTTAGTCGCAGGTGGTAGACGGGCCGGCGTCTTGCCGCTGCCGGTTACGGCTGCTGCGTGGCGCGACGCGTTGTTGGCGTTCAGGTGAGCTGCGTCTGAGGTAGCGTTGTCGGAGCGGTAAGGTTTCGGCGAACTGGCTGGTCGGGAGGCGTAGGCTTTATACAGCACCGGTGTCCAGTCGCTTGAATTTTGCTCTTCCGCGGTGATGGTGCGGCCTTCAACCGTTACCTCCATGACAACGGCTGCCGTCGCCGACGGAGTCGGCGGAGGGGAGGAATCCTAGTGCGGCCTAGCTGTGCGGCTTGGCGTCTCGGTCCGATAATTGTTCTTCTCTCAGAATAGGTCGGATTTTGCCCGTAATGGGCGGCTTTCCTGTCCTCCTTAAGCAGTTATGTCGGTTTTCGAGCAGATTAGTGGCCGTAGGAGAGATTGGGTAGGAGAACCACGTACCGTTTGCCGGAGCCGACGTTGCAGGCATCCGCTCCCGTTGGCCCCCTAGCGGCGAATCCAGGCAATGTGTGGACGGCCCTCAATCCAGCCATAACTGAAGCTTTTCGCTCGTATATCCACGCTTAACCAGAGCTGAGCCACTGCCTTGTTTTTTATTTCACAGAATTTTAATTGCGAAAAATTGCTTGGACATTTGGCTGGTGGAAAAAAGGGCTGACGGTTTAGTTTAAGACTGCTTACGTGGAGGAATGCGAAAGCATGTGTTTTGAAGCTAGGGAAGGTTTTTCAGGAAATGAAAAGGAGCTGTAGCTCTCAAATCTCCATATCTTGGTGGACACCACAATGAGGCTTTAACGCATGCACCAGAAGGTGCATATATCCAGACATAGCAGGCATAGGTGCATATATAGGTCCGAACTCCTGTTGGAAGCTATTAGCCTCCAACTTCTTTGAGCCGCCCCAGTGGCTCAGTGGTAATGGTGCTCAGCTGGAGACGCGAAAGACGCAGGTTCGATCCCGGCCGCGGTAGTCGAATTTCGATGGCGAAATTCTAGAGGCCCGTGCACTATGCGATGTCAGTACACGTTAAGGCAAACCAGGTGGTCGAAATTTCCGGAGCCCTTCACTACGGCGTGCCTCATGGCCATAGTCGCTTTGGGACGTTTCACCCCGTCAATCAACCAACCACATCCTAACTTCAGATCTAGAAATGAAGGTGGACACCTTAACCGCACCTTAAGGGAAAAATGCCGCCTCAGAAAGCATGCAGTCGAAGGTGTATATGTGACTCATCCGAACTCCTTTCGAAAGCTAACCTCCAACTTGACTAAAACATCTAAGCTTCTTGCAAAGAGAAATGCTATCGCACTGCAAGCAATGCTGTAGGACGAACGGTTGATCAAAATTTTATTGAATATTTTCGGGAATACTGCCACCACAATTAGGTTAACCAGTCATGAAATCGCCGTGATTTCGTCTGCAGGTGCGATATCCGCAACTCTTTTCTGTATTAAGAGCACAGCGCACAATATGGCGGCGCCCATGGACCTCTTTTTGAAAAGGTCTCAGGAGAGAGAGAGAGAGAGAGAGAGAAAACTTTATTTACAAAGGAATTCGGGGCACGCCCCAGGGTCCCCGCACGACCCCACTGCACTCAAGTGTTTATGTTCCTGAGGTCCATAACACTGGCAGCACGGCCGGTGGCGATGGTCTGCACGGCCGGGTCCTCCGAGTGCAGCAGGGTCTCCCAGTCCTCCCAGGTCTTGAGGTTCTCTAGGTCCCGCGGGGGAGGGTCCGCCGGGCAGAGGGAAAGGATGTGGAGGGAAGAAGCGAAGGGTTCTGGGCATAGGGCGCAAGCAGGAGTGGGGAAGGAGGGATGATAGTGGGTTAGGGTAAGGGGCGAGGGGAGAGTATGTGTTTGTAATCTGCGCCAGAGTGTTGCGTGTCTGTTATCTAGGGAGGGGTGGGGCGGGGGTTAGAGCTGGCGAGAGGCTCTGTATGCCTGGGTCAGCTCACTGAATGAGTGCATGCGATCCTTCGTGAATCCCCGATCCGAGGCCACCTGAGCCCGGTTTAAAGAACCTCGGGCTAAAAGGTTGGCGGCCTCGTTTCCGGGATTCCCGGAGTGCGCAGGCACCCATATCAGCTCCACTTGGCGGGGCGGGGGTGCATCGGGCGAGTCCAGTATGCCAAAAGCAGGGACATGAACTCGGCCTCGAGCAAAATTTAGAATCGCAGTTTTAGAGTCAGTTAAAATATACCGGGCTTCCGTGCGGGTTATAGCAAGTGCAATGGCAGCTTCCTCTGCAGCCTCTGGGGACGTATATGGAGGGAGAGGTAGTGTGAGGAGGGTGGATGTTTGAGGGTGGGCTGAGTGGCGTAGCGTGCTTGCCTTATTTAACGCATGCGCGTTCCATACATGCGCGTAGCTTACTTTCAGCCCGGAGCGTAGCGTACCCCTGAACTCCGCACCCAGCAGGAAGCGCCGTCCCGCACCTGGAAGATCGTCGCCCCGGCGCCCGGCTACCAGCCGGCTGCCTGGGAATGCCTGCTGCCCTGCCGCCCCAGGAGCCAGATGGAGGTGCTGCCCGCGGCCCCCCACCCCCCCACCAGCATCCCGCCTGCTGAATCCGGTCCCCGGGCTGGCACCAGCATGACGACCACCGGCCCCCCGGAGGACCGACGTTTCGCGAGCCTCCCCCGAAGGCGCACTGTTTCAATTTTGAGGTGAAAATCAAGGCCTCAGCCGACGACATTGTCGACGGCATCGAGGCGGTCGTTGGCCCCAAGGGGCTGGAGTCACTCCAGCACCAAGCAAGCAGGGGCCGTGTGACGGTGCGGCTCCTGCCACATTGAGTGTCACGCGTCAGTGTATTGCACGATGTTTGTGAGTGGAATTGGTGCGTGGTCTTCCTCCCGCGTGCTTCCCCCGCGCGCATGGACCCTTATGAACTCTTCTTGTACTCTGGACACTTACGTTGCTTGTGATTGTATGTATGTGTGCGCATCGGGTGACATCTGTCGCCGTACTTTGTTTTTATGCGAAGCATACTACTTTAGCTACCACTTCAGCCCTTCACCGTGGTTATGCGCCTCCAAATCACGTGATACATGACGTCACACCACGTGACACGATGACGTCACGACAGTAGAGAAACGGGGGCCCAACTCCCGCCGTCGCTGTGGACGTGCGCCTCCAAATCACGTGATACATGACGTCACACCACGTGACACGATGACGTCACGACAGTGGAGAAACGGGGGCCCACCTCACGCCGTCGCTGTGGTTGTGCGCCTCCAAATCACGTGACACGATGATGCCACACCACGTGACACGATGACGTCACGGCAGTGGAGAAACGGGGCCCACCTCGCGCCGTCGCTGTGGTTGTGCGCCTCCAAATCACGTGATACATGACGTCACACCACGTGACACGATGACGTCATGACAGTGGAGAAACGGGAGCCCACCTCGCGCCGTCGCTGTGGTTGTGCGCCTCCAAATCACATGATACATGACGTCACACCACGTGACACGATGACGTCACGACAGTGGAGAAACGGGGGCCCACCTCGCGCCGTCGCTGTGGTTGTGCGCCTCCAAATTACGCGACACGATGATGCTTCGCATTCTCCAGGCTTAACCAAGTTAAGCCTCAGCCATTTAAGCATGAAATGCTTTTAGCCCCCGTTGTCGGCAGTGTGGTGACGTCACGCCGAGACCGAGAGCCATCATCCGGGCACTGAAATCCACTCATCCGGGCACTGAATTCCAGTCATCCGGGCTCTGAAACGAGAACATCCGGGCACCGTACGAGACTTAACAAGACTTAACGAGACTCTCTAAGCCCTCCTACGCGACCGGCATGCAAGCGCCGGTTGGTCTCCAAAGGAGTCACAAAAAATAACTGCTGCCAGTGCCTTTTCAATGTTTATCAAGATATCAGTCGCTGTGCGTTTCATAATGCACGGAATTATAATTTACGATTTCTAATAACGCGTGCAAAAAGCACATAAATGCCACGATACACTTCGTTGTCATACGTGATCTCTTAGGGGCTTCGCGCATCGAAGCAAAGCCGTGCAGGCACACAGGGGCCCGGGGGAGAAGCGCTGCGTTCAAAGGGCAAGGCATCGCGCCGAACGTTTGGTGGCGTTCCTTCCTTCCATTACGGTGCGGTTCGGGTGTCCACCGAGATGACATTAGGCCCGTAAACATTTCATGCTTACTCTACTCTCGGTTACGGGAGAGGCAGAGATTTTTTTTTCTGTTTTGTAGAGGGACGGCTGTGCCTTTTATGCTCCTGGGTGCAAATAAACTTCTCTTCCGTGTGGACAGTGAACCAGGCATGAGTGGTTCCATCTAAGCGTAGCCCGTCTGATCGATAACCCTTAGACCGAATACCTTTTGCAGCAAGGCACTCGGTTAGGTGGGTGTGTAGTAAACAGCAAAGAAAAAAATTCAGGGTGCACTTTGACTGTCTAAAGTGCGTAGAGGCGAAAGCGTTTTCCGCACCACTTTCACTGCTTCTGTGGCACTGGTGGCGTCACATGTAATTGAGTACTAATTACTAAGTGATGACAAATCACTAATTAATGGTTAATTACTTATTAATGCCTGAATACTAATTAACTGCTAATTAAGCTTAAGCTTCGCCTTTAGGAGTGGAACGCGACAGCGTGTTGTAGCGCTGCCAGTGAGTCCACGGAACGCCACCACCCGTTCGGCGCGATGCCTTGCCGATTCAACGCATCGGTTTTTGAGGAAAGGAAATGGCGCAGTAAATCTCTGTCATCTCGGTGGACACCTGAACCGCACCGTAGAAGAACGGAGGAAGTGGGAGTGAAAGAAGAAAGACGAAGATGGCCCGTAATGAAGAAAATGAAAATTCTATTTGAGTAAAGAAAATTACGCAGTAACTGTCTCACATATCTCGTGGACACCCGTCAAAATTCAGGGGGGGGGGGGGGGGGGTGCACTTTTTTGACCTAAAGTGTGGTCACTGATGTGTGGTTAAGATGTTAAGCTTCGCCTCTAAGAGTGGAACGCGAGAGCGTCTTGCAACGCTGCCAGGGAGTCCATAGAACGCCATCGCCCATTCAGTTCTACGCCTCGCTCGTCGGTAAATTGGTTTTTGAGGAAAGGAAATGTATTTCTCTCTCATATCTCGGTGGACACCTAAACCTCGCCGGAAGGGGAGGGAGGAGGATGGCAGTGAGCGATGACACCGTATTCACTAGACGTGCCTTTGTTCATTCCAAACCATCGAGCTGGCATGGCGGAGTGGATAGCATGCTCGTCTCGCACTCCGAAGACCGGGGTTCGATTGCCGAGCTCGACCAATTTCTTACTAGGTTTTATTTATTTATATGGCCTGACTAGACAAGTTAATTAGGCTAATTGGGTAATTAAGCAATTAACTAACCTCAGTCCCACTTACTTCGAGCATCACTATATGGTCCCTTCAATTGGTTGCATGGTTACTAGCCAAAGTACAATTGGCCCCGTTTGAAATTGGCGCACTGTGACATCACGACCGTTTCGACCAACTGAAAAGCGTGACATTCTCTGTCGACAACTGCTGCTTACAACGATGAGACATTAAAGGCTTTCGCCTTAAAATTTCAACCTTCGCATTGCTTTAGAGCTTGGAATTTTAGTAGTGTAGAAAATGCAACCACTTTTTCATCTGTTCTAGGAATCCGCGTTCACTGCATGTGTATTCTGACGCATTGTGCACTCGCTCTCCGCGCTCACTCTCAGCAACTGAAAGCAATGAGTGCCTCGCAGTCCCGGATGTGTACAGAATGCATCTGTCGCCAGCAACGACCAAGTCGTGTGAGAACAAACCGAAAGCTTCTCCCATTTATCTGTAACCAGCCCTGTCTGCCTCACGCGTATCAGCAGCGCCAATAGGCCATTCACATGGGCGCATTACTTGACAGCCTGACCAGACTGAAGAAAACTTGCAGAGTGCTGAGTTAAGTTCGTGTAATGTGGCGATTGTCTGTTGGAGCATGCGTGGGCGGCCCGGTCGGTGGAAGCATGGAGCATAACTCGTGTATTAACGCGTGTCTGGCCCCAAGAAAGTTCCTGTTTAGTCTTGTAGGCTAGCTAGCTGATTCCCGTCCGTAGAGTCGAGCAAAAGGGTGAAGAAAAACGGACATTTTGCTCACCCCGCACTCCCAGTGCAGAGACAAAACACAAATGTCATTATGACATTCCTTGTAATAAGTGGAGCAAGGCTAAGCGGAGGACAAACGGGAGAAGAAAAATTGATTAAACGGGCAAAATCAGGAATCAATCTATACGCACAGTCGACCGCAGTTCCCGATCAGGACTCAACCACCGTGGTTTTGCGGTTTTGCAGCGCTCGCCTGCTCACCGCGCTATGACGTCAATATGACGTCACTCTATGACGTGACGCTATGACGTCACTAGGCATGACATGACGTCATGTGTCATTCTAAATGTCACGCGTGCAATGAATGGACTTAGTAGCCCATCTTTCACCCTGGTATGACATCAGAGGTTATTCTAAAGGTCGAACGTGGCTACCGGCCGCCGCTACACGAAAGGCCGTTCATGAGCGTAGTATAGCTTTCGCAATAAAAGCAAAGACGCGGGTCGCAGCGCCAACCGCGTCCGCCGAAGCGGACGCTGGCTGAAAAAACAGACAAGCGGCCGAAGCCGGGCTCCCCGCCAGTTGTGACTGAGGGAAGGAAGAAAGGGAAATTGCACGGAGCCGAGCCACCACCGCTGCCACGTGCAGATAGAGGAGAGTTCATAGATATGAGGAAACAGAAAAAGGAAAGAAAAGACGCGCGTCGCAGCAACAAACGCGTCCGCCGAAACGGACGTTGGCTGAAAAAACAGATAAGCGGCCGTAGCCGCGCTTCCTCACCTCGGTCGCCCGCCAGTTCTCTGTCAAGCGCATTATATACACGCGGCGCACCCTCCTCGCGTATACGCAGTAGCGCGCGGCGCATCTGTCGTAAACACGCGGACCGGCTAAGGTCAGGTGGCGGTGGCGGCCGTGGCGAGGAGGCTACGCACATGCGCAGTAGCGCGCGGCACATCTGTGGGTCAAGCGACGGAGTCGGCGACGGCTGCGGCGAGGAGGCGACGCACTGCACCTTTTGTGACGTCACTTGGTTTTCGCACATGCGCAGAACTGGCGGCTCCCGCACACGCGAAACTCAGCTCTGACCCGCGTAGTGTAGCTTTTCGCGAAAAAAGGTTTGGTTTGATTGGTTTGGTTAGTAGGGTTTTACGTCCCAAATCGACTCAGGCTATGAGGGACGCCGTAGTGGAGGGCTCTGGAAATTTAGACCACTCGAGGTTCCTTAACGTGCACTGACATCGCACAGTACACGGGCCTCTAGAATTCTGCCTCCATCGAAATTCGACCACCGCGTTCGGGATCGAACCCGCGTCTTTAGGGTCAGTAGCCGAGCACCATAACCACTGAGCCACCGCGGCTGCCCAAGAATA
Source organism: Amblyomma mixtum (assembly GCF_055824585.1). Classification (NCBI taxonomy): domain Eukaryota; kingdom Metazoa; phylum Arthropoda; class Arachnida; order Ixodida; family Ixodidae; genus Amblyomma; species Amblyomma mixtum. The sequence continues at coordinate 95,072,191 of NC_143016.1, forward strand.
AAAAAGCGTCAGACGGCGACCATCTTTCTATAGTTTTATGCAATAGAATATTACTGGTTTATGCTTCGTTGCCACAGTGCAGTCTGTTCCAAAATGTGCAAAGTCCATAATTATGCGAAAACGAAGAGATTGCGCAGCACCTATAATTTCTCGCCTCCACTCTTCTTCTAAACTCTGAAAATTAGCTGTGATGTCCTCGAGTGAAGCGTGCTTCTCGTATCGTCCATTTATTGCGAAAGCTGCAGTAGGTTGAAAGCCAATTCACTAAGAAAGTAGGGCAGGCTGAAACACTGGGTATTTCCGGTGCGTCGACCAGAAGTTCTCTAAACGGAACCAGACTTCGTGGCTGTACTATTTTTCATTGCCTCCCTTTTATGCGTAGCATATTGCAGTCACTCAGTTCAGCCCTTGGGCGCGGCCGGGCAGCTACCAAACCACGTGACGTGCCGTCGCGTGGTGACGTGACGTCACCCAACCGCGTGAAAAAAAAGAAAAAAGAAAAAAAAAGGACGGCTGAGCATGGTGGCGGTTGCCACCGCCCCTTTTCAAAGGGGGCGCTCCTATCCATCCATCCATCCGTCCATGCGTCACGGAGGAAAAGCTGCTGAAGCAAGGGAAAGGAAGGAAGGGAAAATTTTATTTACACTAATGGTTTTTCCTGCGGTTTGGGGGCATCTTCAGAGACGTCTTGGTTCTACCCCCAGGAGCCTTCTTTGTCGAAGTCGTCCGCCTCTAATCAATGGTCGGTTGCCCTCATTCCAGGGCTCCGCTGGCCACTGCCGCCCGTTGAGCTCGCTGTACCAGACCTTGTTGGTCTTCAAGCGGTCGCTGGACAGCAGAGTCTCCCACTGCTCCGCACTCGGGTTTTGTATTTTGGGGACCACGTCTATGTTTTGGCAGGCCCATGTGATGTGGTATAGAGTAGGTTTTTCGTCGCACCAGGGACATTTGTTCGTGTATATCGTAGGGTGCATTTTGTTTAGTATATGTAGGTTTGGGAAAGAGCCTGCTTGTAATTGTCTCCAAGTGACAGCTTCCTCTCTGCTGAGAGATTTGTGCGGTGGGGGATATCGCATTCTTCTGCCTCTATAGTTTTGTAGCATGGCCGAGTATTCCCTGGGTGCTGGCGCGAGTTCCGCGGTCTCGTCGGAAGCTCGGAAAGTAATGTATCCTCGAGCTATCCTGTCGGCCTCTCGGTTCCCTGCCACCCCCACGTGCCCCGGTACCCACACAATTTTGTGTCGGATCTTGTCGTTTTGTTCTTCCTGGTTTTTAATTCTGTCGCTCGCTGCCAGGAGTATACGGAGCGCTTGACGACCTAATCGAGTGCCGCCAAGCAATACCTCGTGCAAAAAGACCGCGCAATATGCAACGCATTCTTGGCTTAACCAAGCTAAGCCTGGGCATCTTTTTTTTTAATCAGGGAAGCTGGAAGTGGACATACTGGGACACTTCTTTTAACGTGATAGAAGGTCCAAGGGGCCGGAACCATTAGCAGGACAGTGGATGCTCCTCCTGTTTCTCTCTTGCAGCGCTACGCCATTCCAAAAGTGATATGATGCAACCACTGTTTGTGTGGCCTCGGTGATACGCATGCTTCACTTTGTGCATGCCGATTCATCACCCTGAAAACGTAAGTGCGCGGATACAGAGTGAAATCCTCAGATGGTTGTGTGCACAGCTCAAACTTTCAGCCACAAACGTCCTCCTCACTTCTCCAAGCAAGTCATTTCTTTCCTATTCCACGAGGAAAATACTGCGGAAGTACTCTTGCCGCATACAGTCAATCACCCTGCTTCCGGTTTCGTGCTCCATGGGCACCGTCTTTATGATAGCCTCCAGGGCACACTTTCGGCCTGGATAAGCACGCGAATTTTTGATTTCGTTCGCTGCTCAGTTTTATTTCCGGGAAGTTTTTTATAGTTCCAAAGAAAAGCCGTCTGCAATAAATTAGATGAGGACATTTTTTGATGGTTGGGCTTTAGTTTTTATCTTTTTAGTAATGTGCCACTCAAATTCACTGTAAGGTGATGCCAAATCGATGTCTACCTTTCGTCCAGTTATTTGGCTGAATACACGCCAATATGCAAGCTGTAATAGCTATGGAAAATAAAATTACAATGATGAAGCAGGAAGATCAGGCTAGTGGGAACAGCCCAGAACCCTTCAGCGTAGCCTGCCTCTAATAATTTCTTTACTGTGAGCTCGCAACTTGCTTGCATTATTTCATCAGATTATCGAGCATTATATGCAAGTAGGACTGAGGAGCAATAATTTCAAGGAAAAAAAATTGCCGACGATTTCTCTACTTTCTAATGCGAAATTTAAGCGCAGCTCATCAGCGGTTTCAGCTTTTCGATAGATTGAGGCAAAGAATTCGAGCAAGACATAAATTTACCATTATAGACAACATGTTATTTTTCACACATTTTCCTTCATCAAGAAACACTCCACTAATAGTTCTTAATTGTCATGAAGTAAGCTTTGTCGTCGAAGAAATAGATGGATATATGCTCGACTTGTGCGCGAATGCCTGGTTCTCAAAGACGCGGTCTGTGCAAGTATTTCGCGAGGTTGTCACAGCCGTGGGAAACGTTACGAGTGAGAGGAACGGGATGTTCTCCTGCATAAGTCGTAAAAAATTCCTTCCTGTCTTTATATGTACATCCATGTTCCCACTCGATCGCGACAGTTCGTTCACCGCTGTCAGCGCTAACGCATGCAGCCCACTTTCTCTCATCACCCCCCGTACCTATAAGCGCGATTCATGCGTCCACTGACCCAGGGAGCCATTATGCGCACTTCCTTTTCTTAAAATGATCGGAGTGCAAAATGTTGACAACGCCAACGCCAATGAACACAACGAACGCCGACGGCCCATGGCTTCAGCGCTGCGTTTCTGGCACAACGTTGTCAATGCCAGCGCATGCAGCGCACACCTGTCACAACCACCACTTAGGTTAAAGCACGGTTGATGTGTCCACTGCTCCAAGAGGGCAGTTATGCGCCTTCCCTCTGGTTCAGATGTCCACCGAGATGTGGACACCTCGCCCTCACCTTGAGGTACGTATATCCTGGCATAGCACAGCTATACCACTGGCAATTTCTTTAAACAGCGCGTCCTTCATTGTAAACGCAGCAGATGTCGAATGCCAAGAAGTCCTTGAGACATTGAAACTAATGCGTAAGTAATGCGCATAGGGGAATTAAGGGAGACGGTGGTGAGGATTTTGAGCTGGAGGAAAGTAAAGGAGAAAATGCAGCGTGCAAGAGGCAGGGTTGCACGCTATGGTATATTTCTACTGGCGCCATTATAACCAGAGCTTTTATTATCTTTTTGCGCCTCATGAATTGTATCATGCCGACAGACAAAAACCTTCAATAGGAATCCATGGTGATTTGACGTCTTCTGCACATGAAAAATCCACCAAGAAGGCAGCGTGTATAAGGTAGCACGGTCACGCCTCTGCTGCAGTACGACGCTCATGTTGGTGTTCGGTTAGAATGAAATGTGAAAGAACAATGAACCAATACGCGGAGCGCATAAAACACGTGGCAGTCAATGTCAGGCCACTATTATTGCTGCATAGCCGGTTGAGAATTAGCAGTCGAGAGGAAAGTTCCTAAAAAAAAAAGTAATTTCACATCAGACAATGACAAACCAAGCAACGCGGGTCAACTTTTTCTTTCAACCTGTCATGACTTGTTTCAGGGCAATTAGCATCCTTGCTTATATAGACTGGTGTCTCCTTATCAGTGCTCATCACGGCCCCTTATTAGCACTGCTGGACACTGCTTACTCGTACATTTGGGCACGGTAATGACTAGAACTTTGCACAGAGTGCAGCAAACAGCAACGAGCACTACTGGATGTGCGCGAAACATTTTAATGCACCTTAGGCTTGCTTGTTTTCTACAAAGTTTAGGCCTGCTGATTACTTTTGGTTTTGCAGTGCTTGGAGAATGTGTGCGTGACACCTATTTTTCTTTGCTCGAAAAATATTTAAATCATTAAATTGTCGAAAAATTAGCACACAGTCACTCTACTACCACTTTGTAGTTAAGTCATGATGCCCTAAAGGAATCATGTCCCGCCTAGTGCCTTGAATTTTTTTCCTTGCTTCTGTCTTCATAGAAATGAAGCACGGAAAGAGACCAGCACCTTCGCTGGAAAGATCAATCAGGTAAAACGAAGGGTGCTGTCGATAGCCTGAGCATAGAAGATGCTGGATGTTCACCTGTGCGTAACACACTCTGAGGGTAGGCTTAGATACAAACGTTGCGACTGAAAATGAAGAAGAGGACGCCTGTATAGGCACACTGCGCAGTAGCCGGTCGGAACAGATCAACAGAAGATACGTCGCCAAAACGTGGAGATGACGTTGACGCTCTATGGAGAAGTGTTGCCTATCAGCACAGAAGGAGACCCCAAAGAGTTTCCCAGAGCTGTCGCAAGCAGGGCCGTAATGACTTTGCCGAAGGAAAGCAGGCCTTCGGTGAAGCAAGTCCTTTGTTTGCACGTTTTCTTTTATAGCCCGCGAAGTCGTCAATCACCGCGCTATCGCGTCTTCAGCATGCACTCGTCGTGGCACTGCAGAGATACAAAAGATTGCGTGCGGGACGTGATCCATATACATTTGGCAAGAAGTCACGGCGTGTGACGAGGCTGCAGTATTGAGTGCCGCTCTTCATGCTGCCGCTGATGAGAAAGAATGGCCTGGCGTAGGCCTTTATCCTTTCGTTCCTATGGAGTTCGAAAACTTTCTCTTTATATCATGCGTTTACTCGACACACGTCAAGAGCGTTTGTGTTAGCTGTGCTCATAGGCCACTCAATACAGTTTCGGGAGCGCATAACTTTCTGCCAAGTCCTGAAATCCTAGATGTCTTGAAATAGCAAAGCTTAGTTTAGATAAATACGCGTCACCTGTCTTCGCCGATGCGTGGAGGGTTCCTGCGCAGTTTTCTAAACCTGTATGGCCTGCGTTCGATGTTCAACGAACCCTCTTCATGAGATCTCCTCCGGCAAGAAGTATCAAAGCGTGCTTTGTAGGAGCTAAGTTAATGGGATCAAAGTTGCCGCTCACCCTTTTTCAGTTTACCTTGACCTCTCGTGTCTTTCCTAGAACGCTCAGAATTGGGCGCCTCCCAACCAGCTATGCCAAGTGAAACGTGATCGCCGACGTAATCATGTTGAGGTTTGTTTTTCCATTTTCAGCGCAGCCTTGCTTTGCACGCTCCTTAGTTCTGAATCTTCCTGCAAATGCTGCTTGACGGTGATAGAGAGAGAGAAAACTTTATTTACAAAGGAATTCGGGGCACGCCCCAGGGTCCCCGCACGACCCCACTGCACTCATGTGTTTATGTTCCTGAGGTCCATAACACTGGCAGCACGGCCGGTGGCGATGGTCTGCACGGCCGGGTCCTCCGAGTGCAGCAGGGTCTCCCAGTCCTCCCAGGTCTTGAGGTTCTCTAGGTCCCGCGGGGGAGGGTCCGCCGGGCAGAGGGAAAGGATGTGGAGGGAAGAAGCGAAGGGTTCTGGGCATAGGGCGCAAGCAGGAGTGGGGAAGGAGGGATGATAGTGGGTTAGGGTAAGGGGCGAGGGGAGAGTATGTGTTTGCAATCTGCGCCAAAGTGTTGCGTGTCTGTTATCTAGGGAGGGGTGGGGCGGGGGGTAGAGCTGGCGAGAGGCTCTGTATGCCTGGGTCAGCTCACTGAATGAGTGCATGCGATCCTTCGTGAATCCCCGATCCGAGGCCACCTGAGCCCGGTTTAAAGAACCTCGGGCTAAAAGGTTGGCGGCCTCGTTTCCGGGATTCCCGGAGTGCACAGGCACCCATATCAGCTCCACTTGGCGGGGCGGGGGTGCATCGGGCGAGTCCAGTATGCCAAAAGCAGGGACATGAACTCGGCCTCGAGCAAAATTTAGAATCGCAGTTTTAGAGTCAGTTAAAATATACCGGGCTTCCGTGCGGTTTATATCAAGTGCAATGGCGGCTTCCTCTGCAGCCTCTGGGGACGTATCTGGAGGGAGAGGTAGTGTGAGGAGGGTGGATGAAGAGGAGTCCACCGCAGCTGCTGTCGCTTCATCACCCGTGCAGGCAGCGTCAACCCATACGGCGTCCGGCTGGGGGCCGTACGCTCGATGGAGTGCCTTCGCACGGGCTCTGCGGCGCTGCTCATGGTGGGACGGGTGCATATTCCTCGGGAGCGGCCTGATGAGAAGCTCTCGGTGAAGGGATCGTGGGATGGCGAGAAGGGTTGGGTCGTTGGCCGGTATTTTGATTCCCAGGGAGTCCAGGATATACCGACCTGTGGAAGTTTTTGTGAGCCTGATGTATTGGGCCTGTCGGTGGGCCTCCACCAGTTCCCCGATCGTGTTGTGGAGGCCCAGGCCTAGTAATCTGTCTGTGGGTGTGTTGAGGGGAAGATGAAGTGCTACCTTGAATGCCTTGCGAATCAAAGCATCCAAAGCGTTTATGTCATGTTTGGATAGTTGTAAGTATGGGGTAGTGTACAGTACACGGCTGAGGACAAAGGCATGAATGAGGCGACATAGGTCGCGCTCCTTCATGCCTCTATGATGTCCCGAAACCCTGCGGATGAGGTGCGATATCGCGTTTGCAACCTGCTTGAGTTTCTTGAGGGTAGTGGTGTTTTTGCCATCGTTCTGGATGTGCAAGCCCAATACACGGAGAGTGCCAACCTCAGGTACCGGGTAACCATTCAATTCAATGGCAATGGGGGAGCGGGGACAGCGGTGGTTCTTAGGCCGGATGAGGAGCAGTTCGGACTTCTCTGGGGAGCAAGACAGTCCGATGGTCCGTGCGTAATTTTGGGTGAGGGTGGCTGCTTCCTGTAAGGTGTTCTCTATGTCGCCGTCACTGCCGTGGGTGGTCCACAGGGTGATATCGTCGGCATAAAGAGTGTGCTTGACGTGTGGAATAGTTGCCAATTTCCGGGCGAGGGGTATGAGGGTTATGTTAAAGAGAAAGGGGGAAAGGACGGACCCTTGAGGGGTACCGATACTCTGAAGTGTGTAGGAGGTGGAAGACAGAGGGCGGAAGTGTATCTCAGCCGTGCGGTCAGTCAGGAATGCTTGAATGTAGGCATACGTGCGCACACCCACATTCAATGGGGATAGAGCAGTCATGATCGCCTGATGTTCAATGCGATCAAAAGCTTTGGAGAGATCCAAAGCTAAGACTGCCTTGGTGTTACCTGGAAGAAGCGGATCAAAAAGGTCGTGTGTGAGTTGCAGCATGGCATCCTGTGCGGATAGATGAGGGCGGAATCCCACCATGCTATGCGGGTAGAGATTGTTGTCCGCCATGTGACTTGTGAGTCTCGCTAACACAACATGCTCGAGGAGCTTCCCGAGGCATGAGGTTAGCGAAATCGGGCGAAGGTTTTGAATGGTGAGTGGTTTGTTGGGTTTTGGTATAAATATTACCTTCGCGTGGCGCCAGGACTGCGGGAGGTTACCCTCCCTCCAGCACTGGTTGAAGTATTTCGTAATGTGGGTGATCGATTGGTCATCCAGATTACGGTGCATGGAGTTTGTGATTTGGTCTGCACCAGGTGCGGAATTGGCGCGGAGAGTCAGGAGGGCCGCTCTGACTTCCGTCTCCGTGATGTCGGTGTCGAGTGTTGGATTTGCTTGTCCTGTGTAGTGCGGTAGAGGTATGGGGCCGCCTGGAGATGTGTACATGGTTTGAAGTGTGTCTAGAAGGGTGTCGGGATCGTCAATGTGTTCATGTGTGAGGCGTGTCACGTGGTGCTGTGCTGCTGATTTGGTGCGTGTGGGGTCAATGATGTGTCGGAGGAGTTGCCATGCACGTTTGCTGGACAGGGTTTCGGCGATGCCGTCACATATCTGTCCCCAGTTGGATCGACAGAGCTCCTCAGAGTGCTGTTGGATTTGTGTCTGCAGCGCGGCCAGCCGCTTTTTAAGCGTTCTGGTGTGTTTGTTGCCTTTCCAGCGTTCCAGGATGCTGTGATAAGCCTCCCAGAGGTGGGCTAGGCGTGTGTCAAGGGTCGGTGTTTCGGTTGTAGTTTCAATGTGTCGCGTGTTGTGGTGAACGTCATGCTTGAGTGATTGCACCCATGCATCGATGTCTGCGATGGGAGTGTCTGGGAGAGCGGTGCATGCAGCGCGAAAGGCATCCCAGTTAATGAGTTCGTGTGTCATATTTGCGTGACGGGGTGGTTTGTATGGGACAGTGATTTGTATAATGTAATGATCACTGCCCAGTGTATGTTGTGTTCTGTTCCAGGTAACACCGCGGATACAGCGTCTCAGCGTCAGGTCCGGACTGGTGTCCATGCTGACACTGTTGCCGGTCCTCGTAGGCGTCTGAAACGTGTTGTGCACAGTGAGTTGGAGGTTCTGCAGGAGCAGCCAGAGCCTGCGACCTCGATGTGTCGTGGTTGTGTATCCCCAGTCAGTATGCTGACTGTTGAAGTCCCCACCGATGAGTAGGGGATGTTTCCCTGCTAGATGGTGTAGCTTTCGCAGAAGTGATTCTAGCGGGGCCATCGGCAGGGACGGGGGGTGGTATATGTTTGCTATAAATATAGAAGGAAGTGAATGTGTGTGATGTATAATTTCCGTGATCACGCAGGGCGTCTCAGACGTAATGTGATGAGTTTTGTAGGTGAGGCTGCGGTGGATGAGTGTGGACGCCCTGGGTGTGTTAGTGGTATCCGAGTGTGTAGATGTGTAGCTGGGGAGGGTTGCTCGGTGTGCAGTCTCCTGGAGAAGAAGTATGTGGGGCGTGGGTGTGATGGTGGGAAGGAGAAGTTGCAGAGGTGCGCGCTTTGCCCGGAAGCCGCGGCAGTTCCAAGTTATAATGGGGAGATAATTAGTGTTCCCCCCCGCCATATTGGATGGTGGGGGGATTGAGGAGGGTATTAAGACGGGTGTCAATTGGTATGTGTGGCTCAGGGAAGGTGTTTTGTGCTTGTGGAGGTAGGATGGGGGGAGTGGAGGGGGTTTGAAGTTGGGTGTAGCGATGGGTAAGATTATGCTCCAAGAGCTCCATCATCTTGGTAAGCATAGCGTCCATGCGCTGCTCAAGTTTTTCGGTGAGGGCGGCGGCAAGGTGATTGAATCTGGCCTCGAGGCGGGCGTCTAGCTCCTTTAGTTTATGGTCAAATTTTGCTTCGAGTGCTGCTAATTTAGCGTATATTTCTGGGGGCACGGGAGGGGGTGTGGCGTCTGTGGTGCGCTGTTTCTTTGCAGGAGGGGTGCTCGAAGTGTCTGTGGATGATGAGCTCGAATTAATGACAGGGGGGCGGGTTGAGGGGGCATGGAGGGGGCGGGGGTGCTTAGGAGAGAGGAAAGGCGGCTTACCTCGTCACGCAAGGCCTTGAGTTCCTGGTCTCTCGGGTCTGCCTGGGAGGACTGGGGTGGTGGGGGTTGACGGGTGGTTTTGCCGGAAACGCGGTCTGCCCAGGTGAGACGCGTGGCGTTCTTGCTGCCATTCTGCCGGCTTGTAGAAGGCGACCGGGAAGCCGTCGAGCTGCGTCTGCTGGCTGTGCCTGGTTGATCGCAGCAGGAAAGCCGCGATGTACCCGGAGGAGAGAGAGCGTTCTTCGGGGACGCTAGTTTGTGGCCCCGTCCCTTGCAGTTCCCGGTGCCGGTCATATGAGGGCCTCCGCAGAGAATGCAGCTGGGGGTGCATGAGGGCACATCTTCCTTTGGGTGGGACTGCCCACAGCGGGGGCACTTATGGGATCTTGGGTGGACACACACGTCTGCCCGGTGACCAGGGACGCGGCAGTTAGTGCAGGCGTCTATATGCCCTCGATAGGGTGTGCACCTGTGGAGGGCTCCTCCATAAAGGACGGCGCGTGGGACAGGTCCAGCTCGGAAAGTGATGAGGATGGAACGCGTGGAGCCCATTCGGCGGGCGTCCACGATGATGGCGTCTGGGTTGCCGGTGATCAGGTCTTGCAGGAGCTCTGTCGGGGTCTCATTCCAATAAGCATTGGAGATGACTCTGCGTACCGCTCCATCCGGCGGGGCTATGTAAGCTGCGACGGCGAAGTCCTTGCCTTGGTTTTTGATGCTGGTTACGCTAACCAGGGCAAGCGCGTCAGCTTTTATGGGCGTGCTTACGGTGCACGTATTGTTTACGGGGTGTACCCTGATTTGGGTACGCGTTGGTTCGTGTAGCTGGGACGCCGCTTGAAGGATGGCTTCCCGTAGTTGTCGGGGTGGAAGCAGGTCCAGCTGCAGCCCGCCTCGTGATCTGAACACGACCTTGTAGTCTGCAGCAGGAAGCGGCGGCTGCTGTCGCGAACGCTGCGCAGCTGTGCGCGTTGCTTGTAGGTGCGCTGACTTGTCAAGGCGCGCAGACTTGGGGGCACCGGTAGCAGAGGCTGCGGCCTCCTGGCTTCGGGATGGTGAAAGGACGTCCTTGGAGCGGGCAGGCACACTAAGAATGTGCGTCCAGTCCCTTGGGTCGTAGTCGTGGGGGTTAAGAACCTCTCCCTGCACCTGCACCTCCATGATGGTGTTGGTGGCGGAAGCGTCCGACGCAGTAGGCCTAGCTCCCAGCGGAGCGAGGCCTAGCTCAGGCGAAGAGGTCACAAAGAAAGGGTCGTGGGTGCCCGAAAAATGGCTTAGGCGGGCCAAAAATTGATGGCGTGCGGCACTCACATTCGTAGATCAGTGGATGGTGAAATTTGGGCCGATGATGCTGGCGATTGGCGAATTCCGCTGTCTTTGTGCGGAGCCGATGTGGGGTGCGTCCTTGACGGTGATATCGTTCCTCAAGGTGTCTGACGAACAGCCGTTTTGAAACAAATATATACTATTCCCTATGCATGAAAAGAGAGCGAGCTTTAAAAGTTGCAGGAAGAGCAAGCCAATTTTCGAGCATGATTCTGCGTTCTGTGCAACGTGCGAGGATATGATATTACTTTATATGATTAAAACAATGTGATCTTCCTACTAAGTGAATTTATTTGTGATGCTCAAACAGTTTGGCAGAGCACCTTTGACGTCTCCTGATACTGTTCAGCATTATTTACTTTCTCAATATTACAATGTGCTTGATGCAACAATCGCACGACCAACACAAGCGTAAATTTTAGGGTCATACTGCTATACAAGTATTTTCCTGCAAAAAAACTATAAAACGTTTATCAGAATTTGTGGATTCAAGAAAACGTTTATAAAATCAAACCAGAGTGCACACTATAGTGTACCATCACGTCCAATGCTAGCGCAAAAAAGGCTCAACATAAAAAAAAACCGGATGTGCTTTGTCATGTGTCTAGTTTTATAATATTTGCAATGTTGATGTTATCAAGAATACACATAAAATATAGGTTTCCGCAACATTCTTGAGGCCTATGTGGTTGTACATAAACCAGTACCAGGGTAATAACTGAGCGTTGATATTTTGTTATTGTATATTTTTAGAGCTTAGGGATACATACTATCTCTCATTTTCTGGTAACAAAATCGGTCGAAATCTGCACCGTAGAATGTGTGTACATGTGTCTCGCTTTGTCCGGGTCTTTGCGGTGTTGGTATTGATCTACTACACATTTGCGTCCGCTCCGCTGAGCTTATTTCTGTAATAATACGCGTCCAATCTCCCGTAGTTAAGAATAATGATCAGGTGTCTTTACTGATATTGGTTTTCAGCGCGGAAAGACAGCATAGCAAGCACCACTCTCTTTCCGCCCTTGAAATCAATTTCGGTAATGCGCCAACTAACCTCCAAACATCCACATATGTCTTTAAACGTTAGACTTCATGTCTGGCCGCGAAGAGTACTGGCTCTCCTCATCAACACGGAAGGAAGGAAAGAAGGAGTTGAAAATGAAACAGAGGATAGCTTATCCCCAAAGCGACGCTTCATGAACTCTTCGCTACTTGTCATCCGGATTTAAAATTAGGATCACTCATTTTTTCAGTAGCACTGCACTATTTTGCTTATTAGCAAAAAACACCTTTCTTGGCAATATGCATTCTATCTAGTCGCTTGCGTATGGCTTACGGCTAGGAACAACGCTGCCAGATCTGAGAGGAGTACTTGTGCGGAGAATACATGTCAACGCGGTGTCTTCCTCCACTCCTTTTTGTTCGCGTTACGAGGCCCTGCAGGCCTCTTATTAGCTCAGAAAAAATGCACACAGGGGTTGGATGAATGACAGTCTTACGAGCTCCGCTGGGTTGGAAAAAGACGCAAAGATGCCACCTTAGCGGACGCAGCCGCCAATGCGGTTTCATCTAAAATCCATTACGCTAATTTGAGACGGGAAAGAAGCTCCGGATTCCTCGTTAAACACTGCCCCCTTTCTTCTCTGAGCAGGCTGTTTCTCACGGTCCGACACACAAAGCTCCTATGGCAAGTAATTTACTGCCCGAGCCAGCGACGCTTCGCCTGCACTTTCACCTGAGCAGACACGCACCTAGAGTGGCTGGGCCTATATCGATTAGCTGGGGTGTCTTAGTCGTAGGAGATCTAGTGTTGTCGGCATCTATTCCCGCCATTTCCCGAAAACACCAGAGAGGGTTTGGGCTGTTAGGAAGTGCTGGCCTTAACGCAATGGAAATATTAAATGAGCAGTTGAATGAAGATTACACAACTGGTAATGCATGGCTCCTCATCCACCCTTGGTTCCTTGTTCACTTTTCCTTTTTAACTATAGGCTGCCAAGACAGGAATGACTACGGATACTGACATGTCTTTGCCGGTAACCTTCCCTCTCTTTGATTTTGTGAAAACTGGCACTGCCTAGCGCCGCCCTTATGTTCACGCCTGACTGTGAGGACGCATTCTGCAGACAGTAACGATGTGCACTCGTTGGCCGGAAAACTTCGCATAAACAGGCAGTGTTGTAAAATGATAATTAGGCATTGGGTTGCGCGAAGTAGATTGCGTGAGATTAAGACACCTGATCATCAATTTTTGATCAAATTGTGTAAGCTATACGAGGGGGTACCCAAAAGAAACCGGAATAATTTTTTGAATCGGCAAAGCTTCTGTGGTACCGCGTTTTGCCGCTAGGAGCTAATAGAACGAACATTTCAGAGTCAGTAAGCCGAGTGCCGTCGCTGAAGGAGGTCAGACTAGTTTAGGCAGAGTTTTAGAGTGACGACTGTTTTGTGTGAGCGTCGTTTTTGCAATAGCTGATGTTCGTGAACAGCGTGCGCCGGTGAAATTCTGATTTTTTCTCGGAAAAAGTGCAACGGAAACTCTTGAAATATTCAGAAAGACGTTCAAGGACGATGCTATGGGGACAACTTAAGTGTTCCTGAATTAAATCCTGAACAAAGCAACAGTCATGCCAATGAAAAACTTCAAATTCACCTCGCCTCAAGAAAGCTCGTCAGGTGAAACCAAACCTCGAAACAATGCTGATTTGTTTTTTCGACGTGATAGGAGTCGTCCATTCAGAATTTATTCCGCAGGGTCAGACAGTTAACCAGGCTTTCTGCTTGGATGTTTTGAAAAGATTGGGCAACAGTGTTCGGTGGAAGCGGCCTGATTTGTGGCAGACGGGTGACTGGTTTTTCCACCATGGCAATGCCCCTACTCACACAGCCCTGTCTCTACGACAAATGCGGACCAAAAATGGCATGACCTCTGTTCCTCAACCCTCATACTCACCCGACCTTGCCACGTGCTACTTTCTTTGTTTCGTAGAATGAAAAGACAGGTGAATGGAAAGCGTTTCGCTGATGTTGCTGAGGTGAAGAAAAAAACGACGGAGGGACTGTCAAGCATCACAAAAGATGAATTTAAACAATGTTTTGAAAAATGGAATGAAAGATTCGACAAACGTATTATTGTAAGTGGAGAGTACTTTGAAGGATATTAAAGGTCTGTGGTTAAAATGTGAACAAATAAGTTCAAACAAAAATAAGTCCGGTTTCTTTTGGGTACCCCCTCGTAAACCCGTTTTTTTCCTGATGAGCACCGACATAGCACGTTCTTAGCTTTAGGAACTTCTCAAAGGACCCGGTTTCAGGGCACGCTACAAATCTTCGTTCGATCATACAAAATTGTCAGTTAATTTCATTCTCTCGACAGAGTCATGTAGTTGATGAAGTATGTGTCGACATATAATCTGAAAATTTTTCGACTCATATTACTGGCTGCATTAATAGGTGTACTAAAGGGATACCAGACGCACATTCGTTAAGTCTTCAACGAAACTGATGGCTCACTGTGACTTTGTTACAATTAATAAGAACAAAAAATAAGGTTCACACAAAGCTAAAAATCATTACCTTCTAACACAGGCCTTATGTTTGAAAAATATTCTTACCCACTTGCCGCCATTTTAAAATACGCTAAGCTTTAGTATTACCAGATTCTCATAATAAATAATAGGAAAGACACCAACGAAAATAAACGTTCCTGAATGAAGGTCGCCCTCATATTTCAGGCTCAACATTAACAAGTGGCGCGCACGCACTTGCTGATTCTACTGATGTTGCTAACGCGTTCAGGGGCCATTTTAGTGCATTTAGCTGCCGTCGCGCTCTCTTCTATTGCAATAGTCTTCATCTTCTTTAGTGATGTTCTGTAATCAAATTCTTTTTTATTTATCTCGCACCGCTGTTACTGAAGTTCACACGGTTCTTGCGTCATATAAACTAACTGCAGCAGACTTGGGCATCTTACAGCCCCAAAAACAAAAATCGGTCTCTCACAATCTATCGCTCATTGCTGCATCTATGATTAACAAAGAGTTCAAGGCAGGCGGGCTTCCTAACTAACTAAAGACTGCTGAGGTAGTTGCAGTCCTTAAGAAAGGCGACCCCCAATCAATAGTTAGAGTCCCGTTTGTATTCGTCCTTCCTTATAAGCAAAGTTATCGAAACGCCTTCTTTAGTCATGATAGAAACAGCCCCCCATAAAATTAACATGCTTTCCCCTCACAAGTTCAGCTTCCGGCAATGTAATTCAACCATATGTGCGCTCATAACTTTCTGGAAAAAGATTAAAAGAGCCAGTGATAAACGTTGACTTTCTGCAGCCGTATATCTTGATCTCACTGAAGCCTTTCACCAGATCATCCTTATGGCTCAATTAAATGCGCATGGGATGTGTGTATCTGCGCTTGAATATATTCTCATCTACTTCAATAACCGATAACAGCTACTAAAAGTGAACGCCAGTCTTTAGTCCACTAAAATTGTCAATGAAGGAATTCCTCGATAATTTTTTGTAGCCTTTTACTTTTTGTTGCGCGTCAATGACAGACCGAAGTGCTTTCTAACATTCAGTGCCTTTTGTATATGGATGACGTTCGATATTTAAATCGCATAAATCCATTGACACACTTAATGACGCATTTCATACTGATCTAATACATATTCACGTATTGTGCACATATAACTTGCTACGAATGAATTTGTTAAAAGTAGCATACGTAGTGTTTAATTCATCTCATAACAGTATTGCTACTTCTTGAAAGACAGTCTGTAACCATCTAATACGCTTTCTGAGATTATAAATTCTCTCGGTGCAGTATTAGATAAGAATCTTAAGTTGCATCTCCATGTCCAGACATTTCTCTAAACGACGTCACTTGTCATTCATACTATATTCAAGACTCGCCCATATTTCCAGCCCCACATCCTACTTTCACTCTGCTATGGCTACATTCACAGGATCCTTTACTATTGTATTTCTCCCAGAAGAAGCACATATTGGAAAATATCCTCTGGTCAGTCACATCTGCGTCACCCTTTCTAATACGGTAATTTTGTCTCCTCATGCAATAAAACTTAATAAGAAAGCCCATCGCACTCATCTGTATAATCTGCAACATCTCCAAAAACCATGCACATACTAATGACGTATAACGCGTTAGGCTGAGATTCCATTCCACTTTACTCCAGTCTAAACATCAACCTTCTTAGCCAATTACTTAAACTAAAATTGCGAAATATTGTTTTTGGGTTATTCGCAGTGACATAGAACTTCGTCTGTTCCAACCATTATTATGATAGTACTAATGAAACTAGGCTTCCCTATTGTTTTATTCTGCTCCTTTCACAAGTGGTTACTAATTATGGAAAATTCTGCGCAATGTTCGCCAGGATAACGCTGAGGAGTTCCTTACCACACAAACAGAAATCAATGCCCAACATTTCCATCTTTTCTTAAACATTTATTCTTGCAAATCAAGGTTTAAATTTTACGTGCCATATTTCTATGTTTTGTTGTTCATTGCTATTGCTATACTCTACGCATATATCAACTTGTGCTTTCCACATATTATATTTCATGTTTCTTTATTACAGATGTTGTTGTTACTGAGACTAGTCGATATTCTTGTGAGAGCAACTATTTACTATGTTACTTAGAATTAGGAAGTTTCTCTCACGGTTTTTAACCATGCGACCTCGAACAATACTAATTCATTGTACTCATCTTGCAAGTATCCTTAATGCCCAATACATCTGAAACTTGAATGTTGGAACAAACATGCATTCAGTGTTTTACCACAAATAAAAATCGCACAAGGTTTTTCTCGGCTTTCATTTAATACATGAAGGAAGCAGGAAATCGGTTATAAATATAATCTGCAGGATTAGGTTCAATAGGCGCTTATTTATGATCTATGGCTCGGAGGTTGCGTTTAACGCGGTCAGATTTCTCCGCACAGTAGAAACAGGAGCCCTCGCAAAGTTTTGACAAGGGCTCGCCAGATGATTTACGACACGGCTCAGAGCCGCTTAGCGGTCTTTAAAGTTGCAACCAACGGCAAAAAGCGAAAAAAAAAATCAAACTAGAACAACTGAGGCAAAGAGCATAGCGGGCCGCTGTAGAGGAAAAGTAAGGTTTTGCCTTCTTTCGGCGGTCTCACGGATGGACGGCTTAAGAATTTTATGGTGCCGCGAGTAACGGATATTGCGGTTAGTGATAGCCCTTTCTCCACCCTCGTTAAGTCCATCAGTGCCTGTTTACACTGCACACGAACGTACTGCGACAAAAAAGGCACTCACGAACATACAGCGACAAAAAAGGCGTTCTGTTTTACTATGCAAGTCGCACATAATCCACAAAAATAAGCCTATAGTACAGACGAAATGCGTCTCGTGTACGTGCACGAGTGCTCGTGCGCATGTGTCTGTTGGTTTCATCTTTGCCATTCAAGTGCATTTCAGGCAGAGTACTGCTTTCTCCGCGATTTAAGCAGAATACTGAAACTGTTTAATAGTTTTAACTTCTCTGGATTATTGACAATCTCCATTTACTCCCTCTTTGCATATATGGAAAGCTCTGCTATCAGTGCTTTTGTCTGCCATGCCCTTTGAAGGGTTTTTGATTTCTTCTAAGACGGTATCTCGTTAAGGACACAGTGTAGTGATTATGAATTTATGTAGTCAAACTTTAGCTCCCTGTAAGCTGTCGGAAAAAAGTACGCTCGCAAAGGAAGAACGTCACCCCGGCAGAAATAAAAATGATAATTTACCGAAAATTGCAACGTTGTACAAGGCAGCGCTTTGCAGGTACCAACTATCGTGGATTACAAAAGTTTGCTAACTGTGTGGCATTCTCTCCTACTTTTTTGCGTGTATTTGTGCGTATCAAACTACCGCTAAATGGCGATAAGTTCAAACTAGGACTGATGTCTTGTAATACACCTATGAACCGAATGAAAGAAATAATAATGAGGAACTTTTAATGACTCTGGCTAGTGTTTATAATCCAATCCTCTTCTATTACGCCCTTCGTCTTTGCATAAACTGCCATTACGCGCTCTCTTCTTCACGTCATGTCATTAGGCCACACCATGCTATACCACAGACCACAACACAACACATTGCACAGAACACTGAACACAAGACATCATACAACACACAACAAACACCGTGCCGCACCACAACATAGCATATCCAACCAGCTTTCACCGAAAATAGCGCAATAAGGCAAAGCCTTTGGACTATTCAGGCGGCTTGATAAATGCGGTATGAAAGTATTATCCTCCATTCGTATAGACCGACATACTGCGGAACAACTTATTATCTAATCTCCTGGAGAGCCGAGTGCATTTAATTGTAGCTGGCGCCGATGCACCGCCAATAATTTCCAGATACGATTGAGTGGCACCACTCGACGCGACGAGCCAATACACATTGCTTCTCGGGGGACGCGCTGAGCTGTTGATAGTGACAATGCTTTTGGACACCGCAATGAGGAAGACTAGGTTAAATGAACCAAATGAACATTATTTACGGTAAAATGGCAACCGCTTTACATTACACTGAACATGCTCGAGCATAGAATGCGTCTCGGTAATTTTTAAGCCGTTAATTGTGGATATGAATACGCTACCACGAAATTTTCCTTATAGCTGAAACAGCTGACAAGAAACGATACAAGAAACGATACAGAAACGCCTGTGTGTGGCTATATGACTGTTTTGTATCGTTATGCTATTCGTTCAAGAACACAGGACAGCTATCTTGAGAATTATCAGCTTCCCATTAGATTCTTCGAATAGATCTAGGATTATATCCTTATCAATACCACCGGGTAGAAAGCACAGATAACTGTTTCTAACACTATTTTATTGAAAGAAATAGACGCTCTGAAATACAGAAGTAATGTTTGTTACTTTCGATATGCAGGCAAATACGACGAACTTAAAAAATTGTCAGTGGTCCAAACTATTCTATTGTTAACAGTAGCTCACCGTAAAAAAATAATTCAACGACTAAAATATTGCACTGCTCGAATAAAAACGTAGGGCTAGTGGTATTCTTCATGTTCGTTGTTTATAATTTTTGAAAAGTGTTTTAATTTTCGTTCGCACCAAAATATGAACGTAAATGTTAGTAGGCATTCTCACGTTGTGTAAACGCTACGTTCGTGTGAAGCGTGGATATGCTGCAACGACACAACTTTATGAAATGACTTGCAACGGTAAGCAGCGGAAGCCAAATGAGAATTGACAACATACTTGTGGTATCAGCGCGTCGCTTTAAGGGATAATGGTGCTCCATGACATCATCCAGAATTGCGCTAGTGGTAAAGTTGTACTTCAAATCCGGCTGTAGCCTTAACGAATGCCAACTTCTCTTCAAGGAAGCAAAACTTTCGGCGCGTATGGTAGTAAATGTCGTAAGTGAACGAATATCTGCATACAAATGTGGCGAGCAATACAATGCAGCGCTAACCTGGAAAGTGGCTTGCCACCGAGAGTCGGTGAAAAATTCGCCAAGCGAAACCGATTGTCTTCGATCTTTCTCGTGCATAGCGGGGGTTGGTCCTGTTCTGACAAAAAAGAATGCTGTTTTTTTTTGTGGTTTACTTACGTACTCAACATGCTGGCGATTGCTGAGGAAGTGGATGTGGGCTCGGCGATCTTGTCCAACGGCGGCCGCTAACCATGCGTCTGTTCCTTGTGATGCAGATCTTGCTTTTGCCTCTTGGCAAAGCTACTTCGACGCCGGATGACTCGCCGATTGTAACTGATTTCGACAAGCAGTGTGAGAGTGACGTCATCATTGGACCCGACCATTCAACCTTCTACGGTTTTGTGACGTCCTCGGACACCAGGACTATAAATGCAGCACTGCATCCAGGCATCGGCAGTGGGCTCGGCGATCTTGTCCAGCGGCGGCCGCTAACCATGCGTCTGTTCCTTGTGATGCAGGTTAGTTACAACACCACAATAAGAAGTGATGATCGATTTTTAGTTCTTCTGCCGAGCCCACATGCATGTATAAGTACTGCTTATGATTGTTTTCGCTCTACTCTGCTGCTTCTTTGTGGCGATATTGAAGAGAATCCAGGACCGTTTCAGAAGCTCATAGATGGACAACAGGCGATACGTGCTGACATTTCTGAATTAAAAACTCGCATTGAAAACACAGAAAAAATAGTTGCGAGCTACGATATACGTTTGTCTCAACTGGAGATGACTTCAGATGATGTAAAAGCGATGGCTACAAACATTACGGACGTACAGGATACCGTGGCTCAAATACACGATACACTGAAAAAGAATCAAGCCAAGATTGTCAATTTAGAAGATTACAGCAGAAAATCTAACCTAGTTGTGTTTGGTATTCCGAATATTCCTAACGAATCTGAGTCGGACTTAAGTGACAAGGTTCTTACAGAAATCTTTGAAGGCAAATTAGGCACCAGCTGCACGTCAGTTAGTCGTATACACAGGATCGGTAAACCTTCACCGAAACAGCCTATAATTGTTCGCTTTCAAGACTCGAGAGAAAAAGAAGCTGCGTTAAGCAATGCTTACAAACTGAAAGGGACAAATGTCTCTATCCAAAATGATTACTGTGCTGACACTCTTAGAAGACGTAAGTTACTATGGGACAGTGAAAAAGACAAAAAAGGGAAAAAAGTTCGGCTAATCCACGACAAACTGTGCATTGATGGCCAGTTCTACAAGTGGGATGACGAAACTATGTCTCGCGTACTCTTACCTAAACGTACCAGTCTTTCTTCTTCGTCCGAAAGCTAGCAGTTAAATACCAGGCTCCTACGCCTCCTTTCTTTTAATGCTCAAAGTTTGGTAAATAAAACAGATGCCTTAGAAGCGCTTCTTTTTTCATACGACCCACACTTTTGCGCGATCACTGAAACTTGGCTGCACGAATCTATACGGGATGATGAAATTGTACCTCCCGGGTACAAACTTTTCAGGCGTGATAGGGGTTCTCGAGGTGGCGGCGTAGCAGTTATTGTTAAAGCGTCTATTGATGTTATTTCCAGTGAAGAAATCCCTGGATGCGAATCCTTATTATTAAAAGCCAGATACGCAGAAATCACATTCTTTATTTGCGCAGTGTACCGCCCCCCAAATGCAGATACGTTCTTGTCTAATCTATAAGACAATCTTCTAAGGCTACGAGGTAAAAACGTTGTAGTAACCGGTGACTTTAACTTTCCTTCGTTTGACTGGAACCATATCAATTATGGAACTTCCTTGCAGAGTGATACGCTTTTAGATATTATGTTTTCATTAAACTTGCAGCAAACGGTGCATGAATCCACTCGTGGCACCTCTATTCTGGATCTTTTGTTTATTACTGAAATATTTCAAGGCGCGTCCGTGAAAGTTGAAAACGGATTATCGGACCATAAGTTAATTTACTTCTCCTTCATGTTACCATCTAAACAAGCTAAACCACCTAAATCAGTCGTTCTTAGAAAAGATTTCCTTCGGGCAGATGACACCTCAATTTTAGACCACCTGGACTTGGTTCTTAATGAAGTTGAAGATGATGTCGAAGCCTTGTGGGCTAAATTTTGTGGTGCAGTTAGGTTTTGTATCGATAGATTTGTCCCAACGAAACAAGTTCGCAAGCGTAGCCGTAACCCTTGGATAACCAGGGAAATTATTCACATTAAGCGTAAAATTAGGAGGCTAAGGAAGCAAAACAAGGAGTCAACGCCCCTTTTTGCCAACCTGAAACATAGCATGTTACGTCAAATAAACGAATCAAGAAGAAGTTACTTCTCCGATGGTCTAAACAAGTTAATTAGCAACGATGTCCAAAAGTTTTGGCGCTATTTGAAAAAGAGCAATCTTGAAATCGAGAAAATAAATATTGGGGAAACTTCAACTGCTGACGCTTGGGAGATAGCGGAACACTTGAACAAGTATTTCCAGAGCATTTTTTCAAAGCCTGAATAATACGAACTTCAAGGGCGCTATGCCGGAAGGCCCGAGTTTATCGCTCGCCCGAGTTTCATCCGAGTTTGCGATGACGGCAGTCAGTGAACGAAGATAGCGCGGAACGTGCGCAGGCAGCGGACAATAAAATGTAGAGATAAAGCCACGTAAAGGCGATACAAGCGCACCCTGCGCGCCCGTTTCACACTTCAAACACAATACACTGCGCAATACCAGGCCGCAGCGCTACCTGAAGTTATCAGCGCCATGTCAGCAATCGCGAAATCGTGACTTCTCTCCTATCTATCTGCACACTCACCGCTAGCTGTTTGACACGCCTTTTCGGGGGCGTCAAAGGCGTGTCTTCTCTTTCAGGCTCTATCTGTCTCTCCATTTCCGAAGACGAACAGTGCGCACTAGGTGCACTCTTGTATCAACCCTTTCTCTTCTCTCGAATACGTTAAAAGGCAACAGATAATATTACGAACATTTTGTTCATTTCCAAATTTATTTTAAAATCTGAATCCAATGAAGCGTTGATGAAAAGTATAGCTTTAGGAAATTAAGAAAGATTTGACAGTTTCTGCCGCTAGTGGCGATACTGAGACCATTGCTTGCAGCGTGGCTTGCATACGAACTATAGCGGCAGCCGGCCGTGCCGAAAACGAGAGCTCCTACGCTGACACGCCGCCGGTAGCGCTGCCTTCGACTGGAAAGACTGGGCAACTGCTAGACGCTGAATCTGACTTATTTTTCGGCCATTGCGATAATATGTTTTATTGTGTCGTATATCAAAATATAACAGTCATGCATCTTCTGGCTTGCATAATACACAACAACAAAAAACTGGACTGCATTGCACCCCCCCCCCCCCCTCGCGTCACTGCTGCTCTCTGCAGAGACCTCAGGTGGAGTTCTCCGCTGCTACGGCCGCTGCCGCACCCCGATGTGGTCAACCATTGCTTTTATACGCTCTTGGCGAATCTCAGCGGTAGAAATTGGCCGTGCGAGCGGCTGTGATGCGGTGTGAGAAAAAAATTGCTGTTTGGCTGTATTAAATGATTCATTACGTATGCCTGTTGTGTGTGACGCCTCTTTAGTGCGCTGCGGATGCGAAGAGCATGCTACCCTGCGACACAACTCATCCTATGTCATTAGACGCTGACTAAAAGCTCTGAAGGCGGTGGCGCGCGTATCTGCGTAGTATTTGTTTACATCGTGCACTTCAAGGTTTTGCGGACTGGTTTTGTCACTAACGTCGATCGCCGTTGTATACCGCAGTGACATCGCAATAATATCGTTCGGGCAGATGAGGGATCCTGTTTGTAATAATGGAATCGGACTTATAACAGAGAAAGGTGTTACGGTTGTGAATACGCAGTGCTTGCGTGCTGGAAATTACAAACTCTTTATTGCACTGGGTCTAGAACAGCGACCGTTTGTCGATCCCGGATGTGTTTGACACATTGATGCTGAGCTTTATCACCGATGAAAGCACGGCCAAGCCAAACACCTGTGGTGCCATGTTGTTGTAGTAGGACGTGCTCCCAGCACCGTTTCGTCATCGCGGTCCGTGTTTGACGCCTTGCAAGCAGGTGTGACGCGCCGTCAACGTTGTGCTGTGTCTTACGTGGTTGCAACAGGCTATAGTGCTGTGCAATCTTGGTATGCGAGCGAAGAAATCTGCAGCTGTCGCCACGTTGCGTGTCCTTCGCAGAGGTGCTTAGATTAATCAGCGATGACGTCCGTTTTGCCTGTTATATTTCGATGGTCAACATCGTCGATGTCTGTCAGCAATCAGCACAGCCGCGCAGCATACCTGTAGCCGGCAGGGATGTTGGGAGTGGCCCACCCAAAGCGCGTACGTTTATAATTTATGTACGGCACGCCGGGGGCGTGAACAATGGTTTTGATTGACAGCTGAACTCGGAGCTAAACTCGTGAACGGTGAAGTGCTCCGAATTCATCTCGGGACTGTCATGGCGGCAGCAGCAGCAGCCTGGGTCATCGCTTCCTCTGACGGCAAATGTCAGTACGGCCGGTTGGACCCGTTTACTGCCATGGCCGACGACGAATTCCAATGACATTTTCGCCTCTCCAAAACATCGGTACGATGGTTGTGTAAAGAGTTAGGCGGCGACCCACGCCTGCGGAGAGTACGTACCGGGCCTCATTCGCTTTCGGTCGACGAGCAAGTCCTCTGCGCCCTCCGGTTGTTCGCGACCGGGAGCTTCCAGGGGAGCGTCGGCGCAGACCGTTTTATTGGACGCCACCAAAGCACTGTGAGCCGCTGTGTGAGGGACGTCTCCGACGCGCTTATCGACGCTGCTGTGCAGAAGCGGTGTGTTGCTTTCCCCACGACTGCGGCCGAGCGTGCGTATGTTAAGGAGCGTTTCCTTCTGCGCGGCGGCATCACAGACGTCGTGGGATGCGTCGACAGGACCTACATTGGCGTAAAGGCCCCTTCGAAGTCCAACTCTGACGTGGTGAAGGCCTACTATTTCACGAGGAAGGCACATTATGTATTGAACACAATGGTTGTAAGAATGCTGTTTTTGCTTTCATGCATGTCACGGTTAATGGAATGTTCTCCCATTTATTAGTGATAGTGGTCCGTGTACTGTGCAGTGTCAGTGGATGTTAAGGAACCCCATATGGTTGAAGTTATTGGCAGCCCGAGGAACTTGTCTGACTTCGAATTGATGTGTAATACATATGCTAATACCATGGCATGCCTCCTCGCTTGAGTTACTTTGGGATATTAAACCTCAAAAACCGCTTGCGTTTATCAGTAACTGAGCAGTTTTACACTCAGTGTAGATACTTTTTTTTTACCTCATGTTTGCGCACGTAATAGGTGCATGGACTTTTCCAGCTATTTCATGCATGCATTTTAATGGGTTTTTAAACGGTAGCATTTGTGTCACTTGGCAAATTGCATTGTTATGCAATATTCATAATCGTAAGTCGCAATAAATGTTTGACTTTGGCTGAAGTGGAAAAGCTCCTGCCGGAAGCACTGGCGTCTGTAAGCCAGGAAAACTGGCATAACTGTTGCGTTCATGTGGAGCAAGTTGAGGCTGAAGCATGGCAACGCGCTATGATTGTTGACGCTGAAATTGAACCGGTTGTCTTCAGCATTTCCGACTCGTGCAACTCCTCCTTTGATGAGTCGAGCACCAATTCCAGTGATGAAGATTTGAGTGGCATCGAGAAACTTGTCTGACTTCGAATTGATGTGTAATACATATGCTACCGAGGAAAGAGAGAGGACTCATCGGCTTGCTGTGATCACCTTTGTGCGTGTGTGGGTGGAAATGTGAAATATCTGTGTATGTGGGTTTGTGTGTCGATCAGTCTACCGAGGAAATTGTAACATTTCCATCAAATCATTGCATCATTGCAATTCGTTGCATCAAATTGTATTTGGCAGTAACTTGTAGTGTAGGTGTTGAGGTGGTCATGTTAATAGTGTCTGTAGAGAAGTATAATTTGTAAGGAAGTGCAAATAGTTCTTTTCCAATTAGAATACGTATACTGGTACACGTCGTCAATGTGTGCAGTTTTTGGAAGTTTAATTGCAGAAAAATACGGTGGAGCTTATTGAAGCGTTGTGTGAATTATTCGGAAAGTATATGAAAATTTGTGAGTAAATTGGATTCATTTAAAATAAATTTGAACATATACTGTTTGATTTGTTTGACTAACTCAACAGAAATGTATTCAATTATGCTGTCCAAAAAGTTCGAACATTCACAAACCCCTAGGCATTGGCCTCATTTTGTGTGTGAGGGTTGAGAATGATATGTATGGGTTTCTGATCTTCATGTCCTGAAAAGGAATTCCTGGTTTGGTGCTGTCTTGCATTACCGTCAATCTCTGGTCGTTTTGACATGTTATGCAGTGCCAGTGTTGAGGTAGCCAGTACTGTATGTTTTGTCCTTAATTTTTCGGAGGTGTGAATGATTTCAAGCTGGCTCTTGCTCAGTGTAGTGTGAATTTGTTTCGAGTCACGTCTTTGTTAGTACATTGGTCAGGTTTTCGTTTTATCAAATAGTGTTGTTCGATGGCTCCAAAATTTTTTTTTTCAGTTTTGGAGCACTTGACTGATTGTGTGTTGGTGTACATCCACTGCACGTGTCCTTTAATATGTGTGCACTGTGATCCATGCCACTGGCTGTTTCCAGAATAAACCATTTCTCGCAAACACTGCGGGGTCAGCATTCTTTATTGTCCTGTCTCATTTATTGTTTGCTCTTTTGAAAAATTTTTTCCTAGCGTTGTACAGCTTTTTCTGCATTCTTACTTGACGCTCCCACAACTTGGAATTCTTTGTACCTGGCTGCATGAAAATCCTGCCTGAGCAGCTTCTGTTCTTCTAGGAGAGCAGGGAAATCTTGCCAAGCTGACTATTGAGGCAGTACTATTTGCTGTCACTGTGGGAATCAATACTATGTTCAAAATTTAACACTTAACACGAGAAAACAGGCCATATCGAGGTGGTGTATGCATGGTGTATGGTGTATGCGGTATGCATCAAATGAACAGATGCATCCTGTTGCTTTCAGAGCACGGAATAATATTCAAGCGATTCTGAACAAAACGAGTTTTCTCATTCAACTCACGCGAAATTCAACTTGCGATGAAAAAAAATGTGGAAAAAAAAGTTTAACTATGCGGGATTCGAACCCACGCACTCCCATTGCCTGTCGACCCTCCGGAGCGACGCGTTAGACCACACGGCCACAAAACTTTTTTTTTTTCTTTATTGCCTGGCAACACGGCCACAAAACAGCGCAGAGCGATACACCTCTCTTTATTTTATTTGCGGTATACTTCTGTAGCCTTCACAGCGTTGCTAGCCCTAGCGTTGCACATGATGTAGCGTTGGTAGCGTTCCCTCGCGGTACAAAGGAAAATTTAATAATGTATGAATCACTCTAAAGCGCTTTAAATCCAAATCTTGCGCACTATAAAATGCTTATAAAGGTGTACTAAGTGCATTATAAAATTCAACAAACCTCGTTTGTTGAATTGCACACGCAATGCACTTGGTGGAGCGACAGACAAATGAAAAGTGCACCGGCGGTTGGCTCACGTGACCCGTTCTTTGGAGACCGCCCAAGAAGACCATGAGGTGGCGCCGATGCGATGATAAAGCACGGAATATATCCAGATAACCCAATGAAGCTGGAGGCGTGACGAGGGTGAAATTTTGTCTTGCTACCATTAGTTCACTCATCTGAGGGCGTCGCCAGAACTCGGGAAGATTCCGAGTTTCAGCAAACTCGGGCCTTCCAGCATAGCGCCCCAGTATTCAATCTGTACAGAATCGCAAAGTATTACAGTAAATCGTGAAGGAGTCGTAGCCATGCTTCTAGAACTTGACGATAGCAAATCAGCAGGACCGGATGAAATACCAAATGCTTTTCTAAAGGGTTACGCAGAACAGATATCGGCATTTCTGACTAACCTTTTCCAGTTATCGCTAGATTCAGGTGAAATACCAGCACTATGGCGCACGGCACGTGTTGTCCCAGTTTACAAAAAAGGTGAACCGTTATCTGTCGCGACTTATCGACCAATCTCGATCACAAGTACGTGCTGTAAAATGCTGGAACACATTGTAGCATCATATATTCGGCAACACTTAGAAGGAAACAAGGTATTATCTGAATTACAACATGGTTTTCGAAAAGGGCTCTCAACTGTCACACAACCGCTATCGACTGTGCATGAACTGGGATGTGTGTTAGACGTGAACGGTCAACTCGATGTATTGTTCCTAGACTTCTCTAGAGCTTTTGACCTGGTTTCACATGCAAAACTGTTGTTTAAACTGGAATGTATCGGTATTCCTCAAAATATTGTCCACTGGATCAAGGCCTACCTTAGTGATAGGAAACAATACGTCACCATTAGGAACTGTTCTTCTCGGATGTTAGATGTTACTTCTGGTGTGACTCAGGGAAGTGTCTTGGGCCCGCTCCTTTTTTTAGTTTTTACCAACGACCTCTTAGATGTTATTCCTACCCAGGTTTCTGCCCGATTACTTGCCGACGACTGTGTTGTGTTTAAAGAAATTACGTGCACAAAGGATCAAAAAATTTTTCAGGATACTTTAGAAGCTATTTCCCACTGGTGTACAAATTGGGGTATGCAGTTAAACACTGATAAAACGGTACTTTTAAGAGTAACAAGGAAAATATACCCGTGTTCCTTTACATATCAGCTTAACAACAATAATATCTTAGAGGTGGACTCATATAAATACTTAGGGGTTACGTTTACAAATAAATTAACTTGGTCAAAACACATATCAGAAACTTCTGCTGCTGGACTTCGCAAACTGTGGTTTCTTAAGCGAAAACTTAGGAATGCTCCTGCCAGTACTAAGTGTCTTGCCTATAACAACTGCGTAAGAGCTAAACTTGAGTAAGCGGCGGTTGTATGGGACCCCCATAATAAAAAAGATATACAACTCGAGCGTGTGCAAAGAAAAGCTGTGCGATTTATATTTGGAAAATATAGAAGACACGATTCCCCATCTACGCTTATGAAGCAACACAACATTCACACCCTAGAATCCCGAAGGAAGGTTAGTCGCCTCATCTTGCTTCATCACTGCCTGCAAGGAAAAATAAAAATGAAGTTGCCTAATTGCGTCAAAGCTCATTGTACGAGAAGAACCAGACATAAGCAGGAACACTCAATGGCACCAATTTTCGCCCGCACAAACACATTTAAAAATAGTTACTTCCCTAGAACTGTATCCGATTATAATGCATTACCTTCTCATATTTTTCTGTCCAGCAATTTTGTAGCAGAGTTGGAACGTCATCTCTTTGTTTCATGAGTTTTGTTTGTTTTGTGTTGCGATGCCTGTCTATATATTCAATTCTGATTGATTGTCTGAGTTATTTCTTTTTTTCTCTATGCATATGCTTGTCATTTTTGTATTGAAATATGTTTGAATGTGCCCCTCCTGCTAGGACCATGCATGGTCCGCAGTATTTCAAATAAATAAATAAATAAAAAGTGCAGGTGAGAATGCAACGCTGCTGCTCTGTCAGCTGATCTGATCTGTAGGTGTCCCAGGCGTACCCTCAGGAACAAAGAACGACGTTCGTTCAGCGAGGGAATTTATATGCAAATCAGTCTTGCGCAAAAGCCGACAGCCACGAAAACTCAAAAGCCTAGGTTGTTTGTAATTCAAGTTCTGTAAACACCGACCAGAATGTCCTCAACCACCGCAGCCTGATTCTGGCGTCGATACGCGAGTATCCTGTTGACTGCGGTATTCCGCGAACAACTGAACATTCCTCTAAACAAACAGAGCCAAGAAGAATTCAGAGTGTCTTGATGCAAAACACTACTCTCAGTCAAGCAGGAATAGTGCAGGTGGATACGACATAGGGGAGCACGAAATATCTCGGGAATGGTGGAGGAATAAATGTTGCGGCTGCTCGCACTGACTAAATATGAACATTTCAATGAATGTTTATTTCCCGACAGGTAGCTGGCTTTCTCAATGCGTCTTTTAATTCGACTTCGGTGTCGCTTTCGCATCGCGCTGCTGCTTGGCTTCTAGAGGGTTGAGCATTGTGGAGGTTGAAGGTAGGTGGTTTGGTAATGGTGGACGCTTTTAGACGGAATAGGCTTCACAAAGAGAAAATTTCCTGTCTTCAGTGAAATAACCTTGGCATTTTCGCAAGCGACTGACTGCTCTAGCATAAAAGAACACAATCGCAGCTTTGTGAAAGTAATGGACAGGGACACTCAACGAAGTCAGGGATTATCAGACAGGAATCTTGCACTTATTCTTGGTTTTACTGCTACCTGCCACATTTGTCCTTACTGCACAGCTTATTTGATTGAGTTTTCGACTACGTGCGAAGTCAGTCAAAAAGCAGAAATAAAATCACTGAGCGAAACTAACAACTACTTACTTGCTTTCTAGGCGAAAGTAATAGACTTTTCATTTATATTTTAGTTTTATTTCTAATGATACCCATACTCATTAGCATACAGTCGTAAGGCAACGCAAATGCTCGATACACCTTCATCAGCCAAGAAGCAGCACGGTATCCTGGGCAGGAGAAAGACGAACAACGTCTTCCAAAAGGTCCCGCTTTCAATGCTCTCCGCTGAAAGGGTAAGTCGGCCTTAGGCCGAGGTACTGTTGCATCGTCTGCCATCAGTAATACTTTCCGTACTGTTCGGCCCAGTCTGACCGCTAGTAAGCTTGCTTTCGAGTGCGTTTTTCTGCATGCAGACCTACCCGGCCGTTTCTGTCGTGCCCAGGATATTAGAGATGCCTTATGTTGTGTCGTACTGCTAAGTTAAATCACTTCCATCGGACAGTTCTAGATGTCACACGTCTGGATTGTAACGTGCAAGACAGCGTTATCCAAAGCAAAGCTCGTGAGCTCCGAAGAGAGTCTAGATAAAAAGCTGTCGCTATCTGGTAATTGACTCAGAATCGAAGACTGTGAAGATCAAGCTTCTCGGCTCTCAGGACATCCAAAATATTTACTTAATTCGTGACGCTCTTCGAGCTTGAGGAAAGGTTACTATACAGCTCGACAGCTGCTGCAGAGAATCTCTCAACGAATTCTGAAAACTGTTTGCAATTCAAAAGGTGCATGAGTGGCAGGCACGAAAGAGAGGGCAAGAAATTTTAATGACAGAAAAGGAGGAGAGGTTGGCCGGGGTAACATGGCCCTGGCCTGCTACCCCACTCTGGGGAAAGTGAAAGTGCGAATGAAGGTTGATGATGGCATACTACAATGAGTTTCATTGGTGATGCCCCCCCCCCCCCCCCCACACACACACACTGGCTGGCACTCGCATCGCGATGAGTAGACGCACGTGAAATTTATATCTTGATCACACACACGGAAGCATGTCATTGACACATACTGGGGTAGGGGCGCCATGAAAACACAAATGTGCACTCTCACGCGTGTCAAACTATTAACCGAGTAAGCCATCTAAACTGTGTAAACCGTGTAGGTAGTGCACAGGGGTCACAGAGAGGTATCCAGGCCTGTTTCACATAAAAACTTCAGCATGGCCATCGTCACACGCCACCACCAGCATGTTTCACCCTGGCGCCTACAAGAGTTCCTGCAAAGAGAGCGCGTGAGGCCAGTAGTCTTACGGTCGCTTCCAATGTTGTCCTCTCATCAGTGTAGTTTGGGCACTCGAAACGAAAGTGTCCAACAGTCTCTGGAGTGTGGCACTGTACACGATTTTGGTTAGTTTCAATTCCGATATGTGAACGTAGTGTTTGGTGTAGGCAACGCCAAGCAGTAACCGGTGGAATAAGGTCCCTTGACGTCGCATTACCCTAGATGGCAGATGAAACAATAAGCAGGCGTCAAGCTGAGAGATGATGTCCTGTTGATGGCTCGAATCGTTCCTGTCCAACTGCATTGCGGCTTGCATTAAATGCATCAGCAAGGCTCTATTGTCAGATATGGAAAAGGCGATTTCAATGAAAGCACCATCATCATGTGCTAGCCGAGCCTCGGCATCAGCGCGCTCGTTTCCCGCTATGCCGCAAAGGCTCGGTATCCACTGAAGCTTTTTGATATGACCGAGGTGAAAAGTCTCAGCTAACAAAAGCACAATCTGTTGAACCAGCTGCGTGCATTGCCTTGGTTTAACGTAAGTTTGTATGACCTGTAATGCCGATCTTGAGTCGCAGAATCTAGTCCATTGATGCGCTGACTGCTGACCAATATAACGGACGGCCTCTCCTATATGGCTGCCAATTCGGTTGCCGTGGATGACGTTTTATGCATTAGCATGAAAAGGTGACATAAGGCATTTCCTGGCACTCTCACCGCTGCAGCTGAAGAGGTGGTTTTCCACAAAAACAAGCTGGGAGTCACCATAAATAGATGCAACGTATGGCAGCACCAGCTGTTTCAGGCCGGCTGTTCGAATGCGTGTCTTCTTTGTTATCCCCGGGATGGTTGCACGTATATACGGTTTCAATACTTCCCAAAGGGGCACCTCTGCAATCTGGTGTGGCATATAGATCGAACGCACCGCATTGTACTGCATCCAGAGGGCTTTGGAAAAGGCTGAATCTGGGTGCACAGCACGAGTTTGCTATCGTGAGGCAAGGAAGGAAAGGGAATGACGCAGTCACTGTCTCACATATCTCGGTTGACGCCCGAACCGCGCCTTAATGGAAGCGGTAAAGCAGGGAGTGAAAGAAGAAAGGAAGGAAGAGATGCCGTAGGCGAATCATCGAGTGCGCTCTAAAGATAAGGATAAGCCAAACGTGGTGGTCAAGTTTGTCACAAGGTCTATCCGAGATAAAGTGCTCAATGCTGCTAAAAAGACCAAACTGAACACGAGACTGCTTGGTTTTGAAGAACAAGAACCATTGTTTGTTAATGAGCACCTGTGTGTTGAAAACAAAGTACTACTATCTAAAGCAAAGAAAGCAGCTAAGGACCACAACTGGAAGTTTGTTTGGTTGTCACAAGGAAAAATTTTGATGCGTAGGGCAGACAACTCCACTGTTCTGCACATCACAAGTGAAGGTGACTTGGCCAACGTTGTGTGACTTTTCTTTTTTTTCTGTCGTTTAGATCTTAGCATGACATTTTTTCTGTTTCTTTTGACATGGCTTTTACGTTTCAACAAGTTGACGATTTGATGCGTGATAAAAGCTTTTCAATTTTGCATTGTAACGTGCGCAGCATACGAAGTAACCTAAATAACTTGATTGTACATATGGCAAGGTATACATCCTGTTTTGATGTAATAGCCGTGAGTGAAACGTGGCTCAAGCGTGATGAAGTAGTCTCTTCCCGGGTTATAAATTTTTATCCCAGCCACGGGATACACGAGCAAGGGGAGGTGGGGTAGGGATGTTTGTCAGAGATAGTGTCTCCTACCAGCTAATGGGAGTTGCGTCTGTTAGTTTTGGCTGCATTGAAACCCTGTTCATAAAACTTCAAGATGGTTTGATGGTTGGATGGTTGGTGTGGTTTATCGGCCACCAAACACATCGATAACGCAGTTCCTTGAGAAGTTCGAAATGATTCTAACAGAATGTTTTCATGGGCGTCGCTCTAATATTGTCATAATGGGCGATTTCAATTTAGATCTAACACATGGAGTACAGAACAGCTACACTTTCCTTCTCGAATCATTTGCCTTACGCAACCTTATTACAGAACCTACCCACGTAACAAGTGCTTCAAGTACTCTAATAGATCACGCCCTCTGTAATATTGTCCCAGGTGTACTGGCCGGTACCTGCGCTGAGGTGGTAGCTGACCATGCACCTATTTTTCTTGTAGTAGAAAAAGACCTGCCTCCACAAGCGCAGCTGACGCAGTGTAAAATTCGAAGTAAGATAAACTATGTAGCACTACGTGAAACACTAGAACAAGCCGACTTCACTACGGCATATGATGAAAACGTCAATACTGAGTGTAAGAACTTTTTAGATATCCTTAAAAATGCCATTGAACAGAGCTCTCTGCCGAACACTAATAAATACAGCCAGCCAACGTGTCCTTGGATGAATACTGAAATATTAGCCGTGTTAAAAGATAAGGACAAATGGTATCACAAATGGAAGCAGTTGAGATCAAACGAATACTACCTAAGCCAGTATAAGCGTTGCAGGAACTTGTCTGTATCTCTTATGAGAAAAAGAAAAAAAGAATATTATTCATCACTGGTGAAACAGGCGCATGGAAATACAAAAAAAATTTGGGATATAGTGAACGACGCAATCGGCTTGCGATCCAGTACAGCAACACTCCCTGAGACAGTTGACGAAGACACAGCAGAATCATTTAATACCTATTTTACCTCCATTGGGCCTACGGTGCCGCGCAGGTTCATGCTGACGCACCTACGGCGAAGATGCCGGAACGTGTTAACAACAGTTTTGCTTTGCCTGACATAGACATAGAAGAAATAATCACTGCTGTCGGCAGCCTTTCAGCCGGCAAGGCGGCAGGACCTGATGCAATACCCGTTAGACTGATAAAAGACAACATTGATATACTAGCGATCCATCTACTACACATCTTTAACCATTCATTGGCAAATGGAATATATCCTGACGAGCTGAAGGTTGCAAGGGTTGTACCTATTTATAAAGGCGGTGAGCGATCTGATCCGCGAAACTACAGACCAATATCGGTATTAAATGCAATTAATACAGTTTTTGAAAATGTTCTTTGTAAACGTATACAAAATTTTCTAAATAAATATAACATTATATGTCATAATCAGCATGGCTTCAGGCCGCAAAGGTCAACGTCATCCGCAGTTCTTGTTCTTTCACAACTTATAAATTCTGCACTGCATAATAACAAGCTGGCCATAGTAGTATATTTAGACATATCAAAAGCTTTCGATACGGTTGATCACACAATACTACAGCAGAAATTGGAAACCTACGGTTTAAGAGGGAAAATTTGTGATCTAATTAGAAGCTATTTTACAGGACGGAAACAATATGTTGTCGTGAACAATTTAGCCTCACTACCACAAAGCATTAATCTAGGTGTGCCTCAGGGCTCCGTGCTTGGGCCGCTATTCTTTTCCCTGTATATTAATGACCTTCCATCAATGCTGAAATATTCGAAAGCTGTAATATATGCCGATGACACTGCATTACTTTTTACAGGGGAAAATTTAGAGGCACTTAAATGTATAATTAATGAAGAGCTTAGTGAAGTTTCGCAGTGGTTTAAAAGTAATCGGCTAACCCTTAACACTGAGAAAATAAAGTACACCGTGTTTCACTCGCGCAGGAAGAACATGAACTACGAACATATATCTCTAACAATCGACAACACGACTCTGCTGAGGGTGCCTCAATACAAGTATCTTGGTGTCCTGTTCGCGTCTGATATGCACTGGAAAGAGCAAATTAATAATATTTGCTCCAAATTAGCCTATGGTTGTCATATTTTACTAAAGGCCAGGGACTGCTTTGATCTTCCAATTCTACGCATTCTGTATTTCGCCTTTGTGCACAGTCAATTATCTTATTGCCTGGAAGCATGGGGTGGTACATATAAAACATACCTAGATCCTGTTTCTCGCCTTCAAAAACGAGCTATTCGTATGATAACTTATTCAAATAATACATACCCCAGCAGGCCACTCTTTCAGCAGCTTCGTATCTTACCCCTATCAATGGCATATAAACTGAAGATAGCTGAAATAGTAAACAATGTAATAAAATCTAACAACCCCCTGCCCCTTAGTTTATTTAGATTACCAATGAAACAAACAAGAGCTGCAACCAACAATCTATTTAATTTACCACCTTGTTACAATATGTACGGCCGGAGACTCCTAGAATACAACGGAGCCCATGTGTGGAATGAAATCCCTAATGAAGTTAAAGAAAAAATAACTTTTCGGCATCTTTAAAACACTATTTAATTTCCATGGAAATGTAGGAATGAATTCAATTGTGTGTGTTAATCTTGAAGTTTTTTTTTATTTTACACGTTCTGCAGTAATATTGTACTTGTTTTGTATTTGGACCCCTGACTAGCCGTAAAGGCTATGGGTCCAAACAACAGTTTGTGTACTGTTTCTGAGAATAAATAAAGAAAAAATTCAAAAAAAAAATGATCTGCGGTAATGTCGGCCACCCTTGCATATTTAACGACCACTGACTTCATCGCACAGCACACGGGCGCTTTTTGCATTTCGCCTCCAACGAAACGCGTCCGCCGTGGCCGGGGTAAAGCTCAGGAACTCCGGCTCAGTAGCTGAGCGCCCTAACCACTCAACCACAGCGGCCGGCAGAACACTTTGCCCACCCTAGGAATTTCCTCCTTTTTCATGGATGCGGTTTCTTCCGAAGCGGAGGTACTTGGCACGCAAAGTACCACCACAGGCTTCTAGAGCGCAGTGCTTTTTCTTTTGAGTATCTTTTCTTGACATTTTTCGTGCGACTCACTCACTCAAAAAAACCATGACGAAATTGCACAAGCTCACTTTACGCACCCTATGTAGAAGGTGCAAGAGAGCTGCGTCGTTTTTCTCGCGTGTTAGGAGACCTGTTCTCTTTCGACGGTGAGTACGCATCATTGGCTGCCCCGCTGGACGGCGCAAGTGAAATTTGCAAGACTGTAAGTGTTCTCTCTCTCTCTGTCGGTCACAAAAACACCAAGAAAAGCAAAGTAGCTGTTGTATCCCGCCGGGGGTCCGTACAGGAAATGAGTTTCTGGTGACGTTGCGTGGGCACGAAATTTTTAAGTAGATAGACCTTATAAAAGCGTATCAACAGCTGAGTGTGTATGACGTCAAAGCAGAGGTGCTGACTATCACCACGATCAAGGAAATTTTCAAGGTGAAATCGGTGTTGCAATGTCAGCCCTGATTTTCCAACAGTTCATGGATAATTTTTCAACAGTTCTAGCTGGTTTTGGTGGTATCGTCGATATTCTCATCACTGGCTCATCAGAAACTGAATATTTCCAACGACTTGCCGCGCTACTAGAACGTCAACAACAGGCCGGTTGTAGACGTCGTTGGACAACAAAGTGTGCGCGTGCTCGCCTATGCAGGCTACGGGCAGCCGCCCTGTGGTCCTAAAATAAATTCTGTACCTGCCCCAACACTGTCAATACAAAAGGACTCGATAGAAAAAAAAATTACGTGCGACCATGAAAGTCACAAAAAATACCTCAAAAGGGGAACTGTGTGGGTAATTAAACTGATGGCCGCTGTGTTCAAGAGCTGAAATTATTCGTTTCGGTCTACAACCCACTCAAGCGGCTAGTCTGAGCTCATATAATGTAGAATATTTATTCTGTCTTGAGGGGTATATGTTTAAGATATCTGCTAGGAATGTGATGTCACCAAAGAGAACCTAGACAAGCTAAACTCTTCTTGCAAAAGGATTTTTACTATTTATTTTAGCCTCTCCAGGGTTAGCGTACCAGTGAGTTGTAATGGCATCCGGAAGGAAGGGAAGTAGTCAGCAACCTAAATTTCAATGACCGTTTTTTTGTGTTCTCCTAAGCTGCCGTCAGGATTGTAAACAGAGTAGAGGACAGGGCATGAAAACGCTGAAAAAAGCAATAATTGCCATACTGTGCTTGTAATGTGCTGAACTGCTGGAATTTTCTCTTTCTCTCTCTAATTTTTAGCTCGTGAAATCTGTACATAAAAACTTGACTGCACCCCTAGCCAGCTCGGCTAATGAAAAGTGCAAATGCAATATATTCGCAAAATAAATGGCAGATATTAAAACAACAAATAGAAAAAGAAGTTAAATACGTCAATCATGGCATTACAGATATGTAAAACGCAGAAATATTCTGCAAAAAAATGGCGAGTTCAAGAGACAAGACGAAAATTTACTTTACACAAGCACAAAATCAAACACAAACTTATTTATTCCCTCAGTTCCGGACAGACAAGAAAAAGTTTTTCAATAAGGCCAAAAAATTATTTTTGAGTTTGATGTCATCGGGGACTTCATTCGATATCTGAGCACCATTGTATTCTAATGGCCTTTAACTATAAGTGTTGTGACATGGTGGTAGGTTGAGTCTATTATTCGTGGCGGCTCTTGGTTGTCTCCGCGGTGATCTATACAGTGTAAGAGGAAAGGGATCATTAGTTTCTATTACTCTTTTTATTACTTGAGCTGTATTTACTTTGTTTGCAGCTGAGACCGGTAATATTCGTCCATCGGTAATTCGTACTGTTGTCTAAATTTTGCAGCGGTTTCATTTTCTAAATTCTTATGTGCCAGGCTAGTT
The DNA here is from genome assembly GCF_055824585.1 of Amblyomma mixtum. Classification (NCBI taxonomy): domain Eukaryota; kingdom Metazoa; phylum Arthropoda; class Arachnida; order Ixodida; family Ixodidae; genus Amblyomma; species Amblyomma mixtum. The sequence continues at coordinate 95,109,602 of NC_143016.1, forward strand.
TAAAAAGTATCAGCGGTAAAATATCAAAACTAAGAGCAAGTGATAAGTGCTGGTGTATACGGCTATCTTACAGCACCAGCAACGTGAGTAAATACGACAAGATTGCGCAGCGCGGGGCACTGTTTTATTGCGTGAACCTGCATAGACTCTACGAATCTAATGGCAGGGTTGTTAGCGACTATGTCTTGACTAATAAATTTTTGAGGAAAAAAAAATTATGGTCCATTTGCGTCCTCAGGCCAACGGCGAATTAAATGCGCCAGCACTTCAGTTTTCGCTTCGGTTTCAGTGTTCGGATCCATTGTTCACGAGTAGAAGATGTTCGGACAGCGCTAATGAGTTAGTGCTCATATAGGCAGAATAGTTCATTCTCTGCTTCAAATTTATAAATCTCTGGGAGTCCTCACACCACTCATGGCGCAGCAGTGCAGCGAGTAAGCGATGCTACACTTCCCTGCAATGGCACGTGTTGCCGTCGGTAGCTATTATGCGACCCAGGTTACTCTTCCCGAGCAACCGCTACCGACCAGTCATTAAGTGAACTGCTACCTGCCTTGGTGTGCAGCTTGCTGACAATCCAGTTGACAGGTTGCGCACAACTAGGCGGGCCGGTGCCAGGCTGCCCACCACTATGTGGGTAGGTGGGCTGCCTTCCGCAATGCCCGCTTCAGACAAAGAAACAAACCCTAAATGCGGGGAATGATCACTATAAGAGCCAGAGCACTAAAAATTCAAGAACACCGGAAAGTGGGATTCCCTTTCTGAAATGAAATGGTCTGATGGTGCATGCCTCTGATTGTAGGCTTCTTCAGTGTTGCCAGGTTAGGTCTCTCGTACTTTTGCGCACTGAGTACTGCGTGTTTCTCAGCCGAGTGTAGTGGCCTATTTTTTGAAGAGGAAAAGCAGACATCTTCCGAACGGACACCAATACACAGAGCGTTTTACAAACTCGGAGTCCCACTTCGAAGATAATTAGCAGGAATTAGAAAAACAGGCAAATAAAATACAAACCTCTCAATTGGAGTCGACATTGCCAACTGAGTCACAGAGACATCAAAGAGTGCGCAATTAGCCCCACGGATGAGCACAAAAGAGTCAGGACAATGGAAAAAAAAGTGTCCTTTGAAGACAAAGCCGAAATGTTGCCTTTCAAGCTCTTGCTCAAGTCTCTCCTAAGTAAACTTGTTTTTGGTTGGAGTCTATGTGCTTTTCTCGATCGTCTGGGACTGCAGTATTGTCCACTGGAAAGGCTTTTGCGCTGAACACTCTGAATGGTGTATACGTAAGATACGTTGAGAAGAACAAAACAAGAGAGAAAAATGTCAGTGCGTCCGACTTTCTCTGGGCGAAAGGGCAAGAGCCCTCCACCGATCAATAGACACAATAAGCTGAACGGAAATTTATATCCTAAAAGTAAACGTCGTCTGATGTGAAGCTGCTGCTGACGGCTTCTTAAAGGCGCTCTAAGTGTTCTAATGCAGCGGTATTTATTTTGGACGAAAGAAATTGAAAAGATAATGAGGTTTTAGTCTGTTCAATACTTTCTACCTCTTTTTGTGAGACCAGGCCAGAGACAGGCAACTGCGACGATTGTTTGAATTCTTTCTGGCAACAACAGAACAGTACTCGTTTGTTAGCGTTTTGGTCGAATTGCTTCATGTCAAATACGGAGTGGTGAATAATTTTTTTAGAAAGGATGGGTATTAAAATAAAACTCACTTGCGCCGCTTACAAAAGAAGCAACAGTCACCAAAGTGAAGATGCATAACGAAGCGTTACTACCTTTTACGAGATAGCATAAGGAGCTCGTTCGACTAAAAACTCGTCGTCAGTCGTCGTCCTGCGTCAGTCGGGAAAAGCCCCAAGGTTTTAAACGAAGAACGAAAGCCAGCATTCGAGTTTGAACACAGGCCTTCTGCGTGCCTGGTGGACAAGTAACGATTAAGCCACGAAAGGCTTTCTTTTTTTCGGGATGGTATTTATTATAACGATGCGATGTTTCATCTACATGAGCTATCTACAAACATTAAGAAAACAGTGGCAAATCAACACAGGTAGCAACAAAGCACGAGAAAATGATCAATGCATATCACTTAGCTAATACATCATAATACTACATGTCTGAGCTACGAAGAATTAGAAAAAAAGGCTTACAAAAATCGGTCTGTTGTTTAAGTGATCATTTCGTGGAATTCCGTGAACACACCCAATAGCATGACAACAAAATGGTCATACACCTTATTCACAAATTCTTGCACAGTGGCACACCTTTTTGTTGGCCACCTATTCAAATCTGTTGAGTTGAGAAGTAGTCCTTTTATTGATGCACCCAGAGAGGCAATCCCCCTTGAAGAGCCTAAGCAAATTCAGTTAGTGGCACACCTGCACCTACATTTTTTTCTTTTAAATCTTCTGGAGATTGCGCGACACCGGGATATGCACCCCGCTGCCCTTGCACGCGAAGCGGTTGCTCTACTTATTAGTGATTGGTAATGAATAATTATGATTGGTAATCAGTACCGTGATCAACAGTTGTGACAGTATCCGATGGCCGTGATCGGTGAGGTGAATGTGGATTGATAATCACGTAGAAATGCGATATAAAAAGAATCAAACGAGAAAAAAAGGGGAAGCCCCTGTCGCGTCTCCTCCTTGTGGAAGTCTTAAGGCGATGCTTCAGCGTACTGGTCGGTTTTCTTTTAATTTGTGGTGTTGGTCAATGTTAAATAATATTGAAAATATATTATGCCATATACCGCTGATGGGATTCGAACCCATAAAATCAGAATTTCACGTCTCATCGCAACCAACTGAGCTCCGGCGGACGCTGACCAATCTTTAGCTTTCGGGGGTATTTATATATGGCGTGTATCCTAACCTTGATAGTGCTCACCAGCGCCACCCTCGTCCGTAGCGGCGGATATTGTACGGCCTGTATTACCGCAAGTGTCATGTTAAACGAGATCGAAAGGTGAGGTTGGAAGCTGTGCGTGAATCCTCACATGCTATCTATCACATCAAGTCTGCCAGAAACGAGGCCCTCTGTTCTAGAGTTTCTGCCCTCCCCGTTCGATCACGTTTCACATGACACTCGCAATAATAGAGGTCGTACTACGTCCGCCACTATGGACGACCCTGACGCTGGTGATCATTGTCAATGTTAGTTTACACCCAACGTAAATACACCCGTAAACAGAACATCAGACTGCCGCCACCTCAGCTCAGTTGCTAGAGCACGAGACGTGAAATTTGATGGCCGTGGGTTAGGACCCAACAGGCGTCCTGTGGTTATTTCTTCTTTCTAATCACTTATCTTCCGGAGATAATGTAGTTACTCTATTAATTTGTAATTCATCAGCACTACAAATTAAGAAAAATCTTCGTGCTTCCTATTTTGGGGACTCTTGGCTTCCTGCATGTGTATGTCACAACGAGCGCTTCATTTTCCTTCTCTTCCTTGCTCACATGTGCTGCTTGTAAGTTCAGTCTAGACAATGGGAAATAGTTTTGGAGTGCGAGATAGGGTAAAAAAGCAGGGACGAGAAAGAACACTGGCGAGGACCGCCTTAGCTGTGTGCAACGTGAGCTTTCCTCCTCTTGAGAGTTATGCGAGCGCTGTAATTAATGACACATCTGCATCCACAGTCCGAAAAGTAAAGCCATACAATCAGATAGCTAAAGGTTAATAATCTAAAGCATACTGGGCCTGAGGCAGCAGGCTTCGTAGTTAGCCGTAAATACGTTATCCATACTAATCATGTCCCAATAGAAGGCGTTGATTGCAGGACCATTGTTCATGAGCATGATTAGCACAATTAAAGCGTTCAATACGTAGTTTTTTTTTCAGTGCAGCCGACTAGAACGCTCGATTAAAACGCTAGTAATCGAAAACTTGAGGCTAAACCTTAACATATTTAGAAGCGCTGAGCAACATATGCACGTTCTTTCTACGAATCCACAAGGGCTATACGCATTATGCGCGCACGCAACTCCCCTAATGCCCATTTCTAAACGTGCACCAAAGCGTGCTGTAGTATTGAAGTCTGTAAAAGTTTCCGGAATATCCGATGCGAACAATGAATGCAGGTGTAGCGATGTTGTTTGGTGTGGTACAAGCTTGTACGTGCGCCTTTTCCAAATAACAACATTAAGAAACTTCGCATCATAACCTCACCTCCGAACAACATTTTAGGTGGCCTAACCCCATATGTAGTTATAGAAAAATTAGGCGTGGAACGTTTTTCATGGGATCTTGTGTCGGTGCCTACCACCTTAACTCCTAAAAAAATGCTGATGCAAGGAGTGATCCCACTGCAATATACTGAATGTGTACGTATGTTACACAGCCCCTTGTTAGGCAATACTCCCTGTGTTAGCTTTTTGTGCTACTGTAATATTGTTTTTTTTTTTTTTGCTATGGTACAATTCTTTACACCAGCATGTTTTTTTCTTCATGCTAGGCTTTCCACAGCCCAAAGAGACACGATGCGATTCTAGAGGAAGTTCAGCGGCAAAATTTGATACGTTTATTGTGCATGTCTGAGCAGCTAGATTAGGGGCGAACTTTGCTCGGCGCAGCGAGTTTAATTTGTAATTCTGAACAAGCTGCACAGCCTTCGCGCATTCTAGGGCGCATTCTAGGGCGCATTCAGCCGGCATTTTAATCTCCATTTGTAAGCATTTTCGTGCCTTTTGGCGCTTCTTGTGTCGGGCTCCATCGGGGAACAGTAAACAAACGGAGCCCGCGGGGCAGGGAAGTTTTGCGCGGGAATGGCTTATTCTGCCTCGTCGCCCCTCGGCTTGAAACAAGTGAAAAGTCCCCGTCTCCCTGCACACCTACATTGCAGTAACTTTTTACACCAGCCTTATCTAGATTTTTAATTTATAGCATCCGCGTGGTAACGTCTCTATGAGAGGATACAAAGAAATACAAAGGCGAGCAGATGTGCTTAAATTTTGACACTCGGCTCTAGGAGCACGAAAATTAAATCACGCGGGGTGTAAGTGTAAGTTAACGCAAGCATATGTTTAATTAGCATGGCGTTACTTAGGGGAGACTGGCCAGCCCGATGTAGAAAACGAAGTGGACGTTATGAAGAGCGGCACGCTCGTAGGCTTAAGCCATGCAAGGTGTATCAAAAATGCATGCTCAAGAATAAAAAAAAAATCTTTGGGGACTTTTGACTCATGAGGGCAACTGAATATGTTTCAGAAATAGACGAGCTTAAAGGGATCGAATGTGTGAAACTTCCGTGTAGAGCATGCGTATTACTGTTGGGCTAGCATTTGAAATGGCGACTTAATCGCCGGTTGAATTCAACACGGCCATCAAGCTTCTCCGCAGAGCGCAGCTCCGAGATCGGGCCGCATCATGACGTCATCTAGTACCAGTAAATTTCCAACGCATAAACGCCTGCTTTTAAGGAAAAAAACCCAACGCCATTGAAGGCGAAGAGCTCCAAGCGTTGTTTAGCCGCCGCGGTGGCTCAGCGGTTATGGTGCTCGGCTGCTGACCCGAAAGACGCGGGTTCGATCCCGGCCGCGGCGGCTGGAATTTCTTTGGAGGAGGAATTCTAGAGGCCCGTGTACTGTGCGATGTCAGTGCACGTTAAAGAACCCCAGGTGGTCGAAATTTCCGGAGCCCTTCACTACGGCGTCTCTCATAGCCTCAGTCGCTTTGGGACGTTAAACCCCATAAACCAAACCAAACCAAGCGTTGTTTAGAAGCATCCAACTAGGCACGGCAAGATGTTGTTCGCGTCAGCCCCAATACGAAATTTTACCTTCCGTGATGCCACACCAAACTTCTCCGCACTCCTGAGGTGCTGGGAAGAGAAGACTATAATTTTATCTTCGATTACATCAATATTTGATAAGTAGGGAAAAACACTTGGCTTGGTTTATCTGGAGTCTATATAGATTTGAATCCTTGAATAACACGCTATGCTCGAAAAGTGGTGCAGTTGCCATTTAAGGGTATGACACGATGGCGTTGTGGGGCCTCTGTGGTCATTTAGGCATTCCCTGGGCGCCTACCGCAGATATCGACACGCTTGTTGTCATCACATATTGCTTTATTACACACAATTGGCCGTATTAATTTGTGAAACTAGTTAGTTGCCCTGTTTAACAAACCGTTCCTGCCATGTATTTCGCCTCCTGCGTGGCGTAAAGTGCTTATACAATGCCTACATTTGTCTCACTCAGCAAGGATTCCTGAGTGGTGCAGAGGAAGCATGTCTGGCTTTCGATCCAGAGGACAGTTGTTTGATACCGCCTTACCATTTTTTTTTTCTGTGAAACTGCTTTTATAAGCAACCACAACCTCGAGCAATCCGGATTTTCCAGTCACGCCGGTGGAGGGTTTCCCCCGTACGAGACGTTCAAGCTGTCGCGTTAAAATACTCCGGGTAAGCGACATACTTGACGAGAGTGTCGTTCATTTGAAGCGAAGGCTGATGAAGAGGAGGAGGAGAAGAAGTAAAAACTTATTATGTGTATTGTGCGTGTCTTCCTTAGTGGCGCCCTCAGTCGAGGACTCCATGTGACGCTGCGCTCCTGGAGGCCCGCCAGAGCAGCTGTCGCTGGTCTTGCGGGTTCGTGCTGGTCAGAGCGGGCTCAGCAAGAAGGGCTCTCAGTTCATGTCCCCATTGCCTACCGCAATCTTTCTGGCATGCTCGATAAGCCGGTGCTGGTCGGTCGGCTCCGTGGCGGACAGGAAATCATCTCAACAGGAAGGGGTGGGGAGTTATGGGTGGGACGCCGCTGGGTGGTGTTGTGCAGGCCCCGAACGGAATGGTAGAGTGTAGGTCGGTGTTGTAGTGAGCTCGGGTATTTATCCGGGTAGAGAGTGGAGGACACCTTTCGCCGCCAATCAAGTGTAGCCTCCACCGACAATGAATCGCTCTTGCCCGTGATCATGTTACCAACACCTCGCACAAAATCTGTCCCTGGCGTCACGAGCAACCTTCGTCGATATCAGGGGGATCGTGTGATCGTCGCAGGCCGATAATCACTTCCAAACGCCTCTCGGACCCTACAAGTATTCCAGAAGTATGAAACAACAGACATGCGGTGGACTTAACACAGAAACACGCACTAGTGCCGCTGCCCGGACACACACTGCTCCAAAACCGTCCGCACGTGTGTGCCCGGCCATATCATAGAAACCAAATTACGCAGCGTCTACGCAATACTGCATGAATCACTACGCTAGTTTCACCAGCAACTGCGGGCAGTTTCGTAGCCACATGCAGCATCTTTTGCCGTTGTCTTCTTCCATCATGACACCTTTTCAATCAGTTGCGGTTACGAACTGACAGCATTTCGCCGTGCCCGTTGCCACGGCGATTGTCAGTGCTACTGGAAGCTCGCGGTGAGGACGTCAACCTTGTGATCACTGAAGAGAATGCTGATGTCCTCCGTGTCATTCTTGAGGTTTTACATTTTAAACGCTAGATGTACACAAGTGTCTCGCTTCCTGGTAGGTTTCTTTTTTCCTGCACTACCTCACCCCGTGCGGCGGATCATTTAATAGCAGGTTTGGCTACCAAACCACAGCACACGGGATGAAATCCACGATAACATACACCCTTCGGTTTTGCGACGTCAGCACACGCTAACATGTTCTGGTTCGTCAGAATTATGATTCACCAGGGTGGAAATTTGGGCAAGTCGGTACTGATCGATAACATGAGTAGCGGAAAAGCAGGACGACGGACAAAAGGAGAGAGAACACACATCAACAACACAGGCGCTAACTTCCGACTGACAAAGAAAGCAAAAGCCTACCAAGTGGACGGAACCTGAGCAAAAGTAGCGCATGCGCAGATCTAAGAGAAAAAATAATCGAAAAAACATGCGATAAAAAATGGGAGATCACGGATGTATTGAACCCAAGAAGGCCAGCTCTCGTTTAGACAAGGAAATGAACGGTGTACTAACAAAGTTATCTTGTAGGACAGCAATCTGTGCAGCTTCCACAATTTCGCGAGTTAGCTTATCTCTACTCTTGGCAACGACTGAGCATTTATCCAAATAAGGCATGCACTTGCAATCTTTGCAATGCAAAGCTAGATTGCTGCCAGTATATGTCGTCATGCTGTTATTGTGCTCCCGAAGCCTTTCGTTCAGGCACCTACAAGGTTGTCCAATATACTACTTGCCACAAGAGAGCGAGATATTGTACACAATGCCCTCAGTACATTTACCAAATCTTTTCCTGTGACGGATGGTGCACTGTTGCGTTTGAGAGAGATGGGCGGTGGGCAGGGATCTTTTGCATAACACATTGAGTTTCTCTGGAGCTGAAAACATCACGCGACTGTTTGCCTTTTTTCCGATTTTCTTGAGATTGTGCGCGAGACAATGGATGTAAGGAATGACAACCACCTTGGTTTTCGTCTCCTCTGTGGTGTTACGTTTTTTTCCAGAGTTTCTTTTTCAGGAGGTTTTCGGCGACTGAACTCACGAAATCCTTAGGGTACCCTGCTTCGAGGAACCTTGCGAGTCGTTCATGAAAGCTAGGTGTGCATTGGTGGGGGCATGACTTTTCAATGGCGTTTTCCATGCAGAGGTTAATAATGCCTCGTTTCACCATTTTAGAATGAGCTGATGTACCTGTATATGATAGAAGCATGTTTGTTTGCGCGAGGTGAATAGCATCAGCATACAAGGTTGTCCATGAATTAAAGCCGAATATCAAGAAATCTTATCTCTGAGTCAGTAGGCATTTCGCTAGTCAGTAATAGCGGGTGAAAACACCCTTGCACAATGGTCAAACTTGGTTGGTTTTGGCTTTCTTCGTCAGTCGGAAGTAAGCGCCTGTGTTGTGGGTGTGTTCTCTCCCCTTCTGTCCGTCATCCTGGTTTTGCACTACTCTTATGATATGGGTCAGAATTAATCCGGAGCTCTTCACTACGGCGCCTGCGACTCTCTTTCATCTTCCTGTCCCTCGTTCACCGCGCTGTTAAGGTACCTGCATGTCTTTCATGGAGCCGCCTCCACCTAAAGGACCATTTTTTATTACTTAGAAAGTATAACTCGTCCTACGCCTTTGTCTCCGTACAGTTATGCTGAATAAGAGAATGAACAAAATATAAGCCTTCATTTAGTGATTACTTCGTAATTATGGATGACAGGCATAGTTTTTCTGTTTTGCAGCTTTTTTTCCCCTCGGCATATACTATAAAAGATCGTCCTAAAAAAAAGTGGGCGGGCAGACCAGGAAAACTCGCACTTTTGGGCGCAATCCTTGTTACCACTCATGTCGCACACGACTTTGCGGAAATGCTTTCACATGTACAGGCGTGGACGGTAGCAAAGCCATCAGGACGCGGGGTGCTGACTAGTGCCTTTGGCGTTTGGCTTCTTAGCCGAAGGTCGAAGGATTAAATCCTGCCGCGGCGGCTGCATTTCAGTGAAATGATCGAAGCTCATCTGGAGCCCTTCATTATGGAGTAAACGCGATGGTTGAGGACTTTAAACGATTACAAAGCAGTCTCATTCGGGAAAGAAATCTCGCAGGAAAGAGCCGCGTCGTGTGCAACGTCATCAGCAACAGATGACATCGCCCGCGCTGACGTAATCTCTCAGACGCAACCTTTCGTTTGAGAAATACAGAATAAAGAAACCACCGACAATCAATGCGTTGAACGCGACTTCGTAGTAGAAAATATAATGTGCGTGATCGCGTGCGAAATCGTGGAGTCAATGGCTCTGCATATTGGTATATTTTGGAGAGCTTTCCATGCACTGAAAAAATATAATGTGCTTTGTTATCTTGACACGGCATGTTACGCAAAGTATGCGCGCCAAGCACAGATTGAGTCAGCCTGAGGTTCGCTCTCTCTCAATCCATTTTTGGTTAATTATGTCAATCTCTTCACTTGCGACACGTCTCTAAATGGCGCCTTTCTGAAGGAGCCCATTCCGCGGCAGTAATTACTGCGCAGCGGCACTTTTTGCGAAACACGGTACCACTTCTATTCCTCGCACTTATTACTTCATCACCGGAGGTCATTACGCTGAAAGGTTATTGACCTCAAAGCATTCGAAGTGGACGGGGCTTCGTATATTTATTTTGTTCATCGCCACGCCTGTGCGGAGGTGATACGTGGCCTCCTGCGTGTTACTCTAGAAATACAGAGAAAACTAAAACAGTTACAAAAAGCAACTGTATCAGTGGAAAGAACCGGCGGCAATAAAATCCTGGCAGTCTAATAGCACTGGCAGTGTGTACTGCGTACTTTTCTCTGACATTACGACGTGGCAGAGTCACATGGCGCTTTGATGTGCTAATGGGGAATTTGAGCCTCGCTCTTAAATCATGGATTGATATCAAATAGTCTTTGTTTTGTGTAAAATGGCTTTTCTTTTTTTGGAATTTGTATTGAAAGAGATTTCTAGTCTTCACGGCCCCTGGTAAGGAACAAGCGACTTGACGTCCAAAGGTTGACCCCGTGTTGACTTTTACACGTGACTTTCTCAATTTTTTTTTTGTTGGAATGCCTTTCTACGTATTAACAGTCACACGTTGGTATTCCGAAGTGCTTAACGCACTTCTTAATAAACGTAGTGCTGACCCTAACTACAAGTGCTTTGTCATGGAAGCAATGTGCATTTTGATATTTTTACATCACGATCTATGATTTTGGATATTGTAAGCAGAATAGGTGAATAAACAGTGAAACTGAGCGTGAGGACCTGATCTAAGCGGAATAATAAAAAAAGAGCTGGTGAGAATACATTTCGAAGGCTAATGAACCATGCAGGAAGTCTGGATGAAACACAGGCTGGCATGGCGCTCTTTATGAGAAAAGGTACGAAGGTAAATTCATAGTTGTATGCACAGCTGTACGGACGGTCTGAATTAGGGAGTGCAGTAAGGGGCGCATAGCCGGCCTATGTATCCAGAATTTACATGAACCCTGCCTTTATTAGCGACTAGGTCTTGTCCCCCCCCTGGCCCGCCTCATTAAGTAGAGGACAGCACCAAAGCTTCATCGCCAGAAAAATGTCTCGCTGAGAACAATGTAATCTCAATCTCTATTAAAAAAATAGCTTGCAGCATGGTATATGAATGCACTACCTGTCTTGACTTCTTCGTTCATGTTCACTTTGTCGTTGTCGAAGGTGGTGTCCGTGCACATGCACGGCGCCTGCTTGCACTTCATGACGTGGCCACAACGTGACCTTAGCCCACCCCATTCTAATTCGGCTGTCTTAGGGTGAGGCGCGTGGCCGAGAAGAACTCTGCCCAGGCGCAATCGCTCGCCTTCATAGTCCTCAGCAGCAGGGCCACAACGGCACACAAAAATGACCTGCTTCAAAATTCCATCGTTACCGAGACCGCGGTGATATGCCTGTCGTAGGCGATGATGAACCTGCTTGACCGCTGCGAAATTCTCAGCTGACGTTTCGTAGCTGTGGCCCGGACGTTAGTTGCAAGAGTGGTCGCCATTTACTGAGCAAATGATGTGCCAGCCACACCTTACCGAAATCTTTGTTGCAGGCACCCTGCAAGACGTGGGAGTCATCTCTGGAGTTAAACTTCCAACTAGAATCGTCTTTGTGGCCGTCTAAATGTCTTCTACGCCTCGCAGAGAAACCTCCACCGGCAAGAAAAATTCTTCATTTAACGTATAGAGCACTTAGCAAAAAAAGCACCAACGCCCCTCCTTGGACATATTGACAGATATAAAAAAAAACATAGTCTGTTCTTTGCTCACATGGCCGCTTGAAAGGTTAGTAGCGATGCAAATCCTGCATGGCCTACCACTCGCAATGCAGCCATCTACGGATGTGCGCAAATTTTCACTCATTTCTTGCACTACGAAGCACCCATAAGTTATATCAAAGGACCTTTATGACTCTGTGTATCCTTTTAGAACGAAAGCACTATTTCAGGAGGTCTATCCAGCTCGCATAGTTTGTATGAAGCTTCACCTAGAGGACGACCTTGTCCAAACTATGCATAATTAAGCGGGCTCAATAAATATTGCCACGACTGGGATTAGAACCCACGGCGGCACGAACAAATCAGCTTCCGTGGCCACTGCACGAGAGCACTATGCTGTCGCCACCGCCGACCAGGTGGAAGCCAGAAGCGGTGGCGTAGATCCCGAAACAGATATACAGTAATTAATATGTGAATGATCATATTCATGATAACTGTTAACGAGGACATCACTGAGATGTTTATCTATCCCAGTACCCATGAGATTTGTTGTAGTAGCTTTCTGAATAGGCCGTTTTTTTTTAAATTTACATCTGAAGGGTTACAATCGTTTCTTTTTTAGAGTAGAACAGGATAAAAATGATTTTTTGGCTAGGATTAGGGTTAACTGTTCACTATGCATCATTTTTGTATATTGTTTAATCCTTTATTTACTTTTCTTGTCCGGAAGCTATCATCTCGATCAGCTATTACTAACTTGTATCATAGGCATTTAATATTGTGGGCATAAATTAATTTTTAAGGGAAATCACTGATAAGATTTGAAAGGAAATCTCGCAAGCAAATGCGGAATCCTTGCATCTTAAATTCATCAGGGAGTAATGTCTGTAAATTCTACCTTTTAAATTATGCTGTCTATTGTGATCAGCATAAAAATTAACTTTTATTCCTCTATTTGAAGCAAGTATCGTTCACGTTGATCAACTCAGCACGATGGGATCCATAGCAAACAGAGTGTCCTTCGTAATCTTCCAGGTATTCCCAGTGTTCGATTGCGTGTCTTGCGGTCAAAATTGGAGTTCCCACTCCTGCAAGGTTTGGTTTGTTTTGGCAAAAGCGACTCAGGCTATACCGGACGACGCAGTCTAGGGCTCCGGATAATTTCGACCACCTAGGGTTCATTAACGTGCGCTGATATTGCGCAGTACACGAACCTCTGGCATTTCGCCCTTTTCTAAAAGCGACCGCTGCGGCCGGGATCGAACCCGCATATTTCGAATCAGCAGCCGAGCACCATAACCACTGAGCCACCGCGGTGGCCGCTGCGAGTTCTACCAATATGGCTGGCGCAACCAGTCCAGATTACATCGCATCCGAGTAGTAAGAAGACGGCATCATTTAGGGCTCCCCGGTTGCTTACTGGAATGTTTTTTTCTGTAAGGATTCAATTGTTAGGTATCGATTCTGTGATGTTAGGTTACTTCCATTCACTCCAGTCGGTGCGGGCTTGTCCAAAACAGTTCCCATAGGCAGAGGAATGAGAGACAGATCTGGCCATGATTTCATTATTGTGCATTATAACAACAGTTTTGTTTATATTTAATGGGAATGAAGCTGCAATCATTACATTTGCAATCAGGTCTAGAAAAATGTATGTTAGCAATTTTTTCCTTTTCGCTCCTAAAAAGACCCGTGTTATTCAAGTTTTCTAATTTAGTTTTTTTTATGCAGCAAGTCTTAACGTACAATAATTTGTTGGCGAGAGCGTGGGTACATCAACGTCACATTATCCACCGAGAGTGAGCCTATCTAAGTAGTCTGTAAATCACCGAACTATTCATAGCGCAATAGAATCGTGTAGCGCACACAGATTTTTGGCCTTGTGCGCCAGGTTTCTCAATACTAGCCCGCCAATTGTGTAATCATAGTGCGGTAAATCGCAAAAGCTTGTCGTTAGCTTTATAATTATAAAGGAATTATAAATGCCGGAATTTTTTTAATTTTCACAGTGGCAGAGGACCCGTATTGATCGTATAAGTTCAGCACCATGCTTCAGCCCGCGTGCAGCCCATTACGCAACACCCGCTGCATCGTTCATTCTGTGATTTTCATACCTGTCGCTATTCACCTCTCATAGATATGAGCACACTATAGTGGAGAGTGCATTCATAGCTCTTCGCCAGCGCGAATGCGCAGAAGTATTGACTTCCGAGAGTCATTTGTGCACTTAGCGTGGTACTCAGCAGAGGTGCCCACCACATTTTCCTGCCGTACAGAGATCCGGTACCTACGGTTACCAAAGTTTAGATTATATCCACAGCGAACAGCAGGAGCTGCAGCAACACATCCGGTAAGAATCTCAGCATTATGTTTTGCCTGTAATACGCAGTGCAACACTCTTGTTCTAGGCTACATTAGTGAACGAAGAAATATCACATTAAAATATCAGCGGTACGCAATGCGGGCGTGCAACTACTGGTAGCCCATATTGTAAGAAGGGCGATGTATGCGTGAATGCAATGCGACAATGCACGATATAGAAAAAAGTCGATAGCAAGCTATTTCTAGGCTGTACCACCAGTATAGGGTTCGATCTTTGCTGCAGTTACGCACGTCATCACTCAGTCGCGCTAATCTATCCTTGCCAAACAGTCTAGCAAGGTCAGCCTCTTTCAAGCAAACAGTACGTGGATCATATCAATGCGTCTGTACCTTGATAGTGATACTATTCATTGCAAAATAAGGCTGCGAACCATCATTGATAAAATAATAATAATCCGAGACCGCTGTGATCAATCCTTGCACATCAAAAAGGTATAAAAGCTTGTATATGTTGCTGAGGACACTAGACAATCAGGCACAGCCTATCGCCCATTCATTAAGCTTTTGCCTTCATGTTTAATGGCTCCCCTAAGGACCGAAAAAATGATTCGTAGGTATTCGTCGCGCTAGCCGTCTCTATTCTGGCTTGTTGAGTTTGATTTTCGAACGACATAACTGTAATAGCTTTTGATGCAAGCAGAACGCAATGCGTGGCCGTATTGAAAGCAAAGCATTTTGTGTTGAACTGCGAATATGCAGTGTTTTTGTTTGCTGACTCCTACACTATCTCTCTATGTAATATCCGCAAGGGGCTTGATATATCTGAAAAAAATATATATAAATAAATAAAATGCACCCGCATCTAGATGAAATTGAATTATCCTAATGATTGAAAAACAAAGGGCTGCCTGAAAATGTTTAAGAAACTGCGTGCTAGAGCAGTGCTTTGTCTTTTTCTCTGCTGCCTCTACTCGCTATTGAAGGTGTACCTATATTCCGTACCACTTTTCGGAGCTATTTGAGTTATTTCGCAAAGCCTTCAATATGTGGCGTCAGCGGGGTGACTTGTGGAAGCAACTATAGAAGCGGGTCAAGG
This sequence comes from Amblyomma mixtum, assembly GCF_055824585.1. NCBI lineage: Eukaryota > Metazoa > Arthropoda > Arachnida > Ixodida > Ixodidae > Amblyomma > Amblyomma mixtum. Next base: position 95,124,697 of record NC_143016.1, read on the forward strand.
GGCGACGCTACACGATACAAGCGTCTCTGCAGGGGAAACGCAAATACTATTTTTAGAAGAGGCTGGAGTCAACATAAAGCATCGACGTGAGATCATCTGAACGGCAGTTTCTATTCCTATAACAGACACTGACAAAAAGCGCCATAAAACAGATGCGAGACGAGCATCAAGGTCGTGCCTCAAGAAAAGCTCGTGAACAACCTGGTTGTCACTTGTCCTTAAATGTTTTCTCGTGCATGCACAAGGGAGTATATACCGTGAGCGAGCGAGATAGCTTCCTTCAAACAAACTGAATACAAAAAGGCATCGTCATTCGAGCGTTGTACCGAAGGCCCATTCATTCAGCCCTCCTCGGAGCCAAAAAGGAGCAAGCGAGGCGGCAAAGGAGGCACGTTCGCAGAAATTTAATATTCTAATAAGGTGAAAGATGGATCCGCCTTACAGGGTGTCGTGCCGGGGCGCCGATGTCGACGACGGCACGGGGCCAGCAAGAAAGATCGCCGTATTCTGTGCGCGCAGCCGTGCGCTCTTGGTATGTTCCGCTCCTCTCTCGGCCCACATATTTTGTTTATTTGCGTGGCTGCCAGCACGCATGAGCTATTTGTTATCGGTGCCCTTCCTCTTGCAGAGGGGGAGAATGACGTGTCTCCGTTTCGCGTTCCTTTACTACGTGCACGCGAAAGAAACTTTGCCCATCTAACCAAATATGCTCGTGTCACAGATGTCCCATATATGCCTTTGTTCTGTCAATTGGACATACCCCTTTTATGTTTCTATTATGCTTCGTCTTTGTCGTTCATGGTCTTCTTTAAAACACCGATTCAAAATAACTACCCACTTCTACTTACTTTAGTCAAAAATCGCCAAGAACATAGATAGACTAATATTTCTATTAAACGCTGCAGAAACAGCAGCGCTGATGGAGCAGTAGTTTTTCCGAACACTGCGCGTAAGGAGGCAAATCTAACAAAAGCATTTGTTTGCGTGCTATATTTTTTGCTCACTCCATTGATACGAAGAATTATTCACATTGACGGAGCCCGCTGATTAAAGGTGAATGTATTTGTCTTTCTAATTAGTTAATCATTTTCTATCATGAATAGTGAGGACTACAGCGGTCTCGCAAACATTGTGAAACATGCCAGTGACGACGCAAGCATAGCACCAACCTCCCCCCCCCCCCCCCTTTCTTAATAGATGTTGCCGTAAAAGCCGCTTCGCATAATGCATCTCACATATTTGTAATTACAGCGACACAACGACTCCTTTTTAGACATTTGTGTGCGATTTAATGCTTGTCCGATGTCATTGGTTTTTGTTTTGGGGCGTAAATTTTAAGGTAACCATTCCACCTCAAGGATGCATGCCTGTTACTTTTCTGAAGATCTTTGCAGCCCGTGATTCTAAAACGACAATTTTGGTATTTTATTTGAGAACGAAAGCTCTACTTCAGGACCAGAGCTTCAAAATTCATTTCACTACTGAAGCTTGACCTTGACCGGACATTAGAGCCTAAATAAATACCGCCACGATTGCGTTTTCAGCCCGCGGCGGCGCGAACATATTAGCTTTGTTTGATTCCGTACGAGAGAACTATGCTATCGCCATTTCATACGATGTTTGATCGGCTGCAGCGATGGGGTACTTTGGAGCTCATTATACTATCGTCGTAGCCTATCACGCCTTTTGATGAACTGCAATACGTTTCCGCTCTGTGCATCTTCTTGATCAACTTTCATCTGTGCACAAGTCACGAAAAGAAAGGAAACACGTTTCAATCACACTTCCAGGTACGTGGTGTTGGTGAGCGCCTGCAAAATTATCTTTTGCACAATATTGCGTGGTTCCCAATTCTCAATCACCAGCAATTTTTTTTTCCTGAAAATTAATCTTCCTAGAGTTTGACAAAATCCAATTTTTTTTTCCGGAAAATGCTTGTGAAAGAAATTCCACGTAAAGGAGCACATTCTACCACAGGAATATTGCGGAATATAAGTGAACTTAAATTGTCTAGGCGTCCTGTATGCGTACTTCTGTGGTCGTGTTTTGGTGTGTGGGAGTTTTCGTATGTTTTCATGGTTTTCACTCTTCCTATTGTCTATATCTGTAACACGTTTAATGATGCATTAGTTACACACTGTTTTACACAAGTTTGTTTTACAACAAAGTTTCCCTGTGTTCAATGTCCAAATTTTCGTCGAAAGAAAAAAGTTTTGACAGACTGTTTCCTGCCATGCGTGTTTCGTGTCGACCAAAGGTGACACAAATACCCTCTTTTCTATAGTAAATATCCGCCTCTTCCTTCATTTGTGTTGGTAACAGCGGTCCCCAAGAAAAAGAAATATCATCTGGCTTCCATGCCATACGAAGAATCCTTAGAAATATAATTAGAGGAAACACAACCACAATGTTAGATAATGCTAAAAGTTTAAAGGCAATATTTTTTCATTCTTTCTAATAGAGAATGCGTGGACTTAACATCGACTTATTTACCGAACGATTTTCTTACCCGGATGGCGGTTCTAGCGAATTACCATGTCGCAGCCAGTACAACAACCACTTCCATTTCTTTTGCATAAGGACAAAATTGCAATAGCGCAGATTTTACCTCAAGGAAGTAGCTGCTTTGTTGCATTCTTTTATTACAAACGAAGATCATTGAGGTATTGCCCTAACAACCTGATCTGGCAGCCTTACTATACCTGTAGGTTTGTTTCCAGCATCAAGACATTTCACTGCTGGCTGTCACTTGTGATAAAGGGATAATACATTATGTATTGCTCTTTGTTCTTGAAATTGCGACCTACCAACGAAAATAATTCTGTGTACATGCTTTAGAAAACTATATGATGCCCGAAATAAAAAAATAAAAACTCATTTCATTTTGAAAGCCCTGCTCTCCTAACTGCATTATCTCGCGCATTTTGTGTGCCGTCGAATTTTTCTTGAAATAATGTTCGCCATGTTGTGACCATCTCCATCCAAATAATACTAGCTGGTATCTTGCAGCAGTAAGAAGGAAAGCAAGAGTAGTTGGTAATTTACCTGGCACGCTGCATCAAATATCAAGCTATTTTTTTTTTACCTTCTTCGCACACCACAAGAAAACTCAGCTGTGTTTAAATAATTAGACCACATCCCTACGAAAATGGTAGACGCTATGTCGTTACCGACACCTTGGCAATGACTTAAATCATAATTTTGTTAAAGAATTACACTGATCACGTACTGCCGCATAGGTAACGAAAAAAGTTGTTTGGTCAGATCGCATTCTCACTATAATGTAGCTCTTATATCTTTTATTTTCTGTATATAAAGTGCTGTACTGGTTTCGTAGATCGCACTACGGGACGAAGGATTAGAAACAAAACAGCTCAATCAACACATTTTAAATAAGGCTGTGCAGACCTCCAAATAAAGCGATGGACTATTATAAATTGCTTCAGAGGTGACAATGCGTTAGATGGAACACCCTAAGAAAAGTCAATGCAGATACTAGAAGTAAATAAACGAGGCAATGAGAAAAAGAGTCTAAGGGAGACCAAGGGCACAAGAAACCAAGTTTTGCTAACGACGTGAGCGGCTGAGTTTCAGATAGTACCAATGGGTGCTTGCTATAAAAAAAAAAAGGAGGCATATGCGTGTACCTGACAGTCACAAACAAGCGAAAGAGAACGCATTAAAGTGCGCTTCGGAAGTCACCTCTGTGTCCTCACATTTTATTTTAGGGTGCACTGGAACGCGTTAGAAGCAGTGTCTTTACTAAAAGGAAGTTTTGGAACAAAATGCATCAGCACGTGTGAGTCAAACAGGCCCCGATAAGCGCCTTAGTGAAGACTTGTCGTTTGAAGTGTGTTTGACAAAAAATGCAATGTTTCGAACACTCTTGTTTTGATGGCAATGTTTTCTTCAATTTTACCTTAGCTCTACTGCTGTTAGTTTTAACTGATTTTGTTCTGTAAATATTATCTTTCCGGTCTTCACAGAGTTGTTGAAGGGCTGCGACCGATGTCTCCAACCATTGTTTCTTGAAAGCATCTCTCTAGGTACTTCGATCTAAATTAAACTCAATGTTTCATTTTATCACAACAATATAGTTTGGTTTCGTGTATGGTTGTTTAACGTCCCAGAGGGATTCAGGCTATGAGAGACGCCGTAGTGAAGGGCTAGAACAACATAGCTTTCAATTTTTGATCGCAACTTCATAAATACGAAAACCAAAAAAAAACGAATGCTAAACTACAGCGATATAGTTCAGCTTTCATTTTTTTTTGTCTTCTTTGTGTTTATGAACTGGCAATCAAATTCAGCAGTATTGCCTTAGACGCTTCTGTCTGCGCAAAGTATATCATGACACCTTGGTTTTCCTCTGTCACGAATCGTTTTTTTTTTATTCCTTAAAGTAAGACAAATCTGACGGGCCTTAAAAAATCACCTGCCTAACTATGAAGTCTTCCATCTTTCCCCAAAAAAAGCGATCACGGATGAAATGAGCAGAGCGCAGACGGCAATTTCAGAATTTTCCAATGTGATTCTCGCCTACTGACACCCGACAGGGAGCCTGATCACGATTCAGTGCGCGATTTCTAGCTTGCATTTATGCTTATTTGACATCTAAAGCGCGAGACTTATTCCCGTCAACGTCACCGACCACCAGCGAGGTAACATCTTGAGAAAAGTAAAGACATGGCCGTGGAGATGAAATGCCGGTGTGACATGCAACAAAGTCTCATGTCTCCGAAGAATGGCTCACGACAAGGCTTCTCCGCTTCAGAACTGGAGGAGGAGAATCGATTACCTATAGAGGTTTCGCTGGTGTTCTGCCCTCTTTCCCTTTTTATTATTTTTGACATCTGTGCTTCGTGGTCGGTTCTCGCTGGATAAACAAACTCAGCCTCAAATAAGATATTCCTTACTCTTAATTCCTTCCATTCATGCGCTTATTAGCCAAGGTAGTGTTTTGCACGAAAAATCTGAAATTTTCCGCACCAGAAGTTGCCTTTGACCGTAGTTAGGAATATGACCAGCAGACTGTCCCTCTCATAGCCTTAGTCGCTTTGGGACGTTAAACCCCATAAACCAACCAACCAACCTTTTTTATATTTTTAATGAAGCGCTTACAAATACTCGCAGTATACCCGTTGTGGGTCCTTGGTGAAAACATTTGCCAGTGATTTCAACGTTCAGCTGCTCTTGTTCAGCCCAGGTCTCTTGTTTTATCACTGCTATTTAATGTCTGCCACAAATTAACACATGTTCTCTTCCTATTATCGCGATATGATTGCTTTTACGCTCCGCATAGCCAGATTAAACTTTCGAACTTTCAAAGAGAGTGTATTTATGGCACTTTCTCTTCCATTATTACCACATCTTTATGGCCGAGTAGTGTTTGGAACATCGCAAATAATGTGTCTATGAATGTGAACTTGCGGAAACGCTTTCACTCGGTGCGCCTCAGGATGTGTCTTTCCCTGGTTCTCTGCGAAATTCTTGAAATAGTTCGTGCCTAATCTTTCCTTTCCTAGAATCCCGTTTCTACTGCTGGCGCTACGTAAGAATTTTTGGTTCTTTTACTCCGTGACGTCCTTTCATTTATTTTTGTCGCTCTGCAGACAACACGATACCGCACACATCTAATTCACGAGAGGCCTACTGTGTTTTGGAGTCCATTAATTGCGCCATAATTGCGTGCCCTACCATGGGTTCCGAGAACGGTACCTCATTTGTAATCTCACTCGTGCCTTAGCAGCGACTTTGGAAAGTGCCACGTTACAAAACTTTCTTACGGCCATTTATTTCTATTCTTGTAGTAAATACTTGCGCCTTCCATCTCTCTTCGAAAACTTACGTCGCGCACCCCTCCTTCAGGCGCAGTTTTGAATTCTGCAAATGCCACTTATAGCGCCACTTGTATTGTTTTGTCTAAGTTATTCATTGTCGTTTGCTAGCGCAGTCAGCCCTACATCAGCAATTCTTCAGCATTTAATTTTGTAGCTGTCCTTTCCGAGAATAACAGAAAAAAAGAACCATAAAAGTTATTTCCGACCTTTCCTAAAAACATTCTTTGCCCCTTTCAGTTTGGTGATGATCACGTTCCTTCCGGAGATTCGTTTTTAGCCCACAATCTCTGCTTTTATAAAGGTATGAGGAACGAATTATGATTCAAAGAAAACTGTCCTAATGCGGCGTCTTGGGCAACCGAAGACAGCGCTGGTACTTTTTTTGTTGCGAAAACATTTTTAGGCTTGAGTAAAGCTGTAAATAAATGGCCAGGCTCGTGTCCTTGGGCGTAGTTTTCAATCCCACTGCAAGATTGATGGTTGCGCGATGGGGCGGCGGTGGTTAAGTACCCTATCTTAATTTTGCAAAACATTTCATATAAAAGTAAGAATGACCCGGCTAGCTGGTGACACAACATTCTGACACAAAAATATCCGAGAAGAAGGTGAAATCTACAAGGCTTACGATAATGCTGAGCAATCTTCGCTTTGAGTCTCTTGCCTTTTGCGCAATCTTTCATCTCAAAGCAATTTTTCACGCGCTTCAGCAATAGGACACGCCTGCGTAACATTTTTTTTTCGCATTGTACCTTTGCTTCTTTCACATTATCAACGGTTGCGTGAAGTACTGCGGGTATCGTGGAGGCTGAACAGCCTTGTGTCCCCCAATCCGCAGTACATCTTTGGTTAATTACGGCAATCCCTTCGTTTCGCGACACGTCGCCGATTGATGACTTGCTCCCCCTCCCGTTCCCAGAGCAGTAGTCACGATGGCACCATGTGGCTTTCTGCGTAAGTCTGTGCAATTCGCAATCGCTGGAGGTCATTAGGCTTAAACCACATTAGTCTGAAAGCATTCGAAGGGGAACGCGGCTATTCCACTAAGACATCATATTGGCAGGCACTTTTCTGCCTTATGCACGTTGCTACAAAGCGTGGACGCAAAAAAAAAGGTCTTCAGAGAGCAGTCATATTAATTTAGGCGACGGAGAAGAATAAAATGTGCAGGACACTGCACATGCTTGTATTTCGCTTCCTTATTCACCGACGTGAACATTTCAAAGTGTAAGGCGGTGTCACCTAGAGGCTCCCCTACTGAAAAACATGCGTAGGTTTTAATGGGTTAGCAAATTGGATTATGGCATATTTGCTTTGGCTTTATAGGATTAACGTCTCAACGCGACCCAAACTATGAGGGACGCCTTAGTGGAGGGCTCCTAGGAATTTCTACCGTGTGAGGTTCTTAACATGCACTGAGATCGTACATTCCACGGGCATCTAGCATTTCGTCTGAACAGAAATGCGGCCGCCACAGCCGGGATCGAACCCGCGACTTTCGTGTACTGTGCTATGACAGCGCGCGTTAAAGAGCCCCAGACAATCGAAACTACAGGGAGCCTTCCTCTACTGGGTTCCTTATAGCCTGAGTCGCTTTGAGACGTCAGTCCGATAAGGAGCAAAGAAATGTGCCATAATCCTAATTCCTGACCCGTTTAAACCAATGCACATTTTTTATTAGGGTCAAAACCGATACCTGGGCGGTAGATTTTTCATCATAGATCGGCACGCTGCCTTATGTCTTCATCATACTAACGAAGGCCGCTGCTACTACTGTACCCTGAACGAGATCGGGGTTATGGCGCGTACAGCTCGGTACATCAAAAAGTATTGTCACTCAGCTTTGTCTATAGACACTTAAAATGCCGGAGGCTACGAGCAAGGAAGCTGGTACGAAAATAAAACTCTTTAATCGGAGAAATATTGCTCCTAAACCAAGATGAATTCAGCGTCGGTGACAGCACCAAGTGCCTTCTTTGATCGATGGAATCAGAATCCCCGCTGATCTGGCATCACTCAGTTTAAAGATGCCAGCCGTTAAAAGTCGATGGCTTTCACATGACACAACACGTCTTTTCAAAATATATTTCGTGGTATTGTAATAAAGCTATAGTTTTAAACCTCATGCACAAAATACGTGGCTGAATTACCGCTAACGTACGCCAGCTACGTTGCCCTTTCGTAAGAGTTTCGACCTAAAGACTGACCGCTATATCCGCCCATAAAATAGTGAATCATGATTCTGGTTTAGGGCTTGAACAGCACCTGCTTACGTTTTTAACACGCTTGGGTTATGACAGCAGCCTAAATAAAAGTTGTCTGGTTAGTGCTGACTAGAGTTCGCATGGCTGAAAGCTTCATTGAGACGGCAGGTTTTACTTCAGGTAAGCACTTTAGCATTCTGCTACTCTGTCACCTTTCAGCATACCGTGCTTTGCACGACCACCTTTGCATGCTGCCGGAGACCGTCAATGCCATCTTCCGCGATGTCGCAAAGGTTACTTCTACGGCCACTGTAGTCATGTGGCGCCACTGCAAGAGACGAGAGGTTCTATGTGTGCAGCCATAGTCATCCAGCACATCCTTCAGTTGCCTAGTGTGATTAGGGGGACAAATAAAAAGCCGAAGGAAGTAATGTTCTATTTCTACTGTCACGAACGACGCGGGAAAGATCTTCAATCATAGGCCCTAGCATTTGATTGTTCAGTGGTGTCGTTTTGTTCTTTGTCTTGGTATCAGATATTTCACCATGTGTCTTTCAGGATATTTCGCATATACTGCGGATGCGCTTATCAAAGAGATTGAGTCGTTACCAGCAATTCTCGCTTTAGCACCGAGTGCCTTCATAAATTCCTCACTTTTGCACTGGCATTATCTTAACGACGGGCCAGTTAGCCTTAGTGGGACCTGTTGTTGATTTGGTTCAGCACTAGAGAGTGCAGGTTTGGGAAAAAGAAAAGGTCAATGCATCTTTCAGTGGAATCAAAAATGGACATGGTTGGCCAACAACTGGTCTGTTGCAAACTCTGGTGAATGCTGCCAGCAAGAAGCAAGATGTGCCGTCTGGAAGACGACCGCTGCTTCACCTTCAAAACTCTCTAGAGTGATTGTTCTTCCCTGTGTGTGATGACACCATGGATGTATGTCGCAGTTCGCTATATTTTACTGCAGTCACTGGAGGGGTATAGCTGTGTGCAGTGCGTCGCAGGAAAGCGCAATCATTCTTTGTTGATTGTCGACAAGCGGAGCTCTAGTATCGATTTATTGTTTTATTTTAGAAGAAACTAGACTAGGCGCCGATACACGCCCGTTTCGCAAGTCTTCGTTGGAGACTTCTGAAAGATCGATTTGCCAAAAGCTCCCAGTATTTTACGCCGGGCGAAGACTAAGCGAAGTTATCTATCTGGTATGTCAATTTGGCCGCGTTTTATGTCATCTGTTTTCATTGTCTCTAGCTATAGGACAATAATCGCAGGTTTCTTAAAGGTATCAATTCTCAAACACTGACGCGTCGGTCACGAATCTCCTTTTCCGGCCTCAGGTGTCGCAAACTTTTGTCACAGACTCTTCTCCATCCTGTGGAAATAGTGGAGCATCGCGGATGTTGATAATATTATTTTTTTCCGAGCCTGTCTTTATGGAAGCACTATTTACGCCTCTGTGAATCATCTCTCTCGGATTCCTCGCTGCTTTGTGGGAAAAAAGAAGTTATGTGTAACCGAGTGGTTTCGACGCTGAACGACTGAAATTGAAGTTTTAACCATCTCCGCCCCTAGCCTCCTAACGTGCGGCGGACGAGAAAATTAAAACAACGATGCCAGAAATGCCCATGCTTATGGTGCATAATCTCCTTTAAGAAAAAAAAGTATTTTTAGGAGGGTTTGGCTCGCTCGTTCATACTTTAGGAGCGTAAATTGTGAGAATAATCATTGGTGTGAAATGTTATCGATTCACACCGAGAAGATGACCTGCAGATACTATACTCCTTTTCGTTAGTGTTATTGCGAAAGCAATACTAGTTGCACTTTCAGCCCGTCGTGTAGCGAGGCCAGAAGCTACCAAATTAGCATACTGGATTGGAATGGATTGGATCGGATTGGACTGGATTGGATTTGATTGGATAGTAATGCATTGGATTGCATTGCATGGGATTGGATTGGATTGTATAACCGATGCATCACCACAAGTCTAACCACAAGCACCATCACCAGCTACACTACCAGCTGAACCATGGCGTAGCTACGGATATTGCTTTCGCAATTACCGTGCTTAACCAAGCTAAACCACAGCCATTTTTTATTGTGCGTATGCGTGAGCTTCCGTGTGTGTTTCTTCTTCTAAGACACATGCTGCATAAATATAGAGCCTGCGTTGTCTTTGCGCGCTTTCTGCAAATATATTGTCGCTGTAGATCAGCAGCTACTCCTAATGTCCACTGAGTATTAAAAAAAAAACAAAAAGCAGGTGACCCACATTTGACCTAGTTCACGTGACCTAGCAACCTGTCCACTGCCACAGGATTTTAAGCGAAATGCTTACCGTGGCAAGTGACGGGTAACTGAATTAGTGGTCACGAAAGGTTGCTGGGGAAGAGCAACCTGGGTCTCGCGAGCCGCAACGGTGGCTGTGTTCTAAAAAGCCACATGTAGGGGCAGTAGCGCATCACTTAACCATTGCACCACTGTGCCAGCTCTGTTATGCGGGCTGCCGACGACCTATGTATGTAAAGTATAGAGACTGGACAATTGCGCATATATGGGCATGCAGACACAACCTAGGCGAAGTGACACACAAAAGCATGCAGGCGGAACTTAGGCGAAGTGATAGGCAAAGAGGACGCCAGGACGTTGAATACACCCCTCAACCCTAATGCGTCATATCCTCAAGGCGGAGTTTAAGTGTCCTTTCAACTTTTTGTAATCAGCCTTTCTACGACTCATTCTTTACCACTCTCCCCATTGTCCGCTGCAGCCCCTAATGTCCAGCATAAGAGAGGGTGAGCGGAATCAGACTCCTGATCCTGAATAAAACACGTGTTTGAAGAATGGCAGTTAGCCAGAAAGAAATCTCGAGGTAGCCTTTTAGCTTTTGAATAGTTTATTCTCACTAGCGTAATTTTTTGCTGATTTCTTTTCGGTACTCAAAGCAGAAAGCAGCCCTGGGTTGTGGCTCACACTTTCAGAAAAAAGCTATCGCTTCACAAGCGGAAGAAGACGGAGAATAAAGTGCATCCTGCCCTTTTCCTCCTTACTGGTCTTTGTGTGAGTCGCTAGTGTTTTCTAGAAGCATTCTTTTCTATAATTTCAGCGACATTGCAAGTAGTACTATCTGGCTTTCTAAAATGAAGGCAGTTTTGCCTGATCCGGTGTGGTCTGCCGCACTTCTTGACTCGGGACCACGCCAAAGATTTCAAGGGGATTTAAGGATTCTACAAGTTTTAAAACGCTATATTGTAGCGTTAATGAAGTCTAGATTTGCGATATCTGTGAGTAGAGAGAGGCCGACCACCACCAAGGAGGCGCATTTTTCTTTCTTCACCGCATATATTGGAAGTTCCTACACCTGGTTCAACGATTAATAAGGAGTACCGTATTTTCCGGTGTATAACACGCACCCTTCTATAAGACGCACCCGCCATATATGCAGGCTGTAAGTGGAAAAGTTGGTATATAAGACGCACTGATGTATAAGACGCACCCCAATTTACCCTGTTAGGCTAGTCAGGGTTAATTAAACATGCTTGTGCGACTATAGCCAAAATGCACCGTACCTGTGAGAGGTTATTAAACAACGCGAAGTAATCGAAAAAGCCAACACTCCCGCCATACCCACCCACGTTCTTGGAAAAAAAAGAAAAAAAAAAACGAAGGAACACTCCTTATGTCCATAACAACATTACATTTTTACTTAAAACCTTCGAAGTTTTAATCTTCGGATGCGCTATCAAAAAGTTTGCCCATTTCTGGAGGCAACGCGGCTGAAACATTCTCTTCGAACTATGTACGTACTACGTATACGCGGAGCAAACAAAGTTGCAAAGGGTGAATAAAAAAAACGCCGGCTTGTCTTGGCTTGTCTTGACAATGGCGAGAAGCACGATTGTCACCACCTTTTGCCATTTCATATTTCTTTTGCTTGGGGCCTCTGAAACGGCCGCATGTTTATGAACCCGGAAGTCGTCATCCCCGCCGTTTCATGATAAAGTTCACCTAAAAAAGTTCCACACCGTGGTCCCGGTATGGAAGTATTAACCGTGTTACAACCACATCATTGGTAGTGATATATTTTGGTGAAAAAAGCTTGCACGTGAACCTGAGTAACTTCGAAACTCGCAAAAAAAAAAGAAAAATTCGCATATAAGATGCACCCTTGTACAGGACGCACCAGCAAGATTTTTGAAAAAGCCGCGTCTTATACACCCGAAAATACGGTAGTTAAATTTTAACAAAATTTCTAAATTAATTTTAAAAAACATGAGCTGTTTGCAGCTTCTTCGAGTAATAGCCCTTCCGCTGTGAAGTTTTTATTGTGTAGTTACGTAATGAAAGTAGAAAGCAAATTTTCGTTCAATGCTACCTGAAATCCGCCGCTTTTAACCTGAAAAAACTTATTCCTTCGTTCGACGGATTCTTCAGCACGCGTGTTGTGCTGTGAACTGCTGCTGTGTGCTGTGAAAGATACGATATAAAGTGCCAAGGTTTGTCCCAGAGCGGCATTGGAGAGGGGAAAGCAGCACTAAAATGAAGAGTGAGTTGGAATGGATAGCTCTGTGCTCTCGAGGGAGGAAACAGACTATTATATTGTTGTTTCGAGCGTTTCGCAGCAAGACTGGTGTTAACAATGATGTTTATATCAAGCAACCCGCAATATATATTTAAACTAGAGGATCATGACCTCATCATTAAAGAATAGAGAACTAGGAGAAGCCTTTACGCAAACCCTTTTTTTTTTTGTGAGGACCGCAACAGAGTGAAATCAATTGTTTAGTAACCAAGAGTGCTGTGTTGATGAAGATTTCTTTTTTTTTTCAAAGCAGTGCCCTCCCTGCTAGAGCTCGGCTGCGTAAAGCAAGCTACAAAACAATCAAAGAAAGAATAAAGCTTGTACCCATAAGAGAACAATAGCACAGAACCACTACAGCAGCTTACAGTGCAGTGGCTCAGTTTTAATGGCTTTCCGCCGTCACAGGTCCTTCCTTCTGCCTCGAAGTTTTGCTTTTGAGAAACAGCACTTTTGCGCTAGCTGGGTGCTAAGTGCAGAGACAACGACGCTTCAATCTCCGCACAGTTTCAAATAACTTCGTTGTGGAACATATTTGCACCGAAATTCAGCTCCAGTCAGCATAGACATTTTGATGCAGTTGGTGATAGCTACAGTAATACTGCTCTCCTTTAACACTTCTTTACCTTTGCTTTACCTTTGCAGGCTTACTTTGTTTAAAAGCGTGCATCTCCGTCATCACAGTAGTGGATGTCTGCTCTCTCCTCCTCGCATTGCTCGTTATCCCAAACCTGTGATCTTACTTGCAGATAATTGTAAAAATCAAGAAATGAGGCTACTGCTCGCGATTTGAGATACATTCCCCTGCCTGCAGCAGAGATATCTGATTCTCTTCTTGAAACGCATGCGGTAAAACAACATAGCCCGAAAGGAAGGTCAACGTGATACAAGTTGACACCTGTAGAAAAATCTTTAAGACCTCATTCGCTTCAGTCACAACCGAAGCACTGCCTTAGTTTAGGGACGGCATGCGTCTCAAAGACTACCTTCTAAGGCATTCCGTAATTTTCCCGAATGGTAAAAAAAGCCCGTCGGGCGTGAGTAGCTTGTTAGCTTAATAACCAGGCAGACATCTCCTTTATTCATTAAAGTGTGAGTAGCTTGTTAGCTTAATAACCAGGCAGACATCTCCTTTATTCATTAAAGTCTATATCTCTCTCTCTCGCTAAAAGTACTGTAACCGAACATCGGCGTGGGTGGCGCATGTAGAATATGTTTTAAAAAATGCCCCCTAAAATCAATCTGTCTTCCCTTGACGTCCTTTTTTGACGTGTTTGATGAAGTGAGAAAAATTGCGCCTCTTCTCCTGCCGCGTTGTCTGGAGGAGCGATGCAGGGTCCAAATAAAAGCAAGCCCACTTGTGTTAGGAGCTGTACTATGCTCCCAATAGATGAGAAAGGCGGCATGGTCATGGCTTCATCTAAAATTCATTACGGCAATTTATTTCAAGGAAAAAGCTTCAGCTTCTTCGCCTTACACTCGCCCGTTTATCCGCATCCACCTTGAATTTAGAGATTCCAAGAAGAAAGGATCAATCAATAATTATTATCCTTGCCCCCAACTACAAGCTGGCGTTTTTCACGCTTGAATTCCCAACATGGCAGCACAAAAATGAAGACAGCAATTCGTCCGGGATTCCGGCCTCAACAGAAAGGGACACAAGGTCGCTTGCAGCTCTGGGAACGCGCCTCATTTTGCGTAGCCATTTCGTGATTCTGGCATACTACGGAAGCACCAACGCTCCTATATACTGCGTTACATAATTCATCCGAATAAACGCGTTTATGCGGTTACAAACATCTCAAAAAGTGATCTTGCAGGGGATACGGAAACAAATTTTTGGTTTGGTTTGGTTTATTGGGGTTTAACGTCCCGAAGCGACTCAGGCTATGAGAGACGCCGTAGTGAAGGGCTCCAGAAATTTCGGTCACCTGGGGTTTTTTAACGTGCGCTGGCATCGCACAGCACACGGGCCTCTAGAATTTCGCCTTCAAGAAATTCAGCCGCCGCGGCCGGGATCCAACCCGTGTCTTTTGGGCCAGCAGCCGAGCGTCGTAACCACTGAGCCACCGCGGTGGGGCTGGAAACAAATTTTTGAAAAGTGTCGAGAAACCTGCGCAAGTTACCTTTTATAAAGAACTTTGGCCGAATTGTTGGCACCTCCAATATATTGCAGACCACTTTGAGGCCCATGAATTATGTGAAATTGTTACAGTTGAAGTAACGACTTTAAAAACACTGCACTCGACCAGATAGCTCAGACATGTGGAACTTTGTCGCTTCCTGACCACGAAATATGCAAAGCATGCAAACAAACTGCAGAACAACGGTCAAAGGTGCAGTTTTCGGGCAGATAACAGACTTTTTCCCTACACATAAGACCGAGATAAAATGGACAGTATGAAGAATACAAACACCACTGAGCGTTGATTTTCAACCATCTCTCTGTGTCTTTTCTTCGTGGTTAGTCCCGTGGTTGCGCAATCTACACCTTCACAACATCATGTACCAACTAGGCCCAACCCAAGTTTTACTGACTAACAGCTCGCCCGCTTCGTGGACTACTTGATTTACCTCGAACCTGTTCTATCAAGAGCTGGGTCCGCTGCGAAAGGCTCACGAGATTTTAAACAAAATGAAACAATTGTGAGCGGAAGTCTTGTGCGCCTAAAATTTCTGAGAGATTTTTTTGTGCATGTGGAGGAAGGTAATAAAGCGTTGTTAGCTTGGTTGCAAGAACTTAACATTCACAGGCGGCATCGCATAACACTCGGAATTTTGTGACTGTTTCCACAAAGCTAGTGGAAGTGATGCGGATCCAGCGACCGAACTCATTTCACTTCTGAAGAAATGCCTCTGTATTGGCTTCCAGTTAGCCGAGCACGCTGTGACTTCCAACGTTCTAACTTCATCTTTCCGCCTTACTCTGCCCTCGCCTGTTGCACCTTTCCTACTATTGGAATCAACATCGTTACCCTGAAAATCAATCGCTTGTCTTCCCATCAGATTACAAACCCCACCCTTGCCTCCTTCGTCTTGACTTGAGCTAAGATAACCCTAAATCGGATTTGTTTCTTTATCCACTGTGATCTCTCCTGTATCGGGCATGCGCTGTCTGCCTTATCGTGTCAGCGCATTGTCTTATCAGTGCTACCGCAAACTGTACGCTTGGCACTGCTACTGCCCCGCCCCCCTCCATCGCCTATAAAAGGGCGTGCTAATAAACCCTTCCTGTTCTTCTTGTTCCTGCCACCATGTAGTTGCCTCTATCCTTAGTGCGACACACATCACGATACATGGTGCCAGAAGTGGGATTCTGCGACAGCTATGGAACTTCTAAAGGCCCCGCCACCTTTGCAACTGACCGACAACCTCTCTGAAAATTGGAAACGTTTCAAGCAGAAATTCGACCTGTTCCTGCAGGCGACCGCAACGAAGGAGCAACCTCGCAGCAATTCTGCAAAAGCCGCACTCCTGCTGAGCATAGCCGGTGATGAAGCGCTCGACGTGTTCAACACGTTCAAGTTCGAGGCAGCCGAAATCAAAGACGATTACGCAACAGTGGTTGGAAAATTCGAGTCCTACTGTGCCGAGGTGAGCAACGAAGTTCACGAACGTTATGTGTTTCGCTCAAGGAAGCAGGCAGATGGAGAACCTTTCGAAAAGTTTGTCCGGGACCTCAAAAAGCAAGCCACGCAATGCAATTTCGGAGATCAGCATGATTCGCTGATCAGGGATCAGATCGTGTTTGGCACGAATAACTCAAAGCTGCGCGAGAAAATGCTTCGAGAGAAATCTTTAACGTTGCTGAAAGCTGAAGAATTGTGCAAGGTAGCAGAGTCTCTCGCACAACGAAACGAGGTCTGGAAAGCCGCGGATGACAGGGTCGATGCTGTTTCAAGGCACGCGCCACCATCGCGAAGCAGAAGTGATGACTGCAAGAAGCAGTACCGTTGCAAAAAGTGCAACCGGCGGCACAGGCCCACACAGTGCCCAGCCTACGGGAAAAAGTGCCATGAATGTCGAAAACTTCACCACTTCGCGGTTTGCTGTGAAGGCCTATCTAAAGTTGAACAAGTTAGTAAAGACAGCAGCGATGACGACTTTGACATTCTAGAAGTGGGAACTGAAAAAGGAAGCAGCAAAGACTGGATAGTGGAAGCACAAGTTGCCGGAAAAAATATTTGCTTCAAAGTAGACACCGGGTCCCAGGCCAGTCTGTTACCATTCTATATGTACCGCAAGACTCGGGAGTCACAGCAGTTAACGCCCACAAGTGCGGTTCTGAGAGCTTACACCGGGGGTGTCATAAATCACTTCGGAACAACGACACAGGAAGTAACTATCGGTAACGCTTCCGCCACCGTGAAGTTCTTTGTTGTAAAGAATGGCCGTCAAGCCATTCTGGGACTAGATGCAAGCGAAGCTCTGGGACTTGTCCATCGCACGGTGGCTACTGTAAATGCTTCGGAGTACCAAGCTCTCAAGGATTTCAAACATGTCTTTCAGGGGCTAGGCTGCCTGAAGCAACCATACAGCATGGTCATGCAACCATCCGCGATTCCAGTTGTTCAACCAGCTCGACGGGTACCCCTGTCCCTGCGACAACCACTTCGGGAGGAGCTGCGTAGAATGGAGCGTGCAGGCGTCATCGTCAAACAGGATGGCCCGACAGACTGGGTAAGCCCATTGGTTTTGGGTAAGAAAAAGGATGGCAAACTTAGGGTTTGCATGGACCCAAGGAAAATAAACGAGCACGTAAAAAGGCAGCACTACCAGCTCCCAAAGCGTGAGGACATGGAAGGGGAATTGGCCGGCGCAGCCTATTTCAGCTGTTTGGACGCAAATTCTGGTTTTCACCAGATACCACTTGACGAAAAGACGTCCAAAATATGCACTTTTTCTACACCCTTTGGAAGATACCGTTATCTCCGGTTGCCTTTCGGTATCTCATCTGCTCCCGAAGTTTTTCAGCAGCGGATGAGCGAAGTCTTCGATGGCATTCACGGTGTACACGTTTACATCGATGATATTTTGGTGTGGGGCGAAACCAAGCAAGAGCATGACCAGAGACTAGTGGCAGTAATGAAAGCAGCTGAAAAAGCCGGCCTAACGTTCAACGCAGAGAAATGCAAGTTTTGCGTCACCAAAGTGCAGTTCCTAGGCGATATCATCACACGCAAGGGCATCTCGCCAAACCCAAAGCTTGTGGAAAGTTTGCTGCAAACGCCAGTGCCCAAGAACAAATCCGATGTTCAGCGCATGCTCGGTGTGTTGAACTATTTTGGCAAGTACGTTCCGCGCCTGTCTGAGCGAACCGTGTTGCTGCGAGCCCTTATCAAGTCTCACTCAGAATTCGAGTGGACTGAAAACCACACGAGGGAGTGGAAAAGTGTCGTCCAGATTTTAAGCACGACTCCCGTGTTAGCCATCTTTGATCCCCGAAAAGAATCTAAGATAACTTGCGACGCATCGAAAGACGGCGTGGGCTCCGCCCTTTTGCAGAGCCACAACGGCCAATGGCGGCCAGTGGCTTATGCATCTCGTGTGCTAACGCAAGCTGAGCAGCGTTATGCTCAGATTGAAAAAGAGGCGCTTAGCATTTCTTTTGGCTGCGACAAGTTTTACCAGTTCATTTACGGACAGAAGATTCTCATCGAGACAGATCATAAACCTCTACTATCTATAGCTGCGAAAGGAATTTGTGACATGCCCCCCCGCCTCCAAAGGTTTTTTTTGAAACTCCTGAAATACGACTTTGTATTGCAGTATGTCCCAGGAAAGCACCTCATCTTGGCAGACATGCTGTCACGATCATCGCCGGTTGCTCGAGACGACACCACTGGCGCAACTGACGACGTTGAGGTACATGCAGTTGCCGCCTTGGGCTACATGGTCACGGAGGCAACATGTCAACAGCTGGTAAATGAAACTGCCCGCGACGACTACCTCCAGGCAGTCATTTCTTGCCTGGCAACTGGCAAGAATGTCGACGGGGAACTTAAACCATTTTCGTCTGAGCTTTCCGTCGTAAATGGGATATTGTTAAAAGGCACGAAGGTGGTGGTACCAAAATCCATGCGGCGTGGCATTTTAGCGAGAATTCATGCCGGGCATTTGGGTCTACAGAAATGCAAAGAAAGAGCCCGTCGTCTTGTTTTTTGGCCCGGTCTCACCAGTGACATCAGTGTATTGATCAAGGGTTGCCCGACTTGCCGCGAATTTGCTTACAAGCAAGCGCAAGAACCAATGCTGATGCGCCCAGTTCCTCGATGTGCGTGGTATCGCGTTGGTGTTGATATTTTTTCTTTTGGGGGAAGTTCGTACATCCTGGCATTTGACGCGTTTTCTAACTTCCCAGAAGTCGAGAAACTTGTCGACACTACTGCAAGGACGGCAATCGCTGCACTCAGTGCCATGTTCGCGAGGTATGGCGTACCACTTGAAGTGTGCACCGATAACGGGCCACAATTTGCCAGTCACGAGTTCGCAGCCTTTGCAAGAGCATACGACTTCACTCACGTCACATCCAGCCCCCGCTACCCACAATCCAACGGACTGGCAGAGAAAGGTGTCCAGGTGGTAAAGCGGATCATGAAGAAATGTGAACATTCACAGGAAGACTTCTGGCTAGGTCTGCTGGCCTACCGCTGTACGCCACTGGAGGACGGCCGATCACCTGGGGAACTTCTTCAAGGCAGGTGCTTGAGAGCTAATCTTCCAGATTTTGGCGCTGTGCAGACAACTGTGGTCAAGAAGCACCATCAGAAGTGTGGCGGAAAGCCTCTGCCACCTTTGGCTGAAGGTTCTGTCGTGAGGATCCAGGACAAAACATGGTCAAAAAAAGGCACTGTCGTTGGGACTGCGGCTCCCAGGTCCTACAAAGTGCAAACCGAGGATCGGCGGGTGTTTAGGCGCAATAGGCGGCATCTTCTGCAAACCCGTGAGAAGTGTGCAGAAGACACTAGTGATGACGACAGCAGTTCGTCCGAGCGTGGGCCAGATAACTCCGGCCAATCTGCTCCGAATATCTCGCCTGGTGCCACAGCACGAACATCTGCTGACTTCCCTCGGCAACAGTCCGCCACCGACAGCTCGGCGCTCGGAGGCTGTGGGAACCATATGCCACTAACTCTGCCTGGGCCCACACCGGTTCCAAGAAGGTCGGCACGGACAGCAAAGCCACCTCAACGTCTTCAGTACGACGCTGCTTTTAATCAAATAGCTTGAACACTTGTCGTTTTCATTACCCCTCGGAAGATGTATCGGGCATGCGCTGTCTGCCTTATCGTGTCAGCGCATTGTCTTATCAGTGCTACCGCAAACTGTACGCTTGGCACTGCTACTGCCCCGCCCCCCTCCATCGCCTATAAAAGGGCGTGCTAATAAACCCTTCCTGTTCTTCTTGTTCCTGCCACCATGTAGTTGCCTCTATCCTTAGTGCGACACACATCACGATACATCTCCTTGCCTCTTAATCCTACGCTGGAGATTTTTCTTACATATTATTTTTTCGCTTACTGCGAAGTTGAGTAAGTTTGTGTTTTAAATGAACATTCTTACTTCACCAAGTCGAAACCGCAGGTCCCTATCAGGATCGTATAATCAATGGCAATATATCCAATGCGTTTGTTAGCGCTTAAAATATGCTACATTAAAGTTGTTGCTTGTCGCCCCGAATAGAGTATAAAAAAATCTACCACTGTCAACAGAACTAGTGATTACTGCAACCGATAAGCTATCATCAATTCTAACGGAAAGGAAATATATGTAGCAGCAATGTGTGATAGCAAGGCGCAGTAAGTACTGAATTTCACCCGCTGCGCTGGTTCAGATTCCACGGTAGTTTATCGCTCAATGCTCGAAATAATGGAAGGAAAATCATCCCACGGCGGAGTCGTTTACTAGGGTATGGCGCTCGGAACTCACGCTTTCTGCAACTGGGACGAACATTCTCCGGCAAAAATAATTTTGCTGTAGGTGCCAGGGAGTCACAGCTTCTCATCGGCTGACTTTCCCGTCGAAGATCACTTCGAGCAGCCGCGGTGACTCAGTGGTTAGAGTGCTTAGCTCCTGACTCGGAAGGCGCGGGTTAGTTTTCGCCCGCGGTGGTCGCATTTAGATGGAGCCGAAATGCTACAGGACTGTGCGCTATGTCATGTCAGTGCACGTTAAAGAACCCAAGGTTGCCGAAATTATCCGGAGCCCTCCACTACACAGTCCATCATAGCATGAGCTATTTGGGACGTTAAACCACGTAAGCGAAAGTAAACCAAGCTAATTTCTTTTCAGAGGTTTATTTTACCGGTCACAAAAGCCGCTTGCCCTCCAGGCTTATTTGGAAGGGCACAAAGACAACTGCTAAGGGAAGCCTGAAGCAGAGTTGCGAGCCACCAAGGAAAAGGTGGAGGTTAGTAATGACTTAATAGGTGCCCCGGGTTCAAAAAACAGAGCTTGAACACGGGACTAAAGGCGGGCACAGTGCGTTGTCTCAAATGGCCAAGGCGGCGTCGTAGCTTTCGATGCAGGCGACAGGACTCCGACTGGGCAGCCGAACGCGCCGTTGTAGGCTGGCAGCCGGGCTTTGCTCGATGATTTACAATGCGGCTCGGCTTAGAGACGCGTCCCGCAAAGCGAAGTGTTGCCAAAAAAAAAAAGAGCTAAGCGAATGGTAACACAAGGGCACACCCTCTTGAACCCTTCAACACCCTTCCGTTCTGCAACCTTAACAGCCCGGCCCCTCTCAGATACTGAGCTCCGTCTTATTCCCTTGGGTGCATAGTTTCGGAGTGGTTAAACCAAGTTAAGTAAAGTTAAGTAAACAAGTAAGTAAGTAAACAGTTAAGCAAAAAGAAAACAATGCGGAAGGGCCCCTTCTTTAAATATAAAATACTCGTAAAATTTATGGAGATATATGCGTGAGTCGAGTGAAAGCGCCTCGCGGTTTTCGCCATTTCACGTGCGCGCATTTGTGCGTGCGCGCTTGCAAGTATGTGTGCGTAGTTTGCTCGGCACGTTTATCATTTCCGCTCTTCCAGCTCAGAGCGCGAAGGAAATGGCTGGGTGGTAGTACCACCGAGAGCTGCATCGGCTTCTGGAGGCACGTGAAGATTATAATCTCCCATTTCATGTTTCTTTCCTTGGTTTTAAAATCAGTAAACACCAGGTCTTCTATTACTTTTTTCAGCTATAGACATTGTCTCGTCGCGTTTATGCCTTCTTTCTTGCATAGAGCGCTGCTGCCACTGTATAACTTCATGTACGGAATCCCGCATCGCTGTCATTTCTACGCAGAAATAAAAAGCCTGGTTACTTCACGGATTTCATTTTTTCTGGTGCCACTCGTTCAAGTTTCTAATGCAAATGTGAAAAAGCATCTGCCCAAGAGCTCCGCGGATCAGAGACAGACTGGAATAAAATGAATGGGGAGAAAAATATTGGAATAGAAAAAAATTATTACGTCACAAGTGTCAGAAAAGGCAAGAATTTCTCAACAAAAGCGGCTAATTACTATCGGAGGAAAAGAATAGAAGCGGCGTTCAGGGTAAGAGAAATTTTTCACAAAGCGGGAGAGCTGATTAGGCAATGCACTGGTAGCGCATTTTCTCAGGCGTGATGCGCTTTATTAAACTCACTACAATACCAGTTTCAAACGGCAGTCTTGAAAGGACTTTCCATCAAAGGGGCTTCATATCACCAATGGACTAGGATTTGAAAGGAGCAGCGACGGGGCGCAGACCAGGATTTTAGCGCCACATAAAGAGTAAAAAGTAAGAGCTTCAACAATTAAATTTTAGTATTTCAGTTCTTTGGTGAGCTGAGAGAATTATTTCATCATGCTTACATCCTGAAAGAAGAACTTGCAGCTTCTTTTGACAGCAGCGGCAGGCTTTTCTTTTATTGACCTGGCCACCAGGGGCATTCGGTGTTGCTGCTACATTTTTGCTGTTGTGAGATCATAACATGATATCAAGGCATGCCTAAAAAGATCCAGGGAAGTTTTTCTCTATATCTGTAAGATGTCTCCAACACTGTTTATTTGCTTAGATAATCTTTATTTTTGCTTTGATTTTTGTACTCTAAATGGCGCACCAATCGCAGCTTCACAAAGGCCGCACCTTGTAGCTGCCGCAGCAATTTGCTGCAAAGAACAAATGCCTTTTGCGCCAAAGGCACGACCTTGGGCCATGTAGATGTTCACGTGTGCGCCTTTGAACTGAAGGGCCTGTTTTCCTACGGTCATTGAAGTTGCCATGTGGCAGTGATAAAATATGTATGTTCTGCTGACGGAGACAATGCGTTTCTTGACGCGCAAGAGCTGGCAGTATGAAAAATAATCCAAGGAGAGATAACACGTTGATAAAGATTATTCCACAATCATTAAACGTGAATGAAAAGGAAAAAATCTTAGGTTATGATATAGCCCTTCCATTTTCTTCGTCGTCTAGGCGCCGGGGCAAACACACATGCGTATGCATCAAAAATTTTACACACGTGCACACAAGAATGACGATGCATAATTTCTTGAGATGTGTCTACTCTGTGAACCTTTATAAACATCACTACGAGTTTTACTTCCGGTAGGTTTCCTTGAATTAGTACTTAAACATAGCAGCGCATTAA
Source organism: Amblyomma mixtum (assembly GCF_055824585.1). NCBI lineage: Eukaryota > Metazoa > Arthropoda > Arachnida > Ixodida > Ixodidae > Amblyomma > Amblyomma mixtum. The sequence goes on from NC_143016.1 coordinate 95,147,937, forward strand.
AGAAATTGCATAAAGTTTGATCAGGTACAGTCAGGGACAAAAGTCTCCGGACCACGTGCTCCTCTAACGAAGCCCATAGTTCTGCTTTTAGTCGGCGGCTGGAGACCACACTTGTGAAGGTAAAAGTTAATTTTTGCTCTTTCATCTCCACAAGTGCGGTCTCCAGCCGCTGTCTGACAGTAGAGGTATAAGCTTCGTTTGAGAAACACGTGGTCCGGAGACTTTTGTCCCTGACTGTACCTCAAATGTCCACCAATTTTTAATAAACCAATACAACGTCTATCGCAGGCATACAGGCACTTGCGATTAGAATGGGTGTACTCGTCATCCCGAGGAAAAACAAATATCCCTTGGGCTTCGGCCACTAGCATGTCTGGGTTCTCACTTTCTTGACCGATGCAGCGGTTATTTTTACTGAGTGGTCCACGAGACGAGCTTGGAACAACAATAGGTTATCATCGTCGCCGATGTGTAGCTCGAGCTAAAGAGCGAAATGTTCCGTCTTTGCTTAATAGCGGTAGCGTCACCTAAGTTCAAATTAACTGCGGTCATCCGGGTATGTTCTGCAAGCTGAAAAAATATAGCTTAGCGCTGCTTACAGGAAACCGAACATGGCTTTACAATTAGAGACAAAATAATCGTAATAGGAAAGGCCGAAGTCAATTCAAGGATCTCCTCGTTGCATAGCAGTGAGAAAAAAAGGGAGCCTGCAATCGATACGCGATGAACAGCAAAGGGAAACATTGCTGTCGCTGTAAGCACACTCTGTTGGCTTTCGGACCTCAGACGCGGGCATTACTGATCCTCACGGAACTCTCCAAACCTGTCTTAACTTCCAAGATGAAAGCTAAGGAACATCATGACCCTGGATGAGAAGGTCTTTTGTCACTCCCAAAAATTGCCTCCTTTTTGATTGATTCTATTTCCCTTGAGATGGAGGTTATCGATCCATGGAGCGGTGACACGGGTTTTGTGCCTTCGTCGACTTTCAAAGCCTTCCACGTCTTTAATCTGCAGCCGACGGATAGCTCGCTCTAGGAGTCACGCGATGGGTACCGGATTCTTTTTCCAAGAAACATAAAGCTCTCTGTCGTAACAGGCTTAATTCTTCTCGAGGCATGTAGCTCTACCTCCGACTGCGTTGCTCTTCTGCTGTGCTCTGTGTCGAGTGAATTTATTTTAGTCCTTGCTTTCATTTTGCTCCCGCTGTCTGCGTCCTCTGCCAATATTTTCGACCGGCTTCATTGTTTTTGAGGACTTCGTTGTATTTTGTGCTTGTTGCAACCAACACAACTTAGTTGATTTCTGCACTAATCAAGAACTTAATGCATACGTCTTTTTTTTTTTGCGCGCAAAATCTTTACCTCAGAATTTTTTTATACTTAGGTGAGCCCGAGTCTGTTGTAGCTTTGTCGGTGTTGTTTTCCTTTCCCAGATATTCATGCATTACTATGACAGTCAGAGGGTTGCAGTGAACAGGTATTGTACCAACGTCTTAGCGGTGCGACTGGGCAGGCAGCGAACGGTCTCTACTGCGCTATGTCGGCAAGCCCCAGATCATCGCCACTCGTTTGCGTGGGCAGCGGGTCTTTGGTGTTAGCAAGGTTTGCTCGAAGAAAAGAGGGCATCCCCAGTTCCTAAATATCAACTTCTTTAGTACGGGCATAAAATGATGCCAAGGAGATGCTTGGACTCTTCACAGACAGTCTAGTAAAAAATTACCTTCGACCCAGAACCTTGGTGAATTTAGTGTGACGGTGGATAGCCTGAACCTAAGTGAGACTATTTATGGTGTAAGCAATAGAAGAGGTGTTGCAAATCTTGAAAAAAAATCCCAGCTTGTCCGTTGAACCACACGTAGACTGTTGACTTTTCTTTTGGGTTGTGCTCCAAGTTTCTGAAGCAAATATGTCATCTTCCTTTTACACAATCGCACTCTCCAAACTAGAAAGTCTACATGTACCAGAATCGCGGCCCAATGAGAGACGCAAACCCAGCTACAAACTATGGAAAGGAGAGAAGATAACGAGACGAATAACGTTACTGCATAAAGCTCTCTGTTCTAGCCCCCTGTGAGCATTCAGTAACTACGGTGCTTGCTGTCGCCATTACTGCAGAAAGGCTTCACGCGCCTCTTCTCTTTGAATAGTTCCGTGCTTTAGTTTATCACATTGATATAATGATAAGCACGGAACACTCCCATGCTATTGCCGCGCCGAGCGCTCGCTTTAGATGCCTCGCAGCAAAGAAGAAAACACTCAGTTGTTGAGCAGCACTGGATGTGAAGCCGCCTCAACGTGGGCCACGCTGTGCATGGAGGCAGGCGTGCAAACCAGAAATATGTATACACTTATCGTGGCCTGTACTTAATCAGATCGCGCATTGTTTATTTTTAAACTTCTTCACTTTCCTTCTACTTTTACCGCCAGGTAAAATATGAGAAAGCACTGGTTGCGAATAAGTTTAGAAATGGCAGGTATTCGGGAGATATTAAAATGTACTAGAGCAAATAAAAATGTTCGTACTGAGCAGTTGGAGATCTTAAGTTACATTGGGTGGAAGGAGCCAGAGGAGGAGTTTCCGTTTAAGTAGAAAAAATGGCTGTGGCTTAGCTTGGTTAAGCCCGGTAATTGCGAAAGCAATATCCGTAGCTACGCCGTAGTTCAGCTGGTAGTGTAGCTGGTGGTGGTGCTTGTGGTTAGACCTGTGGTGATGCATCGGTTATACAATCCGATCCAATCCAATCCAATACAATACAATCCAATCCGATCCGATCCGATCCGATCCCATCCAATCCAATCGAATCCAATCCAATCCAACCCAACATGCTAATTTGGTAGCTACCGGCCTCGCTACGCGACGGGTTGAAAGTGCAACTAGTATTGCTTTCGCAATAAAAATCCGCTACACAGTGAACGAGGTGATCATGAACGAGTGAGGAGCTTCGTGTTTTAAACTCCTTCTGCGGGCATTGAATCACCTTCATATGTCGATTACTAGCTTCTAAAAATGGAAGCCCAAGACCCTTTTGTCATCTTAAGATTTTTATCAGTCATTTCGCACAATTTGTCGCATAACAGGGACCCTTTTATATATGCCGTTTGTATCTGCAGGGCACTCATCGCCGGTGCGGCCATCTTCAAGTGGTGTCTGTGAAGTGTAAAAGAAACGGCGCTGCCTAACAAATTAGGACATGCTAGAGCACTTCCGAGCACTCCAAGCGCAACACCACGTCGTTGACAATGCTCCGGAGATGAGCCGATTTTCCACTCAGAGAGCGCGCCAGGGTTCGCTGATGAAACAACGCTATCATTTGGTAATTTTTATGCTGGTAAAAAACACGACGTAATGGCACCTTGTTCTACACCAGGATACAACTTAAGTCTGCAGTGAAGCTCCACCCCCATTCAGCCTCTTCTACAGAATTCCTTCATGACGAAAAAGTAGTCCGCTGCTTAAACGTTTGTTGTTACCGAAAGAAGCTTATCACAATAAAAAAATCATGAACTCTAGAATATTAACACGGGGATTGCTTGATGTAGTGAAACATTAAAAGGCTCATTTCGTTCACTGTTGCGATTGGCCATCGGAGTAATAAAGGACGCCGTGGGCCACAGCCCAGAGTTAGCAACCACTTTTTTTTTTTTAAGTTGTATCCTATTACAATGCCTCTATCAGCTGCTCTTCAACACGACCTACAATTTCCGGACTGCGACTTTCTTTTTGCAGCCAACATTAAAAAAGTAAGTTGATTTGTGTTCACTAAGAATAATCTAGACATTCTCGTAGCAAAACTAGCAAAATAATCTAGCAAAACTCCGGCCTCTAACTGCTCAGAATGTGTTGGCGTTAGTGGGCGCCCAAGCGGCTGATGGCAGCAGTTTTAGGAGCATAGTGAGGGAGCTGCAGCGCCCTCTCAGCACTGCAGGTGTCCTAAAAAAATTGCACTCAGCGACGCTGTATATTTATGTCATGTCTCAAAAAAGGAGCACAGCTGGCACACTTTAGTGCTTCTCATGTCGAAGATGAAACAAAGTACTGCCTGTGACTCTTCAGCTTAAAGAGAAGTACATACTCCATCCATGCTGAAACGAACCACACAAGGCCACCCTGAGATCTGTTCAACATGCATATGGCTGATATTTAACCGCAGAGCTAAGTACACGAATCACGAACCAAAGTGAACCGGCATTCGGCTTCTTCATTGCTGCACGAAGATCATAAACATCGGTCAGTTAACACAACGTTCACCGAGACAAGTGTGCAAGCTACATATGTGCTGTTTTCTTCTATCAGCTGAGCCAGAGCTGGTTTAATGGAACGGAAGCGGAGCCACCAGTGATGCTATCTTGCAGGAGGTGGTGCAGACACTGTCATCTGAAAGTACTCTTGACAGAGCCTCCTTGAAAACGGTCAGTAGTTCGCCACGTTCGCAAGCAATATGACCTCGCAGTTCAATTGAAATTGCCTTGAAGTTCGAAAAGATTCGCTGCAAAAGTTGCGTCACTGCTATGGGTATTTCGGAGCACGATGGCGCTTAGAGAGGAGTGATGGGAAGCAATGATTCCGATAACGGCCACTGTTCTCGGAAAGTGGCACAATTCTCTCCGAAATACTTGCGTCAAAAGGAAAAGGGACGCGCCCTTAGAAAGAGTGGCCGGTACGCCTGAAACCCAGAGCCTGCGGACTTCCGCTTTGTTCTACGACAGCTAGTGCAAAAAACGTGACAAAAAGTTACAACACAGCCTGAAACGCACACTACTTCCCTGCCCTCCTGCTGGGTTACGACACAGAACGATACTGGTATCGATATACAGAAAGATACAACGGGTGGAAAGGTATCGAAAAAATAGAGGGAAAAATAAAATGTGAAACTTTAAGCCAGTTCAAACAACTGTGGCTTCGAGTTGTGCCAGGCGCATATGCGCCTTTCAAGGTCAGCCTTCCGAAGGCCTTAAACCTGTACTTGCAAAACGTGAAGACTTGGCGCCATCCTAGGAGGCTGATACAATACTCTTGACACAGCCTCGCAGTATCTACGGAAATTAATGAGAGAGCCATCATTTCAGATTGAAGTACGACATTAATAAGCTGATAAGGGTACTCAATCGGTCACAAAAAAGTATGTAAAGTGTGTTTCCATAAATCTGGCGGTTACTTTTGTCCAATATGTTTATAATTCTTTTGTTTACCACCGTGAACAGATTCTTTTTTAACGATATTACTTCAATTGCAGAAGACTAACGGAGATATAAATACTATTTCCTCACGGTTGACTCTTGTGCGAAAGTCTAGCTTAACACCTGTGCAGCAGAGGTAATACTGCCTGATGCGGAAGCAGGAAATAGCCCAATTATTAAAGCTAGTGTAGTTAAAGCTTCTATAAGGATGAAAATTGCATTTAAACTTCCAGACGATCAAGCTGTGAAATGGTATTGCGCATTGCGAATGAATGACGGAAGAAGAAGGAAGGCTGTCCAGATTGGTCCGTGCCAGGCGTTTGCATGCGCGAGGGCTCAAAGAAGGGCCGGGGTCCACGAAAATATGGAAGAAAACTGAAAAGCATGCATTATTTGCTGAAGGAGAGTGACACCCGTCGGCGTCATTGGGTGTTTGGCGTAGGTCGTCAATTATGCAGGGTTCTTCATGGATATGCAGAGGAAGGCTGTTGTCTTTTTCCAAAATCTGGCTGACTGTGTACTGGGACAATAACTTTGCAACATCATTTGGCTACCCTCCTTTGAACTTAGCACAATCGTATCTGCAATATGTTCGTATTCCTTCGGTTCACTTTACGAAAATATTGATCTTTGAGGTTGGTATAGGGCACTTCATCTCTCATTTTTCAGAATTGACGTTTCTGTCGCGCACACTACATGATTTTTTCCTTCTCGAAAGTTTTTTTTTTTTTGCTCGAAAGTGCTTTTGAAATTCAGTAATACATTTTGCACTTCTCTGGGTGGTTTAGACAATGTTCGGAAAAAGTATTATAGCCCACGATATTATTCCATCAAACAAGGTGTTTTATATGTGCGATGGAATACTTGAAACTGTAAAAGTGGAATAACCTAGAGATAATCTTCTTGCTGCCTTCCTACCGGCCTATTACCGAAGGCTGCAATTCTAAGGAAATTAATTAGCACAGAAGCGAGACCTTTGCAGGAGCTTGGGAAAGAAGTAAGAGCTCCAAGATAATAGCATCCTGTGATCCTAATATCAAAATCAAATAATTAGGCAGTAGAAAACACAAAGCTTCCCTACGGCCATTCTTTAAATTCGCGAATATGTGCGCCAGCTGTCTTCCAGCACTTCGAATATTTTTTATAGGACGGCCGACGCATGTATAAGAAGATCACTATGAAGGCACGCAATATTAGCTATCTCGCTTCATTCTTGTCAAGGCAGTGCAATTAAGGGGACAAAGGGAGGGAGGCTGACTGAACAGGAAACTAAGGACTTTTTGACTACCTGGGCGGAACTTCACTCGAGCTAATTTCATTAACATTTTACTTCTTCCGCTCATCGCCGAGAGTTCTGAAAGCCTCGCCGCCTAGAGAAGATGTACGCGTACTCGCCGCCCCATAATGGAGCGGAATGAGTCAAGAGAAAGTAGGCGTCGTCTTGGGCACAGATCTTGCGCAGGAACAGAAAATTCTGGATCGATACGCACTGAAGGTCCGAGGTAGCACATTATAGGAGTGCGCATAGGTGGCGCTAGCCGCGAATTTTAAATAGAGTCACATTGAATGGGTGTCGCTTACGTTCCTCAGAGATTGAAGTCCTTTCGTTTTAGCCCGCATCCAGTAAATGAGCGGGAGGGCAGGCTCGGTCTCATCAGGCTACGCTTGTTGTATAAGGAGGCTATGCCGTCAGCAGTCACTTTTATTTCAGAGCACCGCCCGAACAGCGTCTCTTGCCGCTTTCTGTGCTTTACGTGCCGCTGTGCTCAGCGGCTTCTTCTTCATGCTTCCCAATGTTCTCAGCATCGTTCACTGGCTTTGATGCCTAATGCACTGCAGAATCGATTATCTAGTTTTTCTGTCTTAGTGGTGTTTTCGGTTGCCTTCGCAGACATTTTACTTTTTTGCGCCGGCGCCTAAAGCTGCCTTCGCAGTCATAGTTGAACATTTTTTTCCTCCTGCGTCAAACGTGAATAGCGTCCCCGGTCTATAAGTGGTTTCCTATTCCCTGACTCTTATCTACGGCAACAACAACTCGGCTGGCGATTATTTGGATGCGTAGATGAAACGGAAAAGGAAGTCGATTGGGACGATAATCCTGATATATTCCCATCCGTTTTGTGTTGGTGAGGAGGGGTAACACAACTCTGCTTTCACGCAGCAATTGCGTGATACTTACCAAGATAAGTTACCAGCAGTTACAACGCAGAGCTCGTGTTTTGTAGCAATCGTCAAAACAAAAAAATATACTACGACATGGCTTAGTGTTAGGTAGATAACGGCTAGTGACAGTTATGTAGAGTAGTTGTCGTGCTTGGCAACGGGAGGGCTTTTCTCACTTTTTACCTTGCCATAGCCCATGTAACTCTCGATGTCTATTGATTTCCTTCCCTTAACCAGTCATCGTCCCCAATAGTTCCCTAAGAAACATTGTTTCTAAGCGAAATGTTAAGCAGACTGGCTTGGTTCGTTTGCAAAGAGTTTTCAGCCCCGACAAGTTACGAACACCAGGAAGCTCGTTCTGTCATTACCGATTGGTTTGATCTACCACAGTAGATGTCGCGTTCTCCTGACGATCCCACGCAGCCGGTGAGAGCTGTTTGCGTTCAGCGGGGATCCTTGGCGGTGTGACACTTCAAAGTTTTCACTTTCACCGCAGGTAAACAAATGGGAACTTTAGGAGGCAACGAATTGTTTCTGTCTCTATTTAGCGGCACAGACGAAGGACAGATGTGTTCGGAAAACGCAATCGATGTGGTCTAGCCTTTTTTCGTCTGGCCTGTTGCCTGTGAGCGCTGGCATCTCAGAAGCCAAGATGAGAGGACACACAAGAGTGCTCTCTTTTCACAGTATGACACACATTACATCGGCCCACTATTGCAAACTATTGGTACACCCTCGCCTGCAGCGCCTCCTTTTTCCTTTTTATAGTTCCTCCCTCACTCTTTGCCGGCAGCGTTGTTCAGACATCCACCGGCAGTGAGAAATTTGCTGGCCTTTATTTTCCTCGAAATGAGTTTTTAAAATTTCGCTACTTTACGACCCAGGCTGCCGATTGTCACGTATAGACGGAATTGTGCTCTTCGCAGCCTGATTATATACTCTGGCACCGGAACTGAAACTTCTCCGCGGCAGCCAAGAAAAATTAAAGACTACCCGAGCCGAAGAAGTAGGCAGACTTCCATTCGTAAATGTTTATCAATCCGCGTTACGGGCTAGGTCTGCCATAGTGAGGGCTATTGTAGATGTCGAGGAAAAACTTATCTTTGAGAAATATCTCGGCCACGCCTACTCAAAAATATGTGTCAGCGTGTCCCAAGTTAAGATCACAACATTTACGCAAGCACTGTAATATTCCAACGCATGTATTTTCGATAGTAGCTACTAAGAACTAAGGAATAACAAAGTTTAGCCCACCTGCAACGACCTTCTTCTTTCTTGTCAAGGTGGCCGCATATTGGCTAAAGAATGGCGAAATTCTTCGGTCACGATGTTCATCTGTGCTGTCGGGGCGGAGACTACATTTAATCGTTATTGGGAAGGTCTACAGGAGCCGCCCGTCTACGGTCCCTTCTCCAAGGTGGCCAGAAAAATTGAAATGAGAAAGCAAATAGAGCTTAAGATGGTGGGCGCTAAAAAAAACTCAGAGAACTGCTTCTAGGCGCTCACATCAATATCCCTACGCCACGCCGGAAGTAGGGGTTCAAGCCCAGCTCAAAAAATTGAAGAGGTCTCCTAGGCGTTGTGTTGTGCTTGATGATCATCTGATTACTGGGCGCAGATACGATATCGATGGCCAAGACTGTTGAACTGGAAGCGTAATCCTTTATCTACATGGTGACATGCAAATGAGAGGGCTGAAATGAGGTATAAAAATTCTCTGCACTGTTATTTTTTGAGGGCCACTAGAATGAAACGTATCGACTGAAAGAATCTTATGCAAGTGAATGATAGAGATACAATTGTGTAGAATGAAATGCTAACCATTTCGCACTAGTTTGCTTTCTATTCATTTAAGTGCACGCAGGTTTCAAGCACAAAAAAAAGGTCGTTAAAGCGCTAGTAAACTAGTTTGAGGGGCTAATGAAGTTCCTTTTAAAGAACATAGGCATTATATAGAGACTGCAATTTTCTTGAACCATACTCAAGCAGGGAATTGCGAAAAGAACTAATTTCCACTTTTCTGTGTTTTTTTTTTCATGTGAACAATAGGCCTATATTTTTTAAACATGTGCACCGTGACAATTGTTTGTGTTCACGTATTTTGAACAATTCTAAAGTGTTCATTATAGCTAAGCATTTTTCCGGGCGACACGGCGAGATGAACAATGATAAATGCTGGCACTCTGCGCGAAATAACTGTGATGAGAGTTCTTGTCATCTTCCTACTACCCAAGACGTCAAACAAAAGTGCTGCCTCCGGCGTATTTCGTGTGGTTGGTAAAGTTATAAGGGTTATTTTAACGATCAGTCTACCATGGGTATTTGGGAGTAGAAGATTGTTACACCGTTTAGAACAGCTGATGTGGAAGTGGCAACGTGCTAGAAGTTTCTGGTTGTAAGCTTACTAGATGATCACTGATTTACATTTTTGAATACTCCTTATCAGGTTGATAGCCTAGTCTGAAAATCGGTGCTCTATAGCGCACAGGAATATTTATGAAAAATAAAGATCGGCTTGGCTTATGGCTTATTAAGGTTTAACGTCCCAAAGGGACGCGGGCTATGAGAGACGCCGTAGTGGAGGGCTCGGGAAATTTCGACCACCTGGGGTTCTTTAATGTGCACTGACATCACACAGTACACGGTCATCAAATTTCGCCTCCATCGAAATTCGGCTGCCGCGTCCAGGATCACACCTGCGCCTTTTGGGCAAGCAGCCGAGCGCCGTAACCACCGAGCCACCGTGGCGGGGCAAAAAAAATATAGATCGAAGAAAGCAAAAAGCTCTGCTCATGCACCATTAAGAACGCAACGGGGACAACTTCATTTATTTCCGCGAAACCATGTTCATTAGATGTCGGAAGCCACCCCAGTAATTATGTCCGTGGTACTGCAACCTGCAAGAAAGAATGATGAGCTTAATTACTTAGTGACGTCATAATCCCCAAGAGAACTCATTAATCGTTCATTTACTCACAGAAAAAGGAGATTCACCCTTGTGTACTCCGAGTTCTGTGAGCACGCCGCTGTGTTTTTGCAAATGTCTGGCATGAAAAACGAGCTTGTTCCTGAAGGTAAAATTTGTAGCAGACTTTTGGTCGGATATCGCCACTTGTATTTTACACAATGTTATGGCGTAGAAACCTTAAAATGGTTATTTTCTCGCACGCAAAAAGACCCCAGCATGTCAGAATACAGATGCAATGCCACAAATATAGGCCTCGTATAACTGGCGTAGGTTTGGCCCAGAAACAAGAAATTAAGAGAATATTACATGTTCAAAATATGATTCGGAGGTTTTCACAGTCACAGCACGCTATTAGACCGGTTAGCTGTAAGCAATGAATGTGAGACTAAAAACAAAAATTGTTTTCCAACAAACTCCTGAGAAGAAAATATATCTAGCAGCAAGTTCGGTGAGAGCCAGAGGACAAACCATAATTTTCTTTCCACGGAAAGTGCAATAGAAAATGCCCTTTTTCCTATTTGACACAGTGTTTTTTTTTTCACAGGAGGAGTTCTGTTTTCTACTTGCATGATAATTCCTTCGGTGGTGCCATTGAGAAGGTTAAACTTTGTGCTGGCTATTTATCACGGAAAAGAAACACCCCTGGTATAACAGCTCTTGAATTTCTCCTCAGAATTTCTGACGATGCATTTTCACTGTTTTTCAGCACCTATTCCGCAGCATATCGTTGAATAGATTCAAGTCTTCAGGGGCAGTGTTTTCCCCCCGTTTTTGTTTGCGACAGGCAATGAGCCGTGTCACGCGAGGAAGCCGTGTCGGTAACGATAAATACGTGTATCCACTCATTTGTACGATCGTTTCAAGGAGTACTGCGTACAGTTGAGACGCTTCGCAGCCGGTACGTGTCTTGACTTGGCTCTGCGTCACAGTGTCGTTATTATGGAGTCACACACGAATAACGCATGACAACCCACCAAGCGGACGTTCTCTCAGAGGGCTTTGTGGAAGACAACGCCTGAGACGAAAGCGCCATCTTGCTCACGCAAAAGTTTCCTTTTATTGCGAAAGCAATACTACTTGCACTTTCACGCCTTTGCCGTGCCGCGGCCGGTGACCACCATCGTGACGCGGCGGTGACCACCATTCACCTTCATTTGACCTTGATTGCATCAGATTGGATTACATTGGATTAGATTAGATTGGATTGGACTGCATTGGACTGGATTGGATTAGATTGGATTAGATTAGATTGGAATGGACTGCATTGGACTGGATTGGATTGGATTACATTACATTAGATTAGATTACATTGGATTGGATTGAATAGGAGTGGATTTGATTGGAGTGGATTGGTTGGATTGGATTGAATTGGAATGGAATGGAATGGATTGGATTGGATTGGATTGTATAACCGATGCATCACCACAAGTCTAACCACAAGCACCACCACCAGCTACACTACTAGCTGTACCATGGCGTAGGTACGGATAATGCTTTCGCAATTACCGGGCTTAACCGAGCTAAGCCACAGCGAATTTTTTCCAAAAGCTATTGATCGAGCCGGTACGCACTGCATAAGTCAGATAGGAATGGCTGGAGAATGTCTGTTGCTACTTCGCGGTTGTTGAATTTGAAATTGCCAAACATTGGTGTGAGCCCCGCCGCGGTGACTGAGCGGTTACGGTGCTCGACTGCTGGCCCGAAAGACGCGGGTTCGATCCCGGCCGTGGCGGCCGAATTTCGATGGAGGCGAAATTCTAGAGGCCCGTGTACTGTGCGATGTCAGTGCACGTTAAAGAACCCCAGGTGGTCGAAATTTCCGGAGCCCTTCACTACGGCGTCCCTCATAGCCTAAGTTGCTTTGGGACGTTAAATCCCAATAAACCAAACCAAACATTGGTGTACTTAGGCCATGTGTGATAGGCGTTAGTTCATTCCAACTCGTGTTGCCTATCCCATATCTCTTGTATTTTTCTGCACACGCGACAGTAAAAAACATAACCCTTGTATTCTCGCAACTCCTGTTTCCACATGGAGAGGTTCATACATGATATTGCCACGTATCATTCTAGTGTCCGTTCGTTCGCACTCAAGGCCGCAGGAAAAGGGTGTTATCATTTTTTTTTGTGACGCGAGAAGCGACCGGACTAATCTCGATTGATCACAGCCATGAAGAGCTGCATCTACGTTTTTCTAGATTACTGTAGATGATATTGACCTGTTATCTCGAAGTTTCCTTGCTGGCTTTAAATTCAGCGATGCCGTGGGCGGCGGGCGTTCGTAGTTCGACAACTGACGAGCACGTTTGTTGCTTACGCCGCCGAGTGATTCAGTTCTTTTGCGGGCGCAAGTCAGCCCAAATAAAGAGCTTCGTTTGCAAGCATTGTTGACGTCTTCCTGACCGCTGGACTGCCGTCACTATAACGTGACAATATAATACTTTTGTTGCCATTTATGTCTCAACTTATTTCAAATCAAATGAAAAAGTCCGCATTATATCGCATTATTAACGAACGGCGAAGAGACGAAAGTGACGTGATGGGCGTACCAGAGATGTAACGGCATAGTGCCTCTTTTACAAGGCTGCGTATTTCCCTATATGCTTTGAAGAGTACCATGCCACTATTCTCGATATTGTGTTTTTCCTTTTACTTGTGGCTAACAACTTGCCAGAGAAAGGTATGGTTTACTTGGGCAGCCAATGTTAGATAAATGCATGGCTCCTGCAGAGGATCCGAATAAACCACAATAATTGGTCGACAGAAAGAAAATTTCAAGCTACAAAACATAGCTAGGAGTGAGAGAAAGAGAAAGAACATTACTACTACGAAGCTTTAAGCGTCGAAGATATCCTGCGCCAGGGTCGCAAAGAACAGCTGACCCACTAGTTGGTTCGAAGGTAGCCAGGCACACCACGTTGAGGGATACGGGTAGAGTTGGCTGCGTTGCAACTTAATTCCCACCAGATATGAAGTGTCATAAGCTGTTTGAATGTTGGGGCTTGAATAGGGTGTGAAAGGTAAGTATTAAAACAGAACTCTCTTCAAGGGCTACTGTGGAAAACAAAAAAAGTACAATTAATTCAGTCTACACCACAGTATTACTTTACCAGAGAAAATTATACGGCAGTGCAAAAGAAAGCTGCGCAGTTACTGCAGAGACGAGTGCGCATCCTCATATGCTGCAAATTATGAGTGCTCACGTAGTGAGGGACCCAGAAATGCGCTCTAAGATCCCATGGACAGTACGGCGACGACAATAGGAAGCAGGAAGGCGTCATCCCCTTACAGCAAACTTTTAATAATGGGGCAAATTATTACAAGAACCTGCATGACAACATCAGGTCATGAAAAGGCTAGCTAATCAACATGGGTGATGTTTCAAAAACCAAGGAGTTCAGTTCACCCGGAGAACAAATGGGTCACGGTCGCCAGCCACAAACTGGTCTATGACAATTGCAAGAGGTGATCTCAGCAGCTGCATGACAGTAGCATAGCCGCATAAGAAATGACATCAATTCGAAAGAAAAACAATTAAGTGAATGACTATCGAGGTTGGCACTTACCATAGAAATAGGAATGGTATACTGAAATACATTTTGGAAAAAACCATGAGACTACCGGACGGGTACAAGAAGTGACCTGTCTACTCGTTTTATTATAGAAGCGTTTTAAAAATGCTGAACGTTCCCTCCTAGCTGATCTCTTTCACCGTTTAGGTGATTTGTTTAGGGGCTGAAACGCTCCTGCAGTTTATTGGAAAGATGCCACTAAACGTAAAATTGAAGGAGGAAGAAGGCTGGAAAAAGAAGAAACACGCGCTGGTTTAATATGTCCTTTGACAAAAAGTCAAATGGAATAATCACGAAGGTGACGTTTTTTATGCCATGTGTGACTCTCGGCTGGTGGCTTCATTCATTTGCTGGCCATGCTTGTTTCTGCACGTATATATCGCGGAAGTAGAGGAGGAGACAGGGAGAAAGGGGAAGCGAGTAGGTTAAGCAGAAAAGGGCTCTGGCTCCGAGTCAAGCCCAGAGGGCTTAAAATTGTGTCTAGTGTCCTGCTATGAATTCTACTCTTACATTTCATTTGCGCAGAACATTTTAATACTTGAATAGTGCGCAGTAAGAGTAAAAACGAACAAAATACAAATAGAAACGGAACTGAACTGTAGAACTGGCGCAAGCGCCCAACGTTCGATGCTCTACCAAGGTGAAAACAACAAGAGAAAGCATGTGATGTAACACACGACCTTAGGACTCAAAAATTCGAACTGTTGGATTATCCAAAGAATTAAAGATGTGAACCAACACTGACTGAAAGAATTTATTATTAAAGGATTTTGGTGCGCATGACCTCCCGGCCACATACGTACTGGTGAAAGGCAGCCAGCCAGTAAGAAGAAAACAAGCAGATTTACTTCAAGGCAAGAAGAGTCGAACGGGAAATTCTGTCTGATTACTAGCAGAACATTGAAAATATCACTTTTAGTACAAAATGATCTCTTAAAAAAAACAGGCAGCCAGAAAAAGGTACGCAGTCTGCTCAAGAATTTTTTTTTCAGAACTACGCTGAGGCAATGCTTTTGATAAATTCAGTTCCTGATCTAATCATTTTCTCCTTGTATTCCTGGTAACCGCTGCGTCTGACGTCAGGGTTAGTAGAAAGAAAGCAGTATCATACGCGAGTTTTCGAGCCACAGGCGAGTAACCAGTAGACAAAAATAAAATAATACGCTGGAAGTAGAATTTCAACAAAACGTTTAATTAAATCAGGCGTGTTTCTTTCAGAGCACGCCGTCAAAAAGAGGCGGCTTGACAGCGTGTGGGCGTACTAATATTACTTGAAACAAATGCAGCGCCAAACGCACTCGTTAAGTCGCTAAGCAAATTCGGGAACGCCACAAAAGTTGGATGTGGTTTCCCAATAAGAATAGGAGGATACCACAACCCTGTTTTTTTGTTCAACGTTGATTTGGGCCTAGAGGTGGATTTTCAGTATGCGGTCCGCTGACGTAAACACCGCACGAAAACATGTCTGCGTCAAACAGCGAAAGTGCGAGTGGGAAAGGACAAACATAAGGCCAAGATATCTTATATGGTGCGTAGACGAGCCGTCTGTCCTTTCAGGGCGGCTATCACAGAACTGAGAAGAAAGTACGAGAAGCGACGGTGTGACAGGAAACACGCGGACGTCGTAAATAAAGCTGTGATCCGCTTTCCGGTCGCCGAGCAAATCCGATTGGCCCCGCCGATCTCCGAGAGCGGAGCGCTGGCCGGTCCCTTTAAGACAGGGACAGGTCAGCGGCACCGCAAAACTCTGCTGCTTATACAAGTTGGGCACAACTTGTGAAGAATTGCAAATTCGGAATAAAATACACTGCCATTTGAACGTGTCGTTTCGAGGGGCTTGCGATTGTTGTGGACCTAAATCTAGTGTTATTAACCTTGCGTGCTCCTCTAAGGATACTGTAGTTTTATTGTACAATAGGAGCTTTTTTTGTCCACGTGTCATTTTCATTTGAATTGTTCTTCAGAGTTTTATTTCATTATCTTGCTGCCTTCTCGAGTGTACATTTCAGTGCACTAGCAGTACCGAGAGTGGCGTGTGTAGCAAGCCGGATAAGGTGCAGAAGCTTCTTTCAGGCTATCTGCACTAGCGCTTACATTCCGGTCACAACGCGCAGGCAAGACTGATAAGCCAAACGGTATTCCGCGCGCTGTTTTACGCTTTCCCTGGGCATAAACTTCTCGATGTTTGCTATGCGAAGCATTGGCTGCAAAAATCACGTCTTTCAGGCGAAGCTTGCACACCTACAAGATACGCGGAAGGGGTAAACATGCTACATTTTCTCGACATTATTCACACAACCACTCAATATTTCCAGGCCTCCTGCAGGTTGCAGAACTGCCTGTCTCGCTTTGTGGTGCCAGTATCGTCTCAGGCTTAATTTAGAAGCACTCTTTGCTAAAGATAAAAGCTAACTAAAGCAACGAAATGTAAAAAATAAATTCGCTTTATTAGCGCTGTACAAATCATCGGAAGGACGAGAATTGGATTTCAATAGCTGGCCTTGGGTTCGTTCCAGGAAGGCACAAATAAGGCGAGTTTATGTTCAAACTAAACATTTGCAGGATACAGCCAGGGGTTGGGTACAAGTTAATACAAGCCGAAAGGCAGGGAAGTTGGATTCAGTGCGACAAACGAAAGACAAAAAGGACAAGAAAGGACAAGGCAGAAATGTGCCCCATTATCTAAAGTCCAGCTAGCCCATTGTGCCATGAGAGCTGCGGGCAGCTCACTACGACGGATTTTTTACCACTTATTCACGACCCGGAACACTCAACATTTGTCTATAGTTGCCGCAGTTTCAAACAAAACGCTGTGTTTTTTTTTATCCAGCCAATTGTAAAATGAAGGTAAAGGGTACAAAATCAAGCCTTATTGCCTGAGGTTTTGTTCCTTGAAGAAGACATTTCGCGTCACTATTCGTCAACCATTTGCGTGCAGTTCGAACTCAAAATAAAACTCCCGCTTCTTACCTCAGTGGCGCATCGAAATTTAACTGCATATGACTGGAGCATGTAAAGGTCAGTCAAGGAAGTGATTTGTGCCTCATATCTGCAATGCTCCGCTAGTGTTCATATGACGACTGAAATCTCGCTTTCATTATCCACAGGGAATGAATTTACATATCTCGACCATAGTGTTTCCCATTACCAAGTGTTGTAAGAAAAGAAACACCTATGTACTACGTGCTGCTTGAGCTCAGCCGCGCCGCTCTTATTAACCAGGAATGGCCAAACATGCGAAGGAAGCAAGAAGTCTTAACGCTGTGTGTTCTGCAGAGCATCAGGTAAAGGCATGTTGCTCCATATAGACAGCAGACAAATTGGCAGGAAAAGCTGCGCTGAATGCTAGGCTCCGTAGCAAAACGGCCGGTGAGGAGGGATAAACGAGCACCAAGGTGGTGGCGTGAGTGACTAGTGTCAAGCTTCCTGTTCGAAATGATGCGATGTAAATACAACTCCTGAATCGCCAAATTTTTTTTTTTGAATGCCGTGGCGTTTTTGAAGACAGAAAAGAGTACAAATCGCTTCTCTTTGCTATGTTAACCACTACAATGAGGAAGGAAAAAGTGATGTTTTTGTGCATTCACGCAAAGCTTAAAATATTGGCGAGAAGACCATCCAGAACGCATGCTAAGGCTTCATGTTAGGATATGACCCTATACGAGAACGACTGATTGTTCACTACGTCATGTGACCTAGAACTCAATTGAGGGGGGAAGTTTGGTTAAGTAGCACATAAGGAAGTTGCGAATAAATTTAGTGACGAACCATCTTCCTTGAGATGAGCACTATGACGCCGCAGGCAATGAGTACTTGTGGTAGTGTTTTCAACATTGGGCATTGAGAAGAAAGTTGGACCCTACAGCTATCGCTTAAAACATGACACGCGAGCATTACATAACAACATGTGATGGGTACCATTGCCTACATGCATAATACATTCTATGTCAGCTTACTTTAGTTAGCACAGCCAGTATGCGTCAGGACCTTTGCGCTTATTGCATTTCATTGACGACCGGCATTCATGGGGTGAAGTCGTCTGATGCTTCGAATGCCTGCTTTATAATAGCAGTGTTTGACCGTAATTATGAGACTTTTCTGATCTGGTTGTCTGCGGAGGATTGCGTGCTTGTTACTACGATCAGAGGCCGCAAGGAAAAACAAGTTTTATCAGTGATCGCATGATGTTCATGTGTAATGCGATCAATGACACTTAAAACGCAAACATGGCTGTTTTTTTTTTGGAAACGAACAAATACAAAAAACAGCGGCTCTTTTCCTTGGAGCTGCTTTGAATGACTGTCGGGGTACCACGCCACTACATTTCATCTTAATTCCGTAAGCTCTAACCTAAAGGTAAACTAAAGCACGCTCTGGTGCAAACGGTCGCTAAAAAAAGGGCTACACATCTTCAGTTGATACCAGGTGCCTAAGGCACTAGTTTTAATGGTAACTACTCAGTTTCAGTTTAATTACCCTGCTTACCGTTCAATACGATTCACCTGTTTCCGTACTTTCGTACCTTCTGGCATCCCAGTTGTGTAGAAACAATTTTTATGGTCGAAAAAGGGTGACCTCGAATATTACTGGAAGATATGAATAATTTTGCGATTGATTGATGTAATTGAGAGATTTCATGTTCACGGATAAGGTCCAGTGAACGAATTAGGCTTATTTGTTATCGAACTTTATCGCCAGCGTAATCAATAGCGACTGCGGACTTTAGGAGTACACAAGCTGATCCAACTTTATAGTACACGCATAAAACCATCAAACAAAGTCCACGACGAAATGCAAGATATATGTGCGTATGAGACGATGTTTAAGGTCATATTCATATTCTAGGGCAGGCGTTTTAGCGAGGATACTCGAAAATTTTCAAAAATAGGCTTTTTTGATGAAAATACGACTTTTGCGGCATACTGTTACCAGTGTTGGCGGACACCAGATAACAAATGAATAGTCTTAAATAGTAAGCTGATTTACTGATTTTTAATGACTAACTTTTTAACTGGTAGAGTTAGGTGCCTAGTTGCCATTAGAGACTTGTAGCCGGTCGGTAGTAATAGCCATATCAGTTCTTAGAATTTCGAAAACGTGATTACCCTCGCTTCTGTGGCTCGACAAAATTTGGCTGCATCATGCGAAAATACATGCACTTTCAAAAGCAGGCAGGCAAACCAACCCCTCCAGTGCACGTGACTAGTCGAAAAAGCCAAATTTTGTCGAGCCACAGCGCCAAGGGTAATCGCGCTTTCAAAATTCTAAAAGCTGTTATGGCTGTTACTCATGACCGGCTACAAATATCTGATTGCAACTAGGCGCCTAACTGTAGTAGTTAAAAAGTTAATTATTAAAAATTAGTTGACCAGCTTAATACTTAAAAAGATTCACCGGTTTTTTGGTTTCCGCTAACGCTGCTAATACTACGCCGCAAAAGTCATACTTGTTTTTTGTTTTTTTTTTCATTCGAACTCTTTGCCATTAGGCATAATGAAAAAGGAAAGAAAGTTATAAAAAGGAGTACAAACAAGCCTCACTTAAAAAGCGGCAAAAGTTCGCGATAAAGCGATTATTTTGAGTCCATTTGCGATAGTCGTCTGCAACGTCCCATCGCATGCCAACCTTTCTTAGGAAACGTCGTCTCACGGAAGCTGTAGCCGGGCAAGTCCACAGCAAGTGTTTTTCGTCACACTGGTCGGGCGCAGCACCACAATGGGGGCACTTGTCTGTCACTTCGTAACGTTTGTCACGCCACCGATGACGCACAGAAGGAGTCAGAGCCGCTCCTGCCCGAATCCGGCGCACAGATACCTCCTCTTCCCGAGTGAGTCTCCGGGGGAAAGGGTACGAACACGGAGGAATTAGAGCGCGTGTTCGCTGACGCAAAGCCTGTTTCTCGGAAACATGGGACAGGAACGGATCTGAAGGGAAGAGGGGAAGGTGGCGGGATATCGGATGTGTCAAGGTGTGTCATTGCATCCACATGAATATTATGCGGATCCTGGGCATGCCGGCCAATCCAATGTATACGCACAGGACAGGGAAGTCATACTTGTACCCCCAAGAACCTATTTTTTACAGTTTTTGAAAATGTTGGCTGAAACACTTGATATAATATGCGCTTTACTGAACATGTATAAAGCGAACGGGTGTATTTTCTAGATGAAAAGAGGAGTTTTTAAAAGTATCGCTAGTAAATTGGCCTCAAGGTAGCATGAGGTTTCTACCATGCTCAACTGAAAAACAGTTGTCTGTACAAATGTTCACATTTCCCGACTGGATATTCCTTTTTCTTATTGCTTTATTAATGACCGCTTTGCCCATCCTCTTCCTCATGACGTCTCTCATGGTTATGACGAAATGAGAAGTGGCAACACGACAGCCAGTGTTGCCGATATTACAGTTATTGCTTCCCCATGGTAACGAACAAACTTTTGCAATTGGTGAAAAAATACAGTTCTTTTCATAGTACCATTGCAGTTTTCCAAAGAATATAGTAAAGCGCGTAAAAATTCTCAGTATTCAATAAACGTCTTCACAACAATAAGAGCGAAACTGAAGCGCCAATATTCGACGCCGTTTGGTTTCCGTTTGTAATTTCAACCTATAAAATGTACTTATTCAAAATATAGTATAATCATCATCCTGCAGTATGGGTATGGCAAAATAAGGAAAAGGAGAAAAGCTTAGACCCCAGCCAGAAGGAGGCACGTCGACATTATTGTCGCTTATTATGTTATTTCAATTCCTAGGTGAAAACACCGGAATGGGCTTAAGTTACAGAAATTGTAAGCAGCGACGCTTGCTGTTTTTTGACAAAGAGATGTGCGAGAATGCCTAGTTCCTGTTTGCAAGGAGTAAACGGCGCAACAGAAAAGAGAACAAATGAAAGAGCAAGTTTGAGCAGAATCTCATGAAGAAGGCAAAGATGTAATGTCCATTATGATTAGCATGAAAAAGAAAAAACTCTTGTGCATCATAGAACGATAGAAGAGTTAAAAAAACTAAAAGTACAAATATACAAATAGATGAGAAGAGAAACACAGATGCACTTATGGTAGTAAACAATCGTGCGCACGAGACGGCTCAAAACAACCTTCTTTTTAGAGACAAAAAGAATGCAATGGGAAAATCAAAATAGCAGCTAGCACGAACACAGAAGGCACGAGCACCTTAAAAGGCTTTCGACCAAAAGAATTGGGGAAAACTGCAGTGCAAATGAAGTAATCATCTACGCTTTGCCACGATGTGCCTTTGTATACGGATTTCTTTTCTTTCTCGTCTTTCTTACTCTGTGTTGCTTTACTTTGGTTTCTATTTCTCTCGGGAACTGCACGATTTCCAAATCTCACACAATCTCGAGAAAAGGACTGGGGTAGGAAATAATCTGTGCACTGAAAGGGAATCTGATAAAGTCAAGCACCTTCTGGTTTCTCTGAGTACTTCCTTTTTGCTCATCCTGTCCTTCCATTGAGGAAATTACAAAGCGTCTGCTACTGCTTTCAAAACAATATTCAATCTCTTATATTAAGGGGATTATACCGGCCGTACATCGCTTGCGCGTCCACGCTTTGAAACTTTCACCCCAGAAGGGAGAGCAGTACATTCAATGAGAGTGTGCAAAGGAGATAACACTGGCGATTGGGAAATTAATAAAGTAAAATACTTCACCAATGGAGGTGACATGCAAGTGAATTGCGCTCGCTTGTTACTCACGAATGCAGCTGTCATGCTCGAGCAGTGCTGTGCCCTTACCAGTCTTGTCGCCGTGGTCTCGCCATTGTCGGTCAAAACGTAGCTTGTCATGCGCAGCACTGTTCTGCCTCGGATGAATTCTCTCTTGCCTGTCAGATCACGAGCTGCGTGAACCATGGCGTCTTGTCCGCAGAGCAAAAGGGGAATAATGAGTCCTGGAGGGCACAGCACCAGCGTTCATTTAGGGCTGTGCAATTTATGCGCTCGACGTCGGAAAGCCAGTTTTCACCTAAAGAAATGTTGGGCGTGCCTTGTCGATTGGTTTTATAAGCTCGAATGGCAAAAGCATTAAGCTCACTTCAAATCGTCGGCGACTAACAAACGTGCTATCGCGCGCAGTATGACTTGCAGCACGCCACCGCTGCCACCACCACGGCAGCGCCCTGGCGGTAGAGCTTACAACGAAGCAAAGAAGCAAAAAGGCGAGGGTACTCAGGAGATGCGCGTCGCCCCTGAGCCCTCTACTATCATCCTTCTCTCTCGCGAAGTAAATCGTTCATTGAAGCGATAACCGGGCGCGCTGAAGAAAGCTCTTGGCGTGTTCAATAGGATTTCACTTCTCATGATAGCCTGCGACTGCGTTGCAGTCTTTGTGAACACTAGTTTTATTCCCTCGCGGCGAAAACATAAAGCAAACGAAAGGCAGCAGACGTTTTGTATGATAAGGAACCAGACGTCTCGCCAGCAAAGCGATGACTGAAAGCCGCGGCACCCTTCGTTGTCTGTTGCACCAATTTCGCGTGTTCCGATGATCGTTAGGATGATAATTGTAGGGCCCCTGAATTAGGGAGCATTCGCAACGCGAGATCGCTATGACTGGTAGATCAACCCACACAGCGAAGCGCATCATCCAAGCGCTCCCGGATGAAAGTCGCCTCTCTGGCGCTCCTCATAATCGACATCCTCGCGCAACAAGTGCTGCCGAAGACGAGCGGATAGTTGCTGCAGCGTGTGCGAACTGTTTTTGGCAAAGCAAAAGGAATCGGCTGAAACGCTGGAGTGTCCGCCAGTGTCTCCACTTGAGAAGGCGACTTGGAAAGCCGTCCTGACTAGCCGATATTCAGCCCGGAAGCCTCGCCTTTCGCCAGCGAACAAGGAGGCTCGTTTGAGGTTTGCCCAGGAGCAGCGCGCATGAGATGTTGAGGATTAGAAGGACGTAGTGTTTAGTGATGAAAGCACTTTCACGGCCATGTGAGAGTCGAGGCGGCGTGCGAGGCAGCCGGCCAACGCTCGTTATGACCCCCAATACTTGCAAGAAGTGGAGACTAGTGGTAGAGCCGTTGTGAATGTGTGGGGGGCAGTGTCTCGTGATGGCCTCGGTGCACTCCAGAGAATTGAAGGTCACCTGACAACCGGTAAGTACTGTGACATTATCAACCATTTCATGACTCATGTCTTGAGTGGTCCCTTTACATAAGGTGACCAATTATGTCAACACGACCTGTCTCCTGTTTACACGGCAAAGAAAGTCAGGAACCTTCTCGAAAGTCGGGGAGTGCGACAAATTGAGTGGGTCCCTAAAGGTGCCGATCTAAACATCACTGAAGCTGTGCAGGGCCTGACGAAAACCGCTGTGTTTATCCTTCCCGCCGATGCCCTCTGGGAAATGGTGAGGGCAGAATGAAGCCCCTTGCAAGAGGACACATGTTTTGTCCGCTTCACTCGCGTAAAGAATCGAGAATGTGATTGCAGTTCGGGGAGCATTAATGCGTTTTTGTGTCTTTGCTGTGTTTTTCTAATGGCTGTATCACACGCATAGGCGTTGGGTAATGAATGATGAAGTGCATAAGCGTTGAATCTGGGAAATTAATTTTATTGTTTGCGTTTTGTCAGTGGGCAATATTTAAATCCATAAATCGTGGTTCATTCTGATAGTCATGAAAATAATGAGATTTGTTTCTGCCGTTCTATACTGATTCATGCGGCGCGGGAGCCTGAATCGCAGGTTTTTAAGCGGATGCAAAAATGCCTAATGACACCGACGAATGCGCGCAGTGGGCACACATGGTGCAGCGGCACGTCCAATGCATGCATTCCCGCGTCTCATTTCCGTCTGTTGCATCCTTGAAGAACCAAAACACCCCCCCCCCCCCCCCCCCTCATACCTCTTTAAGGTTTCGACATTGTGTGCATCAAAAATGTTCTGTGTTGGCTCATCGTATATATGCCTAAAAAAAGCCCATTTTGCTTGAAAAATTTAGACTTTCAAGCATGCGACGATCGGCGGTGGATTTCGCTACCAATCCTCATTGCCTCTCTGTTCCTCCGTCGACGGACGTCGGCACCTCTCAGTTTAGAATCAAGCCCCTCCCTCTTTAACGAATGCACTTTACTGGTGAACCGCATGGACTGATTTTTTTTTTTTTGACAAGAGAAGAAAGGTATATATCAACTCGTATCGCGCTGACGACAACGCATACGACTTCCTCCCTTAACGCCTTGAGGTGCCGCTTTTGTTTGGAACGAGCACAAATATTTTTTTGCCTATATAGTAAATTCAGGCGTAAATGAAGATTTTTTCTTTAATTTCCAGAAACTACAAGCGGGTAATATTTTAAAGGGGTGTTCGAAATTGTCATAACAAGTATCACAACTCATGAAAATTTCAACATCAACATGTCAGGACTTTTTAAATAAACAGCACAAAGTTCGTAGAATCAATTTCTGTTTCGATTATGCACACCACGCTTGAAATTAGGATAAAATAATCAATGTTAATACTGAGGCCAAATTATATCTGAACAAAAATGACGTATCCCCGGAAAAAGTTCACAGTTCAAAATTGAACACAGTTGTGTACAAAGCGCCGTATAGAGTTAACAAAGCGCGCATTTCATTTTCTTTGCTTATTACAAATAGATATATCTCTTCAGCAATTCTCGTTAGCGTCGAGGGCTAGAACAGCGTGGCTTTCCTTTGTTCTCATACTTTGCTCGCGAAGCATGTATAGTTTCCGATACCGCCCCGCTTATGCCATTCCTTTGTTTCTGTTTTTTTTTTTGTGTGCTTGGAGATGAAGCCAGCCGCGTTGAGCAGGCCATGCACGCTCAAGTGCGCCGAAACATTACTTCTTTCGGGGGCGAGGGGGAGGGGGAGAAAAGAGGAAACTCAGGGGTGACGCGCATCTCTGGAATGACCAAACACTCTCCTTTTTTTTTCGCGTACGTCACATGTTTCGCTGTGAGCTTGGCCCCCAAGCGCTCTTCGGCACGCTCGGTAGCGTTGCAAGTCATACAGCGAGGGATAGTACATGCATGAACGTGCACTTCATAGAAGTATATTGGAAACACTCCAAAATAGATGTTGTATTTTTACCGCAAGTTTATTGGAATATAATAGAAATATATTCATTTCTCGCATAATTCATATAACCGAAATGAATGCGGCCGCTGCATTTCTTCGTGGTATATCTGGCTTTCTTTGCAGAGCTGTAGCTTATCTTGTTGATCGTGACTGCTTTATCGACTGTGAACATTCACTGGCGATTTTCTGGACATCAGCAATGTGAATGACATTAAATAAGCTTTCGCCGGGTAATGAATCTGATATAATGTGCACGCTAACAATAAATATGCCTTATAAAGTACTACAGTCCGGCATGAAGTGTCGCGTGTTATTTGTTAGATATGCATTTACATAATGAATCACAGCTAATGCCGCAATTGATTTAAAAGAATAATGACGAAGGCCAATAAACGCAAGCAGTACTGTGCATACCAACTTTTTATTCTAGGACGACCGGCAGCAATCCAATGCCAGCGCAGCCATACGGCGATGGTGTGCGTTATTTGATGGCGGGATCCGAACTGGCTTCCGATCACCGGATGTCTTCGATAAGCCGTGGCAGGAGAGATGGGAGAATGTTTGAATACAAATACAGCTTAGACAGTTAAGATACACGGAGGAAGAGAAACCGGGTCTGGTATTTTTCTAATGAATACATCCCGCCCTGAACCTTCATTTGGAATAAGCGTGTCACGGCCGAAGCCTGCTGCGCACTTGAGCGCCGTCTTCGCAGAGCGTATAATACCTGTCACCCCTTGCGTTCACCGACACGAGTAATCTCCGAGCAGATAATAAGATCGCTGGACGTCGTCTCCGGCAAATCAGAGTGACCGGCAAAGGCCCGAAACACATGTAGCCCCTTTCAGCTGGCCGACTTACACTCCTCTGTAAGCAGCCACACAAAGCCGTATTCATGACAGTTGAGGAAGCGGAGAGAATTTACAAACTGAATCGGGAAGGTATGTTGTGAAATACAGGTGACACTAGCTTCAGATGGGAGCGGTGGGGGCTAGGCGCATAAAGGAGCACCGCTAAACAAAAGATCTGACTCAGATTTCAGCTGTTGACCGGTGACTTTGCCGCATCAGTCGGTCTGGTTCGTGGAGTGATCTCAGGTCGCATCGTCATTGTGGGACGCGGAACACTGGAACACGTTCCTGATCATCCATAGGGAGAGCCTCCATCTGGGAAGAGTAGAAAGAAATATAATTGCCCCGAAATGGTATGAATAAGCCCTTTGTGATCCAACAAAAAATTGCCCTACAATACGTGCCAGCTTGAAATGCCTTGCAAAACAGAAGTAGCACATTACAGGAGATTTAACGGACACAGCTGGCGCTCTTTTTGAATAAGCCTCACCAACCCTCCTAAGCGCTTAGGGCACCGTTCTTGTGCTTCGTTTCCAATAGCGAGGCGTTCCATCGCCTTCTCGCGATCGCGTGCGGCCGCATGATGCCAGACGATTAGGCGTAAAGCATTCGCTGCGCTACTGATTTCGTTCCGCCGCGTTGGCTCAGTGGTTAGCGCGCACGGCTAGAGAGCCGGAGTTCCAGGGTTCGAGTCCAACTGCGGTGGCCGCGTTTCATTGGAGGCGAAGCGCAAAGGCGCCCTTGTGGTGTGCGATGCCAGTGCACGTTAAAGATCCCGACGTGGTCAAAGTTGTTCCGGAGCCTTCCACTACGGCACCTTTTTCTTTCTTCCCTATTTCACTCCCGCCTTTTTTTCTTTCCTTACGGCGCGGTTCCGGTTTCTACCGAGATATGCGAAACAATTATTACATTCCTCAAAAACCAATTTTCAATTTTTTTTTCTTATTTTGAGGGCGCTTGCTAGCTGTCGAGTCATGGAGCCCTATCGACCCCTTGGAGCACTGCTTCAGTCGAGGACGTGGGCGCGCGGCACGTTTATACGAGTATATTGATGATGATAATGATTGCGTCTGTTCTCTTCTTCTCACTGAGTACGCCGTCGCCACCTGGGCTTTCATTTTTATATACAAATATATGCGGTTTGTGCGCATATTTCTATTTAGCCGGTGCGGTTTATATATAGACATACCCCTGAGGAACACTGTGTTTACGGCAGGGGAAGATGCACTGAAAAATATTTTTTTTTCTTACGATGAGGAAGAATAATTGCAGCGACAGCTCAGCGGCTTGACGACTTAAGCCACAAAGTACATGCTGCAGTTTCAGCGCTCCCAAACGAAGGAAGCAGTTTCAGCGCTCCCAAACGACCGGTCAAGCAACATCTGCTCATGTTTGCAACGCTGCCCAGAACAGGGTTCGGCGTTTTGAGGTGGTGGCGAGATATGCGTCATGAAAATTAAGCGGGCGCTGCTTTTCAAGGAAGTGAAGCGCGGCTAGCATGGAGCGCTTTTTCACGCGAAACCTCGCCTTGAGTGATAGGCATGTGGCCGTGCCGCCGAACTTGCACCGTCACGCGCTGAAGGAGCGGTCGCCCTAGCGCCCATGCGAGAGTTGCTGGCGTATATCTTCCAACCATCGCAAAACGCCGAACCCCGTTCGGGACAGCGTTGCAAAGATAAGCGAATGTGGTTGTTTGATCGGTCGTCTGGGAGCGTTGAAACTGCTTCCCTATCACGTGGTTTTTTTTTGTATTTCGCGGGCTTTCTTTTAAGGAAAATAAAAGAAGCTGTATCAGTGGTACTTGGTTGGAAACACCGCAACCGGTTATTTTTCTATGGGATCTACAATTCCTGCATTGACACTTTCTTCCTAAAGGCAATAATTAAAAAGTTAGCTAATCAGTCTCTGCTAATTAATTACGTTTGCACAATAAAAAAAATACTGCAGACTAGGACACGCGACTGGGAACAGCCCTCAGTTGGTCTCACGGGGCTAGGACACTTCGTCTTTTTTAAAAGCTTGGTTACTTTTAGCTGGGACACCCTGTATATGCATGTTTCTTTAAAGTGACGCTGCCCTTAACGCGAACAGTGTCCTTCAAGTGTGTTCGATTTTTTTACTGTTATGGTTGGTAAAGAGTTCAAAGTATGTAGACAAGAAGTCTTACATAATGTGTTCTGCCAGTCTAATGTTTGAAGTGTAAAGAAAAGAGAGAACGAGAGCTATTTATCGGAAATATAAGTCACCGCGCCACGAGCCGGATTTCCGGATGTAATCAGGTCAACCCACAAAGAATACATGCAGCAGTTGACTCCGGATGCGGAATGACATGGCTTTACGGTGCCGTCATGAAGCGTAAACGTAGAGACGCAGCAGCAGTGCGAATGGCATGAGCGCACGGTATGGTGGAAATGCGCGGTGGAACGCAACCACAATGAGAGATTCACGAAAGCACACTAAGCTGTCGTAAGAGACATTCGTATGTGGTTGTAAAAGTAATAGCAGTACGTGTAACTTGAAACTGATTTCATATTTCACTTTGGCAGTGCACATAACATAATATGGCCATATAGTCGGCGATGTTATCCCGTTCGTCGCAAAGCAAGCGCGTAGGCTCATCTTGATTGCAGTTTCGCACTGCCGACCTGGCAATGCCATCATTTTCATTCTTTGTTTATTGAGGAATGAATTTCCGCCTTTGTTTACGACGCGTCAACGCCAGGAACTGCAGTTATGAGCAGAGGACGGACTATGAGAAGCATCCGGAAGTACGGCAGGAATATTTCTACCGGAATGTCATTCTCCCTACGGCGAGCGAACAATGCAAAACACGAAGCTTTTCTTTATGCCCCCAAAGACAGTGGTAAACTGGAGTAAGTAATAAAAATCACGCACACAGTCGTTTACAGTTGCGAGCGCTTAAGATTTACGTTTTTTCTCCGATTCTTCCGAAAAGAAGAAGCATTCCTGAACCTGGTTTAGACTTCGGCATATTATATATTGCAATGGCTTCGTCATTTGCATTCTTTCGGGTGCTTAGGTTACAGCCGCAACGCCAGCTGTCAGGCTAGCAGAATATAGCCTAAGGTAGCGTGGCTCGTAGAAAGTGACAAAAAATATGTAATTTACCACTCACCGTCATTTACTGTTGTGCTGCCTTCAGATGCACGTCGTGCAAGGAATGGCGCTAGCTGCGAGCGCAGTACTCGCTGAAAACAACCGTTCTATGGTCAAGAGCTGCAGTGCAGCTTTGCGCAAGGAACACTGAGGAGAAAAAAAACGATTCAACAATTCAGTTGCACGGCGCAATATTTTTATTACTTACTCGACGTGCCTGTTGTGCAGTTCACGAGCAGAGTGTGCAGATGAAGTAGAAAATAAATGAAGGACATGTTTCAAAACTTCCTTTTACTTCAAGGAGGTTCAGCGCTACTGAAAGAAGACGCAAGAAAAAAATGGGGAAAAAAGATATTCGGAACACGAGAAACCACGCCAGCTTATTTTAGACACTGAGCACACTATGCCGGCGCAGCATAGCCTTAACGAAACGTGCACGCTTCTTCATGACAGTTTGAATGCCCATTGATATGGATAGGAGCATGTATAATAAGGTTTTCAGGTCGACTGGTGCAAGCTACCTATATGTGGTACGCTGCTGTGCTTGATGAGTCTAATTTCGAAACCTATCAAAGAAAGTAGACAGTTCGTGACAGCAAGCGATGCGGTGGTGGTCACCGGAAAAACGCTGATAATTGTTCTGATATTTGCTGAGCTTAGTGCATAAGGTATTTTCAGACCAGATGACGCTGCCGTTAAGCTGTCAAAACGCTCACGCTTTTTCATTAACATTTGGTAGCATCGAATTGCTCTAAAGTTTCTCTCCATCCTCCTCCAGTTAACATTCTCCATCCTCCTGTGTGCCACTAGACCAATAACAAAAAATATGAGTTAAGGTTTAGTCCGTACTTATATATGCATAGAGATTGAAAGTTGGCCATCATTTCCTGTGATTCTCTTATACAAATCTGTTAGAAGGAGTATCATCCGTTTTAGCACTGCGTCTGAGTAAATAGCAATAGCAGGCTTGACAGCAGCTCCAAAAAAGCCGGTTGTGGTGGTGGTGGTGGTGGTGGTGAAAACTTTTATTTCATGAAATAGAGTTTGGCAGCCACAGAGTGGCCCCGCTGCATGGTCGGCGTCCCTAGTCCGGGACACCGCATGACGAGGCCCCGTCTCTCGCCCGTTTCACCACAGCCCTTTGGGACTCAAGCGAGGAGCAGTTGAGGAGGGCAGTCTCCCATGCCTCTCTGGAAGGAGTAGGGGAAGGGGGAGGAAGGAATTTTGAGTACATACCCACACCATGTGGAAGATATCACAGGTCTAACTACAGTGTGGGCATCGCCCATCCATGTTAGGATTGTAATGTTTTATGATTGCAGGACCGAGTAGAGTACCTGTCTGCAGGCGCCTTAAAGTTCACTCCTCCGCCTTACTCAGCCCTTTTGCAGGGGCCGGGAAAAGGCGGTGGTTGTCGCCATAATGTGTTAATATTTCCCTGAATCGTAGCAGCGGCTGGTTAGTCTCCGAGCCAGAAGAGCTGGGATGAGGAGCCCGGTGAGTAAGCGCTCGGGGAGCCGCGTCAGCGGCCTCATTACCTCGTAAGCAGCCCTGGTGGCCAGGAGCCCAAATGATTCTTTTGGGTGTTGGATCAGTAGTAGTCCGTCGCAGAATACAAGCAGCTAAGGGGGAGATCTCCCCTGCCAAGTAATATTCACATGCTTTTCGGGAGTCCGTGATGATTATTCTCGAATTGGCGTGGGCGGCAGCATGCGCTATCGCTACTTCCTCGGCTCGCATTGAATTCGGGGCTCGAAGGGAGAGTCCATCAACGTGCATTTTCTGGTGAACGTCAGCGGCCGAGTAAAATCCCGTGGGCGATGGCCCTGCTACGTCTACATAATATACACCGGGTCGGGAGCCGTGTTGTCTCTCAAGAGCCCGAGCCCGCGCTTGTCGTCTGTTTTTATTCATGTCGGTGTCCATGTTATGGGGGAGCGGAGAGACCCAGAGCAAAGGCGCCATAGTACTGGGATACGCTCCGTCTCCTCTGGAGTGCAGTCATGTTGGATGTGTAAGCGGTTTAGCAGGCGGCGCCCAGGAGCCGTCTGCATGAGCCGCGTGTATTGGTTCACGAGGTGGGCCTCCCGCAGCTCCTCGTAGGAGTTTAGCACCCCCAATGCCTTGAGTTTGACATTAGAGGTAGCCACCGGGAGATCCAGGGCTCGCTTAGTTGCCTTGCGGAAGATGGCGTCTATTCGCGCCTCGTCTTGCTTAGTAGTGCGGAGATATGGCACGGCGTAGAGGATCCGGCTAGTCTCGAAGGCATAGACGAGCCGAAGCGCGTCCCTGCCCCGCAGACCACCCTGCTTGTTGGAAACGCGGCGGATCATGCGCCCTACCTGTTCGCCTACTCTCTTGAGTTTCGCAATAGTGGAGTCCGGTCTTAGTCTGTGGTGAATGAAAAGGCCCAGAATACGGAGCTCCTCCACCTCTCTAATAGGATCTCCTGACAGAGAGATTAATGAAAAGGCCCAGAATACGGAGCTCCTCCACCTCTCTAACAGGACCTCCTGACAGAGAGATGTGAATTGCGGTCCTATCCTTTGGGTTCGCTCTTACATGCAGAAGCTCTGATTTCGCTGAAGCACATTGGAGCCCACAGTCAATAGCATACGCATCGACTATGGAAGCGGCCTGCTGAAGGCGGTCCTCCATGTCTCCAAGGCTCCCCTCAGTGGTCCAAATTGTAATGTCATCTGCATATAACGCGTGTTGAATGCCTACCACCCGGGCAAGTTGGCTTGGGAGGCGCATCATAGCTATGTTGAACAGGAACTGTGATAACACCGCTCCCTGAGGGGTTACCCCGTGTTCCCATCATGTAAGGGCCGTATTCCTCGCCCTCAATCCGAAGAAAGGCCTGGCGATTAGTCAAGAAATCTCTTACATACGCGTATGCCTTAGCCCAACAATCGGTAGAGCTCAAGTTGGCCAGGATGCTTCCGTGTTTAACATTGTCGCAAGCCCCTTTCAGATCAAGGGCGAGGATGGCTTTGTCATTGTGTTGCATAGTTGTGGGTCGTATTCGTATTACATCCCTGTGCAGCTGGAGAAGGACGTCCTGTGCAGACATGTGGGGCCGAAACCCGAACATGGTGACGGCAAAGCAGCCCTTACTCGCCAGGTATGGAGAGAGAGAGGCGATCCCGTACCATCGTCTCCATAAGCTTGCCCGCACATGAGTTCAGTGATATCGGCCTCAGGTTGTCCGTATTCACGGCCTTACCTGTTTTAGGGATAAACGTCACAAGTGACGTTTTCCACTCGGGAAGGAGTGGACGCCCGCCCCAGATCTGGTTTATGTATTCTAATAAATGGAGGTAGGCTGAGTCCGGTAGGTTCGCCAACAGGTTCACTGTTATGTAATCCCGTCCCGGAGCTGTACCCCGGCGCATTTTTGCTAAGGCCGCCTTAAGGTCGTGCAACTCAAAAGGGGCATCAAGTGTTTCATTAGGCCTGCCAGAGTACATGTACTCAGGCCCAGGCGGGTCCTCCGTGCGACAGAGATATCTATCGCACAGAGTGTCCGCAAGTTATTCCGTCGTACTTTGATACCCTTGCACAGCCCGCCGGAGCTGCTTTTGCGTCTCCCCTCCCGTTTGGGAGGGGTCGATTAGACTGCGAAAGAGACGCCACGTACCCTTCGAGCTCATCTGATGGGCTGCGCCGTCGCAGCGTGCTATCCAATTTGAATCTGAGAGTTCAGCAGCATACGCTGCAGCCTGCGCTGTGAGTTTGTCTATGCGGGCGCGTAATTTGCGATTAGTTTTCTGCTTTTTCCACCGTTTAGTTAAGCTCGGGCGCGCCTCCCACAAATGCAGGAGGTGGGTGTCCACTGCGGGGATCTCTTCGGTGGTTTGTAGCGTTGTGACGTGTTGTTTCTGAATGTTGTATATGTGGTTAGCCCACTCCGCGTAGCCGCCGGAAAAGAGTACGGGAGGGATAGTGTGATTTTGGAATTTGTGCCAATCGGTCAGCTTGGCCTTAGCCCATTTTTTGCGCGCTGCCTTTGCCACGAGTGTAATCCGGAGAAGGAGGTGATCGCTGCCTAGAGAATCTCCCACGTTCTCCCAGGCAGCCGCTCTAGCATTTTTAACGAGAGAAAGGTCTGGACACGTGTCGCGGGTTACCGAAATCCCCACTCGGGTGGGATACGCGGGGTCCGTGAGCAATGTGAGGCTGAGGGTGGAGATGAGCTCCGCCAGCTTACGTCCTCTTGCCTGTTCGAAGTGGTAGCCCCAATGAAGGCTGGGAGCACTGAAGCCTCCTAGAGGCTTTTTGGCTGCCATTTTTATCGCGCGAAGGAAGATTTCATTGAAAGTTACGCGGGGCTTATGCGGAGGGCAGTATATGTTGAGGATATGTATTGACTGGTCGCGGTCTCTGAGAGGCAGTACCCCCTCCATTGTATATTCTTGCTCGGTACTCAAGTCTAAGTCGACCTGAACCACGGTGTAAGCCTTATTCACCAGGATGCACGTAGAGGGACCACCCTGAAAGGTGTTGTATCCTGATAATTTAGCGTCTATGCCGGGCTCCTGCAGGCCAATGAGCGCCGGCATGTCACCTAGGGACTGCAGGTAGAGCTGGAGGTGTGACCGCTTTTAGAGCGCAGCTCTTTGGCGTCCGTTCCTGGGTTTCGCGTCGTCGTCGTCGTCGGCGTTGTCGTCGGCCTCGTAACCAGCTCCGCCCCCCTTTCATCCCCCCAGCGCTATCGGCGTCAGCGGCATCAGTCAGTCGCTGCTATCTCTTCCCTCCTCCCTTTATCGTGTTGTCCGCTTGCTGCGCGCGCTTCTGCCCCCATCGTTTGCCGCTGGGTGTACACGCCGCCCCCCTCCCCCCTCTTCCTGCGAGTCTCCGGTTGTCAAAGCGCCGGCTCGCACTTAATTCCTTTCTTCGCTCCTCCTCCAATCCAACCCCTGTGCGGTGGCAATCAGAGAGCCAGATCGGTGGCGGCGGATCTGTATATGTGCACCGCCCGAGCCGAAATTACGAATACGTGTGAAAAATAAAAAAAAATTCTGTGATAGCGCATACATGTGTTGCTCGATTTCTTTGCCTCAATCTATCGAAAAGGTGAAACAGCTTATTTGCTGCGCTCAAATTTCTCATTAGGAAGTAACGTAATCGTCGGTAATTTTTTTGAGTTTTTTCCAAACTCTGAAACCCCTGCAGTTCTATTGGATGATCTGGAATTTTAAGGCGGAAGCCTTTAATGCCTCATAGTTGTAAGCAGGAGTTTTCGGCAGAAATGTCACGCTTTTCAATTGGTTGTAACGGTCGTGACGTCACAGTGCGCGAATTTCAAACGGGGCCAATTGTACTTTGGCTACTAACCATGCTACCAATTAAAGGGATCGTATAGTGATGCTCCAAGTAAGTAGGACTGCGTTTAGTTAATTGCTTAATTAACCAATTAGCCTAATTAACCCTTCTATTCACACCAGATAATGAATAAAACTGAGCAGGAAATTGGTCGAGTTAAGGAATCGAACCCCGGTTTCCGGAGTGCGAGACGAGCACGCTACCACTCCGCCATGCTAGCTCGATGGTTTGGAATGAACAAAGGCGCGTCTAGTGAATACGGTGTCTTCGTTCACTCCCATATTCCTCCCTTCCCGTTACGGCAAGGTTTAGGTGTCCACCCAGATATGCGAGACAGATACATTTCCTTTCCTCCAAAACCAATTTACCGACGAGCAAGGCGTAGAACCGAACTGGCGATGGCGTTTTGTGGACCCCCTGGCAGCGTTGCAAGACGCTGCCGCGTTCCGCTCTTAGAGGCGAAGCTTAATATCATAACCAAACATCAGTGACACAAGCAGCAACACCGCGCTTAAGGCTTTCGCCTCACCGCAGTTTAGGTCAACAAAGTGCCCCCCTGAATTTTTTGAAAAGTAATGGAGCAGTAATTCTCTGTCATCTCGGTGGGCACCTGAACCGCACTGTACAGGAAGGGAGGAAGTGGGAGTGAAAGAATAAAGAGAGGCCGTAATGAAGAAAATGAAAATTGTATTTGAGGAAAGCAAGTTACGCAGTAACTGTCTCACATATCTCGGTGAACACCCGTCATCCGTTTGTAGAGGAAGCGAGGAAGTGGGAGTGAAAGAAGAAAGAGGGGCCGCATTGAAGAAAATGAAAATTGTATTTGAGGAAAGGAAACTACGCACTAACTGTCTCACACTCGCTCTTCGCGCATGCGCAGTTGGGGCTCTCCGGGGCTCCGCGAAATCACACACACCTAGCGTAGTGTTGCTTCCGCAACGAAAACGAAGTTTCGCTTTGCCCAACGGGCAAGCGGTCGGTGGTGGTGAAAAGCATTTATTACAGGTTACTACACATAGAGATGTAGTTTGGGAGGTGGCCCCTAGTGCGCCACCCCCCTCACAATACTAGGTGGGGAACCTATTCCGGGACCCCATTTGTCTCTACCGCCGCTCGGGTACACCGGAACATGGCCTGTTGGGCCGGAAGGTCGTGGCAGCCGAGCATGGCCGCCTCCCAGTCCTCTCGGGTTGGGTTGGGGTGGGGGGTGAGGGAAGGATTTTTCTGGCATGCCCACACCATATGGTAGGTGTCAGCCACCTCCTACTGTATGGGCAGAGGCCAGAAAAGGAGGGGTCGAAGTGTTTCATGACTGCCGGGCACAGCAATGTATTCGTAAAAAGTGTTATCAGAAGACGCTCACCTGCTTTTCCCAGCCCCTTGAGGGGGGTCGGGTACTCGCGGAGAGAGTCTTGATAGTGACTGACTATATCTCTAATTTTAAAAGGGGTTCGTTGTCCAGATCCGAATCGGTAAGGTCATCGCCAGGGGCCCGGGAAGTGAGTCCGCGGGCGGCTGCGTCTACAGCCTCGTTACCTGGTAGGCCTTGGTGGCCCGGAGTCCAGACTAAGTAGCGGAGAGAGAAAGAGAGAAAACTTTATTTACAGAGGAATTCGGGGCACGCCCCAGGGTCCCCGCACGACCCCACTGCACTCAAGTGTTTATGTTCCGAAGGTCCATAACACTGGCAGCACGGCCGGTGGCGATGGTCTGCACGGCCGGGTCCTCCGAGCGCAGCAGGGTCTCCCAGTCCTCCCAGGTCTTGAGGTTCTCTAGGTCCCGCGGGGGAGGGTCCGCCGGGCAGAGGGAAATGATGTGGAGGAAGAGGCGAAGGGTTCTGGGCATAGAGTGCATGCCGGAGTGGAGAAGGAGGGATGATAATGGGCTAGGGTAAGGGGTGAATGGAGTGTGTATGTCTGTAGTCTGCGCCAGAGTGTTGCGTGTTTGTTATCTAGGGAGGGGTGGTGCGGGGGGTAGAGCTGGCGTAAGGCTCTGTGCGCCTGGGTCAGCTCACTGAATGAGTGCATGCGCTCCTTCGTGAATCCCCGATCAGAGGCCACCTGAGCCCGGTTTAAAGAACCTCGGGCTAAAATGTTGGCGTCCTCGTTTCCGGGATTCCCGGAGTGCGCGGGCACCCATATCAGCTCCACTTGGCGGGGCGGGGGGGCATCGGGCGAGTCCAGTATGCCAAAAGCAGGGACATGGACTCGGCCTCGAGCAAAATTTAGAATCGCAGTTTTAGAATCGCTTAAAATGTACCGGGCTTCCGTGCGGGTTATAGCAAGGGCAATGGCGGCTTCCTCTGCAGCCTCTGGGGACGTGTCTGGAGGGAG
This sequence comes from Amblyomma mixtum, assembly GCF_055824585.1. Taxonomy (NCBI): domain Eukaryota; kingdom Metazoa; phylum Arthropoda; class Arachnida; order Ixodida; family Ixodidae; genus Amblyomma; species Amblyomma mixtum. The sequence goes on from NC_143016.1 coordinate 95,184,509, forward strand.
AGGTAGTGTGAGGAGGGCGGATAAAGAGGAGTCCACCACAGCTGCTGTCGCTTCATCACCCGTGCAGGCAGCGTCCACCCACACAGCGTCCGGCTGGGAGCCGTACGCTCGATGGAGTGCCTTCGCACGGGCTCTGCGGCGCTGCTCATTGTGGGACGGGTGCATATTCCTCGGGAGCGGCCTGATGAGGAGCTCTCGGTGAAGGGATCGTGGGATGGCGAGGAGGGTTTGGTCGTTGGCCGGTATTTTGATTCAGAGGGTGTCCAGGATATACCGACCTGTGGAGGTTTGTGTGAGCCTGATGTATTGGGCCTGTCGGTGGGCCTCCACCAGTTCCCCGATCGTATTGTGGAGGCCCAGGCCTAGTAATCTGTCCGTGGGTGTGTTGAAGGGAAGGTGAAGTGCTACTTTGAATGCCTTGCGAATCAAAGCATCCAAAGCGTTTATGTCATGTTTGGATAGGTGTAAGTATGGGGTAGCGTACAGCACACGGCTGAGGACAAAGGCATGAATGAGGCGACATAGGTCGCGCTCCTTCATGCCTCTATGACGTCCCGAAACCCTGCGGATGAGGTGCGATATCGCGCCTACAACCTGCTTGAGTTTCTTGAGGGTGGTGGTGTTTTTGCCATCGTTCTGGATGTGCAGGCCCAATACACGGAGGGTTCCAACCACAGGTACCGGGTCACCATTCAGTTCAATGGCAATGGGGCAGCGGGGGCAGCGGTGGTTCTTAGGCCGGATGAGGAAGAGTTCGGACTTCTCTGGGGAGCAAGACAGTCCGATGGTCCGTGCGTTATTTTGGGTGAGGGTGGCTGCTTCCTGTAAGGTGTTCTCTATGTCTCCGTCACTGCCGTGAGTGGTCCACAGGGTGATATCGTCGGCATAAAGAGTGTGCTTCAGGTGGGGAATAGTGGCCAATTTTCGGGCGAGGGGGATGAGGGTAATGTTAAAGAGAAAGGGGGAAAGGACGGACCCTTGAGGGGTGCCGATACTCTGAAGAGTGTAGGAGGGGGAAGACAGAGGGCCGAAGTGTATCTCAGCTGTGCGGTCAGTGAGGAATGCTTGAATGTAGGCATACGTGCGCACACCCACATTCAAGGGGGATAGAGCAGTCATGATCGCCTGATATTCAATGCGATCAAAAGCTTTGGAGAGATCCAAAGCTAAGACTGCCTTGGTGTGACCCGGAAGAAGCGGGTCGAAAATGTCGTGTGAGAGTTGCAGCATAGCGTCCTGTGCGGATAGATGGGGGCGAAATCCTACCATGCTATGCGGGTAAAGATTGTTGTCTGCCATGTTACTTGTGAGTCTCGCTAACACAACATGCTCTAGGAGCTTCCCAAGGCATGAGGTTAGCGAAATAGGGCGAAGGTTTTGAAGTGTAAGTGGATTGTTGGGTTTAGGTATGAATATTACCTTCGCGTGGCGCCAGGACTGCGGGAGGTTACCCTCCCTCCAGCACTGGTTGAAGTATTTCGTAATGTGGGTGATCGATTGGTCATCCAGATTACGGAGCATGGAGTTTGTGATTTGGTCTGCACCAGGTGCGGAGTTGGCGCGGAGAGTCAGGAGGGCCGCTCTGACTTCCGTCTCCGTGATGTCGGTGTCGAGTGTTGGATTTGCTTGTCCTGTGTAGTGCGGTAGAGGTATGGGGCCGCCTGGAGATGTGTACATGGTTTGAAGAGTGTCTAGAAGGGTGTCGGGATCGCTAATGTGTTCATGTGTGAGGCGTGTCACGTGGTGCTGTGTTGCTGATTTGGTGCGCGTGGGGTCAATAAGGTGTCGGAGGAGTTGCCATGCGCGTTTGCTGGACATGTTTCCGGCGATGCCGTCACATATCTGTCCCCAGTTGGATCGGCAGAGCTCCTCAGAGTGCTGTTGGATTTGTGTCTGCAGCGCGGCCAGCCGCTTCTTAAGCGTTCTGTTGTGTTTGTTGCCTTTCCAGCGTTCTAGGATGCTGTGATAAGCCTCCCAGAGGTGGGCTAGGCGTGTTTCAAGGGTAGGTGTTTCGGTTGTAGTTTCAATGTCTCGCGTGTTGTGGTGAACGTCATGCTTGAGTGACTGCACCCATTCGTCGATGTCTGCGATGGGAGTGTCTGGGAGGGCGGGGCGTACAGCGCGAAAGGCATCCCAGTTAATCAGTTTGTGTGTTGTATTTGCGTGACGGGGTGCTTTGTACGGGACAGTGATTTGTATAATGTAATGATCACTGCCCAGTGTATGTTGTGTTCTGTTCCAGGTAACGCCGCGGATACAGCGGCTCAGCGTCAGGTCCGGACTGGTGTCCATGCTGACACTGTTGCCGATCCTCGTAGGCGTCTGAAACGTGTTGTGCACAGCGAGTTGGAGGTTCCGCAAGAGCAGCCAGAGCCTGCGACCTCGATGTGTCGTGGTTGTGTATCCCCAGTCAGTATGCTGACTGTTGAATTCCCCACCGATGAGTAGGGGATGTTTCCCTGCTAGATGGTGTAGCTTTCGCAGAAGTGATTCTAGCGGGGCCATCGGCAGGGACAGGGGGTGGTATATGTTTGCTATAAATATAGAAGGAAGTGAATGTGTGTGATGTATAAGTTCCGTGATCACGTAGGGCGTCTCAGACGTAATGTGATGAGTTTTGTAGGTGAGGCTGCGGTGGATGAGTTTGGAGGCCCTGGGTGTGTTAGTGGTATCCGAGTGTGTAGATGTGTAGGAGGGGAGGGTTGCCCGGTGTGCAGTCTCCTGTAGAAGTAGTATGGGGGGCGTGGGTGTGATGCTGGGAAGGAGAAGATGCAGAGGCGCGCGCTTTGCCCGGAAGCCGCGACAGTTCCAAGTTAAAATGGGTAGATAATTAGTGTTCCCCCCCGCCATATTGGATGGTAGGGGGACTTAGGATGGACGTAAGACGGGTGTCAATTGGTATGTGTGGCTCAGGATAGGTGGTTTGTGCTTGTGGAGAAAGGATGGGAATGAGTGGAGGGGGTTTGAAGTTCGGTGAAGCGATGGTTAAGATTATGTTCCAAGAGCTCCATCATCTTGGTAAGCATAACGTCCATGCGCTGCTCATGTTTTTCGGTGAGGGTGGCGGCAAGGTGATGGAATCTGGCCTCGAGGCGTGCGTCTAGCTCTTTTAGTTTGTGGTCAAATTTGGCTTCGAGTGCTGCTAATTTAGCGTCTATTTCTGAGGGTACGGGAGGGGGTGTGGCGTCTGTGGTGCGTTGTTTCTTTGCGGGAGGGGTGCTCGATGTGTCTGTGGATGATGGGGTCGAGTTAATGACAGCGGGTGCGGGTTTAGGGGGCATGGAGGGGGCGGGGGTGCTCAGGAGGGAGGAAGGCGGCTTACCTCTTCACGCAAGGCCTTGAGCTCCTGGTCTCTCGGATATGCCTGGGAGGACTGGGGTGGTGGGGGATGACGGGTAGCCTTGCCAGAAACGCGGTCTGCCCAGGTGAGACGCGTGGCGTTCTTGCTGCCATTCTGCCGGCTTGTAGAAGGCGACGGGGAAGTCGTCGAGCTGCGTCTGCTGGCTGTGCCTGGTTGATCGCAGCGGGAAAGCCGCGATGTATTCGGAGGAGAGAGAGCGTTCTTCGGGGACGCTAGTTTGCGGCCCCGTCCCTTGCAGTTCCCGGTGCCGGTCATATGAGGGCCGCCGCAGAGAATTCAGCTGGGGGTGCATGAGGGCACATCTTCCTTTGGGTGGGACTGCCCGCAGCGGGGGCACTTATTAGACCTTGGATGGACGCACACATCCGCCCGGTGACCTGGGACGCGACAGTTCGTGCACGCGTCTATATGCCCCCGGTACGGTGTGCATCTGTGGAGGGCTCCTCCATAAAGAACTGCGCGTGGGACAGGTCCAGCCCGGAAAGTTATTAAGATGGAACGCGTGGAGGCCATTCGGCGGGCGTCCACGATGAGGGCGTTTGGGTTGCCGGTGAGCAGGTCTTGCAGGAGCTCTGACGGGGTCTCATTCCAATAAGCATTGGAGATGACTCCGCGTACTCCTCCGTCCGGGGGCTATGTAAGGTGCTACGGCGTATTCTTTGCCTTGGTGTGTGATGGTGTTCACCCGAACCAGAGCGAGCGCGTCATCCTTTAGGGGCGTGCTTACGGTGCAGGTGTTGTTGCCCGGGTGTACCCTGATTTGGGTACGCGCTGGCTCCTTAAGCTGGGACGCCGCTTGGAGGATGGCCTCTCGTAGTTGTCGCGGTGGAAGCAGGTCCAGCTGCAGCCCGCCTCGTGATCTAAAAACGATCTTGTAATCTGCAGCAGGAAGCGGTGGCTGCTGCCGCGAACGCTGCGCAGCTGTGCGCGTTGCTTGCAGGTGCGCTGACTTTTCAAGGCTGGGAGACTTGGGGGTACCCGTAGCAGAGGCTGCGCCCTCCTGGCGTCGGGTTGTTGAAAGGACGTCCTTGGAGCGGGCAGGCACACTAAGAATGTGCGTCCAGTCCCCTGGGTCGTAGTCGTTGGGGTTAAGAACCTCTCCCTGCACCTGCACCTCCATGATGGCGTTGGTGGCGGAAGCGTCCGTCCTAAGTAGCGGAGCAGCGTAGGATCTCGATCTCGTGCCGCGTTCCGAAACATTCGATAAGCTGTGAGGGAGACCCAACCCAGCGCGTAATTTCGACAAGCTCCTTGCGAGTCTGAGAGGATATATTGCGCCTGAGGGTGAGAGGCCGCCAGGGCGATGGCTACCTCCTCAGCGTGAGTTGCGCTGGGAGCTTTGAAAGTGAGCCCGTCCACCTGTATTTGTTGGTGTATGACCGCGGCTGTGTACCCCCCCCCCCCCCCCCCTAGAGCGGTGCGGGCCGGCCACGTCCGTATAAAATACACCGTATTTGTTACCATAATGGCGGTGGAGGGCATCCGCCCGCGCCTGCCGCCGGCCATTATGGTCTTCTTTGGACATTTTCGTAGGAAGGGGTCGAACGTGGATGGCGCATCTCCGCATTTCGGGCACTCGTACCCTTTCCTCTGTGTGGTGGTTGTGTTGAATGTGTAGTCGGTCCAAAACGCGACGACCGGACACGGTCTGGGCAAGACGCGTGTATTGGTTGGTGAGGTGCGCTTCTTACAGCTCCCGACAGTTGTTCACCACTCCCAGCGCGAGGAGCCTCGCGTTGGAGGTGGAGATCGGAAGGTCGAGCGCCCTTTTGATGATCTTACGGTGGGTAACCTCCAAGACATCTTCGTCCTGCTTGCGTAAGTGAAGGTAGGGGGTCGAATAGAGTATTCGAGTCGTAACGAAAGCATGTGCGAGTCGCAACGCATGTGTGCTTCGTAGACCTTCGCGTTTGTTGGAGACCCGACGGACCATGGGGCCCACCTGGTCTCCAATCTTACGCAGCTTTGCCAGTGTTGTGTCTGCGCGACGTGTTCTACTAATAAAGAGTCCGAGAACTCTGATCTCCGCTGCCTCACGGATGGGGCCGCTGGCGAGGGGGAGGGAAATGTGGATTGCACACTTCGGCGATGGCCGAAAAATTCAGGGGGCACTTTGACTGTCTAAAGTGCGTAGAGGCGAAAGCGTTTTGCGCACCACTTTGACTGCTTCTGTGGCGCTGGTGGCGTCACATGTAATTGAGTACTAATTGCTAAGTGACGACAAATCACTAATTAATGGTTAATTACTGATTTGTACCTGGATAGTAATTAACTGCTAATTAATGACGCTTAAGCTTCGCCTTTAGGAGTGGAACGCGACAGTGTGTTGAAGCGCTGCCAGGCAGTCCACGGAACGCCACCACCCGTTCGGCGCGATGCCTTGCCCTTTGAATGCTTTTGAGGAAAGGAAAGGGCGCAGTAATTCTCTGTCATCTCGGTGGAACCCGAACCGCACCGTAGAGGAAGGGAGGAAGTGGGGGTGGAAGAACAAAGAGAAAGATGGCCCGTAATGAACAAAATGAAAATTGTATTTGAGGAAAGGAAATTACGCAGTAACTGTCTCACATATCTCGGTGGACACCCGTCAAAATTCAGGGGGGCACTTTTTTTACCTAAAGTGCGGTCACTGGTGTGTGGTTAAGATGTTAAGCTTCGCCTCTAAGACTGGAACGCGACAGCATCTTGCAACGCTTCCATGAGTCCATAGAACGCCATCGCCCCATTCGGTTCTATGCCTCGCTCGTCGGTAAATTGGTTTTTGAGGAAAGGAAATGGATCTGTCTCTCATATCTCGGTGGACACCTAAACCTCGCCGGAAAGGAAGCGAGGAGGATGGGAGTGAGCGAAGACACCGTATTCACTAGACGCACCTTTGTTCTTCCCAAATCCATCGAGCTGGCATGGCGGAGTGGATAGCATGCTCGTCTCACACTCCAAAGACCGGGGTTCGATTCCCGAGCTCGACCAATTTCTTACTCGGTTTTATTTATTTATATGGCCTGACTAGAAAAGTTAATTAGGTTAACTGAGTAATTAAGCAATTAACTAAGCTCAGTCCCAATTACTTGGGGCATCACTATACGATCCCTTCAATTGGTTGCCTGGTTACTAGCCAAAGTACAATTGGCCCCGTTTGAAATTCGCGCACTGTGACGTCACGACCGTTTGGACCAACTGAAAAGCGTGACATTTCTGTCGACAACTGCTGCTTACAACGATGAGACATTAAAGGCTTTCGCCTTAATATGCACGAATTCTGATTTCTGTGGGGAGCACTGGAGGCCGCAGTACGCCGCATAGTTGTGTACTATGTCAGCGGCTGCTTGCAGGCATTCCTCCATGTGACTCACGTTACCTTGGGTGGCCCAAATAGGGATGTCGTCGGCATACAGCGCATGCTGGATGCCTTCGACATCGGCCAATTTAGAGGGCAGGTGCAGCATTGCTAAGAGCAGAGGGGACAGTACAGGTGGTGGTGGTGAAAACATTTATTACGAATGAGCAGGAGGTATGTTTGGATCAGCCCGTAAGGGACCGATCCTTACAAACACTAGGTGGAGGTCCCTAGTATGGGACCCCAGTGGCGGTTGACGCCGCCCGGGCGCGCCCGACTAAGGCTTGTTGGGCCTGTAAGTCGTGGCAGCCGAGCAGGGTCGCCTCCCAGTCCTCCCGGGTTGGGTTGGGGATGGGGGGAATAGCGGGGTTGGAGGGACAGGCCACACCATGTGATAAGTGTCAGAAGACACTGCACTACAGTGGGGGCAGCTGGCGCTAAAGGAGGGGTCAAAATGTTTTAGCGCTGCCGGGCACAGCAATGTATTGGTGAAAAGGCGGAGAAGGAGCCGCTCATCCGCCTTCTTCAGGCCTTTACATCGCCTTGTGGTGTACCCCTGCTGCCCATACTGTACGGGCCGTGCTCTTCGTCCTGGATGCGGACGAAGGCCTGCCGATCCGTGAGAAAGTGTTTAATATAATTGAAGGTGTTAGTGCCGCAGTCAGTCTAGCTCAGGTGGGCGAGAATGACGCTGTGTTTATCATTGTCAAATGCTCCTTTAAGGTCCAAGGCCAGAACTGTCTTGTCGTTATGAGGGCACTCGACAGGAGGAAGCACTTCATGTTTTAGTTGGAGGAGTATGTCTTGAGATGACCTATGCGGCCTAAAACCGAACATGGTATCCGCGAAGGTGTTGCGATTTTCTAAGTATTCTGAGAGTCGATCTCGAACCATAGTTTCCATTAGTTTGCCCACACAAGATGTGAGGAAATGGGTCGGAGGTTGTCTGTCGCGCCGAACGGGCGATTGCGTTCCGTGGACTCCCTGGCAGCGCAGCAAAACGCTGTCGCATTCCACTCATAAAGGCGAAGCTTAAGGGTCCTCCAGATTTTCTTGTTTCAAAGAGTGTGCAAATTCGGATAACAATTTCACGCGTTACAAGAAATAAATGCAAAAATGTTTGCATTTGATAATTTCTTCAGACACACAGATGTAGCCCAGATACAGAACACACCACCAAGGCTTGAGCATTGACGCATGCCTTCTAAGTTAGAATTTAGAGAGCACTTGCAGTTACTTCGCTGTGATGGTAGCAACATTTCGAACTGTGTAATTGATGGATGCGGTAGAAGTCTCAGTACCCAGCTGTTTAAGCACACCTGTCAACAGCGCTTTGCGCTATAATCTTCAGGTTTAATAGGCGGAAGCCTTTAATGCCTCAACGTTGTAAGCAGGAGTTGTCGACAGAAATGACACGCTTTCCAGTTGGTCGTGACATCACAGTGCGCGAATTTCAAACGGGGCCAATTGTACTTTGCCTAGTAACCGTGCAACCAACTAAAGGGATCGTATACAGATGCTCCAAGTAAGTGGGACTGAGTTTAGTTAGTTGCTTAATTACCCAATTAGCCTAATTAATCCATCTAGTCAGGCCAGATAAATAAAACCGAGTAGGAAATTGGTCGAGTTCGGGAATCGAACCCCAGTCTCCGGTATGCGAGACGATCATGCTAACCACTCCGCCATGCCAGCTTTTTTTTTCTTCAACATGGTGTTTATTACAGTGATGTAATGTTCTATGTACATGAACTATATATAAGCCATTATGAAAAAAGTGTTAAAAAATACACATTTAAAAGACCATGCACTAGAAAAGGGGCAATGCAGAACACATCACTAATAGTGAGTGCCACTCCGGTTCGTACTCAGTCTGGGTATACACGTCTCTGAGATGAACAACCATTCGACTGAAGTGATCCTTTGTAGACACAACAGGTTCACAGTGTCTGTCCATCATGCGGGTTTTCCAGAGGCTGTGCAGTCCAATCAGAAAGAACATGTCCACGGGTTCATCAACAAATGGCAGCGCAGTGAGATAGCGAACAGAATGTGGAGTCAGATGAATTCTTTTTTTAAATGTTCGTTGCAGGATATCCCAGAAGAGTACTGCATCTTTGCAACTGATGAAACAATGCTCAATTGTTTCTGGTTCATCACAAAGGTGGCAATTAACGGTAGACACAAAAATGCCCTTTTTCTCTAACCATGTTCTAACGGGCAACGTACCGGTGTGTAACTTAAAGAAAAAGGTCTTTGTACACGGCGAGACTGGCATCTTACGTACTCTTTTGAGTACGTCATGCCCCGGTAAACCAAAATACACAGAGCGGTACATGGGTGGAGGGAAGAGCATACTAATCAAATCCTTATACAACTTTTTCCTCGACACTAAAAAAAGGAACTCAGGAGAAAAGCGAACAAGTAGGAAACGGACAGCCAAATACACCTTTTGCATTATGCCCCACAAAAACGGATGATCACAAACATTGGAAGACGCAATGAGGTTGGGTAAAACATGAACTAAATTTGTTTGCAGGAATGAACGTACTATTGGGTGTGTAGTGTCACGGAAAAACATGAAACGTCACACTATCCGTCGGACATACAGGTGAACTAGACCAAGGCCGCCAGCGCTTACAGGCCGTAAAAGGTTATCACGCCTCATGGATTTAAAACACGAATCCCACACAAAAGTAGCGAAAACCCTGTGAAAACGCTGGATAGGAAGTCTTGCGCAATGAATAATTTGCAGTACATAATATATTTTAGTGGCGAGAAACAGATTACAGGCGGTCGCCCTGCCAAAAATTGAGAGGCCATGGGGGACAAACGTTTGAGCATAGCGCTGAAGAGTTGACACGCGGTCTTTCCAATAATGTGCGCTATGCTTATAGGCACTCAAAGGGACGCCAAGGTACTTTGGTGACCTGCATGTCCATGTTATACCAGCATATTCAGCAGGTGTCGAACCCCAGCTACCAAACCAAAGACCGCAACTCTTAGAGCGATTAATCCGACTTCCTGACACCGAACCAAAGTCCTCCGTTAAACGAATAACCTCATCGATGCTTGGCTTATTAGTACAAAAAAACGCAAGGTCATCTTGACAAGCCAATACCTTTAGTTCGTGGCCCAATTATCGGAAACCATTGACAGCTCTACTGTTTATAACACATACAAAGTGACTCCAAGTATAATGCGAACAGGAGCGGAGACAGTGGGCACCCTTGTTTCACCGAAGACTGAACTGGGACTGGTTGCGAGAGACAGCCATTAACAATCAAGCGCGTGGTACAGGATTTGTAACAAAGGCGTATGCCAGTAGAAAGTATTGAACCGAGATTGACGTGATTTAAAAGTGCAAAAAGAAATGAAGGGCTCACTCGATCAAATGCATTTGCCAGGTCAATTTGCAGCATGGCTAATTGTTCTTGAGCGTCACTGCAATAGTGCAACACCGTACGTGCTACATGTAGATTAGATTGTATGGATCATCCCAGCAAGCCACATGTTTGATGAGGCCCAATCAAAGTAGACATTGCACGCTGCAGCCGATTTGACAGTACTTTAGCAAAAATCTTATAATCTACATTAGAAAGCGTGATTGGTCTGTAGCCATCTACAAATCGAAGTTTTCCCTTATCCTCGGTTTTTGGTATAAAGACAATATGACTTTCCTTAAATGACTGAGGCAGAAATTGAACATCAATACTTGTCTCAAAAATTTGGAGCAGGACAGGGGCTAGGACGGATTTAAATGCCTTGTAAAATTCTCCTGAGAGGCCGTCAGGCCCCGGGGTTTTTGAAAGCGGCAATTGATCAATTGCATCTTGCAATTCACCCAAGCTTAAAGAGCCACCTTTTGCCTTGCACTCATCCTCATTGAGTGGGTTAATCATGGACACCAATCGCGCTATATGATCATCATCAGCAGTGCTAGACGTGGCAGCGAACAGATAGCTATAGTGGTTTTCAAACTCGGTAACTATGCCATCTGTACTTGTGACCAGGGCACCACCACAGTAGAGCTCAGAAATTCGCTTGGCAGCTACCTGACGACGCTCATCTTGCAAGGCCTGTCTAGTAGGCTCCTCAGAGTGCAGAGCACGGTTGCTGCGGGATCGTAGTCGGGCCGCATGATAGCGTTCTGCATCAAACTTCTGAAGGTTGCACTTAACAGCACCAATTTCCTCTGTGTACAAGCCAGGAGCCTCACATTCAAGCGCATGCAGATTATAAAGACTCTGAAGTATCCGTTTCTCCTCACCATGCTTAAGATAAGACTTCACGGAGCCGATCTGAATAGCTATGCTACGAACTTCAAGCTTAAACATCTCCCAAGCTGCAAATAATGGGACATCCTTGACCAAGCAAGATTCCAAAGCTGTCATCACTGGCTGCTGAAAATGCTCATCATTTAGACGCTCGGAATTAAGCTTCCACAGTTCCCACTGCGGCTGAAATTTGGGACGGGCGCATTTTCCAATCCGCGCAATGACCATAGCATGATCTGAGAAAGAAACAGGCTTGACATCACATGAAATGTGCTGTTTAAGGAGATCTACGGAAACGTAAATGCGATAAAGGCGTGAATGTGAGGCTCCTCGGATGTATGTGAAGGCGAATGACAATCCGGCATCAAATAAACCTGCGTTTTCGGTAATAGACAATAATATACCAGAGCTCTTATCGGCGTTTTGGTTAGGACCTGTGCGATCGCGTGGGTCGCACACACAGTTGAAGTCACCCATGAAAACGACATAACGATCACATCCTAGGAGAGTTGCAATGTCATTTAAAAAAAACTGTTCGTTGCACCGGATTATTTGAAGCATACACATTGATAACCCTCCACAACTCGCCATGCAGTCGAAAGTCACAACATATCAGACGCCCTTCTATGTCAACCTGGTACTTAAAGTCAGAAATAGGTAGAGTCTTCTTTAAGAAAAGAAAGCAACCTGCCGAAAGACCCACTGAGTACGACACACAGACGTTGTAATCTGTTAGGAAAGGTCGCAGGGCTATCTCTGTATCCACTTCACTTTCTATCTTAGTTTCTTGAATAGCGACAATGTCTAGCCGATTGCTCCAAAGCAATCCACATATGTTGAGTGTTGCGACAGTCAACTGCTGATTAGACGCCATGGTGGCTAATTTGAGCTTCAATCAGGCATCCACGATGTCTGGGGGCATCACTCGGGAAGGTGAGACCTTCCTAGAGTTGGCGCCCTTTCTCCTTGATCTGGAGCGCCGAGAAGGTTTCTCATTCTTTGACTTTCGACGGCGGGACTTGTGCTTGGCGGGGACACTGTCCTCCTCAGAGGAGGCAGAACTCGGAGACACACCGCGCTTCGAGGCCACACTTAAAATTTGCTCATCGGCATCACAGTTGCCGTCGGGGAGTGAAGTGCCAGGTTGGCACTCTGTTACCTGTGTGGCGCATCCGGCAGGAGCCTCAGAAGATGTAGCAGTGCAGGCACTCGGTGCCGGAGCCACACCGTTGTCCTTGTCTTCCTCTGGCCCACGCACATCACAGGCACGTGCGCCAAGAGTGCCATCACTGACACTGCATATAGCTGGAGCCTGCTCCGCCAGGCATCGACGCTCATCATCTGCAGACAGCTGCTCCATCTGCGAAGGCTGGGTAGGCTCATGCTGCACAGCAGGAACGGGGCCAGACAGCGGGTCAGTAGTCGCTGAGTCAATGGGCGCAACGGCTGGCGTGCCACCAGCAGCATCCAAAACTTCTGTTGCGTCCATCAAGTGCTCCTGCAATGCGTCGTCCACGGCACGGGTGCCCCCGCGTAGCTTATCAGCATACGACACTACGCACTCCTCTGTAGTATGGCCGAAACGCCGACAATCATCACACCGAGGAGTGCGGCAATGACGGCGTATATGGCCAACCTTGTGGCAACGGAGACACAGTGGTGGCCTTCCTGGCACTAAAACCAGACATTTCACACCGCAAATTGTCAAAATGTGAGGCACGTCGTTCACAGTGACGCCATCAGCAAGAGTCAAGGCAATGTTTCGATTCGAGGTGCGCATGCCCTCCATTTCTGGAACTCTCCAGTGCTCCACTGTAATGGACGTAATCGTTCCGCAAGCGCGAAGGGCGTCCCGAATGTAAAAATCTTCAAGATGTTCTGGGAGCCAAAGTATCTTGAGCTTTACTGTCTTCAGTTCCGGGTCAATCACAAGACAACGGCGGTTTTTCACTTGTAACTCCTGAGTGCTCACGAGCTTAGCTTTCGCTAACGCTGTCATGCATGTTATCATCAATACGTGAGACATCTGAAACTGTCCGATAGAGCTGATGTCACAGATGTCAATGACACCCCGTAAGGCATCTCTAAAGTCCTGGGCACGATAGGGACGTCCAGCAAGACCTTATGCGAAATGCACTGCCATCTAGCGGTCGCAGCGCGCGATCCGCCATGTTGGAGGATAGCCGCCGGATTCACAGCACGTAATGGTACACGCTCGTCGCGCGCGCTCGAGTTTCACCGTCCTCAGTATGCCCACATATTGCTTAGTGCCTTGCTGTACGCAGAAGGGTCACACAGAAGACCAGGTAAAAAAGGCAAGAGCACTTGATTTGAGCGAATTTCTATTTTTGGACTGCGATCCCTGACATCGGCGACACAAATGTTGCAGTACCGTCGCTACATGTCGAGACGTCGCGAAACGCATTTCGTTATCGCTATGTAGCAAATGAAATTAGAAATAAGCTTTGTAGGCACGAAGAAAATATCACACAAAAGTAGTTTTTCTCCTCCGATTTCCCGTGAAATGCTGCGATTATCGCCCTCGCAAGAGAGTAATCGTGATCAGCTGCTCAGTGGTACGGGTCGCGCTTTGTGAGAACCGTCGCTCCTAGCGTTATCCGCCGCAGCGGTTACACGCGTTAGTTTTAAGTGTGAATATTTGTTTCGACGGAAACACCAGCAAGTATCAAGTGCCCGTGGCACGGAACGTTTGTGCGCTGCAAGTCAGTCAATCGTTTCTGTTAGACCAGGGAAAGGTGCCTATTTTGTGGAGTGACGGCTTGATTGCATGTAGCGATTTCACTTAACCGACCGGTTTCCACGAAACCTTGTGTTGTGTAAAGAAAAATAAAGGACTGTAAGGGAAGCCCCTCAAGCGGTACCATAGTTCCAACTAGTAGCGGGAATGCATAACGCATATAGAATCCTACAAAAATCTCAGTGCACAACTGCTTGCTCGTCGTGGTAAAGCCATAGACACTGCTGCATTCACGGGCTACTTGTTTTTAACGGCGATAGTCAAAGAATGGTAAACAGTTGTGTAGTGGGGTCGAGCGAGGACCTACGGGTCTATGTGCCCGGTGATAATAATAACGTGTTTTCTTTCTCTGTCTAGGGCACTAGGGCAAACTAGGGGCTCTGGGCGCTAGAGCCCTAGGGCAAACAAACAAATGCTGTATGAACTTTTCAAGGTAAATGAAAAGCGTCGCATGTTGACAGGCCACTTTTTTCGACACTGCCAACATGAGGGTGAAGTTTATAATCGTTTGCTTTCGGTGTCGACGCAACACACAGAAAACGCTACCACAACAGCAGCAATTCAAGCGGCATGCCCGTTCGCAAAAAGTATCCAACCAAATAAAAACTGACTCAAACTAAACTGAAATGCGCACATTTTTAACCGTAAACGAAAATTACACTTGCTTCGTACATTTCTTGGTGTTCAGCGTCGGCAAACTGACGTAGGACTCCGTGAAAAACTTGCATCTCCGTACCCGGTGGCGTTCGGAAAGTGTTTTGGACGCGTAGTAAGTGTCTGCGAAGTCGCTTGGAAACTTGGGCAGCAGAAACAGGTCGACTGACCATTCAGTCATGTTTACAGGCTCAAGTGACAGGAAATAAGATTTTCGAGCCAGTACAGCAGTAAGGAAGCTAACGCAGGGTACACCTAAATCCAGAGAGGAGAGGCGGAACGAGCTTCAGTCATCCTCCAACATGGGGGATTTCCGCTGGTTGTTCTTTTCTCCGATAGATGGCAGCAATTTTGCATAAGACTTACCAGCAGGCAGACGGGGAAGAACAGTACGGTAAGTATTACTGGCAGCAGAAGCCGCAACAGTACCTCGGCCTAGGGCCGATTTATCCATTTCTGCGGAGAACATCAAAAACGCGACCGTTCGGAAAAGAGAGAGAGAAAACTTTATTACAACAGGAATTCGGGGCACGCCCCAGGGTCCCCGCACGACCCCACTCCACTCAAGTGTTTATGTTCCTGAGGTCCATAACACTGGCAGCCCGGCCGGTGGCGATGGTCTGCACGGCCGGGTCCTCCGAGCGCAGCAGGGTCTCCCAGTCCTCCCAGGTCTTCAGGTTCTCTAGGTCCCGCGGTGCAGGGTCCGCCGGGCAGACGGAAAGGATGTGGAGGGAAGAACCGTTCGGAACGCCGTCTTCGTCTTTCCATGCCAGCTCGATGGTTCGGAATGAACAAAGGCGTGTCTAGAAAATACGGTGTCTTCGTTCACTGCCATCTTCTTCCCTTCCCATTACGGCGAGGTTTAGGTGTCCACCCAGATATGCGAGACAGATACATTTCCTTTCCTCAAAAACAAATTTACCGACGAGCAAAGCGTACAAGAGAGAGAGAGAGAGAGCAAACTTCGGGGCACGCCCCAGGGTCCCCGCACGACCTCACTGCACTCAAGTGTTTATGTTCCTGAGGTCCATAACACTGGCAGCACGGCCGGTGGCGATGGTCTGCACGGCCGGGTCCTCCGAGCACAGCAGGGCCTCCCAGTCCTCCCAGGTTTTGAGGTTATCTGGAGGGTCCGCCGGGCAGAGGGAAAGGATGTGGAGGGAAGAAGCGAAGGGTTCTGGGCATAGGGCACATGCGGGAGCGGGAAAGAATGGATGATAGTGGACTAGGTTAAGGGGTGAGGAGAGAGTGTGTGTCTGTAGTCTGCGCCATAGTGTTGCGTGTTTGTTATCTAAGGAGGGGTGGGGCGGGGGGCCTACTAGATGTGCTAGCCATCTTGTTGTATTTATTTACGGGCGAGCGGACTAGCTCTGGCCGGGAGCCGGCGCAACCCCAGTGAGGGGCCGCACGGACCCACCAGCTGCCGAGCCTGAACCATGTTCCTCCGCTGCCTGGCGGGAGGCTGTCTTACGTTTGAGGTGAGGGGATTCGCAGCCTTTGGCGTTCTTAATTTGGGTGCTGACCCAGGGCTGCACGGCTTTAAGGACTGAGTCAGTGACCTGACCCATAAGGTCGGGAAGTGCTTGCGTTAAAGCTGCCTTGAAGATGTCCTGGAAGGACTCGCTGACTGCTGACATGATTTGATTCGGAAGGGCCGCCACTTGCTCCTCCAATTGCTCGGTGTGGCGCTGCAGTGCCTCTAAGCCGTCGACGCGACCAGCAGTGGAAACTGATCCAGCTACCGTGTCCCCACTCTGCCGCGAGACGCTAGTGAGGCAAGATGTTACGGATGATCAGTCATCCTCGTCATCTGGCTCAGCTTCTTCAATGGTTCGGATTACCCGGCCTGTTCGGCCTGTAATTCTTGAATTTTGCGCACTAAAATATGGTTCTGGCGCCTGAGCTCCTCTACCTGCTGCTGTAGGGCGGTTTCGGTAGAGGAAGGACGGGTAGGGGGCCCGGAGACTGCCCTACTCCAACTTCTCACCTGTGGTTGGACGGGTGCCACGGGCGGGAAGTCCACAGCGTTTAGGACCGGGGGCACCACCTGGGTCCCGAACGACAGGTTTCGATGGCCCGGTTTTGGCCTTGGGTTCCTGAGCGGCTGACGCTTTCTTGGCCTGGGGTGGAGGAGCCTGTTCGGGCCCGGTCTTTGTCTTCGGCTTGGATCCGGATGAGGAGCTCGGTTTGATGGCTTTCTGGAACCGCCCGGCACAGCCGAGAGCTCCGGTAGGGTGGCCACCTCCGCAGATGAGGCAGCTCGGAACACAGTCATGTTCCGCCGGGCCGTCAGGAGTGGCTCCAGGAACCTGGATCCCGCAGCGTTTGCAGCACCCCGGCTGCGGTCGCGGGCATGCATCAGCCCGATGGCCCACTGTGCCACAGCGGTGGCATGCAGGCACTGTATTCTTGTACAGCCGAACAGGGAGCCGTTCGTAGCTGTACAACACCATCTGTGGCACATTGGTCCCAGCGAAGGTGATCACCGCAACCGGGGTTCCCCCTAGCTTGCGCACAGACACCACATTTTGTTCCGCACAGTTTTCGTTTAACGCTTTCAGACGTTTCGTCTGGGGAAACAGTCACGACGCCTCGACAGAACGCACCAGAGAGTTTAGGGTGTCCCCGGAACGGTAACTCGCGTTTCCCTACCGGCAGCACAATATCCCGGAGTAGCTTCTCCGCGGCGTCGACTGATTTCAGTGCACATACAAGGATGTTTTGGTCCCAAAAGGCCGATTCACACGACGGACCGTTCGCCCGCGGCCCGCGCACTACGTGTACATGCGTCAGCACTTTGAGGGGAGCGCTGTCGGCCGCCATCCATCCATGCATCCAGCGCGCCTCTCAAAGTGCTGACGTATGCACACGTAGTGCGCGGGCCGCGGGCGAACGGTCCGTCGTGTGAATCGGCCTAAACGGGCCACACCGCAAGGCCCTCATTTGCGTCGTCCCCGAGGATGCTGCGGACCGCAGCGCCGGCTTGCTCAGGACCAAAAGTTGCCTTGAGGTCGACCGTGTTTCTTGGTTTCAGCACCACGACGATGTCGTCTTTTTGAATGCGCGGCGTGTTCTGCGGCTGCCACCGGAGTTGCTTGGAGCGCTTCGAGGCTGCGTTCAGCACACTCCACCACAGCCAATCAGATCAACGGCCTTATCCGCCGCATCAGCACCCGCCGCAGAGGTATGAAGGAGGATGACCTCTGTCGGCTCACGCAAGCTTTCCTCATTAGCAGGATAGTCTACTCCTACCCCTACTATCACCTCCGCCGGAAGGACGAGGAAGCTGTGAACAGCATTATACGTTCAGCGTACAAAGCGGCACTGGGGCTACCTCAGTACGCCAGCACACAGCACCTCCTCCAACTCGGCGTCTACAACACGCTCACAGAACTCATAGAGGCACACAAGACCGCCCAAATCCACCGCCTCTCCCGCACTAAACACGGGCGGCTCATACTTGACCGTCTCAACATCAACCCCATAGGCGACGTCCACCCCACGACGCCCATTCCGATAGGGGTCTATAGCCGCCTAGTTATAAAACCAATCCCCAAAAACATGCTACCTGGCCGCCATGATACGCGCCGTCAGCTGAAAGCCCAAGCACTAGATGCCACATACCTTGCCGACGAACACGCAATATACGTAGATGCTGCACGGCAAAGTGCAAACACATACGTGGCTTGTGCAACCACGCCACAATCTACTATCGTCACCGCCGCCACAGTAGTAGCTCACTCTCCGACAGCGGCAGAAGAAACCGCCATCGCGCTGGCCATCGCTGACCCACGTACGCGCACAGTCCTAAGCGACTCCAAAAGAGCGATACAAAATTACTCGGCAGGTTTTATCTGCCACCCCGCTGCACGCATCCTTCGCGGCTGCACTCTCGACCATAAGATCAACCTGGTCTGGGTACCCGCCCACGCGGGAAACTCTGGAAACGAAGGGGTCGACCGACTAGCCCGAGGACTAACCAACCGGGCGGCCGGCCCCACGGATCCAGACGCTCTTGCCGAGGCTCCCCAGACCTTTGCCGAAATTACCAACTTCTACAGAGAGATGAGACGCCAGTTCCCGCCTCCAAACCCCGACTTGAATCGAGCGCAAGCCAGCTTGCTCCGCAGGTTGCAGACGCACTCCATCCTTAGCCATTCTAGGCTTTCACTCATCACAGACGGGGAATATGACCCCGTCTGCCAAAATTGTTACCAGGGAGAAATCGCCACCCAGGCACACATCCTCTGGGGTTGCGCGGGAAATCCGCCCCCTCGAACCTTACTGCCAGCTCCCTCCGAAGAAGGATGGATCCAACTCCTCAAAAGGCCAGACAAGAGCATCCAACTGGCACTCATTTCGTGGGCCCAGGAAGTCGCCCCCATCTGGGGGCCACACCAAGCCCACCTGCCCTAAATCCCTCCAATCTATGGCAATAAAGTTGTTTCTCTCTCTCTCTCTTCAGCACACTCCGGTTGTGGAGGTATTAGCGAGCATAAGAGATGAAATTTGCGAACTAAATATATTAAAGCTTCCGCTCCCATTTCCGAATCAAATAACAGCAGCCCCCCGTGTCGGGAAAGCTGGTTTTGAATGGTTTTGAAAAAGTGGAATAGCACAAGCGCCCAGAAGAGGAGAAAGGGCGTAGCACATGTAGCGCTCGTCAGCAATCGTTAGCCAGCGCTGTGGTGCGCTCTTCCTTCTATTCTGTGTGCGCGTGCCGCTGTGCTTTTCGCTATCAAATAACAACAAGAGGAGAAAACAACCATTTCTATTGCGATAGCATAAACATGTGAGCGCTGGAATGACAGCGCTCTCAATGTGACAGTGGTAAATTTTTAAAACCCGTAGGAAAGGAGTTAACTGGTTTTGTGGGAATTACCGATTCAAGACAACGCCGAGAGAATAATTTTGGCCAGGTTGATAGGAGCGCGGGTAACTGCGAAAGACCGAATACTGAAGCGCTTGTGGATAAAAAGCTTCCAGTTGGGTGCCGTGTAAATACCTCAAATTGAAAACCTCTCGCCCATACCGCTCACGTCGTGCCTTGGCAAGCTTTACGAGCGAGTGGTTACAAAATTACATGGAAGGTCACGACTGTGTGCTGACAACGCCGAGAGAATAATTTTAGTGAGGTTGATAGGAGCGCGGGGAACTGCGATAGAAAGCCGAATACTGAAGCGCTTGCGGATGAAAAGCTTCCAGTTGGGTGCCGTGTAAATACAGAGGAGGGTCTAGACGCAAGAAGCGAATTCTATTTGTCTCCTTTCCTTTCAATTTGTTGAGCCTTTCTATTCGTCGTCTTTCCTTTCTATTTGTTCAGCCTTTCTATTTGTCTAGCCGTAATAATAGATTCCTCGCCGCTTAGAAAAAGAATGGCGACGCTCACTGGAAAATCAGAGCACGCCAGGGACCTGAGATTGAGCCGCAAATAAGTGGCAGAAAAAACTAGCAATAGTAGGCTTTAGAGCCATGCTGCGTAATCAAGAAAAATTTTTACAGGGCCTCGCGGGTGACCCAAAGAGACCATGTGCGTGATACGGCGTTTCGTATGCGAAGCGGCCATGGCTGGCCACTGTTAATTCATCCCCCCCCTCCACCTCCAAATCGTCACCGGGCCTGTTTAAAGCTCATAAATGAATTAAACAGCTATAATCCTATCTAGGTAACATCCGTCCTATATTAAAGCACCAGTCAGGTGCGGCCAAGTATTGAGACGTCTTCGCTCTCGGCATGGTAAAAGCAACCGATGGACAGAGTGTAGCCTAGCATAAGACAAGGACACAGAAACGGAGACGAACAGCACGAGCTCCGCTATTCTCACTAGCTGCTCGTGCAGGTAGATAACCGCTTCATCATAGCTGGCAACGTAGTACCTTTGATCTTCGCCAACAGACGCGGCTCTAGTTTTGTTGATAACTTCCGGGAGGATCTGTGTGCTAGTGCGACTGGGGACCTTTGACGTTTGGCGGGCGCTTCACTTTTGCTCTCCCTGTATCGCGACCGAGACACAGGCCGACCAGTCAGTGTTTATGGGAGTATAAAAGGCATGGCCCTCGCAGTTATTAAAAGAAACGAATGCTCCAATCACGATAATTGGGGGGGGGGGGGCAGTAAATTTTGAATTCTCGTTCCATTTCTTCCCATACATGCACATAAGCATTACTATGCGAAGGATACTGCTGCCGGAATATCGTCATGTGAAGGCCTGGGGCGCAATTTCACATAGCCAACCCGTTCAAGAATAGCTGATTTGACACACACGGGAGCGGAAATTGCAATGATTCACGATCCTATTGAGGAACACAAAAACCGTGAACGATTTCTAGCGATTCCTGGTGCGGTGAATAAAACGCTGCTACAACCTCGCTGTGAACATGTCAAATTTATTGACGTGTAGAGTTCATCACAATCGTTTCTTACATTGCTTTACTTCCTTCTTTTTGGTTGTTTTCTTGCTTTCTTCCTTTTCTTTTCTTCTTTACATTGTTTCGTTCTGTCTTATTTTTCATCATTGCTGTTTCTCAATTTTTATCTTCTTTTTTATCTTTCTTCCATCCTATCTTCCGTTTCTTGCTTCATACGCTAAATCTAGGCCTGAAACGCTTCGTGGACCAGTAGCCAAAGCGTACTTCAGAATTCATTGAAAGAAGAACCAATTTGAGTGTATTGCTCAAACGTCGATGGACACGTGAAAAATTTTGGCTCAGATGCCTTTCATTGTGAAGAAGACAAGATCAGCTCGGTATTGTGCGAATAAAAAGTCTCAGTTTGATCTCAGTGTGACAAATACCAAGAAATTGGAGTAAAATGTCCTTTGGCACAAAGCCCATCACAAGTAGGCAATGGGTGCCCAATCAAATTTCAAAATGTATGACTGAGAGTCAATAAATATCATATAATTATTGAATATATAGATTTATGTAATTCGGTTATCCTACATAGAGGAACGCGAAAAAGATTGTAGGGGACGTTCAAGCTCCACCTTAAGGATATCACGCAATTGCGTTAGTGGCACGCCCAAATATGCGGCATTGGTCATCCTCTAGATTCATAGATCGCTGAGGGTCCTCACAGCACTCCTGCCGCTGTGGCGCAGCTGTTCAGCGATGCGCCGCCTTCCTGCGATTGCATTTGCTGCCACCGGTGGGGCTGTGAGACCCAGTTCACTCTTTTTTTGCAATCTCTCGTGAACAATTAGTAACTGAACTGGCACCTGCCATGGCGGGCAGTTTGCACACAATCCGATGGGCAGCTTGGGCCACGCCACAAGGTCCGATGACCTGGTTGCCCACCCATGTTGTTTCTCTGCTGATTTTTTGCTGAAGGTCAAAGACGGCGACGCCCACGCCAGCTTTTCTCCAGCACGGACTCCTCAGCACTCCAGCGTTAAAATTTGCAGTGATTATGCGGTGTGGAGAAGAGAAGTGATAGCGAGCATCTGCTATCAAAGCAGTGTGTTAGTAGCAGATGTGCAGGGAGAGAGGTGGCGGCAGAATGCAACCTCAGCTGACGGGAGCCACTGCGATTGGTGGGAGATTTCATTCCTTTTTAATGCGACAGGATTACAACCACATATCGCGAAAAACTGTCTGGGATCCGATGTACTCGGAAGCCTCCAAGAACCATGCGCCACCTGTCGCAGTTGGCTGGTAACAAAATGAAGGCAAGGAAATAACAGCTTTTTAGGAGAGACGAGGAAGTGGCCGGAAGGTGGATCTCACGGGAACAAGCCGGAACGCGGCTACCGTGGAAACAGTAAGTTCTAACGGGGTGGAGCAATGCACAACCTAAGAGTGGTCGCAACGTGAAACACCTGGCACGTGGCGACCATGTGATGTATAGGGTAAGGAAGATTGTGAGTTGAGAAGAGAAAAAGAAGCAGTAGAACAGCACGCACGCATCGTAGGCCAACCTTCTGTTGAACTCGTGCGCAAGCCACCACCATAACCGATGTCCATGGGTCATCATAATGGTCACCACCAGCCTGACTACGTCCACTGCAGTGAAAATGCCATGGCCACATGTATTAACTCTGCCCTGTGCCAGCCGTTGCCGCCGTATCCCCGCAAGCTTCTTTGTCTCAACCGCCTGGCTAAACTTCCGCCGCTCCCTGCTACGCCTGGCTTCTCTTGGAATCCAGTCCGTTACCCTTAACGGCAATCGGCTTTATTGCCTTCGTATTACATGTCCTTCCCAAGCCCTTTTATTCTTCTTGATTTCGATTAGGATGTCATTAACCTATGTTACTTACCTAACTCACAATGCTGTTTTTCTGTCTGCTCACGTTACATCTCTTATTTTTCTTTAAAGAGCTTGTTGCGTTGTCCTCAATTTCAGATGTAGTCGTTAACTGAGTTTACCTCCTTGCTTCTGCCCGATGGGCGAGTACCGGAAAGATACAATTGCTACAAACTTTTCTCCTGAGGAATATCGTAAATTGCCATTCATGATTTGAGAGTACAGCCGCAATAAAAAGAAATGTGAACAGCGCATGCTCCGTTTTTGCAATTACTTTTAATTGCGCGTGTACCTGATTGGTATAGAAGAAAACAACGCTGCACTCGTGAGGTGTAAGGGCGATGAAAAGAAACGCAAAAAGCGGAGCATCTAGGCATCGCACTGTTCGCTTTTTATTTTAGCCCTTCCATTTGCTAAATGCGCTCCACCCTATTCTTATCCTTCTAGAAATTGCATACTCGTGGCCCGAATTTGTGGCCACTACCTGGCCTAAGTAGGCGTATTCCCTAACCTCTTCGACCGCCTAGCTACCAAATGCAAACTACTCTTCCCTTCCTAGATTGTTGAAGATTACATTAGTTTTCGCATAATAATCTTTAGAACAACCATTGCGTTTTGCCTGTTTAAAGTTTCTCATGTTGTTAGTTCCATCCCCGGAGTTACTTAGCAAGGCAATGTTATCAGTGAATCGGAACTAATCATGTATTCTTTATTAACTATTGAGTTCAGCTGTTCCAGATCTAGGTCTCTGAATGCCTCCTGTAAATATGCGGGGGAAAACAGGCGGTAAACAAGTATTGGAGAGATCGCCACTCCCTGCATGCCTGACGCCTATTATTACTGAAATTTGTTTGCTGTGTTTTTCGAGTACACTGGTCGAAATGCAGTGATTTTAGATATTTTCCAGTATTCTTATACTAGGCTGTCCTCTACCCTGATTCCCAAATTCTTGCATGGTTGCTAAGGTTTAGACAAAGTCAAATGCTTTTTCGAGATCTAAAAAGGCTATACATAGGGCTGAGCTATGCTCGGAGCATTTCTCTATGACTTCATTGGTGCTGTAAATATCATCTTTTGTTGAGCAGCCTATACGAAAGCCTGCTCAGTCATTTGGTTTAATGAAGTCGTAGCCCGTCCTGACATGATCAATGATTACCGAAGTGAATACCTTGTAGGGAACGTGGAGTAAGCTGTTTTGCCCGTAATTTTTCAAGTATTTGACATCTATACCTACATTGCTTTGCACGTAGAAGCATGCTGGAAATGTTGAGTGGTAGCACGTGGACTATGCTGCAAGTGTTTTTTTCCATGTTGCGCTTGCGTTCGATGACTCCACTCGCTAATGAAACCGGATGCCTGTTGAACACGAGAAAAATTATGAGTGAAAAGAAATAGTGAACACCTGGTAACATATTTTCTTCCAGGAAGAAGTGCCACACACACATCTGTTAACAACAGGACGCCTCCTCAAGAAATATAAAAACTACAGTTGGAAAACTTCGCGGTCCATGCGGTTCTACCTTTTGAAGTGTTCCTTGCGTCTGTTCGCTTCCATCTTGAACTTAAAGAGTACAAACATGCAAAAAGTTCTGTTCGAGATTTCTCTTGTTTTAGTGCTCGTTGTACGTCAAAGCTCCTGCCGTCTTTCGCGGTGGAAAAACTTCAGGGAGGCTACGCGAGAATTTCTGCCGCCATCAAACGTGCCGACCGTCCTGTACGATCTTCTGAGAGTGGGGCATCTAGTGTTGTTTTACAAAGTGCTCCGCAATCCTACCATGGGAAACTGAAAGTCCACAGCACAGCAGAAAGCAAAGTTATTGTTTTTCTTCTGTTTGTTCCGTTAGAACTTAGACCAGCTTGTATTATTAGCTCTGCCTTTTTTTTAAATATGTTTTCCTGCAATGGATTTTTTTTTGCTTGTACGAAGGGCAACTCAAGTGCTTTTAGTCAAGGCTTGGGCCGAGCCTCTTGCTGCTGGCGAGTGAACAAAAAGAAAATTCTTAACATGACACCTTGAAATATGGCGTACTCTAAATATGTTTGACTCTTCTGCTCGAAAAGCTTCGTCCATGGCTTTGTTTTTTATGGTGCGGGCGCTTTAAGGCATGCATGTATGATATACCAGAACCGTACCAAGAGAAAAAGTTTGGCGCATAATTTCGAATAGCAATAAAATGTGTGCGCCATCCGTTTACAATACTCCTCTTATTGTACACTCTTCGCTAATAATCGAACTATAATTATAATAATGTTTGTTGCCAACAAAGATTCAGATATTAATAATAAACAAGTACTATTATTGCTGCGCTTAGTAATACCATTAAGAATACAAGAAAGCTTCTTTTTGTACAACAATTGAAGACCTGGTGGAGCGTAGCAAACGGAGTAAAAAGCCGCTGTCATGAACTTCATTCTATGAGCACTGACTGTTCCAATAAAACGTACAGGCTACGATTTATTTCTTGCCCTGTTAACTTATTTCTGTACTCCAGGAGTCAAATTTTTTATCTTTTGCTCCAGGATTCAAAACCCCACACAGAAGCGGATCGGGAGGAACACTCAACGAATGAGAGGCCGCGAGTCAATTACAAATCAATAGAACTGCGGCAAGATTCACAAGCATGCTTTTGTTAATTGCTCAAATTCATAGTTATCGAAGTTGCTTTCAGTCTTGGTAAATGCTACATCAGCCACATCAATAGCTGCGTATAGATGATAGGTTAAGGGAGAGTAAAAACAAAGTCACAAATGAACTCGAAGGGCAAAGAAACGAAAATTTTCTTGCCATAGACTGCCTGACTGTTGGCTGTACACAAAATGTTGTTAGATGGGAATTCTTATAAAAAATCTATTGAGACTCAGCAACATTAGGAATCTTTTTAACACGAAATCTCAGAAAAATCAGGGCTGCCGCCATTCTGGGCGGTTGTGGGCAGTAGTTTTTCTTTACTGCGTATATTGTTGCATTTTATTTCTACAATTCATGTTTTACTTTAAATTTTCTCCGGAGCTGTTTATTAGTTTTTCATGTTTATGATTATTTTTTGTGAGCTTTACTGCAACTTTTCTACGTCTTTATTTTCTGCCATCCTCCAAATTTGCACTATAAGACCGGTAGGAAAAGAAGCCGTAGCTTCGTATTAAATAAGAGAATTTGTGCACGCTCCTGCACGTACCCTGTAACCATTTTACGCTAATTACTCGGTCAGCTGAAAACTAAAAAAAAGAGCAAAAAGAAAACCCGAGTATGTGTATCCCGTATAATTAGAGAAAAATACTTCGGTACACCTTACCGTAGTCCTTCGATTTCATTTGTCTATTTGCACGCGAGCAAGAATCGTAACCACTCTAATGTGACTGAACAAAAAAAAAAAACAATATATATATCGGTGATTATGCAAGCGTATTTCCATTGTAATGGTGCAGGGTAATAATTCATGAATACCGGCTACGCGATTGCGCTCCATGTTCTTTGAAGCTTAGAGGTCGTCCACCAGTTGATCCCAATACCCGCGGCTGATCATTCCTCTCACTATACGTGTCGTTCTCCCAAATGTGCATAGGAAAAAAAAATACAGGTAACCTCTCATACGGCTCGCCATACCAGCTCTTTAAAGAGACCCTGACTCAGCCTCCGTGCACCCAGTAAACAGAACAGCGATCACTGTTCTTGACCCATTACTACCAATGCAGATAAGCCGTAGACTTCCCACCTGCAAACTAAGGTCGTCGCGAAGTGGAACTTCTAAACATTCTAGCTTGTTATTGTAGGACGTCCTTTATTTTCATACCGCCTACAAACGATGGTAAAACCCATTGGTAGACAAACTGCATACCCTAATAATGATAAAACTGGCTGGCATATTCGATAATTGAACGATAAAATGCGTGCTTCCCAGCTTCCTATTTTCCGATAAAACTTTATGCTGCTTATCGAGCAAACGTCAGTGACGCTTGCTTTCAACTTTTTGTAGAGAGAATAAATAGGCACCCGGTCCTAAACATCAAGGTAGAAGCAGCGCTGAGTCGGCTCCCGACCTACACCATCAGAGGCGGTTTCTAATTCCCACTTGATTTAATGCGATGGTGTGAGTCGGACGGACATTTTGTGTAATCCTGTTATACAGTTACGTCACTATTGGAAATTACCACCACATTAAACACCGGCAGTCTCCACAAGCAAAAGTGTGGCGATTGACGCTTTCTTCGAGCTCCGTCTAGATGCTGTATATATTTTTCTGGGTGGTTGCGCAGTGCGGTGACCGGCTCTGAAATGTGGCTAGTGCGTGCTTGTTTCAAATTGACATAAAAAGCCAATGTTGAATGGAACACGACAGTTTTGAATTTGTTAAACAATAAACTTACCTTTTAATCCACTTTTGCAATGAGGTTCGTTTTTCTTTCACCGCTGCCTTTTTTCGCGGCTTTTTAAATCTCCCGTTCGCAACACAGCGAAAAGCTCTTCTGCTTTGTTCCCCTGTTTCTGGGTGGAGTACAGTAGCTTCTTTGCACATATTTTCGCATTTGTCCCTAAAATAACAGCGTCGTTGGTGCAACTGAATAACGCGAGATGTTCTTGCAATGCTGCACGTCGCCCCAAGGCTTAATTTCCGCAAGGAAACACAAGCATTGTCTCGGTATTTGCCAGTGCCTAGACGACCGTTAGTGTGAATGGCGCCTTGGCGAGTTGCGCAAGTGAATGAAGGGGCTAATGGTGAGCGCCACCGGTGACGCTGATACCCCTAGCGACTCAATTAGGCTACGAAGCCTAATTAAGAAGAAGCCGCATACTTTCTTTATTCTCCTTGACCTGACAGTGCCAGCACACACCGTCACTCGCTGTAGTCACGATAACGACCCTGTCTGTCCCACGGGTAAACGACACACAGTTATAGGCCCGGTCGTCGACCTCTGGGCTTTACTTTGAACGATCACAGATTTTCCGTTTTTCCCCGTTACTTACTCTACGCCAACGCGGGCGCACTCGCTCGTATTCATCCATAGTATTATTGCCAATAAACAGCTGGCTTTTCATTCAAGTCCTTTGTCTGTCTGCCATCCCCATCTTGGCTCACGCTTTCATCTGAGGCGTGTGGCAATGTTTTGCACTAAACATTTGGCTGAGTGTGTAATATTAAAAACAAACCAAGCCTTCCATTACACAGAGAGAGCATACCATCGCTGGAGTTCATTTCCTTGTGCCCCGACCCCACACGGTCATCTTGCAGACTTTGCGTAGAAAAAGCGAAGGACCGTGAAAGGTAGACAACAGCGGCTCTGGTCGTCTATTATACCTGGCCCTTCGTTTTTGCGGCACTAAATATGCAAAATTTATGCCAAGCATCTAGCCCAATACACCGTACTGTCGAGTCACACGGACGCCGGATGAGAAGTGGGCGCTCGCAGCACTTTGCGACTGCGCCGAAGCGGTTTAGCAGCGCCACTTTTATGAGGTTCGGTTGAATTCCTGACCGATAATTACAGTCTGTAAACCACTGCTGGCGGCTAAGTGCTGAAAAAAATGATGCCAAGCTAATGAGTTTGGTGTATCCGTGAGACATGTTCGGTAAATTTCAGAGTGATGGCAGACTAGCCTATCCTTTTAACCGTGTGGGCGGAAGGGGGCACCTTTTTACTGACCGCACTTGTAACCGCATTTGCCCCGCGTAGTGTTCCTGAGCTTTTGAAGTGCTGCTCGTGCACTTCAGATGTTGTTATTGCTGCATCTAATGTATCATTTGGTTCTCCTGCATGGGGGTGGTGGGGGTGGGGGTGGTGGTGAAAAGCATTTATTACAAGTTACACATCACATAGAGAGGTAGTTTGGGAGGGGGGCCCTAGCGCGCCACCCCCCTCACAATACTAGGTGGGGTCCCTATTCCGGGACACCATTCGACTCTACCGCCACTCAGGCGCGCCGGACCATGGCCTGTTGGGCCGGAAGGTCGCGGCAGCCGAGCAGGGCCGCCTCCCAGTCCTCTCGGGTTGGGTAGGGGTGGGGGGTGAGGGAAGTATTTTTCTGGCGTGCCCACACCATATGGTAGGTGTCAGCCACCTCCGTCTAGTATGGGCAGAGGCCAGAAAAGGAGGGGTCGAAGTGTTTCATGACTGCCGGGCACAACA
Source organism: Amblyomma mixtum (assembly GCF_055824585.1). NCBI lineage: Eukaryota > Metazoa > Arthropoda > Arachnida > Ixodida > Ixodidae > Amblyomma > Amblyomma mixtum. Next base: position 95,213,254 of record NC_143016.1, read on the forward strand.
ATGTATTTGTAAAAAGTCCTATCAGAAGGCGCTCACCTGCTTTTCCCAGCCCCTTGCGGGGGGTCGAGCACTTGCGGTGAGAGTATTGGTAGTGATTGACTATATCTGTAATTTTAAAAGGGGTTCGTTGTCCAGATCCGAATCGGTAAGGTAATCGCCAGGGGCCCGGGAAGTGAGTGCGCGGGCGGCAGCGTCTGCAGCCTCGTTAAATGGTAGGCCTTGGTGGCCCGGAGTCCAGACTAAGTAGCGGAGCGCAGGATCTCGGTCCCGTGCCGCGTTGCGAAGTATTCGATAAGCTGTGAGGAAGACCCAACCCAGCTCGTAATTTCGACAAGCTCCTTGCGAGTCTGATAGGATATATTGCGCCTGAGGGTGAGGGGAGAGGGGGAGGCGATGCGCCTGTACTGGGACAGTGTGTTTTAGTGTAGCCAGAAGGGCATCTGTGCCATGTCTGTATTTCTGTGTTAGTCTAGCTGTTTTGGTACGTGTGTATGTCTGTTTAGTTGGGGACTAGAAGGTGCCGGAGTAGGTCGCATGAACGCGTTGTGGTGACAATTCTGCTGGCACAGTTGTGTTCCATGTTCTTCAGTCTGGGTGACCAGATCATTAATAACCTTTTTTAAGCTTGCGATTGTGTTTCTTGGCGGCATATCGTTCAGCCCAGCTCACATCTCTCTGTCACTACTGCCATGTAGATCAAAGGGCATTTGAGGTGTCCACTGAACGAGGGAGCCAGTTAAGCATTTTTCCGTTCATTTCCTGACTCTCTCAAAGGATTCATGCAAACATTGGGATTATGTGGGTAGGAACACAATAGTGATTCCGCCTAAAAAGCAGCTATAGCCGAGTGGTCTGAGTCAGCGCTAAGCGAAGCTAATCGGTTTGCCCTGCGACCGGTTCAAATCCCGCTCGGGTCTGGAGATTTCTCTCTGCCGGTGTCATTAAGATAGAAAGTTTTGAAGTATTTCGCATAAGTATGCTTTGTTGTTCAGCACCGGGTTAGCCTCATGTTCGGCGTCACATTGCTCCTCAAGGCTGGATTCATATTCGGAATGTGTTCGCCTCAATTTGACGAGAATAGGAGCTAAAAGCTTTGCGTGCTTCAAAAAATTCCTGGTTTATTGGGGTTTAACGTCCCAATGCAACTCAGGCTATGAGAGACGCATCAAAAAAAAAATTCAAAGGAACACCTAACTACATTATGTGTTGGTGCTGCGGTAGCATTAGAAGCTTGTAATGCCTTTATTGGAAGTAACGTCACTTCCAGTCTTTACGCTAATTGGCAACTTTGTGCGACTGCGCCCTTACCTCCGTTTTTATGTGGGCGCACATACAAATGAGGGTAAAACTGAGCAGTCAACGAGGTTCTTCCAGCCTTTGCAAGTCAGCAAGCGATCTAGAAAACAAAACTTTGACGCAGGCTTATGGCACATATACCCGTAAAGTGCCTCATTTCTAATCTTTAGACCCAACGATGTGTTTTATTCAGGTAGTCTCGGTTACAGAATGAGGTGCGGAGAGCTTCCTGTCACAGTTCCTTGCGCCTGATTTCATATTTACGAGATGGAAAGTATAGTTGAGAAAAAAAATATACACCTATGAGCATGCAAGATGGCAGCTTTGATTTCGGGAGAGTGGTATTCCAAAGCTCCCTGTTAAAAGGAGTGGCTCCTCATGTATTATTCATGCTAGCTTACGCCGTCTGCATCGACCTAGGTTAGTTTCCACCCGGAAAAGCTTCGAGGCATAACAGCCGAGGAATATCAAGAATTCCTGTCTTCGCAGCAGAAGCATGAGTTGCAGTAATGAACACATGAAAGAGCTTCCATTTGCTGTTGTCAGTGCTACCCCAAGACAATGGTGCAAACTTTGGTATTGGTTTAGGGTGAGTGACTGTTACAGGAAAGATAGGCAGCTGGGCGCTAAGAGTAGAATGTGCAGCGCTAGGCCGTGAATTGTTTGTAGTTGAAGGCTTTTGAAAAGCCTTCAGGTTGCCTTTTCCTAACTGCACACTGGTCAACATTTGGCGGCACATGCCTAAAATAGATGAGCACGAAGTTCTCGAAATATATTCTGTTTGTTGTTGCATACCAATTGCGGCTATATTTGCTTTATATTGTTTTCCGCGAATGAAAAAACTACTACCAAGAAACAAATGCTAACAAAATGGATTTCTTGGTAGAGATAAAGCAAGAAACACAGGCGGAGCAGTGAACAGATGGAACTTTATAAGAGCAGCTAAGCAAAAGTTTGCTTACTCTCAGCCGTTTCTTTGTTATCTTTAGTTACAGACACCAAGTGGCCGCATATTACAGTAAGCGCACTAAAACCGCGGACGTGATTGATA